>NC_080672.1:11000142-11614261 GCF_030247195.1 Topomyia yanbarensis
CGTACTGAAATAAATCTTAATTTAGGGTTTAACCAAAATTGTTCTCCTGGGAGAAACAGTCCATGAAACAGAAAATGCAAACTTATTCTTTGAAATGATTTTGGTGGCCCTGAAAAGGGCCTTTTTATAATGATACAAGTGAATTTTACCTTTTGCAACTTCAAAATCCATACAAAGTGCGTATCTGCCGCTTCAGAGTATAGACGACATTCATTGCGGTTTTGCGCTTGGCGTGTTCAGTGTAGGTCACGGCATCTCGGATGACATTTTCCTGCACACCATCAGCATTCGTAGATTAAATCGGAGATGCATTTTACACCACCACGACGAGCCAGACGCCGAATGGCGGATTTGGGTGATTCCATGGATTTTATCACGAAGAACCTTGCAATGACGCTTGGTACGGGAACGCAAACATGATACCGCTCATTTTACCGTCCGGACGAGCATGTCACTCGTGCGGTAAGTGAGCACCCACTGATACAAAACAAGCTCGCGTGACCTGTATATATAACATTCCCGTATGTAATGAAACGCTTACATGCTCCTTTTTGACGGCTCTGCGTGAGATATGCTTGCAAATTGTGCATTTTCCTCGCTGTTTTCGAAGGATTTTCTAAAAATCCTTGTTTTGATTTATTTTTTGTAGTCGCTCTAATTCCGAAATTTAATACGAAATACGTGCACGAATTTCCGATCAGATAGTGCAAAAGTATTGCGATTTCGATTAGTAGAACGGAAGATATTCGCATTTCAAAACTGGGGAAATTTCTCAACTGAAATATTTGAAACGGGACCCCATATTGAATCGTTAGAAGTATTCTACTTCAAAATGAAACAATGATTAATGAACTTTTCGTGATTGACAACTGCATCAGCACGCATAAAAAATTTTCTTCCGTCTCGCTACCTAGATCCATTGAACTGAAGGAAGCGTTGGGTGCAAACGAGATTGGAGGCGGGGAGCCGTTACTTTGGACGTGTCACCTACCACTGAAGAATAAGGTGATACACCATTGCAGGATCGTGCGACGGAGATAGAAGACCTTTCTATAGGTAGAGAAGTTATTCTATTTTGAAGCGAATTAGCGCGTTTAAACTTGTTTTTCTGAAGTGTGCCTGAAGAAGTAGGTAAATTCTTTATTTGCTGTTTTTGTTGCTTTGAACGATAATTTTTTTGATAGGACATGCCCAGAAATTCGATTTTTGGTTTCGGTACTATTAGCGCATTTGAAACTTTTTGTGGTATCCTTTACCGGACAAGTGTCCCTTGTGTGCGATTTATCACCACAGATCATACATTTGGAATCCAAATGACAATTTTTGTGCCGTCCCCAAAGCCTTGGCATCTATGACGCTGGGTCAGATTTTGAATTCTGCCCCCGTATCGTCTATAATGTTCTCACTTTACGCGCACGTGCTTTTTCCGATACTTTCAAATTATTAACCTCATTGCGGTTAATTCCAGAGCATGCTGGCGTGTCAGTACCGCTAGCCTTTCTCTTCATAAGAATCACTTGTGAAAGAGAAAAGCCAAGAAAAATTTTCAATTCGATGGATATTTCGCCCAAACTTTGACCTTGCGGTAGCCCTTTCAAATTTCTTAAATTATCTATTTGTTTTGAAATCGCATGAATAAATTTTTTATAACTTCTCCGTAGATACTGGAGTAGTCGTTTGTGACCAATAAATCCTCTGCTGAAGCTCGACATTCTTCTCTTCGATCAATCTGAAAAGAGGCGGAAGGAACGTCGAAAGCTCAGTTCGAAAGGCGTTGAAGTCGGAGATCATCGCTGTTATCGTCGGAGGTGATTGTTTTTTCTTCTCGTTGGCATTATGCACAATGCGAGGAAATTTACAAATTTCGTCAGCTTCACATTCGGATAAAACATCGAATGAGTTGCTCCAATCAATTGAATTGTCGGGTGGAGAAATTATCCTTTTTCGTTTATTTTTCATATTTGGCACACGGCCTTTCTGAAAGGACCCAGACATGTTGGAAGAATTGAATAATTCTTTGAGCTGAATTCTTCTCAATAAATCAAATATTGATAAATATAGATGGTGTAAGGGCATCTTGCAAATATTGATCTTGTAGCAATCAAATGGGATTGACGTATTGAAGCAGTTTTTTCAATATTTTTATTGACAATATCCTTGTCTCGCTTTTGTATTGAAAAATACTGATTGAGTAGAAAAAGTAGGTAGGTCTTGAGAAAAACTGATTGTCGGAAAAATATAAGTAGTCTTGAGAAAGACTGTAGTATTGAGAAAAACTATGTAAACCAGGAGCTACCAAGATTTATGTACCGGTTTGAAAGAAGGTTCAAGCTGCATTGACAGCGTATTTAATTTGTATTTGGTAGTACTGTTCAATTCATCTTTTCATCACATTCTGCAACGCAATTATTCATCATTGTTAGGGCAAGCATAGCGTAGTTGCTAAATCGATTGCCTTATGCGCAGCTCATCTGGGTTCGATTCTCAGCCGCGCACACAGGGTTAGAAATTTTTCCAAAGAGATTTTTCTAACCCGAAAAAGAGGCGAATGACACTAAGGTTCAAACCTCAATAATTCAAAATAAAAAAAATAAAGATGGGTGGGTAATGTCAGAGACATAACCGGAGTGAGGTAGAATACACTTTAGACCGGTAAATTTTGCTCTGGAATAAGCAATTTCTATGCGATTTTGTCGTCTTTTGCACATTCATAGTTTATTTGGAGTATTTTTGGAATTATCAAGTTGACAATTTGCAATATTCTTTGAAAATATTGTTGAACTTTTATGAATGAAGGCACGAAAACGAGCGTTTGACCGTCGTCCTACTACCAGAATCAGAGAAGTAGCAGCTCAGCATTTTTCGCTACATGACCTGTACCAAACAAACCGCTCGTAAGTCCACCAGAGGAAAGGCTCCCCGCAAGCAGTTGGCCGAAGGCCGTGTAAAAGTGCCCCAGTCACGGTTGGCGTTAGCTATCAGAAATCGAGAAGGCCTAAATTGTGACCCAAAATAAACCAGAAACCAACAAGTTCTTTTCAGGACCAGCCAATTATAAAGTAAGATATAAATGAAATTTTCCATTGCCGTACAACCTCCCTCCCCCTTTCCTCCCGGCTTGAATTACTATCAATCTTGATGATGCTGTGCGGCGGGGGCACTAGTTTTTATTATAGTGGAAAATTTAGGTTTGCGCGTTTTCCCCAAAAGTTTTTTAGCTGTGCTGTTTTCAAGGAAGTTGTAGTTGAATTCAAAATAAAATAGTTTATTTCTATTATCAGAGATGGACCTTCAACGAAAACTAGTCTGGCTCGCTTGGAATCGAATTGTACGGACCAACCACTGCTTTCACAAAATCTGTTATTTTCAGTAATTGTACATTCTACACAACTAATCAGCGCAAAAGTCGAAGGTTTTCATTCAGTACAACAGTAGATTTTCACGTTTGAAAAAACAGGCAGCATTCTGGCCGAAAATTTTGAAACGGAGCACCTATATCGAAACGTTAGAAAACGTTCGATTTTTGTAAATTGAATCATTACACTAACCCGTCTACAAATCACACAAATAACTTTATTTTGTGCCATTCTACATGAAAGTGACGATATTGTACACAAGTGACTCACTTACCATCCAACGCTCTTGGCAAGCCACTTTCTGATGCTTGTAATAACAAAACTTCAATTTCATTCTTTGTCGATAAATTGATGACCCTGAAAAGGGCCTTTTGTTTGGGCAGTGTTCGAAATTTACTTGGAGCTGGTGTATATGGCAACAGTTTTGGTGCCATCTGAGACGGTGTGCTTGGCCAACTCTTCCGACAGCAGCAAACGTACGGCGGTTTGAATTTTGCGGGAGATGCTGCAAGCGAACTGATCGTGAACAACAGCATGCTGAGTTTTTATACCTGACTACAGCACAATGTAAGCTCGTCCTTTTTTGTGTTGTCCTCAATATGTGTTCTTCGTAGCTCCCTTTGTTGGTCGACCACATATTTTTGATCTAGAACAAAATTGAAATTGTGTTTCCAATACGGAGATTATCGAACACTCAGGGTAAAGAGAGTAATGTAATACGGCACCTTGGTAAAATGTTTGAGAATTGAAACCTTTTTTGAATGTGCGTAGTAAAAATGTTTTCCACTTCACTCCAGTTTGTTTCTGACCATATTTGCAATTTGCGTACTGAAATAAATCTTAATTTAGGGTTTAACCAAAATTGCTCTCCTGGGAGAAACAGTCCATGAAACAGAAAATGCAAACTTATTCTTTGAAATGATTTTGGTGGCCCTGAAAAGGGCCTTTTTTATAATGATACAAGTGAGTTCTACCTTTTCAACTTCCAAATCCATACAAAGTGCGTCCCTGCCGCTTCAGAGTATAGACGACATTCATTGAGGTTTTGCGCTTGGGGTGTTCAGTGTAGGTCACGGCATCTCGGATGACATTTTCCTGCACACCATCAGCATTCGTAGATTAAATCGGAGATGCATTTTACACCACCACGACGAGCCAGACGCCGAATGGCGGATTTGGTGATTCCCTGGATTTTATCACGAAGAACCTTGCGATGACGCTTGGTACGGGAACGCAAACATGATACCGCTCATTTTACCGTCCGGACGAGCATGTTGCTCGTGTGGTAAGCGAGCACCCACTGATACAAAACAAGCTCGCGTGACCTGTATATATAACATTCCCATATGTAATGAAACGCTTACATGCTCCTTTTTGACGGCTCTGCGTGGGATATGCTGGCAAATTGCGCATTTTCCTCGCTGTTTCCGAAGGATTTTCTAAAAATCCTTGTTTTGGTTCATTTATAGTAGTCGCATCAATTCCGAAATTTAATACGAAATACGTGCACAAATTTCCGATCAGACAGTGCAAAAATATTGCGATTTCGTCCAGTAGAACGGAAGATATTCGCATTTCAAACCTGGGAAAATCTCTCAACTGAAATTTTTGAAACGGGGCCCCATATTGAAACGTTAGAAGTATTCTACTTCAAAATATTCGTCAAGCATACACTGAGCAAAAAACTATAGTATCCGTGACCCGACTTTTGTGGTTGTTTTAACTATTCGCCAAAATAGAAAAAATGACCATGAGATCGGTAGTATTGAACTTCTGTATAATGAAAAATAACAGACAAATCGACTATATACTGTTGGTATGTATGACTTTTTGAACATGCTTACTCCAACTATATTTATCATCTTAAAACTGACAATGAAATAGTCTGTATCACTATAAAAAATGAAGTTAAAATGAAAATACAACCATGGTACACATCTTGTAAAGAACCTATGTCATTGTTATAACTACAATTCTTTTGATTGTTCGCACAATATAATAATCAGTGATGAAGACTAAGAATATCATTGTTATAAGAATGTAAAAGTTAAAATTACTAAATACACTTTTCGTGTGAACGTGATCCTTCTTGAAAACACATTTTGCGTATAGTGATTTTCAACTTACTATGCTTTGTATTGCTATCGACTATACAACTTGTCAATTTTTGCCTTCCTGTTTGGTATTCCTGCAAGACGCCGCCATTACAGTGAACAATTGTTTTCGTGACATACGGATATGCTTCGAAGATGTTGCAATTTTTTATGATTGAAATAATATTAGAGTAAACCACTGTTCGAGGACCAGCCAGAGGAGCGATTCTTAGTGACCAAATAGGTTCGTAGCATTAGCTGTACAAATGTGTATACTAGGAATTTCCTATAAAATCTCATAAAACAGAACGGAATATAGTACCAAGGTTTTGCTTAGCTTCATTATATTACTTCAGGTGAGAAATTACTTCAATGGTACACAATTTATGTAATAGAAGGAGCTCGACGTTTAAAATTCATATTTTTAAATTTTTAGCCTGAAGCCCAAAAACGAGGAGACTTTGATGAAATACAAGTATTTGCTTTGATATCGTTGCCTACATCAATTACTATTTTAATAGAAAAGTATATAAAGATAGTACAGTAAGGAATGAATAATAAAGATAATACAATAAGCAATGGATTATATGGAAGAGAAAATTTAAAGTTGGCCAAATCTAGGTTTAATTCGTCTTGTTAAATTAGACGGCGTCATGTTCAAACCAACAATTCTATTACTTTTCAAAATAAGAATTTAAATATCAACATCCCCATGTTTTAGTTATTACAAACAGATCTCGGTTGGGGTGACTATGTTTATTGTTACGCCAAGCATCCCACTTACAATGGTCCTTCATACAACAGACTGTTTAATTTTACTATTATGGTAAACCTTTGTACTCTCTTGGTTTAGTTATAACCAGCAGATTCAGGTCAAGATAACTATGTATATTGTTACTCTGAGCATCCCATTTACTATGATTATGCTTACAAGAGAATTGTCAATATTACTATTATAGACAAAGCTCATGTATAGTGAACTTGAACATGCGTGTAGTTAACATCACTTAATGCTATGGTCGGTTGAAAAGCACTATACTCGCAAAGTCGAATTTACCTCCTCATATGGTAAATGTTACCATATAATTTTTCTTAGTGTACATCAATTTCTTAACTCTAACCGAAGACTACATATTAAGAAGACTGATATCTCTTTATTTCCCCCATACAAACGAGAAGCGACAGAGGCAACAGCACCTCTATTGGAGGAAGGTAGGAAGCTTATTGTAAAAGTGTATATGTGTGTGTGCATCACTATGGGAAGTACCACCTTTACACGCAAGTGGCGTTGTTGCTACTGTCTCCAGATTTTGGACAGAGTTGCCAGTCTTCTTGATATGCAGTCTTCGCTTTAACCCAACCCACACCCTGATCCTCTCTCGTGGCGTTTTTGAGGTCTTCATGCCATTACCCCTCCTATCATCGGCCTTGGACTGACTTGCGCTCACCAAACGCTGCAAAATGAAAATGATTGATTCTAGCATTAGATTGTTACAAACTTTGCTCTGACGTCGCAGAAGATTAGAATATAAGCTTACAAAGAGGAAATATCGCTTTGAAACTCGCTTCGAAATGTTGTCACATTCAAATTATGTTGCATGACATACTTGTCGTTTCAGCTACGCTCAATCGGTTGAATCCATTGAAATAATACAAGCTGCATACCTGCCTGTTAAGAATCCAGCAGAGCAGTGCGCATGCTTCCAAACGTCATCATTGGTTTTGTTTACTTTTCCTATTTCTTTCCGGCTCCAAATTAGTTGTATGGGTTGTATGAGTCCAAATCATAGACGAATTTGCTTATTAAATCCATATAGTTCAGTTCCCTACTTCCTAGTCAGCATTTAGTAGTAATCATAGTTTTCAAGCTTGCTCGTGCAATATCAGTAGAATCAAGAACGACGACGTTGTACACATCGCCGCTTCCAGTAGCAAACAAGCGCTTCTACAAATGTACAATAACTGATCGTCATCATTCGCTGTATTATTCTGCTCGCTCTGTTTTGTGATAAGATAAGCAGAATTTTCTGTTCCACCAAGGCAAAGAACGCGCAAGTGTTGGGGCAATGAGTCAAGCGTCGTTCATACGTGTCGCTTGACCATACAGCATTTGCCGTTTGGATCGTCCAGATTGCTCACAATTATTGCTCCCCTCCTCGCGGTAAGTAAATTTTGCACGCATATTCTCTGATGACGGAATTGTTATAAACATGGTTTTATTTTTAGCCAGCAACAGAAACAGAAATGTCCCTCACAATTTTGGTTACCGGCGGGGCCGGATTTGTTGGATCGCACACAGTACTGGAACTGCTGAATGCCGGTCACAAGGTTATCTGTGTTGACAACTTGTGCAATGCATTTGGAGCGGCCAATTCTAAACTGCCGGAATCGTTGAAACGAGTGCAGCTACTTACCGGGAAATCTGTTGTGTTCTACGATGTGGATATCCGCAACAAGGACGGATTGAGGGGGATTTTTAAAAAGGTATGTTTTTTATTTATCTGCATTAACGTGAGATTGAAGCATGTGCAATACATGCTGATAGTGGCTGAAGGTGCCCCTTGCATTAACTCAGCAAGTCAGTAAATCACGAATGACAAAACAATTCGCTGGTCGAGCTGTAATTTGTTTCGAAAACATATTACTTTAAACGTATCAAATTAAACCTGTTAGTGTAATCAAATCCACTGACTAACTATCGTATTGCACCTAAACAAACTCATGATAAGGTAATAGCAAACAAATTGCGCGAAATATCGATAGGTCTGATAATAAGTTTAATTTTCTTCCAGCATAAAATTGATTGTGTGGCACATTTTGCGGCACTGAAAGCGGTTGGGGAGTCATGTCGGATTCCGCTTCAATACTATCAGAACAACATTACCGGTACGAGTGTTCTGCTAGAAGTTATGGAGGAGGTAAGAACTGCCTAAATTTATAGGAAGAGATCTGACCAATCAGCGTCAAAATTGTTAACGTCGTGTAATAATTTACTGAATCCTTGATCAACCTTGTTGGGATGTAACAGCATAATTTTCTTAGCCCTTCTGGTATAAAGAAAGGTGAGCCGAGTGTCATATCTTTTAATTCAGTTCATCGAGATAGGAATATGAAAGACCTGATGAGGCAACCTTGTGTACACCAGGAACAACAAATCATTCGTAATATCCTGGATTCCTGGATTGGGAAAATTGTTGGCCTTAGATTTTGAGGATCCGAGATTTCAGTATATCACGAACCAAAAATTCAGTGTTTGAAATTCCTGGGTACTCCGTATCAAAAATCAGATCAGATAGTAATCAGATGATATTCAGCGATTCTCGAGAAATTCAGGAATCCAAAAGTATTCGGCTCTTTAAAACACTGAATATAGAAATTTTGTTGTATCAAATACAAAAAATTATTGCTCAGGAAATTCAGATCTAAAATATTTTGAACGGAACGTACAATTTACATTGAATAATAGACATTTAAGTTTTTCTGTGATAAAATTACCAGTCAGTATTTAAATCTACGCTCTTCTTTAAACACTTCCAGCACAACGTGTTCAACTTTGTCTACAGCTCTAGTGCCACCGTGTACGGGGAACCGCAAAAGCTCCCACTGGACGAGAGCCATCCAACGGGTAGCTGCACTAATCCGTACGGTAAAAGTAAATACTTTACGGAGGAAATTCTGAAAGACCTATGTCAGTCGGACGCGCGGTGGACGGTGATATCGCTGCGCTATTTTAATCCAGTGGGAGCGCACAAATCCGGACAAATCGGTGAAGATCCGAATGGGGAGCCTAACAATCTGATGCCATACATCTCTCAGGTGGCCGTTGGGCGGCGGTCGTGTTTGAAGGTGTTTGGCAATAATTACGATACCCCGGACGGAACGGGCGTTCGAGATTACATCCATATTGTGGATTTGGCCGAAGGGCATTTAAGTGCCATCAAAAAGTTGGCCAGCGGTGAGTTGAACGGGTTTGTTGTGTACAATCTGGGTACGGGACGTGGGTACTCGGTACTGGAGGTGGTGGATGCATTTGCTAAGGCTTCGGGCAAGGAAATTAAATTCGAAATTGTAGATAGGTAATCTTGTGGATTTCTTGTGGCACTCGTTTGAAATGTATGATAATTGTTTTTATTTACAGACGTCCCGGTGACGTAGCAACTAGCTACGCGGATGTGACGTTGGCCGCGAAGAAACTGGGTTGGACAGCGAAACGAGGACTGAAGGAGATGTGCGAGGATACGTGGAATTGGCAAAAGAATAATCCAAACGGGTTTGCGGGGGCTAATTGAAATTACGCGGGTTCCGAAACGGAGTAAGATTTACAAACGAATGCTTTTAGTCGGGAGGTAATTTCCAGCATTTTAAGAGAATTTTTGTTAGTAAATATTGTAGATAATCAAATGGAGTATACCTAAGAGAATGCTATAGAACCAAATAAATTTCTGTTATGCTATCTACTACACCGAAGTGTACTTAGTTGTGTTTGAAAGGCGATATTTTTAAGACGAAAGTTTAACATGGTAATCAAAATAACAAGTTCTGCTAAATTTCTTGTTCTTGTCTTCTTACCACAGTTTCTTAGAGAACCATAGTAAACGCAACGAAAATCGTGTGTTGTGTGCTGGGTACTTTGTCAGTATATCGGGCGACAACCCTGTGAAACTATTTCTTCAAACTGTTAGTTGTTACACGAGGAGATAACATATGTTACTGACAAGATGAATTCGAAATACCGTGTGAGATCTTCAATGTCTGGCGTCCAGAGGTGGTTGATTTGATTGAATGAATTGCAGTTTTTGTCCTCTAAAAACCCTTCACAGGAAGGAAACTTTTCGTTCCAGCCGAAGAATATTGAAAATTTGGAAGTGTTTTTTAGCGGGCTGATACATTCGAAAAATAAACAAAATTTGACCAAGTTAACATAATTTTACGAAATTTACAATATTTAACGATATTTCACAAAATTTGCAAATACAGTGAAGACCCGGCCGATTTCATCGGCCCCTGAATTTGTCAGTTTTTTAACCCGATTTTGTCAGCATCAAATAAAAATTGATAGTACTTTGATGGGCTCTTG
This sequence comes from Topomyia yanbarensis, assembly GCF_030247195.1. Taxonomy (NCBI): domain Eukaryota; kingdom Metazoa; phylum Arthropoda; class Insecta; order Diptera; family Culicidae; genus Topomyia; species Topomyia yanbarensis. The sequence goes on from NC_080672.1 coordinate 11,010,669, forward strand.
CAGACAAACCAAATCCTTTCTTGAGCATATTTTTCCTATCTTAGAGACCCGAAATATGGTAAAATAAAAATATGATTTTTTTTAAATTTTTCGTTCTCTCTTAAGGGAAATTTAAACTAAATATTCGGAAAGGGTTGAGGGCCATGAGAAACCGGTCGACCGCAAAATATGACCATCGTCGATTCGAACGAAACTTTGCAGGTGTGTTCGCTGTATGAATCTCCATGATATTCTCTGGCAATTGGAATATTTTGATACAAGAGTAATTTTTCAAAAGGGCGTAAACGTTTCTACGTGTATGAATTTCAAAATGCTTTTGCTCGAATACTGTATTTTATACAGCAAAGCTATCTGAGAACAAGTTACAGGGAATGAATACTTCTGTCCGAAACAAAATATGCACTGAAAAAAATGTTGTCATTTTTCAAAAAAACAAAAATTTATGATAAAAATTTAAATTGCGAAAAAACCCATTTTTTTAATTTTTTCTATTTTGTTACCAAAAACCTAAAGAGAAAAGAAACATTTTGATTGTGATTGCATGATGGAGAAAAAATCGGTAAAAAAGTTTTTCTAACAATAACTTCGTACATGTTTTTAAATTTCATACTAATTGACATTCAAAATTGTAATTTTATTACAGAATATAATTCTAAGCACCATTTAAAATCAAAATGCATTTAACAAAAATCTTCCAAAATGCGATAGTTTTCGAGATATTTGAAATTTTGCTCCTTCAAAAACAATTAATTCGTGTAATTATGCTCTTTTTAAAAGTTATTCGCGTTACCCCATCAAAAAATGTCAAAAATTTAATGTTTATCGTTTTAAAGACGTAAAAGCAACCTTTTTAGTGTATTTGAATCATGGAGAAGCTTTCAATAAAAAAGTTTTCCTAACAACTTTTGACATTTTTTTATAATTCTTACAATTTGCAGTCGAAAATACAATTTTCTTTTTGAAAACGCCATTTTAAATCGAAATGCTCTTAAATTTTCTAAAATGTAGTAGTTCTCGAGATATTTTAACTTTTGTTTTAACAACACAATTATTTTGTTTTATTACGACCTTTTCATAAGTTAGTCGCGTTTCTCCATCAACAATAATAGGTTTTTCAAAAGGCCCGCAAACTTTCCTGCAACTTTCTCTTTGACATCAAGGCGATATTGTAAACCATTTGAAAGTTACATGAAAGCAACCAAAATATATTTCAACCATAGGGTCTGTTGATTAAACTATATAGCTGAATCATATTTTGGGTTTCTTCATGTAACTTTAAAATGTTTCACAATATCGCCTTGATGTCTAAGAGAAAGTTGCAGGAAAGTTTACGGGCCTTTTGAAAAACCTATTATTGTTGATGGAGAAACACGACTAACTTATGAAAAGGTCGTAATAAAACAAAATAATTGTGTTGTTAAAACAAAAGTTAAAATATCTCGAGAACTACTACATTTTAGAAATTTTTTTGTTAAGAGCATTTCGATTTAAAATGGCGTTTTCAAAAAGAAAATTGTATTTTTGACTGCAAATAGTAAGAATTATAAAAAATGTCAAAAGTTGTTGTTAGGAAAACTTTTTTATTGAAAGCTTCTCCAGGATCCAAATACGCTAAAAAAGTTGCTTTTACGTCTTTAAAACGATGAACATTAAATTTATGACATTTTTTGATGGGGTAACACGAATAACTTTTAAAAAGAGCATAATTACACGAATTGTTTTTGAAGGAGCAAAATTTCAAATATCTCGAAAACTATCGCATTTTGGAAGATTTTTGTTAAATGCATTTTGATTTTAAATGGTGCTTAGAATTATATTCTGTAATAGAATTACAATTATTTTATGTCTATTAGTATGAAATTTAAAAACATGTACGAAGTTATTGTTAGGAAAACTTTTTTACCGATTTTTTCTCCATCATGCAATCACATTCAAAATGTTTCCTTTAGGTTTTTGGTAACAAAATATAAAAAATAAAAAAAAATGGGTATTTTCGCAATTTAAATTTCTATTATAAATTTTTGTTTTTTTTGAAAAATGACATTTTTTCAGTGTATATTTTTTCAGACAGAAGTCTTCATTCCCTGTAACTCATTCTCAGTTAGTTTTGCTGTATAAAATACAGTAATCGAACAAAAAAATTTGAAATTCATACACGTAGAAACGTTTACGCCCTTTTGAAAAGTTGCTCTTGAGTCAAAATAATCTTATTACCTGTGGAAAATATTTAGTCTTGCATGACGGTGAAACGTGTACAGTTTCATTGGAATCTAAGATGGTCGGTCACGATTTTAAAGATTTTCGGACGGATCTTCGTGGAATTCCTCGGTTATTAGGCTATAACTAGGGATAAGGGAGGTATATTATAAGAGCCTCTGTTCATGAAAAAGGAAGATAAATATATGTCTCGATTTTGTCAATGTCCCCGTTTTACCAGCCTAAAATTCACAAGGAGCTGATAAAAACGTATTTCACGAATTTCAAAAGCTTACCAATTTACAAAAAATCCCAAAATTTCATGAAATGCACCTTTCACGAAATTTTACATAATTTCACAAAATTCGCAGAGATTCACGAAACTAACGAATTCACAAAATTCGCAAATTTTTACGAAATTCAGAAAATTGCACGAAATCCACAAAGTTTACAAAATTCACAAATTTTCATGAAATTCAAATTTTACGCAATTTGCAAATTATTACAAAATTCACAAAATTTCAGGTAACAACAAAATTTACGAAATTTCACAAAATTCACGTATTTTTACGAAATTTACAAAATTTCAAGAAATCAATAAATACAAATTTAATTTTAATTTACATAAAATTTCGTTGTTTTGTAAATTTTTGCGAATTTCGTGAAATTTCGTTAATTTCTTTATGTTCTGTAAATTTCGTGGATTTCGTAAAATTTTGTTAATTTGGTGAAATTATGCGAATTTTATGATTTCGAGATGTTTTGTGAATTTCGTGAAATTTTGCAAATACCCAAAAATTTGTGAGTTTCATAAAAATATGTAAATTTTTGTGAACTTAGTAAAATTTTCTGAATTTCGTAAAATTTTCTGAATTTCGTAAAATTTTCTGAAATTTTGAAAAAAAACTGTTTTCGCGAAATTCTAAATTTCGGTAATATTTATGAGTTTCATGAAAATTTGCAAATAGTGTGGATTTGCAAAATTCCCTCTCCTAGGTTGACGGGTTTGACGGTATTGCAAACATCTTCAAGCATATTTGAGCAGACACCTGCTTTAGGATGGTTATTGCATTGCGCCTCGTTAGTGGTGCATCGAGGAGACCGAGAGGGCTTATGGACCTTTTTTATGTTTTGTGTTTTTTCATACTCTGCACCAGTCCAAACTAACAGTCAACTAAGAGCCTGTGCACACTGGCGTGGCCGATTGGCGGGTCGCCGTGGATTGACTTTTTCTGTGAGCTGTGTTTGCAGACATTGTTCAACAGCTTAACGGCAGTCTTTGTGAGCACGGCTCGCAGTGGAAGTCATTGTGTGTCGATTTATCGGTCGACCTCGGCAACGTGCACAGGCGCATTAAAAAAATAACAGTAGAACCCTATTAGTTGTGTTGTGTTGTAATAATTGTGGTTTTTGGTACTAGTGTACAGTTGTGTGCTAGCCGTGTGTCTATCTATGTATGTGGGCGTCTGAGTATTTGTGACATGTGGACCAGGGAATGGATGCAGAACTGACTTATATGATGGAATAGTGGGGAATCCTTCTTGGGATTCGTTGGTCATTTTTTACTGGTGTTCAATTTGTGCATTCGATTCGATTCATTCTGATTGGATAAATGAAGGAACGATTGATTTACCGATGCACGTCAATGATCCATTCCCGTCCAGCATAGCATGAGAAACTTCTAACGGAGTTAATTGTCGATAATGGTAGATATGTGTATATATGTATGTGTGTGTATGTGTATATATATGTATATGTGTGTATATATATATGTGTATATGTATATATATATATATATATATATATATATATATATATATATATATATATACATATATATATATATATATATATATATACATATATATATATATATATATATATATATATATATATATATATATATATATATATATATATATATATATATATATATATATATATATATATATATATATATATATATATATATATATATATATATATATATATATATATATATATATATATATATATATATATATATATATATATATATATATATTTAAAAAATATCACGAAACTTGCAAAATTTTGCAAAACTCACTAAATTTTACGAATTTTGCAAATTTTTACGAATTTTGCAAATTTTTACGAAATTTGCAAGTTTTCACACAAATTTTGACAAACTTGCGACACTCGTAGTATCTTACGAAGTTCACCAATTTTTGCAAAATTTACAAAATTTCATGAAAGTATCAAAATTTGTGAATGGGAAATTTTGTTAAGTTCATCAAATGAATGGCTGGCGTCCGAAGGGGGCTCCCACATTTTGCATTTTTTACAGGAAATGGAAAAAAAACTTACGCATTTCCATATTAACATTGTTTTTATTGTTTAAATACACGATTTTATTAGTAGTTCATTGACTTATGTTGTCTAGACAAAATAAGATCATTACATGAACTACCTTTCAATTCACGAACATTTTCGTAGTTCGAGGAGGTACCTAGCGTCCAAAAGGAGCTTACCCACAATTCACACGTCCTTTCCATATTTTTCGTTTTAGAGTTATGGTGTCTTAGGCAATGGTTTCGTACGGCATCTAGCACTTCATTTGATCATTTCAAGTAGCAAGACCACTTCAAGAACATCAAAGTGTGAGCTACAAACGAAAGCTCTTGAAGCGAGGCAAGCGCTGGAAGAGCAGCTGGCCCTAGAAATGTAAATGTTGGAGATGAGTGACTCTGAATCAGGGACGATCGAAGGCTTCGGCAAAGTTGAAGATTGGCTGTGTAGAACAGAGAACATGGCAAAAGATGGATTCAAAACCGCGGATGAAACGCCTCTGTCGGTGTACGAAGAGCTGTTACGAAGATCGGTAGTGGTATCGACTCAGAACGGCTTGCCAAGAAGTTATGTCCCGGGAATGCCATTTGGTGTACAACAGCGTGTCGGCAATTCTGGTCCGCTAGAGTACTACACTACAACCTCGTAGCAATTATCTTTCAGGTGCAGTGTATGACGATCGTCCTTTCCTAAGCGGAACTCTACCGACAACCACGCCCGGCCAACACTCGTACGGCATCTATACAGCACTAGCAGTGTCTAAACTACCATCTATTCCGAATTACACCTTTGCGTCTCAGCAACCAGTCCCGGCGGCAACAATTCCGACAGCGTGCTATCCACATCCGGTAGCTCCGAGCTTTTAGTTTCCGATGCCCACGTATCAAGGTACTGGACTACCTCCGATAGTAACATCTACCCCGCAACCAGATCAACAAAGGTCGAACTGCGATGACGTGCCAATTACGAGAGGTCATCTTGAGGCGCGGCAGGCGTTGAAAGACCTACCAAAATTTGGCGACGGTCCTGAAGATTGACGACGATTCATCGCAGCGTATGGGAGGACTTGCCGGATGTGTGGTTTTCGAAACGATGAGTTGCTTGATCGGTTTTGAAAAAAGTCTCTACGACAAAGCGTTACGTTCTGTCAAAAGTCTGCTTCTACATCCCGACAACATTCCGGTCATCATGTACCGATTGAAAACACTATTCGGAAATCCAGAGTCCAAGGTTAACAAAACGGAAACGATCATCGATTTCGGTGTTGCAATGCAGAATCTATGTGCGACGTTTCAGGTGTGCCAGATGGATGAGCGGTTGTACAATGTCGCTTAGTTACAAGACAGCCTACGCTCCAACCTTGAAAATGAATTGGGCGTTTTATCGGAAGGAGTGTCGCGCAACTACATTGCTGGAGTTTAACGAGTGGCTTGGATGAATGGTGAAGGCTTTAAGCGGGGTGATCCGACCACAAGTGTGGGTCAAACCGCAGAAGCTTGAGAGAAGAAGCCCAGATTCATCTACATTCCGCGAAATCGCTTGAGGAAAAGGCATGCAAAGTATGCTTGGCGTGTTCGAAGAGATGCGAAGGTCTCGACAGATGTAGCAGGTTCCTCAAGATGTCTCCAAAAGAATGTTAATGAATGGGAAGAAGATCTGTGCGAGCGGAAAGTTCCGCGTGATTATAACGGATGTAGTTATCTTCATCATGGCTTACTGCATGATGATAGCAACCACGGACAAATTTCCAGCAGTTCGCCGTAAAACGTCTCCTGCAACACTCATCACTGTTCGCTCGGCGGAGTTCTGCTAAAGTACATCCGAGTTACGGTGCATGGAAGAGAGAAGTAGATTAACACAAATGCCTTCCTCGATGCTAAGTCGACCTCTACGCTGGTGGAACATAGTTTGTGTGAAGATCTAAGCCTCAACGGTGAGAAATCCTTGTGTTTCACTTACACCAATTGACAAGGTAGATACGAAGAAGACTCGGTGAAATGTTCCATGGATATCGCCGAAGCGCAAACTCTAACTCAACGTTTTCATCTACCGAAGGTACATACAGTACGAACTTTAGATCTTCTTTCGAAATTCATAGTGACTTTCTGACACTACAAACACCTGGACTCCAGACTGTCGTACACTGGAGTCAAACCTCGTATCCTGCTGTCTAAAGAAGACGAACGAACGAAGATGTTGCTGCAATTACGCACGAGGAGACTGGAGAAAGGATACCAGACCGGTCTCTTGTGGCGGTATGACGATGTTCAGCTACCGGACAGTAAAAATGTGGCTTTAAAGCGCAAGCAATGTCTTGACAAGCGGCTGGCTCGATAGACTAAATTGGCGAAATGTCTTCACGAGAAAATTCTGGATTACAAGGCGAAGAGGTTCCGGTTGTCAATCCTAACAATCCTGGGAAGCTTACAATTGTGTGGGATGCTGCAGCCAAGGTGGGACGCATTTCGTTGAATTCATTCCTGCTGAAAGGGCCTGATCAAGTTATGCCACTTCCGGATATTCGCGAGATGTTTCACTAAGTTCGGATCGACAGTGAAGACCAGCACTGCCAAAAGTTTCTCTGGAATGATGGAATTCCAGGGAACAACCTGACGACTTACGTCATGCAAATGATGGCGTTCGGTGCGAGTTGTTCGCCAAGCACTGCACAATACGTGAAAAACCTATACGCAGGACGGTTTTAGCACCAGTTTCCGGAAGCTTGAAGGGCACGTACGTTGACGATATGCTCTACAGCGTGGAATCAGAAGGAGAAGCGGTAAAGCTCGTACAGGATGTAAGGAGATCCGAGGATGGTTGTCCAAAAAGGTGGTAGATGCCATGGGTGAACGTATCTTTTTTCAGAAGGATTTGAACAAATCTAGCGAGCAGGGAACCGAAAAAGTACTGGGTATGTTGTGGGATACCATCAGCAATATGTTTAGCTTTAAAATCCCGAAACGATACAGGCAACAGTTGCTTTTCGGAGAGGAAGTCCCTATGAAGCGTGTAGTACTACCCTCATATCGGTGTACGACCCGCTCGGACTTCTGGCCAACGTGCTGATGTTCCTCAAAGTTCTTGTTCTTTGTCGCTTTAACATTGTTTCGGATGAACCGATAGCCGGTCAGCAACTTTCGAAGTGGAGAGCGTGGCTCAGCGTGTTGCACAATGTGGAGAAAGTTTCCGTTCCGCGATGCTATCGAACGATAACAACGTCGTTATCCGTAATTCAGCTGCATGTTTTCATTGATGCTAGCGAAAACGGGTACGCAACGGTCGCATACTTTCGCTACGTTCGTTCGATTCCTCGGTTGGAACTCCAAGCGGCGGTCATCGGAATGCGTCTGGCGAAAGCAATCGGAGAAACTCACCGTATTCCAGTACAGAAACGCATTTTCTGGATTGATTCAAGAGATATCCTTTGTTGGTTGCGCTCAGATCACAGGAAGCACAGCAAATTTGTTTGCGCACGGGTCGGAGAAATTTTAGAAAACACCGACCTATCCAAGTGGTTCTGGATTCCGACAAAACTAAATGTAGCCGATGACGGGACGAAGTGGCAACGGATTCCCGACCTTTCACCATCGAGGCGGTGGTTTAGAGGATCCATGTTTTTATGGCAACCGCGACGTGCGTGGCCAACCCAGCCGGCTAATGTAAACGTCCACGAAGTCCGTGTCCCCATCATAGTTTTCACCAATTACTCTAACTGGCGGAAACTCGTCAGAGTCGTCGCGTATATGCTCCGGATTTTTAGGAACACTCAGGCGAAATTACAGTATCGTACTCCTACGACCGGAATCCTCAATCAGCAAGAGTTACTAGATGCTGAGCACTGTCTTTACAAGCAAGCAAAGCTGGACCAATACAGTAAGGAAATTGCATTGTTATCGGGTTTCAAGAAAGTTGCCGGAGTGAAAGCTGATCCCATTCCCAAAGATAGCTCGATCTACAAGCTATCGCCATTTCTCGACGAAAAAGGAGTTCTGCACATGCTTGGACGATCTGCTGGTTGTAAATTGATACAGCCGACCGCCGCCCATACCATTTTGCTGCTGAAGAAGCACACATTAACCACACTTATCGTCCGTTTCTACCACGAGCGTTATTATCATTTGAAACATAAGACAGTCGTCAACGAATTACGACAGAAATATCGAATCCCGAAGATGTGAAGAGTCTGCTACAAGATTTGACAAGACTGCCAGGCTTGCAAGAATGCTAGAGCTCGCTCGCATCCGCCCGTCATGGCAGATCTTCCGTCGGCGAGACTAGCAGCATGATTCCGACCATTCTCGTATGCTGGAGTGGATTATTTCGGTCCGATGCATGTAGTCGTTGGCAGACGTGTCGAGAAGAAGTAGGGTGTACCACATGCTTGGTGGTACGCGCCGTACACATGGAAATAGTCCATACGCTCAATTCCAGCTCCTGTATCATGGCACTGAGGAACTTCATTGCGAGGCGTGGAACGCCGTTACAGCTCTTTAGCGTTGGTGCCAATCGAGAGCTGAACGAAGCAGCACATGAATCAGGAAGAGATCATGAAGGAGTTCATGACTCCAAATACTAAGTGGAGACCGTTCAACCTTTACGAACGCCCCGTCAAGCTGGCGGTTCTAGATGTCGGCGCAACAGCGAATGCACAGAAACCTGGATCCCGTGTACTGGGGGGAGTGTTACGTAACATGCGAATGCACCTCCGTCCTCAATTTACGCTCAACGAGATCAGCCGCCGCAGGTGCAAGCGTGTCAGTGGGTATCTGACAAGTCAGTGGTAAACAATGTTTACTAAACATACGAAAAGGATAGGTTCGAAGAAGAAAGATAGGTTGAGAAAGAAGAAAGAATTTAAGATTGAAAGCAGTGGTTTGGGTAGTTGTTACAGCGAAATTAAATTAAAACCCTACTAGCTAGAAGTACGGTTTTTGGTTTGTTTGGCGATTGCTTATGTATAGTAGTACGGAGTGGATTATCAGCTAAAAGTACGGTGTCGAAGTCTTATAATCAATAGTGAATTAAAGGCTAGTCAATTATCACAACTAGTTTTATGTTATCGTAGCAGCACCGGTGATCGAGTTGGTAACGACAAAGTAAACAAAAACATTTATAAAACTTAAACCTAAATAAAAGCTTAAAATGTGTATAGGATTAAAGTACCGTACGAGACCGCTTCCCGGAAGTCACGGAAATTAGTATTAACACTAAACGTAAGTAAACAACGTAAACATCGATGAATTTAGTTGTACCTATTATATATTTGTCTAATCACGGAAAATTTTAACAACTATATAAACTAATTAGCGTTTTGTGTTGAGTTCGTTCAACTTTACGGAATTTGTTAACGTATTGTTGCCGTATCGAGAACACCAACTAAAAACAGTATTATATCTAGTTCACCGAAATGTGAGCTACAACATAACATTTATTTATGGCGGTAGTGGGCTTACCTTCATGATCACCTTTGACTGCTAATAGCAAAAAATCTAAAAATTATTTTCAAATTTCTTAAATGACAGTCCACGTAGAATTATTAACTATTAAAAAAGCAAAAATGCCAATTTTGGAAAAAAATGTGGGTAAGCCCCTTTCGGACGCCAGCCATTCAAATGTTGCGAATTTTGTTATATTTCGTCAATATGCTATATTTCACCCTAAGGACGAAAATTGGGTAAACACCAAAATTTCTCACTAGGGCGAATTTTTTTTGGTAAAACCAGTCTTTGCACTTGAAGGGCACAAATCGTTATTTGTTACATGGGTGCGTTTCGGCTTCGCCTTATCAGACACCGACACTAATTTTTTGTCGGAATAGATTAGCGCCGGCTTGACGCAAATCCCTTAAAACTAAACACACACTTTGTGTTTCAATCGAACGATTGATCAAACGTGATGTCCCGTCCGAGCAGAATTTTGCCGATGAGACACAGTGAAGCCGGCGCTAATCTATTCCGACAAAAAGTTAGTGTCGGTTTCTGATGAGGCGAAGCCGAAACGCACCCGTGTAATATTTCGTCAAATTTTGTCATTTCGTGACGTTTTGTGGATTTCGCGAAAATTTGTTAAAGTTTGTAAATTTCAATTTTTTAATTTTGTGTAAATTCGTGAATATTGTGAAAATAGTAGGTTCTGTGAAATTTAGGGATTTTTAGTTATTTTTGAAAATTTGTGCATTTTGTGAAGATTTGTTAATTTCCTGAAAACAATTGATGTTTGTGAAAATTTTCGATTTTTTTGAATTTTGTGCATTTTTGTGAATTTAGAAAAAAATTGTGAGCTTCGTGAAAAAATTTTTGTAAGCTTATAAAATTTGGTAAATTTTGTGATTTTCGGGAAATTTTGCAAATTGTGGAAATTTGTCGCTTGTGGAGTAATTTATTCTGCGGAGCAACTTTCTACGATTTCGATAGCAACTACAACAATCAAAGCTAAAACGATAGAAAAACGCGAGTAAATTATTTGCAGTAACGAATAATATTGAATTGCTTTGTTATGAGTTTGTGTCGCACGTATACCCCAACTGAACACAATATAGGACAACTTATTCCAAAGCGGCTTTATGTAGCAGCATGGCTCGCCAGCACTACTCTATTGTAATAATTCGAATGAGTGTTTTTACAAAATATTGCTGTATATCTTGGCGTATTGCTGGTTACTACCTTTTCCGCTAGCCAGCTGATGACGATGGAATGCCATTCTTTGCAGTCCACACACATGCCAATTCCAAAATGGAAAGCTACTAAATCGGTGTTCGTTCTTTTATAGAGAAACATATAACAGAAAATAAAATAGAGTCGTAACTTGCCCCATAGAGTGAATAACGGAAACCACTCAAAGCATTACTTTGGAAAGTTTACAATTAAACATTCTGTTTTTCGTATTTTCCACTAAGCAGCGCAACAAATAATCTTCCGTTTCGTTATTCGTAGAAAAACTATCCGTTGTAGTACAGAATAAAACTGGTATTCCTCATTAAAGATTTGGCATAATACAGAAAATACCGATACTTGATTCAGTACCGGTATTTCGGTACCAAAAAAATGAGTGTACTACCGGTACAACAAGCCTACACACGACCTTGTTTGTTTCAGGAGCTGCACGGAAAAGCTCGTACCAGACAGTGACCGTAGTTCTATCTTTGATGGCAGCAAGAATATAATCATTGATCTAAATTATATGGGAAATGACCATTATAGACGCATCAATATTTGTATATTCGTTGAATGAATAATAATAGCATTCCGTCTGCCTCCTTTATTTGAGCAAAGATTTCTTCGAGTATTTACAGAAGAATAAACTGTTGATTGAGTTTGAACAGCTTCCAGAGTAATACGAAACTGAAACAAAGATAAACAAAAGTAAACCGATACGGTGAATCTGTCCACCAACCCTGGCAGGTGTATAGCTGAATTCTGCCAGCGCCAGTTTTTTAAATTTTGACAGCTACTGGAACCTTGACGGATTGCTGCAAGCTACCAGAGTTTCTTCCAAGCGGGAAATGCTTCACGGACCTTGCATGCGAAATTGCATACGATAGATATTGACGCTTACGAACTTGCAAACCTTTTCGAAAAAATAAAAAATATTGTGAAGGACCAATAAGCCAATTGTTCCGGACGAGCGAAAAATTGGGCAACTTCTGGAAAATATTTCTGTTTTAGATGCTTTGCTGATCGAAGTTACCTAAAAAATAAATAATTTGATTTTTATACTGGAACCAAATATATCTCCAAACTATTTCAACGTTTGTAATCTTTCATCTCCAATACCTAAAAATAATAGCGATAATAATATCAAATTTATTTCCAATAAAGTATCTAAGACTTTTCAAAAAATAATCGAATAGGGGCATAGCGTAGTTGGTAAATCGATTGCCTTGGAACCAGCTCACCTGGGTTCGATTCTCTACCCCGTACATAGGATTAAAGATTTTTCTGAAGAGATTGGTCTAACCCGAAAGAGGTGATCGGCCCTAAGGTTAAAACTTCTATAAATGAGAAAATAATCGAATGTGAAGGATTACTATGCGCTGTTATTTAGGTGCTATTTTAAACTAACTTAGACATTTTTTCATACGCATTACATCGACTGTAGGTCGAATAATTAATGAAATAGTGAGGCACCCTCTCTGATAGGACCGAAATAGGTCCCTTTATCTTGTTTCAAAATTTGTTCGGTATTTTTTCCGAAATATGGTGAACAACCTAGGGTTGTTAGTTTTGATGGTACCCTAATTTTAGTCATTTTTAAGAAATAATCTCATTGAAAAAAAACGCAGTGCTGTATTAAATCATGTTTTATTCACAAAACAGTGCTACATGTCATGTAGGACAAGTCCGTGTTACCACCATCGAAAGTTGCATTATAATTTAATATAGCGTTTAACATCTGTGACATCTGAACTATTTGCACTTTAGCAAACGTTCTGGCAACCGAGCATCATGAGCGCATGTCGAAAACTAGCGCACTGACAGTTTCTCTCAACGACCGCTAGGTGGCCCTGTTTATCAGTACCTAGTTTGACGAAAAAACTCGACCGAGCTGTTTCAATTTCAAGCTAGCCCCACTGAGTGTGTGAGTGCATGTGACTGGCGAGAAAGAGACGCAAGAGAGAAATGGAAAAATCGCGGCGGACATTTTGAAGGCAAAAGTGAATTTGAAGGAAATTTTGCTGCGCTCGCAGCCAAGTGAATATACGCCAAAACTGGAATAATTAATCGTAAATCGATGCCGGAAAGTGCGACGAACGTGCGGTGCATATTATTTCGTTCGGAAGTGCAGTATTTAGGATGAAATCTTGAGCGCAAAAAAACACCAGAAGTGGCCCGTGTCGCGGATTCAGTCGACGACGCAGAGGGTTTTTTTTTCTTCTCATCTTCATTCGCGCCCCGCACTGTCGTGAGTGTATTGTGTGTGGTACAAAGTATTCCTCGGTCAGCTCAATCAATCAAATCGTGAGCAGGAAAAAAGACTATCGGAAACAGGACAACGAAGTAAGGCGACCGTGTGAGTCAGCCTTGCTTTAGAAGGGCGTCGGGTCAGCAATCCTGTCATCCAAACCGGAAGGTGCCCCCTAACCAGTGCCAGTGAGCCGACTGTTTCTTACATCGGGCGGCACTAGCGAAAGGTGATTATTTTCAAACGTGAGGCAATTAATCAAATTATACATCAAAGTAGGCTCACGTCCGACCTGCCAAAATGCGACAGATAGAGCCTGCACAAACACAACATATTAACTTTTTTTTTTCTCATTCTGTCCCTGTTCAATATTGGATCTATCAGTCAGCTTTGGTTCAAGTGGTTCCTCGAATGAATGTATTTTTTTTTTTTTTGGGATGGTGGTTGTGCAATGTATGTGTGAGCAATGAGTGTGAATGAGAAGCATTTTGCGTGATACTACGGCGGCCCCATCTCGCGGCTCGCTTTTTGCGCTTTGATTGGTGAGCACGCGAGCTGTGCGAAGAGGAGAGGAACACCAGCAGTGCGGGAAAAAGAGAAATAACAAAAACAACAGCAAGAAAAACAGTCATTATTGTTGGGATGGGGACGCTTTGTGTGGAAAAGAATAAAGGATGACAAAAAATGTATGCTCTTATGGAGAGTTGGATTATGCGAGTGCGAATATGTATGCAGTCCCATATGCGTGGTTTTGTGTGGTCGTATGTCGAATAGGGGCATAGTGAGTGAGTGAGTGTGGGTACGTGCTTGCGTAAAGTATTGTTTGGCGGAGAATGAATTGCATTCACAGATCAATAGTAGCAGGAAAGACGAAGAAAGTTTGTAACTAAAACGAGAAAACAAGTGTGTATGGCGTTCGAAGTTGTAGAAGTGACATTACCTGCATGTTCTGCTTCTCGTGAGCATGATATTACAACAGTTTCAACATGATAGTCAACCATCACGTTTGGACATTTGCAATACCACATTGGATATTTTTTGAGCGAACGTTGTTTAACAAATATTTATAAACGTATGGTAGTAGTATTTAGCATGAAATGAAAGACTTTTTGAAATATGAAGCGAGATTGTATAGTATGCTTTCAGTATTATTTGGTTTACATGGTTTTTAATGTACCTCGTGTTTGGTGTCAACAAATGTTCGAATCTCAATTTTCATGTCAATAGAATCATTTTACTAGTACTGCAATTTACAAAGTTCTTCTAATTGGAGGTTATTTATTCTCAACATATGAATGCCTGTTTTAGTTAAATTAGTCATGGAATTCGCTTTTCAACTTCATTTCATCAGAATTCGACATTAACTTAGTGACACGACTAAGCTAGACAATCCGATGACGCCAGTTCCAAAATACGAAAACACTATTTGTGTTTATTAGGGGGTTTGCTCAGAATCACAAACAGTGTTTTCGTTTTTAGGAAGCTAGCGTCAATCCGGTGCTAGCTTAGCCCTGTCACGAAGTTAGTGTCGGATTCCGACGCGACGAAATCGAAATACAAATTCCATAAGTAATTTAGTTATTGGTTTTGTAGTCTTCACGTGCAAAGATGATGTTAAACAATTTTCTCCTAGTGGAAAAAATAGCTTTTGCCAAAATATTTCTCCACTAATGAGAAATATAGCATGGCTTTGTTTCATTTGTTTTTTTGTAAAAGCAAAACAAGTTAGATATGCGTCACAAATCTTCTATCAATCCGCAAATTATAAACACCCAGAACAAATATTAATATATAAGAGAAAACATAAGCTTGGTACAGCAACCTGATACTACAATCACTCGAAATTAATGCTCTAATTACGCAAAATATTTATTTAAACGTATTATCAAAGAGCGTATACCAACAGTAGCTTCAATTTCACTCATTATTCTCAAATGATGCAATAATGGATTGGATAGTGGATTGTATTTGGAAGCACCCACACTCTTCAAATTAAACATTTGTAACGAAGCTATATAGACATTATTTTGTTTCTAAACACACATTTTTTTCTATTCAAAACAAAGAGGTTGCTTATGTACCGAATACAAGCGAAATGAGCTAAGTGTTGTGAATTTATTTTGTGTAGATTAGCTTCCTGACGAACTTTGCTTAGGATATCTTTTTCGTTGCATTTCTACAAAATTATAACATGCTGCAATTAATTTCTTACAATGTTTCGACAACAGTTTACATTCTTTCCTCAACAAAAATATTTTCGCGGCTCGAAATTTCAAATGTTGAACATTTGTTAAAGCTTGTAATTTTATATTGCGTAGATTTTTTTTTATGAAATTGGGTTATTGCATGGATCGTCCAAGTTTAGAAAATTAGAAGCAGCGATATAAACAAAAGTTTGTTAAACGACTCCGAGAATTCGGCTGATATTTCTAGGTGATTTGATTTTCTCCATGAGCAATTTAATCGTTTTTAAACACTAAGAACGTTAATCCGTGCTGTTCATTCCCAGTTGATGCAAACTACACGGAATTTTTTTTTCTTCGGATCGTGAATAAAGTGCCATGTTTTTATGTTACGAAAACAGGACCATGAACAAAAATCATGTGTTTTATAATTATATTCAATTTCCCTTCAGTAACGCCCGCATAACGTTTTTATTAGCGGAAACATTTGTTTTTGTTTTGTGAACTTTAGTCGCGCTTGTCGCCATGTCACTACCAAATCGATTTTCCGTACGTGAACTAGTTCACATTTTTATGAATATTATTCATAAAACCAAAGGTTAACTCATGATGTTGTTCATAGATTTAGGAACATTAGTTCACAAAATCAAAACATTCTGGATATTTGCTCGTGAACTAGTTCACGAAACTCGGAATTTTATTCATGCATCCCTTCAATCCTCGTGAACTAATTCATGATTCCTAATATATTAGTCACGATCCAATATCCGTGCTCGTGAAATAGTTCACAAAATTATGAAATATTTTTCATGTATACGTGAACTGATTCATGAATCCTAGTACAAAAGTCACGACTTACCATTCATCAGGAATCAGAATATATTAGCTCAAATGGCACGTTCCCCGTACATAATCATGCATTCGTGAACTAAATCATGATTCTTAATATATTAGTCACGATCCGTTATCCATTCATGCTTGTGAAATAGTTCACGAAATCATAAAATATTATTCATGTATTCGTGAATTGGTTCATGATCCCTAGTATACGTCGGACAATTCGTCCTCGTCAAATAGTTCACAAAATTATGAAATATAATTCATGGATTCGTGAACTAGTTCGAGATGAACGCAACGCTCACGAAAAAAATCGACAACACACACACAACGAGGCTTTGTTAGTTTTTGGTTTCGTATCAAATTGCTGCTTCCGAATCTCACAAAATCTCGTCGGTGCTGCTGTACTGCACTGCATTTTGTTTTGCTGCTATAAATAGCTCATGACCTGAAACTTCCAGTAAAAAATCCAACCCTCAGATTCCTAGATTAGAGCCGACAAACATCTATTCGCTAAAAACACCTCGTTACAACCCGTTCCATGACGACATGTACTCGCCGACTAGTAAAATGGCATTTATACGCTTCACACTAATGATGAGTGAGATAATATCGTTTGGCTCCCCATCGCCGCGCCGGTATTTCAGTATCGACATTGACGCCTTTTGCTTTGTATCACTTTCCCGCTGTTTTGTTATGTTTGTATGTATGTGTTGGTAACTAAGCCTCACTAAAAAAGCTAACGGATAGCATCTGAACCCGAATTGACAAAGATCTACTCGTTAAAACGCCTACTTACACCATAGGCCATAGCGACACATGATGGGTAGCTGTTCGAATGAGCTATATAAACTTCTTATCACTGTAGCAGCGATTATATGCGGGACAGCATGGAGACGTTGGTATGTGTTCTTCAAGTTTTCTCTGTACTGTGTAGCCAACAACGTGTAGACAAAATATTTGTCTTTGTTTTGAAAACTTTAGTCACGGTTTCCACCATGTCACTACCAAATCGATTTTCTGTACGTGAACTAGTTCACAACTTTATGAATATTGTCACTACCAAAGGTTAACTCGTGATGTTGTTCATGGATTTAGGAACATTAGTCCACAAAATCATATCTGGATATTTTCTCGTGAACTATTTCACGAAACTCGGAATTTTGTTCATTAATCCCTTCAATCCTTGTGAACTAATTCATGATTCCTAATATATTAGTCACGATCTTGTATCCGTGCTCGTGGAATAGTTCACAAAATCATGCAATATTTTTCATGTATTCGTGAACTAACGACGGATGCGTGCCCGTGAAATAAATCAAAATTATAAAAAAAAATTTCATGTATACGTGAACTGGTTCATGAATCCTAGTATAATTGTCACGACTTACCATTCATGCTCGTGAAATAGTTCACAAAATCATCAAATATTGCTCATGTATTCGTGAGCTGTT
Source organism: Topomyia yanbarensis (assembly GCF_030247195.1). NCBI lineage: Eukaryota > Metazoa > Arthropoda > Insecta > Diptera > Culicidae > Topomyia > Topomyia yanbarensis. The sequence continues at coordinate 11,028,568 of NC_080672.1, forward strand.
TCATGATACCTAACATAACAGTCACTTCTTACCATTCGTGATCGTGAAATAGTTCACGAAATCATAAAATATTATTCATGTATTCGTGAATTGGTTCATGATTTCTAGTACACGTTTGACAATTCGTGCTCGTCAAATAGTTCCCAAAATTATGAAATATTATTCATGGATTCGTGAACTAGTTCATGATACATAGTACATGATTTACGATATATTTTGTGTGCTTGTAATATTTAAACTATATTCCTTATCATTTTCAATTTCATGCAACATGGTAATGAAATGAATGGTAATGAAATTTGAGGTAATATTCGTGGAATCATTATTGTTCCATGCACTTTTTCATGAAATGTTCAGCTGCTAGCGGCCAGTAATAGGTACGAGCAGTATATATAAGAAAACTATTAGGGCCTCGAATAACGTTATTCATTTGATAAGGTTCAGTGTGATGTCTTGTCACCTGTCAAATTGAAAAATAGGCTCTATAATAAAATATCAGGATAACGTGAACAGAAATTAAGAAAATCGTGACTAAGATCTTGAAATCATGAAATCACAAAAATGTCAAAAATCGTAACTAAGATCCTGAAATCAAGAACATAAATAAACATAAATCTCTACTCGTGACTAAAATATCACGACAACGTAAATAGAAATCTCGAAAATCATTGCAAAGTTCCTGAAATCATGAACATAAATCACATTACTCGTGATAAAAATATCAAAAATCGTGACTAAAATCCTGAGATCATGAACATGAATCACTCTACTCATGACTAAAATATTACGATAACGTGAATAGAAATTACGAAATGCGCGACTATGATTCTGAAATCAAGAACGTAAATCCCGCCAGTCTAGCACGGTAATGTGATGAGAAATAACAAAAATCGCGAATACACTCCTGAAATCATGAACATCGTTTAACTGTCGGCTGTCTATTCACAAATTATGAACAAGAATCATAGCAAAAACTGAACATGTCTAGGGAACAACTACTGTAACCCAACCAAACATTCGAATGTAACGCCATGTATATACTTGGGGTGAACTAGTTTTTTAGAAACACAAATAGTTTCATGAATAAGAGGTTTATTATTCACAATTTCAGGAATTTGGTCACGATTTTCGTAAATCGTTCAGTTCACGAAATCATGATCTTTTGTTCATGAATTTATGAACGGATTTTTTTCCGTGTAGATACGATGAAATTAACCATGCCTTCGAAAGAAATCCGAAGAAATACAACATATGTGTGCTTACAGGGGTCTAACAATTGTTATATAAGTAATGCAATCGGTTCACCTTTAATCACTTCTTAGATTTAAATTTCTTACCAAAATCAATTGGCATTTCCAAAAAGAATTTAGACTAAAGGCATTGTAGCGTGATTGCTTTATTTACGGAAAAGATTCAACACAACCTCACTATTTTGCTTTATTCAACTTGGGATTATGGACCACTTTGCAGGATAAATTTTCAGCATGACGTTTGCAAACAAATCCACCAAATTGCAACCCTTTAGATTATTCTGTAAAGCAAATGTTCGATGAAACATGAAAGCGTAGAAGTTCTGAAAATATCATCTTAGGCGTGTCGTTGCACTCAATGGTGAATATTTTGAATTTGATCGATGGAATGTTATGATTGGAACTATTATCAAATGGATTTTAATTAATTTGAAGCAATAAAATATTCTGGTTGCAGTTGAAAACTGAAAAATCCAACCAGCGACAATCGTATTTCTCTGGTTCTAAACAATGAAATCACATCGGAAGTAGTGCACTGTATTCGTACAATGATGCGCTATACAGCGCTCAAAACCGACATCATGGATTAGCACTAAACAAGAGAAAAAACGTTTGTCGCTGGTTGGATTTTCCAGGTTTTAACTGTAACGATAATACATTTGCTGTGCTTTTGAAGTCTTTTAAATCAATTCCTCAATTGTCGGACTCTTATTTTTCCTATAGGTACCTGAAGTATTCTGTTCAGCGAGTGAACAACTGAGTTCTTGGCGAAGATTAAATTAACGCAAATACCAATTTCTGTGAGCTTTTCCGACACGATATCGATAAATAATAGTTTATGTTTAATTGTTAAACTTATACAAAGATGTAGCGTTTGGCAAGGTATCTGTTGCTACAAGAACATTTAATACTTCCTTTGCTGAAAATGTGATCTTTACAAACGAACATTCAATGAGAAATCAACATCAAAACCATAAATACAACAATCTCGAATGTTCTACTAACTTTTTCCAAGGAAATTGGTAACCGATTCACACAGAACAATTGCGGGCCTACGATCTTAATAACACTGATTAGTTTTGGTTTAACAATTTTGTCTTGAACAGTTGTTATATTCAGTATCTTTGAAAAAACTTCTTGATCGTTTATGGCTCATTATTTTAACAGTTATGTGCCCAACAAAAAAACACCTTTAACAGGCCAACGTGGGTACCCGGGTACCCACAATTTGAGATGCTCATAACTATGGCTTCCTTTAACCGATTTGGGCACTTTTAGATGTTTTGGGTTCAGAAACTCGTCCACTTTTTGATTCTGTAAAGTTGAACCGGATGAATGGATCTGGTTCTTGGTAATCCGGATTTTCCGGGGTAATGTTCCAGTACTAGGGTACGATTTGTAAATTTTAATAATGTCCTAGCAATATTAGTATCAAAACTCTTCAAATTGTCTCGGAAGTCTGTTATTTATTGTTAAGGGACCCTATGGCAATTTAAAAAATGGAATTGGAATGGCCACTCACGGCCCCACGGGAACCTGCTCCGGGATGTCCGTTCCGGGGTCAAATCACCAAATGGTTCCAAAACCACGAGATACAGCCTACTGATGCAATTCCAAGAATTTTGATACCCATATTGCCAGTATTCCATTGAAGTTCACAAATAGTATCCCAATACTGGAACCTGCTTCCGGAAATCCGGATTCCCGGAAACCGAATGAAGTAACCCGATTCATTTTAACCACGTCCAAAAGCGGATGAGTTCCTGAATCCAAAACACCCAAAAGCATCAAAATCGGTTGGAAATTATCTTAGTTATTGGTATTTCAGTTTTGTGGGTACCCGGGTACCCACGTCGGCCTGTTACGTAGTAAAAAAATTCAGGAGCCCCTCCTAACTCCCTCCCTTACTATATCAACAATATTATTAACCCAAAAGCTTGACTTAGTGAAGTTCTAAGATGTCACAAAGTATCAATTTCCAGCTATGGTTAAAACATAGGAATTTCATTAATTGAAACCTTAAAAGGTACGCGGGTTCCGCGTCGGATACATAACGGTTAAATCCTGCTACCAGAACCATGGATACAACCGGATACAAGTGATTCATACAGAATCTTGTAGCATCTTTCTTGTACTTTCAAATGCATACTGAGTGGTCTGCCCGTTTTTGCCCGTTCATGAGTTATTTAAGTGCAAAGGAAGCCATTTTTCGAACAGATATCGTTAATATCTCAGAAACTGCTCATCATATTAAATTGCTTCCTTCACCGAAATTTTGTATTTTATTAATTGTGATAGTTTTGTAGAACATTTTGAACTTCCAGAAAATCTTGGAAAGAAGTTATAATAAAAAATTGATTTTTCCATAATACTCCATATCTCTATATCTCAAAGATTATCAAAAATAGACTATTATCACCTTCAGTAAAGTTCTTTGTAGAAAAATTTACTACAACTTTGCAGAATACACCAACTCGCTATCTCTTATTATAGGAGAAATAAATTTTGAATCTCACTTATAGGAGGACTGACTTTAAATTGTGTTCTATACGATTGAGTTTTCGTGAAGTGGAATACCTGCTGAAAGTGAAGATGCAGCTTAGGCTCAAGGAGGTTATGTATCTCCAGTATCATCATCTACGCAATGTAGTACTCATATCAGTCAACACGTTAGCCCAAGCTGAACGTTTCGTTTTGCAGAACAACTTCAAGCACGTGGCTGAAAGTGATAAAGTTGGAATTAAGATTCCCGTGTATATAGAAAAAGACTATGTAGATGTAAAGCTACATGTCCACGTACCCCTCCTGATCTAGTTGCAAAATACATGTCACAATACGGAGAAGTAGAATCCGTTACACGTGATACTTGGAGAAATTTCTTCCCGGGTACACCTAACGGTGTTCTTGTGGTGAGGATGCGGATCGAAAGACCTATCCCCTCCCACTTGACTATACAAACTCAAAACCCACGAAGCTACTATTAATCAAACTACGCTATGCACCCATGAGGGGAAAACTCCTACGTGCAAGTATTGTAATCAGACAGCGCACCACGGATAACCTTGCGCGGAAGATACAGAGGAAAATGCATCCCTACCGATTGCCAACGAATCCACGGAAAACCAACCAAAAAAAGAGTTTTCAATACCAATACCTGAACCACAAACGGTTGCAACATTTGTGGCAGCGGTTCAGTCCATATTGACAACTGCAAAAGCAGCATCCAGCACCCCAAAAACCACTGTAAGCAACATCGGCGAAGAAGATAATGACAATGACGACGGATTTACACTGGTCACCCGAAAGTGCAAGAAGCAGGGATTGATTTCCCCTCATAATCGGCAGTGATGCAAATGCCCAACACGTAATTTGGGGCAGCTCAGATATCAATTTGAGAGACACCGTATCAATGGAATACTTAAGTAGTGCAAATTTGCACATACTTAAAGTAGGAAATTGCCCAACATTTGCACGAACTGGCAGAGAAAAGGTGTTATATGTAACTCTCTGCTCCGACAGTGTATTACGCATAAGTTGGCTAACTAGCTCGTGCCAAACGAGCTCGAACCCTCGTTATCTGATCATAAGTACATCGTCTTTGATCATCTCGCTATCGATATCGTCACATATTGTAAATTGTGTGCGCCGATGTATTTTTGATACGCGGCGGCTTAAGCGACATTTTTGGCCGGCGGCGTCACAGCGTTGGACCCTACCGGCGGCGTGTCTCGGTGTGACGAATATTCATGCTTATGTAACTAAAAAAATCTTGGCAATACAATTCCTTTCCCAAATTTTCGGTTTCTCTTCTAACTTTGCAGTAGGGCATCGCATTTTTTTTGAATTCTCGAAGGCCCCCCTCTCATACTGTGACAAATGCCAAAGTAAGCTCAGATGCCAAATTTCACATCATTTTGACAATTCTAAACTCCCGCCCACATAGCTTAAAATTTTCGAATATGTGCTATGGGAAAATATGGAGGAAAAATATATTAAAGGCTATAACTTTTGAAGTAGCAATCAGAAAATTTATGTTTTTAAAGGAAATAACCTTAGTATTTGAATGGAGATATTCATGTTTCTAGAAAGTGGAATATTGGGTCATTTTGGCCCCAAAATCCCCCATTTTTAATAATGTTTCTGCTCCGTGATGCAAATCATACATATTTTGCAGTTTTTCTAATGCGAAAAAATCTCAGAAATCGAACGGAACCTTTTTGATCTTTGTCCGAATACGAGACCCCAACTTCTCGTATTATAGAGCCTTTTGTCATCCATATTAAATTTTATCATTTTCTCGTGTATTTATCTCTATTATTCTTCACTCAATTTTATTAAATTGTACCCTGTTGAACGTGGAAAATCCTTAGGAACAAAATAAACATAGATTCGTTACCGGTAAAATTCAGAAACATCAAATTATCTGACATATAGTCTCGATTTCACATTTTTATCATAAAATTGCACATATTAACTCCATTTAACAACAAAATTCTTATCTAATTTACTACTTTTAGTTTAAAATACATTTGGGGATCACATGAGAAAAATTTCTGTCCTGGAAAAATAGAGGAAGTTGAGGTATTAGGACATTTAATGATAAAAATGTGATTTGTAGAGTTAATGTCAAAAAATTTGATGCTTCTGAATTTTATCGCTAACGAATCTATCTTTGTAATATTCTTAAGAATTTTCCACGCTCAACAAGTTAAATTTTATGAAAATTGATTGAAGAATAATAGAGATATATGCACGAGAAAATGATAAAATTTAATATGAATGACAAAAGGCCCTATAATACGAGAAGTTGGGGTCTCGTATTCGGACAAAGATCAAAAAGGTTCCGTTCGATTTCTGAGATTTTTTCACATTAGAAAAACTGCAAAATATGTATGATTTGCATCACGGAGCAGAAACATTATTAAAAATAGGGGATTTTGGGACCAAAATGACCCAATATCTCACTTTCCCGTATTTTTCTAGAAACAGGAATATCTCCATTCAAATACTAAGGTTATTTCCTTTAAAAACATAAATTTTCTGATTGCTACTTCAAAAGTCTTTAATATATTTTTCCACCATATTTTCCCATAGTACCAATTTCCAAAATATCAAGCGAAGTGGGCGGGAGTCTAGAATTATCCAAATGATGTGAAATTTGGCATCTGAGCTTACTTTTACATATGTCACAATATAAGAGGGGGGGCTTCGAGAATTCAATTTTTTTTTTGCAATGCCCTACTTCGCAGAATACAGCCACATACAAACAGACGCTACCTCTGCACTAGCGACATCAGTTGAACACATTTCACAAAATGTAATTCTCGCAACCATATCAAAAAATGCAGAGTAACGACTGTATTTCTACGACCCATAATAATTATTTATTGTTCTACAGGGTGTTTGGTTCATGGTTAAGAACCTCGAGGGATGATTGACTGTCATATTTGGAGAGAAAAATCGTTCTACACATACCATCAAATCTCAACCGTTACTAAGTTATTGAACTTTTTGTGTAAAAATTGGTGTTTTTGATGAGGTTTTTGTTAATTTTCTCAAAATAATGAATTATGATTATAGCAATATCTATTATCCAAAAGTTGGGTTTTAGGACGATTCATAATTTGTTCTTCAACATCATATTCCTATCCCTTCTCGTTTCATGTTTACTGCATGTGAGTTATGAGGTTACAGGACATTCCATGTGAAGATTCCCCCTCGAGAGGAGTGGTTGTCTTGCTATATGGATAGACAACAACAAACTCAAGTGGTCTGTTACACTAACGGTTCTCTGATGGAGGGACGTGCTGGTACTGGTGTCTACTGTCGTGAAATGAGATTGGAACAATCTCACTCACTAGGTAGATACTGTACTGTATTCCAAGCAGAAATTTTTGCGATTATGTTCGGGGTACAATCAACCCTTCAACAGAGTTTGTCCAGCAGAGTTACAAACTTCTGCTTCGATAGTCAGGCTGCAATCAAGGCCCTTAGCTCAGACAAATTCCGGTCCAAGCTAGTGATCGCGTGCCGAACCCAAATCGAAGAACTAAGCATTGCCAACACTATTTACCTTGTCTGGGTGCCCGGACATTCCGGTATCAGTGGAAATGAATGGGCTGACGAACTGGCCAGGGCAGGTTCAGCGATTGACTTCGTTGGTCCTGACCCGCCCTGCTAATTTCGACAAGTTAGATAAGGGAAAGAATACGGTCCTGGGCTTCGTCCGAGCACCGCAATTATTGGAGAAATCTTCAAACATGTCGCCAAACAAAGGCGTTTCTAGAACAACCGTGCCCAGTGATTTCGAAAAATCTGCTACATTTTTCGAAGCTCCATTGCGGCATGCTGACCAGGGCTTTAACCAGCCACTGCAAACTCAATTATCACATGGCAACCATTCAGCGCGCTGAGTCTTTTTCGTGTGATCTTTGTGAATCCGTTTACGGAACCTCATATCATCTGATATGCAACTGTCCAGCGATAGCGCAATTGCGATTCCGAGTTTTCGGCCGTCCTTATATAGACGAAACCATGTTTGGACAACTGAAACTTAGAGACATACTAAAGTTTCTTATCCAATGTGGTAAAGAGCTTTAGGTTTACTCGCAGGCGAGTTGAACTACTTGTAAGTTTAGCTTACCTGCTGTTTTGTTTTTGTTTTTGTGCTGTTATTTTTCCCACCCTTCCAATTCTACTTCCCCACACCTCCCTGTCCTTTCCTTCCGCTCAAGAAATGGTGAAAGCACACGGCAAGGCACAAATCCCCGACTACATACGGGGAACGTGCCATTTAAGCCAATATATTCTAATTCCTGATACGTCTATTTGTCTGTGATACAGGGCTCATGAAACTGACACTGAAAATTTTTCCTGAGTGGGACTAGATCACACGACGAACAATTTTGGAAACTAGAAAACTTACCCTCTGCATCGCCCTACCAGTGCACCAGCGTTGCGAAAAGTCAAGATCATTCTGTCCAACAATTCTTCGAGAGAAAAAATAGGTCACGATTGAATCAATGATAAATAAACCTTGTATTGAAAATAATTTTTGTGCTTTCACAAAACTAGTTCACGCAACAAAAACAAAAATGTTTAGTAGGTAGTTGTGTCTTAATATATTAAATATTTTTATGATTCCAGTTCATAACTTGATGATACACTGATTTGTATTAACTTTACTGCGTTGTGACGATGATTTTGGCGGATTGCACACTGACTGATTACACTAGTTTACAGCATTTCTGAACTAAATAAGCTAGTGGTCATTTTCAATGTAAAATCGTGTGCTGAATCCGAAAATGAGGTCCAAAAAATTTACAGTAGAACAGTTTTCTAGTTACAGTCAAGAAATGATTTTTACCTTTAAACTTAAAAGTACGTTCAGTACAATCCAAATATCTTCGGTTGTAGTGCCTCGATATGAAGTATTATTATGTTGAATTAAAGGTAACTGAATGCATTTTCGATCGTTAGAACGTTTTGTTTTAGTGCGACTACTGGTTCTGATGTTATTTACGAATCTATTGAACTTTTTCTTAATTTTTCGTCGTTTTTTGAACAAAAATGAACGTGTAGTCAATATTTTCGGCAAGATAAAGCTATCCCAAAAATTATATTTTTATGGGGAATTAAAGCCTGCCAATAACCAATGAAAATAAGCACTTGTTAGTTTAAATCCGATGGAAACTGCGAAAGTTATTCTTTTTTTTTGTAAAATGGCAATTTTTGTGTTTCTCTGGGTCAACTTATTGAACCGCCTCGATTCCAATTTTTTCTAGAGCTTGACAGCTATAACTTTTGATTGAGGCGAGATTTGCTCACAAAAACAAGTAAGGCTCATTAATGTGATTATTGCCTTTAATTTGAGTATTAACAGTTACCAGGATCAGCTCTAGAACTGAAGTTATTGCAATTAGTCTGATTGGATTCCGATGGAACAGTGCTGCCAGGGACAGTTTACGTTGACGACGGAAAATGATTTTTTCATATATCTTCGTTATGGTGCAATATTATTGAAAACTGATAAAACTTACCAATTTAGATTGTAGTTGGCTACGTTTTCCACGTAATTGGACTATTGTAATTATTCTAGAAGAATTGTATTGAGCATTAGAAGGTAAAAACTGACCATCTTCTAGCACTGCCATGGAAGCACCAATCTTTATGAAAATAGGCTTTTTGTGTTTCTTGACCCCACCGTTTTCAAGGAAAAATAGTTTTGAAACCCTACATGTACTAGAAAAAAGTTGGGCATGAAAGAGTTAATTCATAAATATTGTTTGTTTTATTGATTTTCTATAATTTATTCAGATCATTCGAGCTTCTATTCATGCAGGATTCGATGCTGTTGTCGTCCCTAGTTGGGTGCCAACTTCGCGAGAGTTCTTCAAATCAATGAATTATCCAAAGGTAATATGTGTAAAAAATGTCTCATTGCACTGCAAGGTGGATTAAATCGGTGCTTATTTAATGTTTTTCTAACTAAAAACCCACCAAAAATGCTTCATAATATTATCATCAAAGAAAATAGGCAGCGTTTGCATATATTAGTCTCCGTCTTGTTAAAAAAATTTCCGTGTACGCAGAACGGGAAAAAATTGTAATTCGAGGTATGTCAAACTGCTGTGGCGAAGCTGTGGAACTGTCGAGCAGTAACAAATTCTACTTCAAAAAGTATCTTCTAGAATCAAATTTAAAAAAAGAAAAGGAAAACGTCGGCTGTTTCGGATTCGCATACAGCGTATAAGGTCGTGCATTTGGCATCAAAATAATAGACCATTTTCCACGACATTGACACTAATTCGTTCTATTTTTATCCTTCTGATTTCAGATCACTCTTTAGATGGGAACAGATTTGCTTACATGAGGCAGAAACAACTGTGGACGAATGAAATACCGACGCAGACAGCGCGTCACCTAAGCAAAAGATCAACCATCTTGTGAGTTCGTTTCAATTTGATTCCTTTTATCTAAAATGGATCCAGCAGGTCCATGGTCGTACTCATATAATCGACAGCCGGGCACGAGTGGCGAGTTTCATCACCATCTAGCGACGGCTGCCGCAGCCGGTGGTATCGGACTGGCTGCCCACAATACGGCCGTTGGTGTGCCATCGACAACATCTCAGTTGCTGCTGCAGGCAGCTCACACAACATCTCTTGGGACCTCCTCAGGTCCCTTCAATCCACCTGGTTTTCTGTCACCGCCAGGGGTCAGTTATGATGCCGTGTTTACACCCTTATTCCACCCTGCTGCAAACCCAAAGCCAGCCCACTACAGTTCGACCATCAATCAACATCGGGTACTGGCTCAAGCGCAGGCACAGGCAGCAGTGAAACAAGCAAGCGATTCCGAAGTATTACGGGATAACTATACCACCCATCAAACGCTAGCCGCTGCAGCTCAAGCCGCCAACTTTTTCGAGCAACAACAGCAGCAGCAGCAGCAACAACAGCAGACTTCTAACGCCAGTGCCGGAAGTAGTGGATCAACGTCAACCAGTGGTTCCTGGCAAGGAAACAATCAACTTCCGAGCCCCTTTGGTATCATGCCCCACGAGAATGTCGTCCAGTCGAGCCCGGTCTCGTCGGCATCGTCAAAACCCACTACATCAACGTATGAAAATTTCAACGCACATTTCAACTTGAACCAACAGCTTAACTCACAGCTGGCCAGCAAGGCTGCAGTCCGATCTGCATCTCCAGCGGTCAACAGTGGAAGTAGCAGTGCAGGTTCATCAAAAACCACCACAAATTACTTTGCATCGACAAACTCCAGTAGCAATACGCAACAGTATGGTGGAGTAAATGAATCTCTATCAAACTATTCCAACCAGCAGCAACAATCCAGCAAACAGCAGCTGGAATACGGTAGTGCTAGTAAGTCATTGTCGTCCAGTTCGACCGGCACCGGCGGTAGTTCGTCTTCGCTTCAGCAGACATCTTCACCTTCTTGCATTGTTATTACTCCAGTTTCTACCCCTGCTATCATTGCCTCTTCACCCTCATCCCAATCATCCCCCTCATCTTTCGTAACAGCGAATGCGAAAGACTACAAGTACCAGTCTCGTATCATACCATCCCAAACACCCCTCGTTAACTCCTCGATTGTCTATGCGTCTCGTAACCACAACGCCCATCAAGCAGCAGCCAATAGTATGATTGATCAAAAAACCCGATTGTTATCGCCAGGTCTTCATACACAACCTGTAAACCACCAACAGCTGCAGCAAGCTCAACAGCAGCAGCAGCAGCAACAACAACAACAGCTTCAGCAATCACACCACCATTTGCTGCAGATGAATAGTTTCATCATACCTCCGCCTACTGTGTCTCCCCAGTCTCCAGTGCACAGTAGTAGCAAAATTGTACATAAAAATTCATCCCATACAAAAGGAGGAGGCGGTGGTTCTACGGCTACGATAAAATCCGATGGTCAGCATATAGTGATCAGCCATCAACCGCAGTCATCGCCGATCAGCTACTCAATCACCGATAACAATGGACGGGCAAGCAGCTCCTCTGCTTCCTCGTCCTCTTCTTCGGTCGTAGCAACTACGACGTCTAAATTAAATAGTCCTATTAATCGTGTCAATAACGGTAGTAGTAGTAGTAGTAGTATTTCTAGGAGTAACAGTAACAGTAGTAGTAATCAGCAGCAATATCAACAAAACAGTGCCTCTAATAGCTATAGAAGTAATTATAATCAAATGAATGTATCTGGTAGCAGCACTGAGTCCGTCGATTTCGTCCACGCAAAGCGTGAATCCCAACAGGCGCAGCTACAGCAGCAGTATTCAAACGGTCCCATTGCATCACTAACTCGCCATCTTGTGCCGCCTTCCTCACCGGCCGCTTCCGACTATAGTAGCTCTTCTGGGACCTTGCAAAGGCGTCCACTGTCACCGACCCATTCCCACTCTCAAGTGTCCCCCATCAGTCCGGCCTATTCCATGTACAATAGCCCAATGAGCAATACGCTTTCGTCTCCGCAGCACCACAGTACACAGCAAACACAGTCTTCCCTGCAACCGGCGACGGCACGATCGCCCTCTAGCAATCTTTCCCGACCGTCTCAATCCCAACAGCAGCAACAACAACAACAGTCACACGCACCGCAGCAGGTTGCCTATCCATCGGTTATTATTCGTACCCAGCAACAGCAGCAACAACAACAACAAACAGCCCCAGCACAACCGTTGTCGGGTTCGATTCAGGTACCCTCGCTTAGTCACTGGGACCATCGTAGTACAAATGAGCGATCACAACCAGAGCGAAATGATCCGATGACGATAGTACGGAATTTGCAGCAGCCAAGTATTATTTCTCCACCACCGGAACGGCAGTCTACCCCACTGACAACCCCCGAAAAGACTGAATCCAAATCGAGACGGAAAAAATCCGATACGCCAACACGAATTGTACCGGCGGCGAGTGTCGCCAACGGAGACTTTGGAGCAAATTCCACTACGACTGCTAGTGCGATGGGTGCCACAGGGGGTGCTGGTGGCTTGAAAGATCCCTCCCAGAATGGTGGGAACACGTTGGATTTTGACCGATGGAACTTAGCTGCTGCCTCTGCGGGAGCCGCTAAAATGTTTGCTAGTGGTAACTTTATGTCCCAATCCCCTTCGTCCTCTTTTATTCCTCCTCCTCATCCGATCTATTACCCTACGTTCCATGGTCCCATCCCACTGATACCCAACGAGATTATAAACAGCACGCTGGCAGCAGCCGCTGCTGGAACTAATCTCGAAATTCCAACCTACACCACCTTACTTAGTGCGTCCGATAATGTCCATCCGACTTCAGCGGGGAATGATGGTCGCGGCAGCGAAGACGAACAACCTTCCGCGAATGCTGCCAACAGCAATAAGGTTGTTGTCCCAAATATAGAGGAAGAACTTGGATTTCTTGCAGAAAACACGAGGCAACCTCAGCAGCAACAACAACAACAGCAGCAACAGCAGCATCAACAACAATCACAGCAGCAGCATCCACAGCAGCAGGGTGTTCACCCCGACGGTGCTACAGGAACAACTGGAAACAATGGCACGACACCAGCCAAAAAGTTTAATGTTCCGACAAAGGATAGCAAGGGATTTATGGGCAGCTACCTAAAGTTTTTGCAGGGCGAACGAGACACTTCGCCACCACCGGCTACGAGAAGCAATCGAAAGACAACTTGGACACGGCCGGCTGGGAATGCTGGTAATGCAGCAAACAAGAACACGGCTGCCGGTAATGCTGCCAATAAGACTGCTGTTGCCAATCAACAGCAGCAGCAGCAACAACAACAACAACAGCAGCAACAATCACAAACGGCACAAGCTCAGCCCACGCAAGCAGTAGGCGCAGATGTTAGTAATGGTATCTTTCAAGCTGAACAATACATGTCTAATTTCCATATTCCACATCTGCAGCACAAGCAGCCGGACAGCCAACAGCAGCAGCAGCAACCGCAGCAGTTACATCCACTACAGCAACAACCGGATCCACGATATTCGGCCTACCCGGTAACAAAGGATAACCGAAAGCGCAAATACGACTCTGAAGGTAATAACTTAACATACGACAGTAGTGCTAGCGAGGCTAGCGGATTCAATTCCGTGCGTAATAACAGCACAGCAGTAGCTGTGGCTGCTGCGGCAGCAGCAGCAGCGGCCGCAGCAGCCGAGCTACAGCTGCAAGTAGAGCGCAACCAAAAAAAGTTTCAAAGTGTGCAACAGCAGCAACAACCACAGCTCCTACACCACCACCACCACCATCACCAACAGCTGCAACAGCAGATGCAGCAACAATCACAGCATCAGCAGCAACAGCAATCTAAAACGACGAAAGCCCACTATCCTGGTGCTTCTCGGTCACCCCCAATTCACAATCAATCGTCACCTTCGTCGTCCACGACATCCTCCACCGGTTCCAATCAGCAACAGCAACAACAACAACACCAATCTCAGCTAACGCAGCATCAAAGCCAACAGCAGCAACAACAACAACAACCAAACATGATTATGTCCCCAACGGCTCAACATCTACTCACATCAGCGGCTGCGGTGGCCGCCCTCAACCCCAGTAGTCTTCCCGTGACTCACCCCTCCCATCCACACCATCAGCAGCTGCAGCAACAGATGATGCAACAGTCCTACTATCATCATGCAGCAGCTGCTCAGCAATCGGACGAAGGTGCATTCAGTTTGTTTGATCTACATCTCAGGCGACAGAGGTGGTAACTGCCCCTCCCCTATTCTCCCTATCTCCCTATCCCCCTGCGGTCGTGGAATAATCTCTCATCGTCGTCGCCTGTTTCCAAAAAAGAAGAAAACAAATAATTCAACGGATAAATCGTGCCATTAGACCTTTTTTTTACCCCGTAATCCCCGTGTTCCCAGTCCCAAACGCTGATTGTCTCGTTCTCGTTTCTGAACACCCATCAGAGAGTGTGGCAAGTGTACAAAGTGAAAGGATTTACTCGTTTTTTTTAGTTGTGCTGTAGTAGTATCCTTCAAAAGGAATATGAAGAATAATATTCGATAAGCAAAAATAGAAAGAACAAAAAAAACAATAAGATGCTGGCCGGGGTGCTACCAGATCGTGTATTTTCTCTTATTTCATGTATGTAAATATTCGCACGTATGTAAAACATATTTTTATCTAATTGTAGAACACAGACTAGAAAGGAATTGTGAAAATACAAAGCGACGACTAGAAATCACAAAATTCTTCCCCCACCTGAGACAGATATTTCAAAGTTCATGCCTACGAAAAGCATTGAAACGCGTTTCCTGAATCAACGTGTAATGGTTTGGTTGCCTTGAATGAGCTAGTTGAATAGTCCGATCAAAGTGTCTTCTGGTAGTTTTTCTTGCTGTTCGATGAATATGACATGATTCCAACCTACTTCTGTATTGGTACTTACTGAATGGCAGCACCATTTTCATTATTTATAAACGTAGCTTAGATAGTTTCTTAGAGCGAGCTTATCCTATTTCAAAATACTTCATCAGCAATGATTTGCTAATTCATTTCATCTTCAAACCCTGCTCCATACATTACAAACAATTTCGGATAAGAATTGGTCAACTTTCAACTGGCTATTTTGTGACGCTACCCAACCATTGTAAATCTCAAAATTGAAACCTTTCTTTATTCGTATATTTTACTGTCGGGGAATCTCTTAATAAGGGTGGTGATTTGAACGATACACTTCGTAAGCAAAAATATAATCTAAAAAAACAAAACAAAAATAGAGGAAACATAATACTCGTGTTCTTTAGCGGGTGGTCTCTGTGATATGAAACTCTAGGTTTGCGCACTTAGATTCGAAATCAAAAAAAAAACGGAAGGAAGGAATAAAAATGAACCAGAACTCTTAGAAAGTCAGCTAATGCATACATAATAGCAATCACATCAAGGCACAAATGAAGCTGTTGGAATGCTACTGTTGTTACTGTTGATCAATCGGAAGATACATCCAGGTGAGAGAAAACGTGGTTATCGATTGAGGCATTGGCAAAAATTTTTTGTAAATAGTTTGTACAGGTTTGTACTATACTAAAAAATATGCAAATATATTACTCTCTCTCTCATACAAAAAAATGAGATAATGTTAGTAGCAGTAGAAGAGCGTTAGTTTTATAACTAATTTAAACAATTCATTTCTGTTGTTCAGTTAATGGAGATAAGCAAACAATTATAGTGCGTAAATTACTTTGTATAAACACAGAACAGTGGAAGTGAAGGGAATATAACATTTCACAGTGCGATAAATTTGTTGTATGAATACGAAACTGGACGCTAAAAACGCAAATAACAAACAGCAGCAGCAACACATTACAATAAGTTAACTTATAGCGGCAAAAGAATTATAGATGTGCCGTGAGTTCGTTCACGTGCAACACACAACACACAAATCCGTTCGTTTAGCAGAAGACAAAAACAAAAAACACAATCCGCGAAGGGACGCAGTGACAGCTTTAAAGTGTTGATTCTACTTAGCAGACGGCAGGATTGCGCGGTAGCAGACCTAACGGAATAGTAGTATTTGCGTTTGGAAAGTCCAAGTTAAGTGAGAAAAAATGTGGAAAGAAAAATTGCAGAATATAAAATACTTTATTACTGAAGATTGATGTTTGTTTTTTCCGCTAAATGTCGCTTTTTTTATATTCCTTTTCAGGTTTGTTGATTGCGATTTTGTTTTAGTTTTAAGGAAAAAGAGAGTAGCACAGAGGTAGCACCCAAGCCATGGCTAATATGAATTATAAAACAAAAAACAAAAATCAAACATTGTTAATGAAATTGAAAAATGACACTAAACTAGTTACAACCAATGAATTGTACCCTACATCAGAACCCACACTGTAAATTAACCCCTAAAAGGTTCGATAAACTGAACCGAAAGGCACTAAATTGTTCGATAGAACACTCTCCGAGAATCCAATGCCCTGCCCTCAGCACACGCCTATGGTAATTCGCGTTTCAATTTCATTCAATGTTCGAATTTGTGGCACATGTTTCCTAAATTAACCCAGCCTTACTCACAAAACGATCAAACAAACTGAAATGCCTCTGTCTGCCCCTTTTTTCTGTATTTTAAATGTGTGTGAATGATGGTCCTGTCCTGTGAGTAGATGTTGAACCGTTTTTCCGGCGTTTGCTGCAACGGCAACGGAACAAGTTAGTGGAATGCTGTGGACGACTAATGTGACGATATGATGACAGTTCCCTTGGCTTTTTCTGTCCCCAGTGCCTCGCGAGCCACGCTGTGAGATAATGTTTGGCAACTGTTGCAGTTGGTCGGTGCATGGAAATGTCTTTTACGCACAGATCTAGCGGTTATAAGAATGATTATTTACAAGCAATATTACTAGGGATTTTATAAAAGTTTAACCCATGCGTTTTGTTGTCATACTAGAACTTCAATCCCACATAAACATAATAATTTTTTTCTTACAAATTGGTCCTTGAAAACTGAGTTCCAGCGAATCTTTTTTTTTTTTTTTTTTGAGTTTTGAGAACTTTCGCTAATTTATCTGCGTTTGAACCTCACAAAAACTAGCAGCGAAATATTGATATGTCGTTAGGTTATACCACATTTGGAACATAACCTTTCAGCATTTGGCCATTTAACATATGGTCATTTGATGCAATAATAATTTGTTCATCAGAATGATGGCTAACTTTCCATGGGAATTGTATTGATAGAGGTAGGTTCATTCTGAAGCTGAAAATCGCAGCAAAAAATGAAAAATCACGACGAAAAAAGACGATAAACAGAGATTTACATAATTTGACGAAAACAAAAAAAAAAGGTTTTTGATAAATAAAATTTTAGCATAACTTATGTGAGTGTTTCGACGGGAGCTAATGTGATGAATCAAATCAGAACTAATCAATGCGATTAATACAGTCGTGTCGCTACAATCGACTGACGACGCGAGAAAAGAATTTAAATTGAAAATAATGGTGATGAGTGATCGGATTTCCGCGGATGCCTTCATTGATTTATTTAGAAGTTAGAATGAGGACATACATATATAAGGTGTGAAAATTATTACCGTTTTCGGAAATTCACGCTTAGAATATAACAAATAGGGTACCGTGTATGCACCATACCATATTTCTGTTTGATTGGGAGTACTACGAAAGGCCGAAGCACGAGATCAAATCGCTAAGGTCATTGTAGTAACCCATGGCGTTATTGATGAGCTGGTCCATATCATATCATGAATTGATAGCTGAAAACTGCTTTAATTGATTTTTGATTAAATTAAATTAAATTCAACAGAACAGCCCATGTTAAAAAGAAGGAAAAATACACGAAAAGATAGTACAATAATTAACATGGCAGGATTTCTAAAAATCTGTTCAACATTGATTGACCATTTTAAAATATGCACTATCCGCATTACATATTTTCTAATAAGGTCTTTTCGGGCATTTTGTAGTAGATAAGAAGGATGCTGGGGGTCATTAGTCAAAGGGTTATCCGGCCGAAGGATATATAGACGAATAGTCATTAGGGCGAGGCACACTAGGTCGAATGCACCAAACAGGGTGAGAAATAAAGCCTTTGGAACTGAAAACAAGATTTAAACGAAGCTTTCAACAATTTGATTGGAACCTTTGAAAGAATTTGATTGGAACCATTGAAAATAATGTTTAGCATATTTACGTCATCTTTAGCGCTGTAAATATGCAGCGAATATCAAGGTGCTGGGTCATTAGGCTGAAAGCCGGTAGGCCGAATGTCGTTTGGTCGAATGCCGTTAGGCCGACTGGTCCAATAAGAATGATAAATATGTAGAGCAGTTGGAACTGAAAATTTTCAATGATGATATAGTAAATAATATCAGTTTGAGCACAACTTTCCATACTACCTGTCATGTAGAATGTTAAACACGGCAAGTTGGTCGTTGTTCCACAGGCTACTGCTTGCATTAAGCCTAATATGGTTCCATAATCACCAACTCGAGACAGAACACAATGAATTTATTCCACGAAGTTGCCAAAAAGCGGGGTCTCCAAAATGTCGATGTACCTTTTCAGAATGGTAAATATGTAGAGCGGTTGGAACTGGAAACTTTCTAAGAATGATTTTTTACGATTTTTTCAATAGAATAATAATGTTTGGAATATTTACGACACTTCTCGTTGCATATTTGCCGCTTTACTGGAATAAATAAACAACACGAAGCCTAATGTGGCTACGCCACATCGCTTCATGGCAAGTGCTGTCCGACATCGCTCCGCTCCGTCGGACTTAAACTAATTTAAGCCCCTATGTTTGAGTAATCCGGGCAAACGAGTGGATCACAGGTTTGCTTGCGCGAAACCGCCGCTTCCGACGACGGGTAGGCGGCCACCTCGTCCGGCGGCCTCGGTTATGCAGCTAGGCCGCATCGCACTGGCTTCACCGCATGCGCTAGAGCAGTGTAACAACCAAACAATGGTTGTGGCTAGCGGTTACATTTAGCCAAACTGACTTTTTTATATCAATTTTCTTTTATTATCTATGCTTTTTATGAACGCGATTTTATTTTAAAATATTAGTCATGGGCAATACTAAAGTATCATCAACACCAACAGATTAGATCATTCGATTTCTGATGCATGTTGGACTTGCGGTTTTATGTGATTCGGCCTTTTGAAATTTCTTC
The DNA here is from genome assembly GCF_030247195.1 of Topomyia yanbarensis. Classification (NCBI taxonomy): domain Eukaryota; kingdom Metazoa; phylum Arthropoda; class Insecta; order Diptera; family Culicidae; genus Topomyia; species Topomyia yanbarensis. Next base: position 11,047,981 of record NC_080672.1, read on the forward strand.
CTTTTGTGATTCGGCCTTTTCGGGTTTCGGCCTTTTGTGGTAGGTTAGAACATCTTCGGCCTTTTGTGTTTCGGCTTTTTGTGATTCGGCCTTTTGTACCGCTCCCGTTTGATTCAATACAAAAAATAGTAGTGTGGTAGACTTTCTTTTTTCAGTCTTTTTATGAGAAGGCACGGGACGATACCATTACAGCTTGAAGGTGCAAATTTTACGTTTAAAATTTGTTAAAATTAGGGGATTGCAATAGACGATTCTTAAAATTGCATTTTGAAACTAAGGAGCAATTTTTAGATGAGACAATTCTAGACTACCTTTAGAGCGAGTAAGGGCGCTTTAACCTAGGCTCATTAGCCAGGGCAAGGTGTAAATACCTCTGTCTTATCCCAAAGGACCAAAGGAGTGACATTAACCTTCTTAGCCAAGTCACTCCCAACGATTTATTATATTCCCTTTAAACTGAAACGGTCGGTACGGTTGTCCTCGTTTCTTCCTCCTTTAAGATTCAAAACAATTCGTTAATTAAATTATTCACTAAATGAATAATTTAATTGCCGTCTAATTTTGAAACATCTTCAAACCCAACTCTGCACAGTAGGCCTGGCCGTTTTAATATTTACGACATATGAAAATATGCTTCAAATATTAATATTGACAAGAACAACAATACAGACTAACTGTAGTGTTTTCCAGGATGCTTTTCAATACTGGCTGTGTAAGGGTTAGAATAGAGAATAGAATAGAATAGAGACAATTCTAGACTACCTTGAACTAGGAATACAGTTTAAAGTACATGGGGGATGAAAAATTTTGACTAGGGGGGGGGGGGGGTCATTTAAATATAAATACTATGGAAGAACCCTATTAAGACCGTAGGGGTATTCCAGAACCTCCCGATTTCTCAGAAAATCGGCTTTCTGACATTCGTACATATTCTGAAACATTAATTTTGACGGATGAATCTCATTCTGCAGTTTTTCTAGAAAGGAGATATAACGTGTTTAATTTTTTCGCCATCCTCGAAACAAAGATCATTATAATGCTAAAACCGTGCTTAAAGTAACAAATAAAAATGATAAAAATAACAGCTCAGTGTTTTGGAAAGCTTGAGGCTCTTATTTTATGGAATGATTTTTGTTTGGGTGAAAGCATAGATATTGTCAAGTCACTCACCACACGAAATGAGCGTACGGGGCTATTCGGATCCCCTATTCCATCGACCACCGTGCAGTGGCTTGCGGCTGCGCACACAATTGCACACACCACAGCAAAGAAAATTACGATGCGCCAATCGACAGGCTGCGACTACTCAGATTAATTTTTTAAAAACAATTGATTTCTCTTTTGCTTCTTAGGGAGTTCACAGGTAAACATAATTCCTTTAAAAAAAAGAAAGAATTTTCGGTCCAAAGTGTCCCGTAGGGGGTCCAAATTACCCCTACATTGTAAAAGGATTGAAAAATGTAGAGCGACCGAAAAAAAAGTCGCAAGTAAAGAACATGCTTCGCAAAACCCGTTTCAAACGTATTAGAATATAAAAATCGGAAATAAACTTCAAGTATAAAACAGAAACCCTTCAGTTTATGACTCGCTTAAGAAGTTCTCACCCGTAAAACTCGACTAAAATGAACCTCCAATATAAAAATCGGTTAAAAATAAATAAATCACTCGTAGGAGCATCCGTATATCTTGATGTTCAAGATTAAAAGTCGGCTAACAAAAACTACTTTGTAAGAATCGGATATATTTTTTACGGTTTTTTGCTGAAGGTTTTTTTATCCGACTCTTACAAAGAAAAGTCCCAGTCCGATTTTTATACTTGAACTTTTGATCCAATTTTTGTATTCTAATATATTTGAAACGGTGTTTACGAAGCCTGTTCTGTCCTTGTGACTTTTATTTTTTTCGGTCGCTCAAATGTAACTGAGGTTTCAATCTAACAATTAGGACCGTTGCCTCATAAATTCTTTTATATCTATCCATCTAAAATGGCAAATAGCCCCGGGTTCCCCTATATACACGTTAGCGTTTGTTTTTGAGATTTTAATTCAAAGAAAGGGAACCAGATTCAAATTCGATTTTTACCACAAAGGCCTATTTGCTTCAGAGAGACATTTTCATGGGGGGAGGGTTGATTTCAGCATCGGAATAACAGCAATATAAGATACAGGGGAGAGAGGACAATGGTTACAGAGAAGAGAACATCAAGCTTGTAGTTTGTTGGGGTGGTCCGCGTCGTTCTCCAAGATGGGTCAGAACTTCGGGTCGTTTTCGGCTCCAATTTTGGTTTATGCAAGCAGGTTGGTTATTGAAGACGATCACATAGTAGCACTCTGGTGCGAGTGTACGCTACAAAATCAGTACGGGGATTTCTCTGAGAATGAGAAAATGAGGGGGCTGAATTCTTATATCGATTGGTTTTAGGAAGAGACAGATAAGGGACATATAAGGGAGATCGTGGCTTACCATAACATCTTGAACTGGGATGTTGGATGGTATCCCTCGGGCCCGAAGAGTGTCCATTAACTGAGACCTGGCGGAACTATACTCGGTGCACGACCAGACAATGCGTTCGATATCGTGATGACCGTCACCACAAGCGTAGACACCACTATCCACGAGCCCCCTGGTTTGCCATTAGTTGGGACATGACACAAATGAATTCACAACCCACATCCATCAACGTGAACCAAGGATTCGTCGATACCTACGGGACTATCGAATGTAGCCAACTTTCTAGTTCATCATTGCTCCACGAAGTTTGTCAACTTTTGACGGGTTCTCTGATGAGTAATACTGCAAAATGCGTTGAAGCAAATTGGTCTTTCATAAATGTCACCATAGCTAAAGAGTTCGCCTTCTCATTGCCCGAAATGGAGCAATGAGAAGGGACCCAAACCTAGGTAATCTGGAAAGATTTGTCAGTTAAAGCACTCTTTAGCTCCCGTCTTTTCCCCAAAAAATAAGAGGAGTGCTTTCCTTGTTTCATCATGAGAATAGCGTCAGTGGACTGAAGCTATAATGGTCAGATGTATCTAAGAAATCACCACTGTTGGGATTATATCTAAAAGTTAGTATTGTGCGCCATGTAGTCAAAGTACAGGGACATTAAACAGGTTTAAGAATTGAGCTCGACAAGCCTGTCGAAATTTTCAATCACCAATGGGCTCAAGATATCACATCGAATGAACAATCGATACGAGAGTTCCCAAAATCTATTTTCGGCAGATGCCGCCCAACAAGACTTTCGAGTTTGATTAAATGATTGTTCGTCGCGAAGCGCTCATCCGTATTCCATTACTGACAGTATCGTTATTTAATGCATGTCTGCTGAGTTGGCACCCCACCATGTTCCGATTATTGTACGGAGAAAATTGATCTTTAATTGGCATTTCTGTTTCAGATACCTAATGTGGCATCCCCAGGTACCTTTCGAGTCGAACTAGAGCTTCCTTAAAAATAGGACTAGCTCAGTTTCTGCCATGGTCCTTGTAGGTCGATAGCTTTGGGTCTCGTAACAGAAACCATACCGTCGTCTGCAAACTGCCTTAACATTCATAAATTGTCAAGACATTCATCGACGTCATTGATGTAAAAATTGTATAGCACAGTGTTTAAGAATGAACCCTGGGGTAAACCCATGTAGCTGAATCTCAACGTTGACGAATCGCCATACAAGAAGTACATGTGCATTTTCGACAACAAATTCAGTAAAAAATCTTCAAAGTTATTGAAAGATCATGATGGCGCAGCTTATCATACACAACCCAGTTAACCAGGTGTCGTATAAGGATACGCGTTATACAAAATTTATCTTAACTAGTGCGATGTGATAACTCCTTTGCGATTCCCGTATATGAGTGCTAAGTAAGTCACATAATATATGGAAAAGATCATTATTAGTGTAGTTATATGACACAATTACGACTACACAAATGGGTGTCGGTAATAGCCAAATTTATCAAACTATTGTACGCCAAGAATCGTAAAGCAAATGGTGGCAGTTACTTATCCCACGTTCGCATAGACAAAATTGTACATCAGAGTGGTATAATAACAAGCGTTTTCCCCAAGATTCATTGAGTTTGGCCCGAACTAACCACACTTATCAAATGGTGTATGGGGTATGTTTCAGGCACGTAAGCTGATGTTTCAGAGACCGACTGAACCCATTTGTAGAAAAAAAAGGGTACAACGTTTAAGGATGCGAAAATTTTACAGTAATTCTCATTCTTAAAAAAACAGGTGGTCGAAAGATGTTCTCATTCTTAACTTTTATTTTATATTAATATTTTCCGAAAGCCTAATATAATCGTATATAGTACTGTTTTGAGTCGTAAGAGAGTATAAAAGTATAGTTCATATCGTATATTGAATCCCAATTTGATCTCAATGTAGATATATTGCCTCTACTTTTGTCCGCAATTAGCATATTTGCGCATTGTATACTACTTAGTTGTGCTGTATATTTACATGTATAACTCGGTTGAAATTTCGATAAAACTACAAAATTGTTTGCTGGGAATGTGGATAAAAACTGACTCAAAAAATCCCATTAATATCCAAGAATACTGATTCTATCTGCTCTTCGTTACCATATCATTTGTATTTCTGTTGAGGCAAAGCAATCGTTTGTCCGCTTGCTTTTATGGAAGCCAAATTGTGTATCAGTAAGCTCATTTGCTTCGATCCTATTGTCGAGGCGAAACATTTTCTCGCAAAACTTCCGGATACAGGACAGAATTTCAATCGATCGGTACGAGTTGTGGTTGGAGGCTGATATTCCTGGTTTTTGGATGGGGATGTCTCTGGCGGATTCTTCAACAGGTTGAATTCGATTCTGTCTGGCTTCATTGTTACTTGATAAGAGAGCAAGTGAGAGCTCCGCCATCGAAAAAGGTGTTCGTTTGTATTATCGTGAGGGAACGTGGTGCGGTGGATCTGTGCCTGGGCGGAATCCGGCCAAACCTTCTTGGTGAAAACGAATATGGCACAAGGAGAGCTCATCGATGTTTCTCTTGTTAACCCATCGACGAATCGACGCCAGTAGTCATGTTTTTAGGCATTCATCAATCTTTTCATTCGCGTTTCAAATATCGCGTACTGCCGTTAGCTAGCGGCTAACCCGTAGTTCGGGAAGGCTTTATATGCGGCGGCCTTTCTCGTGTATACGTATGGGCACTCCTTGCGTATATGGATGTTCACATTCACCCTTATTCTTGTTTAGGACGAATGCGATGATCGTCAGGTGGCCCCACCCTGGGCCATGGGAGTTAAAGTCTTCAAGAAGCAATCGTCGGGAAGGAAAGTGTTCAATCACGTTGGAGAATCTTAGGTATCCCATCATGGCCCTAGGAGAACTCTACCTTTAATTGTTTTTGGCGATTCTGCAATTCCACTGCAAAACACTGATCAGATCCGCGATTCCGTTTAATAAGTTAGCCATCGGAGGATACGATCGCTGTTCCGTGAACTGTTTTAACCCTCCGGCACTCGCGCGAATGGCTCCCAGAATGGACAGACGTTGGTGCCGTAAGAAGATTTCGCTAGTTTCTGAAGGTGTTGCACTAAATACAACGGCGCGAGTGCTGGAGGGTTAAAAATGTTCTTAACGTTGGTAGAATAGTATCCAGCAAGCTTTTCAGAGGATCGTGAATATCCAGTCCACAATGTCAGAAAATTTAAGGTATCTTGTTTCAGGTTGAGTTTCTGACTGTGAAATAGGAACACTTGGGATTTTTGATGCTCCGGGAACTGTTGGGAACTCCTGGTTGTAGCTCAATTTCCCAAAACCAGGAGGAATTATCTTCGGATTTGTAGCAGCACTTCTAATTAAAGATAGATTTTGACTTTATCCCCTTATTTGGTACAACCTGGGGCCCTTACGATGAAGTTCGGGTGAGGTTGGATTACTTCTATTGCTGGAGTTTCCAAGCAGAGCCAACGAATGCCCCTCGCAAGGGTCGTTAGAGGCGTTATCGTCAGTTGGCAAGAGAGCGTATGGGTTTTCGGAGATAAGTGGAGCAGCTCTTTTAAGCATTTCTGCGTAAGAGCATCTGGAGCGATCTTTGGCGGATCATTTCACTTTATCCGCGTGAAGTTTGTTCGTTGGGCATGTCAAAAGTGGATGCGGATTCTCCCCACAGTAAAACACTTCTCAGCGGGCCTACTGCAAGTATTATCCGCATGGCGTTCCCTACATTTACCACACTGGTGTTTGTTGCTAGGCCGTATGACCTAGCTGCTTGTAATTTGAACAATTCATGACCCGCGGTACAAACAGACGCACAGGTAGACGAGCTCTTCCAACTTCAACATAACTCCGGCAGATCCGGCGAAGGTCACACGAAACGAGTCTGATGGATAGTAATTCCCATCTTCGATGGGCTTTGAGTGCAATTGGTTGCACTCCAAAATCTTAACTGATTGAAGGTTAGGATCCTTAAAGCGGCCAACCCGATCATTCATCAGACCATCGACAGTTAGACCCGGATCACTTACCACACCGTCAATCTCCACATCACAAGAAGGAATGTAGACGCGATACTCCATCGTAAAGAGGCTATTGCTAACGATATCATCGGGCTGTTTCAAGTTTGTAACGACTACGCGCAGTTTATCTGACTGAACCTTTTTAATCTCGGTTACGGCCGAGTAACGTTTTGTCAGCTACCGCGCAACAGCTATGCTGTTTAACGGTTTATTGTTGGGCCGAAGATATACCACCCAAGGACCAGTGGATCGATCCTGGTAAACCTTGACTCGGGGGGCTGGGAAACATTGGGGGCAGTGAGGAAGGTGGATCGGAGGTAATAACTTTTGTCTCCGAAATATATTCCAGAAATTATTGCGACACCGAAAATGCCAATTTTCTTATAATGTTTAAAATCTAACCAAAATTTTAGAGTAGTTTTATACATATATTTACTTCAAAAATCAAAAGAAAAGTTAATCGATGGAGCCTTGAGTGTAAAATTGAACGCATTTTCGCTTGATACACTCCACCAAAGTCTTTACAGTGTCATCCGGTACCAGTTTCTCAGTTTTTTCCATTTTCTTAAGATGTCCTGCTCGTCTTTGACTGTCTTCTTGCTCTTCCGAAGTTCCCGCTTCATCATTGGTCAGTACTGCTCCACCGGGCGCAGCTTCGGACAGTTTGGCGTATTCATGTCCTTTGGAACAAAATGGACAGAATTTGCCTCAATCCACTCCAGGACACTTTTAGAATAGTGGCATGATGCCAAATCTGGCCAAAATAGCGGAGCTTCTCGAGGCACTCAGATTTGTAGATCTCGCCATTTACTGTGCCCTTTGTCACGAAAGGCTCACTCCTCAGTCCGCAAGAGCAGATGGCCTGTCAAATGAGATATTTGGAGGCGTACTTCGACATTTTCTTCTTCTTAAATTTGTCGTCCACATAGAACTTGCTCTTGCCAGTGAAAAACTCCAACCCAGGAATTTGCTTAAAATCGGCTTTTATATACGTTTCGTCGTCCATCACACAGCAGCCATATTTTGTCAGCTTCTTCTCGTAGAGCTTCCGTACCCGAGTTTTAGTCGTCGATTGTTGCCGCTCATCGCGGTTTGGGATGTTCTGTACCTTGTATGTATGTAGTCCAGCTCTCTTCTTTGCATTCTGGACGTAGCTCTGCGACATGCCGATCTTTATAGCCAAATCACGGCTTGAGACGTTGGGATTTGCTTTAATCATCCGCTTCACCTTTCCCTCCGTCTTTTTGTTCTCCGGTCCCGGTTTTCTTCCAGCTCCTTTGCCGTGGTCCAACGTCAACCGCTCCTGGAACCGCTTCAACACTCTGGAGATGGTTGAATGGTGAATGTTCAACATTTTTCCCAACTGCCGGTGCGACAGGTCAGGAAATTCCAGGTGTTTGGAAAGAATTTGTTCTCTCGACTCGCGTTGGTTCATCTCCATTTTCGTTGAATCGAAAAACACGACTTCGAGTTTGACACCATGTAAACAATACACATCAATGAGAAAGTGTGCAAAATTTGGTTGATTTTTACCCAATGGTAAAAAAGTTATGCCCTGTTGAATGTGTCGCAATAATTTCGTGTTCGCCCTTTACTGTGCTGTGGACGTTTTCGCAGAATACTCGAAAACATAAACGACACTCGAACTAATACAGCTGATCCACGGTAACAGCCGAAATGACAGTCGTCAGTGATGTTCTCTACCGTGTATCTAATACACGCAACACGAGCGACCTCTTCAATAACATTGGAATGATAATGCCCTATACCTATTATTCCCCCATTCATATTTGACCCCATTCTACTCTATGAATCGTTTTAACGTGTGCTTACCTAACTCAAGGATTTTTTTTAGCATTTCGCATCGTATGGTTAATTTTCAACATCTACACTGCCTATTTTAATTTATCTTTGGAATCGGCGCGCCATTTCGTTTTCTACGCATAATTCCTCATTTTGCAGAACAACACAAAAACATATGTTGGAATCATTTAAAAAACTGTATCATCTGAACTGTTGTAAATATATTTTTCAATATTAAGAGCCATAGTACCCAAGGGAGAGCAAGAAGTTGAAGGAAGAAAGTTTAGAAAAGCGTGGAATAGGGTCATATGAGCAAGCTTAGAGTTACACAGTTGCGTTTCGCCTTCGCCTCATCAGAAACCGACACTAACTTTTTGTCGGAATAGATTAGCGCCGGCTTGACGCAAATCCCTTAAAACTAAAACGCACTTTGTGTTTCAATCGAATGACTGATCAAACGTGAAAAAATATAGCATAAGCTTAGAGTTTCCCAGTGACTTTAACCTTTTGTCTTCTACCGCAGGAGTCAGGATATTTCGGCATTTGAAATGCGAATCACCTTAGTATATCCCCAAAGCATGACGAAAAATAACTGTTAGATTTATTTCCAAGGAAAGACGCTCAAGCTATGAAGAAATCAAGAGTTTTAGGCCCGTCACCTTAAGTTTTTTTTTCTCTGAAAGCTATGAAACGGATAATAGATCATCACAACAGGAATGCTAGCTTTGCCATATCTGGCGAGTAAAAATCCAGGACAGCCAAAAGGAGACCATCATTGCCGTTAACTCTCTCGAACGTTCCTGGCGATATACTCCCCAGGTTTTCGGCAGTCATAAAAAATAAATCTGCGGAGCTCTGCCAGAACGTTTCTCGACACACCACTGCGCCATGCTGACCAGGCCTTAAACGGGCCACTGCAAACTCAATTAGCGCTGAGTCATTTTCATATAATCCTTGTGAATCCGACTACGGAACAGCATATCATCTGATATGCAACTGGCCAGCAGTAGCGCAATTGCGATTTTGACTTTTCTGTCCTCCTTATATATGCGACATGATGTTAAGATAACTTAAACTCAGAAACGTACTAAAGTTCCTTATCTAAAGAGCTTTTGGCTTTCTCGCAGGTGATATGAACCACATGTTTAACTGGTTTGATGCTTGTTTTATGCTGTTATTTTTTCTCGCCCTTACAATTCTACTTCCTCCCTCCTTCTCCTTTCCTTCCGGTCAGGAAAATGACAAGAAGATATGGCAAGGCACGAGTCACCGACTTCATACGGGGAACGTGCTATTTGAGCTAGATAGGCACGTAGGAATCTGTCTTTGATATTCTATTCCATTCTAACCCTTACACAGCCAGTATTGAAAAGCATCCTGGAAAGCACTGCAGTTATTCTGTAGTGTTTTTGTTGTCAATATTAATATTTGAAGCATATTTTCATTTGTCGCAAATATTAAAACGGCCAGGCTTGCTGTGCATAGTTGGGTTTGAAGATGTTTCAAAAATAGACGGCAATGCAATTATTCATTTGTTGCATAATGTAATTAACGATGTTTTGAATCTTAAAGGAGGAAGAAACGAGGACAACCGTACCGACCGTTTCAGTTTGGAGGGGATATAATAAATCGTTGGGAGTGACTTTGCGAAGAAGGTTAATGTCAGTCCTTTGGGATGGGACAGAGGTATTTACACCTTACCCTGGCCAATAAGCCTAGGTTATAGCGCCTTTACTCGCTCAGCACGCAGGAATCTGTCGTTGATATGTGCAAAACATGACTTGAATTTTGTATCGTAGTGTCAGGTAGGAGGCAATCAATTCAATCGCATTTTCATTACAAAAAAACAATTGGAACTACATACCTGGAATATACATTCACGGTGTATCCTCCAAAACGGTCCGAAACTTCATCGTGTCAGATCATGTAATCTTACGTTGATTTTGCAACCGTCCATAAATATATTACATTCTACAAACTAGTGGAACTAGCTGTTGAAAATTATAAAATTTTGAGGTAATACGTGATCGTATAGGTCTCTGATAAATCTAACAAAAATTTTATTATTGAAAAACTTAGCGAAAACCAATATTAGTTGTACTTTTTTAATAGTTCTATTTATTAGGGATATTAGCATGGTTATGCATATGACGCTGTGGTTTGATTTACAGTATACAAATGTTATAGCTTCTTTGATAACCCTCAAGTTGACATATCGATATCTAAGTCCTCTAACAATATCAACTAGTTTGGCTAACAATGGAAGCACTCCAGTTATCACATAAACATAAAAGAAACTTATTTTTTTCAAATTACTGCATTACAGTTTTTTATACAAATCATTAAAGAAATTGTTTATGCTATTTTGTTATAACAAAACACACTTAACTTACCTTCTCATCATGCCAATATTCTCTTTCCTCCCATACTCCGGGCTGTTGTGTAACCTCAACCTTGGCAATAGTACACATACCCCATCTACCGGCCGCCGATCCACTTAACGTTCCTCAACGTCGTCAGACTTCGAACCGCAAGGCAAAAGCCAAAGCCTCCAACATACAGCAAATGATTGAGCGCGGCCATGGTACCGCTGGACTAGAGGAACCGGCGGATTTCGCATCCGACTCCGACTCCGATCCTGCCTGGACGCCTCAAGACAAAGTATGTTACCGTACAAATCAGTCAAAGTTTTTCATTACTAAGTGGTTGTTTCTTTGCCTGTTATTTGAATATCCGTCAACGCACTACCGAACTTCCCCCAGGAGGATGACGACGATGAACAGGATATGATGGGACCTAAGAAAACTAAAAAGCCCAAAAGTGTCGTTGGAAGTCCACGTGGCAAGCAACGACCGCGTTCGAATATCCTGTCAGGTGTGTACACTACAATGAAACCACTATTCACGCTCACTCTCATGTTTCCTATACTAGCCATTGTTTACACTGAATAGATTGTTTTCTAATGCTTTTGCGTCGTTTGTCATCATACATTTGTATTTTATGCTTTCTCTTTTATGAAACAATACCACAACTCAACTCAAGCAATATTCCATCTATTTCTCATCCCATCGTGCCATGCAACCCCAAACACCCTGAAACTTATCGCCACAATCAAAACCCTGGACAACTAACCTGAAACATTGTCGTCCTGAAAAAAATCCTATAATCGCCAAACAAATGGTAATTGTTATTTTACATGTTTATGCTATATGATTATGTAATCTTCGTGTAAGAATAATGCGCATAAAATTTTGAAATAGTGAAAATTGATTGAGTTTTATTTGCGTGACGTTTTAGTGGCCGCTGCCGGTGCCGGTATTGCAGATTTCGACTACGGTAGCGAAGAGGATAGTACTTTGACCCGAGGAGGTACCTCCCAAAGTATCGTCAGTTCACCACAGCATCAACAGCACCAGACGATACAACAGCAGCCTATACTTCAGCAGCAGATTCAACAGCAACAATTACTACAACAGCAGCAGCAACAACAACAACAGCAGCAGCAGCAACAACAACAACAGCAACAGATGTATCAACAGACAACGGCCCTCCCGAGTAATCAGATTATGCAAAACCAGTATATTCAACAACAGCAGCAGCAACAACAACAGCAGCAGCAGCAACAACCGATACAGCAGTACAATCCAGGGTCTATGGTCAACCAGCAGCAGCAGCAGCAACAACAACAGCAGCAACAGCAAACAACTTCCAGTAACGATGATTTTCAGGTAACTAGATCGCAAAAATAAATTTAATAACACAGTTATTAAATTACAAATAGTATTAAGGAAATAGTTTTACAATACATGACTCATAACTCTTCCCTGTATTATAGACTGGTGATTTTGTTGTGATTCGATCAGAGCTGGTACAAGATTACCCCTCGATCTGGCGAGTAGATGGTAAAACTTTGCTACAAAAATATGAACCTTTTGACCAAAACGGAAAAACGCTCCATCGTAACGTATCGACGGTAGGTTGCGTCAATTTCTCACAGCAGCTTTAAATATTGAAATTAATTTTTTAATTTGTTTCTTAGTACGCCGCTTGGAACGCCGAAAGCAAGAAGCTGTACGTTAAAATTCCGGTCCGCTTCCGGGTGCACAACCACATGGAATCCGTGGTCGAGTTTATGCGCAACGAGATGTCGATCGACGATACGGAACAGTTTCTCGAGAAGTCAATGAACGAAACCAAGGTCTACCAGGACGTATTCGAGGTGTACATCCAGACGTTGATTTCGCAGGCTTTGGATTCGAATTTCCTGAAGGAAATCTTCCAGGAGCAAGGTAGGTTTATTCTTAGAAGTTATTGCTGAAAGGAGAAAGAAGGTGACAGTGATTTTAATATCTACCAAGTAGATATTAAAATCACAGCAGTTTAACGAAATGCACTACTTCACCGCAAATAAATCAACATTTTCTCTACTCGACAATCAGATGACTACTTCCTATCGCGAGTGCAGACGATCGACAGTCTGACGGACGACCGGAAGCGACGGTTGATCCAGATCACACCGTGGTCGCGGAACATGATCACCTCGATTGCGACGTTCCCCGCGTACGACATCATGACCGAGCTGGGCCACACGAACATGAATCATCCGGTGTGTGTCGCGTGTCATCAGCCGGGCATCTCGGTGCGCATTGTGCTACAGGGTCAAACGTACAACACGGCCACACTGGCTCCGTGTCAGATTCAGGACACGCGCATCCAGTATGAGAAAAACTTTCTGCTCTGTCGCATTTGCTCGTCGCGGTTTGAGCTCCTGCACAAGATTTGCCACCAGAAGTACATGATGTTTGTGGAGTGCGCCAAGCGTGTCAATCAGCAAATTTCGAATGATTCCTCCAAAGCAGCTACCATCATTCTGAATGAATTGCTGGCCGATGAACATTGGCTGACGATGGTAATTTTGCACTTATATTTCCGTGAGTTTCAAACTAATCAGATTAAAAATTATTGCAGCTGTTCAAAGAAGTACGCGGCATTTGGGCGGAAATTGAAAACATGGAACGCCAGTATCGATTTCAAGTTGCATCGCAATGAGGAAGGGACAAAACGGCAATAAAACCGGCATAGTATCAGCAGAGAAAGGTAACCATTTCTTAAATAACAACAGAGATCAGAGACAAGTAATTCGCGTGACGTGAGTCATCCAAGATGAGCAAACACACAGAATGAACAAAAAACAATATTATTTTAGTAGAGTTTGACCAGAGAAACCCGCAAAACGTATATTTGACGAACAAATTGCTTGCTGGAAAGCAAAACCACTATACACATAACTTAATATTAATTTTCACACCCGCTACTACGGAGCAGCAGATAGTTATCCCACTAGTAACTGAAACAACTGTAGTATTTCCATAATCAAACAACAACACGCATCTTTTAATTTAAGAAACATAACAGCCATTTGTTCCTTCGGAAAATTTCCTGCATTTGTCTTTGTTTAGTTTCAGCACAAGCGTTAATTTACCCACTCATGCTATTTCTGCGTGTTTTCGTCAAGAACATTACGATTCAATTAAAAAAAACATCTACAGATAAAGTAAGCTTGATCCGGACACTGAATTCGTTTATCGCTAGTTTTTTTATAAAACGAACGGAATAGTATGCTACTTTCAAGTCATCTATGTACTGTAAAAAGTATAAGTTAGGAAGAAAAATCACAACATGAAGTAATTAGCCCGTTGTTATTCCACCGCTCCGGATGATATATCACTTTCCCGGTTGAAACTAACAATATTTTAAAATATGCGCCGAAATCAAAGGGTTGTGCTCCTCTAATGCGATCGGAACTTTTTGGTTAATGATCGACAATTAAAAGAAAAACAAAATTTGCTAGACTGAAACCCAAAGAAACACCTCATGTTTAAAAGAAGGCGAAATCTCCGATGAAATGTATTCAATCGAAAATTAATCTACTCTATATTGTCTCACCTGAGCTGTTCACGGTCGAGCATTTCTTATAAACTTTTTATGGGTTCACTATGATAAATTTTATATCAAGATATGAATGAGACGATATGCTGCCGCTAGAAGCATAATTGTCCCATGTGTATAGGGATTCCCATAGTACATGGGACAATTATGCTTCTAGCGGCAGTATGGCAAGGCACAAATATTTGGATAACATAAGTAACTGTATCAGTCAAGTTGTTTGCGTATGGACAACAAACATTGACGCTCATATTCACTAGACAACAGTTCCATGGCGACCTGACCGGGAACTCTAGTTATATGGGACAACTCACTCTTCTAGCTTCTGAACCGTACACTGAAAATTAAGTATGACATTCACGGTCCGCGTAATCAAATAAAAACGAACGCGAATATGTGAATGGACACACGGTTATAAAATCGAATTTATTCACGCGAAGTCACATATACGCCACAAACACATTAACATACAAACGCTAGTCCTTCGCGATCATCCACGCAACCTACGCCCGCGATCTTGTTAACATTATAACATCCCAGTGATGAAAGGAACGTCTCAGTACTTATAAATTTTCAAACGCGATTTCAATAGTGAACCTACGAACTCCCGCGGTCACTTCGCAAGTCTATTCTCGGTAGCAGTAGTCCAGGTCCATGCCTTCAATCAGACTACTTGAAAAAAGAAAACTCTTATATCTACTGGACAACACGTTCCATGGTGACATGACTGGGAACTCTAGTGATATGGGGTAATTCACTCCCTGTCAGAACCGCACAGAAAATTTGTGAGTAATTCCAAAATCGAATTTATGCACATGAAGTCATATAAACGAGAGCACACGCGACAAACACGTTAACATACGAACGCTTATGCCCTTCGCGATCATACACGCACACCTACGTTCGCGATCGCACACACTTGATAACACCCCGGTAATACGGTGAACATTTTAGTACTTACGAAGAGACAAACGCAGTCTCAAACGCAGACCCCCAAAATTCACTCTCAGGGAAGCCGGATGCTGGGAGCGTTGCTAATTTATAATTGCGTCGAATATTGTGTATCAACTAGCAAACATTGTTTCTCGATTCTTTATTCCGGTGATAGACGATAATGCCTGGACAAGTAAAGAGACTATAAACTGCAGACGCATTCTATGACCATCAGTAACGTTCTGGAAAGATCAGAAACGTTTTAGAAATTCCGGAAAGTTGCGCACATTTCAGGGAAATTTACTGAGCGGAGAACTTTGAAGAAGCGAGTTTCGAAAACACTGCAAAACTCAAAGAATGTGTTGTGCACTTAATAGAAGCTGTACGAATCTCAAGAAAATTTTCAAAACTTCAGGGGAGTAACTTGCGCTTCGGAAAAGCTCTGCAAACTTCAGGAAAATTCTGTGAACTTCATGTACGTTTTGTCAACCACAGAGAAATACTGTAAACATCAAAAAAGTTCTGCGAACATTGTACATTTTAGGGTAATTATGTGACCTTGAAGAAAGTTTCGCCGATTTCAGGAAAGTTCGGCGGATTCCAGGAATGTTCAAAAGTAAAGGAAGTTTTTCAAACTTCAGGGATGTGCACAAATTTTCAGGGAATTTCAGTGATTTTTGGGGGCATTTTATGATTTTTTAAAATTGTTTTTCAAATTTCAAGAAAGCTCGTCAAGAAAAATTGGCAAACTTTGTATTGTATCGTAAGCTGGGCAATTTGGAAATTACTGAACTTATATCAAGTTTGCAGAGTTTTATCTGAACATGTGCAAATTTCGGTAAAGTTCGCATAAATTCCGTGATTTTTGTGTATCTTTCCCCATGAATTTTTAATTTTGCCTAAAGACGCGTTTACGGAGTTTGCAGATTTTATATGCAGGCTTCAGATCTTGTAAATCTGCCCTAATGAGCACAAAGCTTCCTTGGAGTGTGTTTTGTTGATGATTGTATAGATTATTATTATTGAAACACAACTCTATTGCATCTTAAATTTTAAGAACTCCAGAGCAATTTGGATGAACGAGGTCATTTATAATTATAAATAGAAAATCATTTCTTCTATTTTTCACTTTTTCCATTTTTGAGCTTTGAATATTATACAGATTTTCATTTTTCAAAATTCAACTTTCCATTTTTATTAGCCATTTTTTCAACTTGTAAATTTGTTTTTGTTTAAATTTTCATTTATTGACTTTTCAGTTTCCAATCCACCATTTCACAATTTTTTTATAATTCAACTTTATATTTTTCTATTTTATGTTCTTCGGTGTTTTTCAATAGGGGAACTAGGCCAATTCAGACCTAGCAAGGGCTTGAAACGTGTCTAACGATTCACAAATTCTGAAAAACCTGTGCAATTGCGCAATTATTTCCAGTGCGGATTTTTTCGATCCCTTATCGATTATTGTGCGTATAAACACTTCGACAACAAAAATCGAGCTATTTGGTAAGAAAATTTTACAAAATAACGCTCCAAAACAACATTTGCCTCTAGCGAACACGTACGAAAACTAAGCAACATCAAAATTAGCTAGTTCTAACAGAGCTACATGACAGTCATGAAAATGATATATATGTGCTTTTCGTAATACATATAACCATATTTGAAAAACAGCTGGTGTCTGAATTGGCGCATTTTTCAAATACCCATTTTTGCCTTTCTCATATAGAAAGGTTATGCAATCGGTCGGAATTTCGACTCTTTAACCGAGGCCCGCAGGGCCGAATCTCTTATACCATTCGACTCAGTTCGTCGAGATCGGAAAAAGTCTGTATGTGTGTGCGTGTGTGTGTATGTATGTATGTATGTATGTGTCAAACAATCTCACCAATTTTTCTCAGAGATTGCTGGACCGATTTGCACAAATTTAGTCTCAAATGAAAGGTACAACCTTCCCATCGGTCGCTATTGATTTTTTTATTGATCCAACTTCCGGTTCCGGAGTTACGGGTTGAAGAGTACGACCACAAAGAAAATTCCCATATAAACTGGTACCACTATTATGTCCAAATGATGCAACACATATTAAAATGTGTAAAGCATTATTTAGATTTGTGTGTCTAGACCACTAATGACCCATCGAAGTCGCTTTGACCACATTACTCACCTATGACAGATCTTGAGGCCCCCGAGGAACTTGCCAAGTCGCTAAGTTAATGTCATACCTATTTTTCATCGAATTCTTACAAACTTGGTCTTAAATTAAAGGTACATCGTTTTCATTGGTTGCTATTCAATTTATAGTTGATCCGACTTTCGGTTCCGGAATTACAGTGTGATGAATACGAACACGCAGATAATCCCGATTTCAACATATACGGTGATGAATGTATAGATGTGAAAATTTTCCAAAATGTGACTACAACTGCTTGAATTTGTAGTTCTAGGTCACTAACAGTCATTCAAAGTCTCTGTGGCCACACCGGCTACCATCGACAGTTCCGAAATCCCCGGCGGAAGTGTCCAAATTCAGAATAACAGTTACACGGATTTCTCAGTGATGACGGGACCGATTTGACGAAACTTACTCTCAAATGAGCGGTGTTGTGTTCCCTAAAAACTGTTATTAAGTATATTAGCTCGATCCGACTTCCGATTGCGGAGTTACGGGTTGTGGAGTGTGATCACAGAAAAAACTCCCATTCAAACCGATACCACCATGAATGCAAAAAGGATTTTTTGCTAACATCGGAGCCAAACTTCTTGCATTTGCTGTTCTAGGTTCCTGACGGCCGATCGAAATCTTGTTGGCCACATTGACTGCCATAGATGGTTCTGGAAGTGCCCGGCAAAATGGCCATCTTTCACAATTAAAAAAACTCATCAGTTTCTCGGAGATGGTTGGGCCGATTTTCACAAACTTAGTCTCAGGTTAATTGTTCCTATAGACAGCTATGAAATTTCGTTTGGATCGGTTATATGGTTGCGGAAATATAGAATGAATCGTCCAGTCACATAAGAAATAAATCCATATAAGCCGGAAATATTTTTTTTATTTCAAAGGGGGACCCCATGAAATTCCAGAAATCGAATTCGTATTTTTGATGCAAAATGTCCTTAAAATGCATGAAACTTAGTTTCAAATGAACGGTATAACGCTCCCAAAATCTGCTATTGCTTTTTTAGTTGCTCCGACTTCCAAATCCGGATTTACGGGGGGTGGAGAATACGGTCACACAGTAAGTTCCCTTATAAACTGGTAACACCACTGTGTCCGAGTGATGTAATACATAATTTCAATTAAGTTCAACATTACTTGGATTTTCGGGTCCAGATTAGGGTTCGCAGTATCGACCCTTTTTGGCGAGAACCGGTACTACGGTACTGAAGCCCTCAGTACCGGTAGTACCGGTAAAGTACCGGTACTCAACTCAATAACTGCTAAGCGGTGCGACTTTTGTCGACTTCAACAGATGGTAAATGTAAGAAACACTATTAATAACAGTAAATCAAAGCGAGAATGGCAGTAAATCCGAGCAGGTTGCTCGCTTTTCCTCTCTTGATTTTCTGTAAATTGGTTTCGACCTGCATACAAAAGAGCCTTGCTTTCCTGTAAACTATGGAGTTTTGCTGAATTTTCCTATCACCAATAATTACAAATCGCCTCATTTGGAGTAGCTCACCAAGTCTAAAATTGTTATCTGCTAAATCGCTGTTCGTTCTTTTATAAATAAAGGTTTAAGAGCAAACCAAAGACATGACCATAGTCTTATTACGTGCCACCCAGTGAAAAATGGAAACCAATCAGAATGTCACTAATAAAAAATCATAGCAAATTTTTACGTCGCTTACGCTAGATGTGAATATTTTAAAATTTAGTGCAAGATCATTAAAATAATTTCGACAAAATAAAGACGGAATTTAAACATACCGTTCAGTACAACGGGAGCTAGTAATGTTTAACTTATAGAAGGTAGTTAATATAATTAAAAATCATCATGCTGACCAATATTTTGAAACAGGTCCCCCTAGAGAATCCACATATTTTTCATAAAAAAAAATGTATGGTACCGAAAATACCGGTGCTTGCTTTTCTTCAGTACCGGTATTACCCTACCAAAAATGGGTCGATATACCGGTGATTTTCGGTACCGGTATTACCGGTACCACAACCCTATTCCAGATCACTAATCACCTATCAAAGTAGCTTTGCCCACATTGGCCACCTATGACGGTTCTTGATCTCGCTAAGTTATATCACCCCTATTTTCCAGCGAACTTTTAACCGATTTTTACATACTTGATTTAAAAATAAAAGATATAGTACTTCCGTTGTCTGCTATTGAATTTCATATAGTATTGAATTTTGGTTCCGGAGTTACAGGTTGGTTATGACGGTCACATAGGGATTTCTCATATAAACCGGTGCAATCGTAATACCTCATAGGTTTAAAACCTATTGAAATGAACATCAAATTACTTAGATTCGCTGGTGATCTAGACCAGCAGTGATGGTGAATCAATGTTTCTTGGAATAATTTGTCCACTATCGATAATTCCGGAAATCCCAAGTTCCGGACATATTCCAGTACTAAAGTCACTTCGGAGATGACGGAACCAATTTTTACTTAGCTAATCTAAAATGGAAGGTATAATATGAGTTTGGCTGTTGTACCCTCATCCACCCCTCCCCCTCTTTCCTCTCACACTCCTTCCCAACTCTCTCACCCCTATCTCAGGCCGACCTCACACCCGTATTCCCTTCACTAACCCGTATATCAAAATATGCTAGGTTATTCCCAACGCATCCTCCCTTCCCACTAATAAACCCCCTATCCTTCCCCACCAAACGACATTCCAAAATATGTTAACTTGAAGACAACATTGAACTCACGCTGATTAAGGGCTGATTTCTTCACTCTCGCTCAGTGCTTAAGCCAGGTTTAAACGTACTTGTGAACCTGGTTTAAAAGTTAAGGGAGGGTGATATGGGGCCATACATAAATGACGTAGGTTTTTGGGGGGTAGGGGGTATACCGAATTTGTGATGAAGTGTGACGAGGGGGAGGGTAGGGTCAGAAGTTGTGCGACATAGCATTAAGATTATTTTTTTACGGGCATCAAAACCTATTGATTAGAGGAAACAATTTAGTATTTCTCCATTCCCAAGAGAAATAAATTTAAATTCACATAAGTTACTTTTCACGCGGTTTTTCATGTGGTAAATTTTACGATTCGCGGAATTGCAGGCTCGCAAAAAACGAAAGATTTTGTGTGCACATTTAACTTGCTACATCAGTTATCTAATGTTGGTAACTAGTAGACTTAGTTTGGTAGCTGAATTAAACTTTCTCTTCGGAACCAAACGGAACTCTAACCAAACAAAATTTAGTAGTTTAGATGAACGTATGCTTCCTAGAATCCTTGGCAGCTGTAGGATTGTGAGCTTCTCTTCATGCTCCATAACATAAAATTCCAAACAAAACTATCAACACTATATTCGTCATGAATGTCACATGGGCTTATTTTGTATGCAATTTGCTATTATAATGAAAATGTTGATAAAAGTCGTCAAATATTTTGTAAGGACATGTATTTAAAAGAATTGAATTGGTCATGGGGGGCTAGGGAAATGCTACGTATATTTACAACGGGGGGGGGGGGGGTTGGAATTTTGTGATCAAATTCTACGAGGGGGATGGAGGGGTCGAAAATCGTCGAACAAAAGCTACGTCATTTGTGTACGCCGCCTATGTGTATTGTGCGGATTTCCTTCAATTTTTTGTGTTATGTTTAAGTGGATCTATCAATGATATGAACACATTAAAAAAAGTTTTAATGCAATTTGTCTTCCTGGGACAAATATTTAAAAATAAATAAAATTGCGAACACCGATTATATACGACAATTTTGATTTTCGACCTCTCCCCCCCCCCCCCTCGTAGCATTTTGTCACACAATCAGAGCTTTCACCATTCATTCAAATTCAACCCGAACGAACCACAATACAGTTCAGTAAAACGTTTGCCTTCACCCCAGCCGAATGCATTGCTACTATGGATACCGAAGCAACAACACGAGGAAACAGAAACAGGTACGAATGTATCCACACATGCTTGCATAAGCACGAATCATTATGATGAACAGTTGCGAGTATCATTGAGAGAGAGAGTATATCAGTATTCTCTTCTCTCTTGAATAGTGATCCCTTGTTGCTTGGTTGATTATTTGGTGGATTTGGTTCACGAACATACAAGCTGTTGAATCATTCAGATTCATTGTGTAATGCTGAATCTGAATATAAAATTCATCTGGCCATATTCGCGGTTTTCAGCCTATTTCGCTACGTCAGTGAAGAATATATGGCTTGTGGAGCGGACGTTAGGCAACAGGTACTGCTAATTTGATTCTGTTCAGGTTTGAGGCAAAAAAATTTGAACATGTGTTCACGATGATTCATAAATTTAGGGAAATCGTGGATATTCAAACATCGATATGCATTTTATCTGTTTTTGTGGATGTTGGTTCCTCAGATGACTCAACCCAAAACATAGAGGTTCAGTTTTTTCTAGCATTGTATATCTACCTTACGAATATTTGGAATTCTATAATCGTGAACCAAAACGAAGTGGTTATAAGCTTGGTTATAAGTTATTCGCATTTAACAAGGACAATATATGTTTCAAACTATGATGTACTATATTCTTTTCCTAAATGTTGTGCAGACTGGTTAAATGTTAACAAATACAATATTAACCACAAATTGGATGAGCAAGATTTATGACTCCTGATTAAATTGGACAATACCTACTAACGGAGTGTTTAAAATGTACGGCATATTGTGGAATATTTGATAATCAGAAAATTACTTCGAATACTAGGAATACTAAAACTACACATGCCTTTCAATTTTTGGGAAGAAATTAGCATCCCGCTTTAATGCTTTAATGATCTAGACAGATTAGGTCGCTGCCATTATTCCGAGCTTGCCGAATAAAGTTTTATTCGGAATATCCTTCAAATGAATATTGACAGTTGACTTTAATGCCTTTATTCTAAGTTAGTCGAGATTTTTTTGCAACCAGGCAACCAAAAATGTTTTCAAATTTTGTTAAATGGAAAAAATCACACAATATTTTTTTTCTATTACATCAACATTGCTAACCTATCATTCAAAATTTGTCTACTTATTAATAACAACTTGACACAATTTAACAAATGCATTCATCGACATATAAATCAAACATGATTTACGAAATTCATCGTCATGTGAAATTAAAATAAAATCTAAAACATATTTGATGCTCGTATATGTCAGGTTATGCTTGGTCAAGTCTCCCCATGTTCCCCTAACTCTGTTTGTATTTTCACAATTCGACAGATTCAATAGGTTGAAGACAAAACTAAAAAACAGGGCATATGAAAAGCGTACAGAACATGTACCTACCACGAATAAAAATAATAAAACACAACAAACACATTCTCGTTATGAGCACTGCTGTCCGAGGCAGCTGGGCGGCATCATTTTTCGTACCTACATTCGCACCCAGCAAGCAAAGAGAATTTGGGTGCCTATGTACAGTTGATATCTCTTCGAATGGGAGAGAGAATGAGAAACGGGTATTATTACGCTATGCTCATATACCTACACTATAGAACAGTAATGGTTCACCAGCCTCGGTGGTGGTAAACCAAAGCCGTCAACTCCGCAGCTCAGTGGTGAATGGTTCAATGGGTGGTATATTCGTGAAGCGAAGAACGAATGAAGAGTGTTCGTTCTTTTTCAGCTGATTCGTTTTCCAAGCTCTGCACGCAATACTAACCACCTTTTTGCAAATACCGTAACATTTGCCTATTCCCCCTCTCCACAACGCGGCCGGGGAATGAAAAATTTAATGTTTTACAATTCTTTTAAATACATGTCCTTACAAAATGTTTGACGACTTTTATTAACATTTTCATTATAACTGCAAAATGCGTACAAAATAACCCAATTTCATGACAAATACAGTGCTGATAGCTTTTTTTGAAATTTAAATATAATTCTCTCAATTCACAATCCTGCAGCTGCCAATGATTCTAAGAAGCGTACGTTCAACTAAAGTACTACATTTTGTTCGGTTCAATCCGAAGAGCAAATTTAATTCAACTACCAAACTAAGTCCACTAGGTAGCAAGATTAGCTAACTAATGTAGCAAATTAAATCCGCATACAAAACATTCTAATTTTTTCAGCGAGCCTGCAATTCCGCGAATCGAAATGCTTACCACATGAAAAACCGCGTGAAAAGTAACTTGTGTCAATTTAAATTTATTACTCTTAGGAATGGAGGAACATTAAATTATTTTCCGTAATCAATGGATTTTGATGCTCTCCAAAAAAAATTAAACTTGATGCTACGTCGCACAACTTCTGACCCTACCCGCCCCCGCGTCACACTTTGTCACAAATTTGGTATATCCCCCCTACCCCCAAATGCTACGTCATTTATGCATGACCCCTTAGGGCATCGCAAAAAAAATTAATTCTCGAAAGCTCTCATTTTGTGACAAATGTCAAAGTAAGCTCAGATGCTAAATTTCACATCATTTGGACAATTCTAGACCCCCGTCAACTTTGCTTGAAGTTTTTAAAATTGGTGCAATGGGAAAATTTGGAGGAAAAATAGGTTAAATGCTATAACTTTTGAAGTAGCACTCAGAAAATTACAATTCAAATCATTTTTAAAGGAAATAACCTTAGTATTTAAATCGAGGTATTTCTGTTTCTCGTAAAATACGGAAAAGTGGGGTACTGGGTCATTTTGTCTCCAAAATCCCCTATTTTTATTAATTTTTCTGCTCCATGAAGTAAATCATACATATTTTGCAGCTTTCTAATGTGAAAAAATATCAGAAATCGAGCGAAACATTTGCTACCTTTGTCCGAATACGAGAAGATGGGGTTATAGGGCATCGTATTCAGAGTTGGCAGCACCCTCTCAGATTTTAATGAAACTTTCTGTACATGAGAACTTTGTCACAAAAAGCCACTTTTCATACTTTGTTTTTCCAAAATTGATCTAGAATGTCTTTTGAAAGGGGCCAAACTTTTTTTACCAATTTTTTTCAAAAGGATATAGTCTAAAAATGACAAATCCTTCAAAAAAAAAAAATATTGTAAGATTTAATTAAACACAAAATTAGTCAAATTTTTGAATAAAAATATTGAAAAAAATCTTCATCGACTTCTACACTGAATAAAATCGATTTTAAAAATTTAAAGTCGATTTACAACAAAAAACCATCTTTGATTTGGATGAAATTTTGTCCCAAGTTAGGTAATTATGTTATCTACCTACCGTCAAAATTTCAAGTTGGGCACTTTTAAGGAAAAAAAAGTTATTTGAAAAAAACGTTTCCTAGTCCAAACTGATTTTTTTCTTCAGTGTATGTTAATCGAAAACTAAATCAATGAAAGTCATAATCATCTCAGAATCCAATAAAACTCAGTTTGTGAGAAGATATTGTCTAATTTAGCAACTAAGTATATTTTTATTAAGGGGATACATACCTTTTCATTTTTCATAACATCCATTTTTTTAATACTTTATCTGAAAGTATAACTCTTTGAGAATGTTTTTCCAAATATTTAAGAGATCCGAGAAATAGATCGAAGACCAAGAGCAGTGGTAATTCGAAATTTTAAACTCGATTATCTCGAAATGTCGTTTTACTAAAAATGGTTTTTCCGTGATCACGATTGCCGAAAATCTGCTCAATAGATTTTCATATATTTTTTTAAAATTGATCTTAATTCATTCTTCTCGTACTTTAACGATTCCTTTTTTATGCATAAATTTTTGTTTCATGAATAATAATTTTTTAATAAAATTTTCAGAGCTTAAAACAGTGATTTTTTACTAAAAACGTTCTCGAATGCAGGAAAAAAATATTATTTATTCAACTGATTGTTAAGGTACGAGGAATACTCATATACCAATGGAATTTTTTCAGTTTTGGTATTATTATTTGGTATTATTATTTGGTATTATTATTTGGTATATTCAGTATCTATTGGTATTCAATCGTGATCACCGCAAACCTCTTAAAAAAGGGTTTCGGGGAAAAATCCATAACTCTATGCTTGTTTATTTCACTGAAAAATGTACTACCAAAATACTAGTGTGATGTAATGAAATCAAATAAAATAAATTCAAACTTTCTTGACATTTTTATCCCTTAATCAAGAATCCCATTGAAAAGAGTTTATGTCATTAAATAAACATTCCATTATTACTTCTTTATTTTCTTGTTTAATGCTGAGGAAGAATCAAGAAAAGAAATAACCACCACAACATTATGTATTGAATTTTACATAATTATTTATTTATTTTTATATATAACATTTAAGCATAAGCATAAGCATAAGCATAAGAGATCGCCCGTAGTTGCTACTCCGTTATTGACCAGAACCAAATTAGGTTGCAAAATGTTCATTGGAACAACATGCTTGGGAATAACATGATGTACCACATTGTACAATCTATTCTGATCCCTGCATGCTGATCAATACCGACGCCGGCCACGTCCGAATGCAGATCTTCTGGGAAAGGAAGGAATGTTAGTCCGATACATGTTGCTACTAGAGACCGAGGAATCCTCTGCATCTCCACATGTATCACGGGATGGGGAGAGTTGTTAGTAAGTGTGCCAATAGCGTTATCATGTAATAATTGCTCTGGGCAGCCGGCTGCCGAGAATTTGGGAAATTTATCATTTGTTGTGTTAATACGATTAGCAAAATAAGCACCTTGAACTCCAGATAGCCGGATATAAGGAGCACTGCTTATATTTTTTAATAATATTCAATCACCCAATGAATTTTTTCGTGGTTTCTATCGTGTCGGTGCTGATTTTACCCGGCGATTGTTTGAATAAAATGAGGAATCTTATACAGAAGGTTCATCAGAATCTTCCACAGGTATTGCGGAGTTGGTGGTTTGGAAGGGAATAGGGTCTAGGATTCGCTCCAAGCAAGCGATGCGACCTGTATAGCATAGTTTATTAGGTAGTAGTTCAGTTAGTTTTCGAGAACACGATCGCTCGAAAAATAAGATCTACCGAGAGTATCCTATACTTTCTAAACAAAAGCAATTTCACATCCACACAGCCGATCGTGGGAGTATTGCCTAGAAAAGCTAATCTTATCTGTGTAATAGGCCGGATCACTATTTATTGCGACATTATTTAGACTAATTTCGCTATTCCTTCTCTACGATATATTTTTTGGGTTGCAAACTACCGAGTGATAAAACGTTATACAGACAGAGAGTTATGATAGCTCTAGATGTTATAAATCAACGAAAGTATTTCCTATACGAACGATTATATCGAACATTGAAGAGAAATACAGAGGATCGTTAACCTGATGCACGGGCTTGTTACCAATAACGGAACTTGAAATTAGATTCATTAAAACAGACGCGGCGAATTTTCAGTACGTATTGACCCGCGATCATCGATACTAGTCAAATTAAAGTCTTATTGGAGCTGCTTTCCGAACAACTTTTACGGTATCATTTTCTCGGCTAGATCTGTTCGCACACTCTCATTCGGCTACTATCGGTAGAAGCCTGATAACTCCCAGTCGTCGCCGGTCTAAGGACCAAATGTCATCAATAGACAGACTCGCGTAGAGGCATGAGATAGAATTGAAAGCTAACCAACGAAAATGACAGCAAAACGCTTATTCTTCGTGCTGACATAACTGAAGGTAATTGCCAACCGGTCCCCGATCCCTCTCGCGAATTGTAAATTCTCAAACCTTATACATGATTGAAGTCATCATTCCACTCAAATAAGGCCATGTGTTTTCCCTAAGCACATTGAATGCTATGTGGATCAGTTCCCCCGTTGGTAAAGCAAAGCCTAAACAAACATAGAAATTAGTTTGCTCAGTCCAAAGAAAAGTTGGCCGACCGGCAGAGACGTGTTCCCTTACAGCGCCATCACATCAACGAACACCCAAAATTTACATGCGACAAAATATCTGCAATCCCGAATATAAAAGACTCAAAACCTCTACTCATTTGCAATAAAATAATACAGTAAAAAAACACAGTTGAATATCCAAGGCAGCTCATTTTTAAAGATAGCACCTGCGATGAAACACTCAATAAAAAAGGTGACAATGGACGCGGACGAAATTAGCTGAGCCACCTATTTTTCGGGCGAAGAATTTTGGGCGACACCTGGTAGTCGCTAGTCGCTGGTGAAACGCAAATTATTTGAATGTCAATTTTTCTTATCGCCATATTTTTTCACTTTTCGGATCGAATTTTTTTCTCTGAAAAACCATTTTTCACCATTCCCACAATGTACACTGTGTTTCTAGATGTTTTCTGTACACTTTCATTGTCCTTGCATCGGGAATCGACGGCCCGTAATGCGAGGAAAAGATATTTTTTCATTTGCCAGAATTCAATTTTCACAAACTGTCACCACTCGCGTCTGTCGAGAATATGCCGAAAAATGCTTTTATAAACCACTTCACTCTGTATAATTGTTAAATTGCACCGTTATTAACACTTTTGACAACCGGGAGACAGTAAACTGTGCCAAAAATGATGAAAATTAACCGACTCGAAGGGAGCTCTACGAGAGTCGACCGCTCGCGACGAAGATACACACTCCTATCTTATTTATTTTTATATATAACATTTGTTTTAAAACTATCTTCATGCATGCTATTTTATATTATTTCTATACAAGGAAAATATTTTTGGTTCATCTTCTGAATTAGAATACCCTTTCGCTTCTACTTTGCCACCAGGAATAGGCACAAAACTGTGGAATTTCTGAGTATCTGATATTATTTTGGCGTTATTATGCAATTCTTCGAGTTCTTCTGACATTTTGTTCTGGTGTTCACTGGATATGTAGCAGAAATTTGATTTTTGATATTTTTATCAGTTTGTTCAACTGCCCAGTTATATAACTCTCGGGGACTTGTTATGGTATTTTCATAGTCGCGGGCAAGACTGGCTCCTTTTGCCATTCGCTTGAGAGTGCCACCAATAGCTTTACAGGGTCCTTTTCCATGGGATGTTGCAAAAAATGCCATTCTGTACTTAATTCATACTTTGACTGGAATCTACATAAGCTTGCGAGGTTTTTCTTATTTTTCTATGGTGCATACAATAAATTTAGAAAAGTTTGCCAATTGTTTCATAAAATTTACCTTTTTTGAGATGAACAAATGAGCTGCAGTCTTTCAGTCTTCATTCAAGTTTGTTATGAAAATATACCAAATTCGTTACCGATACTTTTAGCATGTATCAGGCAGCAAGCCGTTGGGAAAATGGATTCTGAGATGGTTATGACTTTCATTGGTTTAGTTATCAAAAAAATGCACTGAAGAAAAAATACAGTTTGGACAAGGAAGTTTTCTTTCAAAAAACTTTTTTTCCTTGAAAGTGCCCAAATTGAAATTTTGACGGTAAATAGAGAACATAATTACCTATCTTGGAACAAAATTTCATCCAAATCAAAGATGGTTTTTGTTGTAAATCGACTTTAAATTTTTCAAATCGATTTTTTTCAGTGTAGGAGTCGATGAAGATTTTTTTCAATATTTTTATTAAAAAATTTGACAAATTTTGTGAAAATAACTCTTACAACATTTTTTGAAGGATTTGTCATTTTCAGACTATAGCTTCTTGAAAAAAATTGGTAAAAAAAAGTTTGGCCCTTTTCAAAAGACAGTCTAGATCAATTTTGGAAAAACAAAGTATACAAAGTGGCTTTTTGTGACGAAGTTCTCATGTACAGAAAGTTTCATTAAAATGTTCGAGTTGGCGCGAAATTCGTCCATTTCCTTTTATTCATTATCTCTATTATGCTTCAATCAATTTTAATAAATTGCACGTTATTGAACGTGGAAAATCCATAGGAATAAAATAAAAATATATTGGTTAGCGGTTAAATTCAGAAACGTTAAATTTTCTGAAATTTTGCCTCGATTTCACATTTTTAGCATTAAATCGCACATATGAACTCCATTAAACAATAAATTTTTATTTAATTTACTACTTTTAGTGTAAAATACGCTTAGGGATCACATGGTAAAAGTTTAATTCCTGGAAAAATATGAAAAGTTGAGATATAAGGACTTTTAATGAAAAAAATGTGATTTGTAGTGTTAATGTCAAAAAATTTCAATTTTTCACATGATTGCTTAGCTTTACTCACCATTTTCGATCGTTTTTCCCTGTTGGATACCACCAGTCCTAAATAGGGTTAGCACTTAAGTCAAAAACCAAAAATTGAATTATTAGTTAAAAAAATTTGATATTTCTGAATTATACTGGTAACGAATCTATTTTTGTTTTATTCCTAAGAATTTTCCACGTTCAACATTCACATTTTGTGAATATGATAAAATTTAATATGAATGACAAAAGGCCCATTAACCCCAACTTCTCGTATTCGAACAAAGGTCAAAAAGGTTCCGTAAGATTTCTGAGATTTTTTCACAATAGAAAAACTGCGAAATATGTATGATTTGTTTCATGGCGAAGAAAAATTTAAAAAAATAGGGGATTTTGGGGACAAAATTACCCAAAACCCCATTTTCCGTATTTATAGAGAAGCAGAAATATCTTCGTTCAAATACTAAGGTTATTTCCTTTAAAACAGAGTATGAATTTTCTGAGTGCTACTTAAAAAGTTATACATTTAATATATTTTTCATCCATATTTTCCCATAGCGCCAAGTTCGAAAATTTCAAGCGATGTGGGCGGGGGTCTAGAATTGTCTAAACGATGCGAAATTTGGCATCTGAGCTTACTTTGACATTTGTCACAATATGAGAGGAGGGGCCGTTGACAATTTAAAAAAAAAATTGCGATGCCATAATGCATATCTTTCATTCTAGGGTTGAGCACCATGGTTTTTTAACGTCGATTTGTTTTTTGGAACAGCCTACTGCACATTCCGATGGTTTAGTAGAAGAGGTACGTGTGCACTTAATGCATTCCAGTTGTTGAGACAACCTGATTGCACACTGATAAATAAAAATAACAAATAAGTATGTGATTGACACTTCAATCGGTCATATCTACTTACACCGAGTTTATGTTTGTTTATTGTTGAAAGGGTTTATATTACTGTAATAATAATATCTAGTACATAAAGTTGTTTAGGAATGCAAAAAATACTCAGTTTACATTTTTACACACCAATCGATTGAAAATTATTCCAGCTCAATTTCTGGAAGATAACTTATTCATTTTTATGATGTAAGTATCAATACCTTGATCCAAGGATTTTTGGTTTTTATCCAATGGAATATGATTGAGTTGAGCGGGAGCAACTAAACTGAAAGAATCACCCGAGATACCATCCAAAATCTTCGCGTAAATCTATCACACAAAATCAAAAATTCAGTTTACTTACACTCACTGATTATTCTATCTTTATCGAGATGTGGAGTATGTTTCGAAAACAAGACGACTGATTTACGACACCGGACCGAAAATTAGCAGGGTATGAAATTTTATTGATTAGAAGCTGTCATTCTATTTATTGCGAGAAATCTTGGGATGTTATCATGTTTTTGAATGATTTTACAGCGTTTTAAAATCTATTAGAACTATATATTTTTCATAATTTATTTGACCTTTGATAAAAACCAACAGTATTTAATATTTTTATATAAGTCACTGTTGCATTTCAATCGGTTTAATCAATAGGGTAAAGTCATTACTTCCGGCTACCGTCCTATCACATTCCCACACAAACCCGTACAATTCAAAACTGCCCGCTGGTCGCGTGTCGAAACCGCCCAACTAATTATCTATCACTTTTTCACGACTACGTTTCTCAGTCTCGGGAACAATAGACGCATTCATCTTCGAGCTCAAAAATTAAGCTGTTTTCGTTTAATAATTAATAATCACTAGCTTACTTATTCACAACCCTGAGCTGCCCGTTCTCCACGATATCAAACTTGACGTCCCTCAGGTTCATATTATCGAAGAACAGGTCCTGCTTGACCGTCCCAACCGTAGTCGTTTTCTTAACCGTATCCGGATGATTGTTGGGTGCATTAGCCAAATCTTTGGCGAAGCTGACGTACGATGTTAGAATCGGTTCTGCCCCGGCAGAATCCCCGTTGGCGGTGGATTTTTCTCTCGTGACATGTTGTTGCTTTCCACCGACAGACTTCGCTTCGGCTTCCTCTCTTCGTTCGGCTTGTTCCAGATTGGTTAAAATTTTGAAAACAGGTTTCGATTCCTGTGCACCGTTTGGCGAGACAATACTCGGTCTAGCTTGACGTTTGTTGGTTCGTGGAAGGGTGAAGCTTGCCTTCGGATGGGATATCAGAAGCTTTTTCATGGGCGCATTCGGATCCATTTTGGTGGGGGTCAAGGGAGTTCTAAGGCTGTAGCTGAGTTTTGTGTCCAGTATTGTGGTTCGGGTTGGGGTACGGGGAGAAGATTGTCCGCTGCTCGAGGGACTAGAAAACTTCGGAGTGGGTGGTGAGTAGTACGGCTTAGGGGTTTCCACCAGCGAGATGGGACTTTTGGTGAGTAGTTTCGGGTGTTCCACGATATCAGTGTGCGAAACGTGACTCCCCTGCTTGGTGAGTGTCTTTATCTGTGAAGGTCTTATCGAAGCGCTTCCACTCTTCACCTCCGGTGATAGGATTGAGTTTTTCATACAGTCATCCTGGTTGAACGGATTTATTTCAATTTGAAGCGCTTTCTGGGGACCAATCTTCTTCAAGGATCCAGGTTGCGCGACTTTAGAACTATCTATCGGTTTAACAGTCGCTTTTATAGGTGCAAATTCTTTCGAAATTTCTTTCTTAGGAAAACCGTTTGGAGGCGCAGTAGATGCTTGCAAAGTCTGTGCATTGTTCAAGGTATTTGTGATGAAAGCTCTCTCTGGTTTCGCTGGAGGTTTTTGGAGTACAGGACTCTTTGTGAACTCAGCGGATTTAATAGCGTCCTCGACGTTTCCATTATTCATTTTATTATACTTCACAGGTGCTCGTTGTGGAATAGGGCTTCTTACAGCTGCCTTATCAACGACATCTCTTCGTACTACATTTGGTGAAGTGTCAGCTGAAGTATTGACCTTCAGCTGTACTTCAGTTCGATTGATTGCCATCGCCTCTTCGATCTGCCGATTCTTTTCGCAGTCTCCTTGCTCTATACTGTGCTTCTTGACCTTGCGTTTGAGTGTGTTTCGTAGTTCCTCCTGAAGGGCATCTTTCATTCCTTCCAGCGCTGTCGTGTCCTGCTCGTTGACCCCATTGGTTTGTGGTGGTGGAGAAGGTGATGTATTGACGCACTGCAATGATGATAAGATTTGAGATGTGGTAAGTTTATTGCGCAAATTGGTGGCGTACTGATAACGGTGCTAAACATAATTCGTTTCTTATCGATCATATAACTTATCAAAGTCGAACCTAAATTCCACCCACCCGTGTTTCGTTCGATTAAATCAATGGAAACTTGTTTTTTGATTCTTGGAAATCAAAATCCGAACCATTTCACTAAAACTCACTTGCACACGCTCATCCCATTAAAAATCTAGTTCTACATCGCAGAAATTCTTCCCTCGTTAAATTTTCGCTGAGAGAATTCACACAATAAGTATAAAGTGATCGGACTATCTTTCGACTAGATCGGACAAATTTAATTGCCTGCCTGCCGGTGGTGTGAGAAACTGCCACGCCTTTCAACTGAGGTGGCAATTTCCCAAACGCCATCACCTAATTCATCTCCCCTGGCAACGATTTTGCTGTTGCCATTGACTAGCCTACTACTGCTCAGGTCAATTTCGGTACAATCGAAAGCAAGATTTACGAAAAACTATTCGTAACAGTTTAGTTCGTTGCGCGCTCGCCTTAGATGCATTCTAAACATACACAAAAAAACGAACCCATTTTCCACGGAAAGCCAAAGCACCACAATTCGATGTAAAACACAAAACAAAGCGAAACAGCAAGCTTGCAGTGAGTCAGATGTGCGCTTTTAAGTGTCGCATCGCGAAATGTAGGTCCATTAAAGCATATTTGCGGTGTGATAAAATGCGGTAAACTCAAACCGAAGACCGATTTGCTACGGTCCGCAGCTCAACTGTATAACAGCATCGGGGCAGGTGCTGCTTTATGTTTTGTAGCGGGTGTAAACAGTTGTACGGTTGAACTGGAAAGAAATGGCCTCTGGAGACTAATTGATATTGGAACGTTTCATCGCTGATTAGGTGTTGTTTTTCTCTCAGTCACACAATCCGTGGATTGTGATTTTATGCCATAACACCGCCAGGTGGTCGTCGGTGGCCGGGTATTTATCAGTGAAACGTATAGGTATCTTGAATGCTGTCATTGACGGAATCAATTAACTTTGTTGAAATGTATGAAAATAACATCGATATAGTTGATGCTTTGTTTTCTTTTCTTTTCACAATCAATTATCATAATGTGACTGAAATAAACAACAATAATATTCCATTAAGTTCCACACGTGTGGGTAGGGTTTTAAAAGCAATTAAGTTAGAAGATTGGCTCGATACAAAGTTACCCAAGTTGAAATACTAATAACGGCGCCAGCCACATCCTTACAAGAACAGGGGAAGAAAAGGAATGTTAGTGTAACAAACGTTGCCATGGAGAACGTGTATATCTCTGTACCTCCACGTTTGCAACGGGAAGAGGTTTTTGGTAGTAAGATGGGGTAAGGAGTTACAAAAATCTGGATTCACCTTGATAGGTGAAACGATCTATGCAACTCTCAGAAGTGTTATCATGTGTTTCTTGCTCTGGACAGCTAGCTACCGAGAATTTATGATGGTGCTTGAGTTGTTCCATTGCAAAAACATTCGTTTGCTGAACAACTTGAAACATGTATTTGATTGTGAATTTATTAAAGTCATTATATGGGCCATAAACTCTTTAACGACAGCACACTTAGAAAATGTACATGAAAAGTGCATTTCTCGTTGGACAAAACAAGGGCATCTTTCCTTGTCTTGAGGCCCATAGGGCCGAGTGTCATATATCATTCGTTTCAGTTCGTTAAGATCGGAAAATGTCTGTGAGTATGTATGTATTTGTGTGTATGTGTGTGTCATTTAAACTCACACAATTTTCTCAGAGATGGCTGTACCGATTTACACAAACTTAGTTTCAAATGACAGGTATATCGCTCCCATAAGCTGCTATTGAATTTTTAGTTGATCCGAGTTGAAGAGTGCGGTCACACAGCAAATTCCCATATAAACTGGTAACACCATGATGTCCAAATGATTTAATAAATATTAAAATGGGTGCAACATTACATGGATTTGCGGGTCTAGATCACTAATGATCAATCGAAGTAGCTTGGCCACCTATGACGGATCATGATACCCCCAAGGAACTGGCCAAGTTCCTAAGCTAATATCACACCTATTCCCCAACGAATTCTTGACCGATTTTTACAAACTTGATTTCTAATGAAATATACAGTAATGCGGTTCTGACTTTTGCTTCCAGAGTTACAGGGTTGTTAGTAAGGCCACATTTGAGTTTCTCATATAAACCGTTACAATTGACTTTTGGCGCCATTTTGAAATGCAAGATAGTGACTTCCGGTTTAGTGAGATTCGCTATAACCCAATCAATATGGGTATTTTTGTAAGTTGAAGTTGTAGTACAAATAGTTTTAATTAAACAGTTGAATTTACTTGAATTTTAGCAATGTGTTTAATTTGAATCAATTCAAACTCCCAACTCACATCACATACGCCTCTTTCTTCTCTCTCTTCCATTCTCACCGCACTCTTCTGGATGAACACATACCAATATTTTGCATTTCGCTGCTGTATGATTAGATTTTATGTTCGAGGATGTTTTGTATGATCGCCCAGATTTCTCATGCGGGAATTTCGGTGAACCGGAAGTCGCCTTCTAGAATTTCAAAATGACGTCGAACATCGACATTTGTCTCCTACTCGTCAAAACCATTCCGAAAATACTCATATTGATTGAGTTGTAGAGAATCTCGCTAAGCCGGAAGTCGCTATCTTGGATTTCAAATCAATTTTTCATGGACAACTTTGCGCGGAAGATGCAGATTTATTTATTTCTGGCACCTACTCGTTAAGACCATTCCCAAAATATCCATACTGATTGAACTATAGAGAATTTTTTTAAGCCGGAAATGACGTCAAACATGAATTTCTGGCACCTACTCGTCAAGGCCATTCCGAAAATACCAATATTGCTCAGGTGCTGGCAATAAGGAGTCCCGATTCGTCTCTTCCATCTTTCCGCAAATCTTCTAATTCTTTTGCATTCGAAAGGACTTCGAATGTTTTTTGCAAGAACCGTGTTAATTGCGAAATCCACAGCAGAAAAACTTTCAAAGTCTTTTGCTGAGAGTTTTTTACGCGGATTTTACAATTAACGCGGTTGATTACGCGGATTTTCTAATTAATGCGTTTTTATGCGTTTTTTACGCGGTTTGTACTTGTTTTTACCTTTCTCATATAGAAAGGTTATGCAATCGCTGAAAAATCTTCAACCTAATCCCGGATTTTTACATTTCTTACAAAAGAAATGTATAGGATTCGCTCAAACTTTGAAAACTTTTTCCGAGGCCCGGAGGGCCGAGTTTCATATACCAATCGACTCAGCTCGACAAATTGAGACAATGTCTGTATGTGTATGTATGTATGTACAAAATGTCATGTAATTATCTCAGCAATGGCTGAACCGATCTTAATGAAACAAGTTCCAAATGAAAGGCCCAACGCTCCCATTTGACACTATTATTTTTGTTTTTCGATATGTTTACTTTCTGAGATATGGGTAATTTTGTCAAAACAGTGCTGGTTTGAAGCGAATAACATTCGAACAAGGCAACTATATCCATGAAATAGACAGAAACAAAAAGCTTATGAAAAATACCTTACTAACAAGCTATAGATTGTCAAAATCCATTCACGAGCGGCGGAGATATTAAACATTTTGTATTTTCATTCTTCGCTTACCAATTTCCACTAACTAAAAATGAGACCGTTCCATACAGAGTATTGCTTTACTAGTTTTTTAGGGTCAAAACTAAACCGATTTTGAATACCCGGGTATGCAAACACATCTGCGTGATTCAAGGATTTTGATTCCGAAAACATTTTGTGAATTTACTTAATAATCAATTACCTATTTCTCAAAAATTCAAAAAAGCAAGATCATTTCAAAGACAAAATAATGTGTAAATTCTCTTCAAAGTGCAAATTTGTCCAGAGTTTTTTTATTACGATTATAGAGGTTTTAACCTTAAAGTCATTCGCCTCTTCGGGTTAGAAAAATCTCTTATGAAAAATTTCTAACCCTATGTGCGGGGTCGGGACTCGAACCCAGGTGCGCTGCGTACAAGGCAATTGATTTACCAACTACGCTACATCCACCGTCATTATCCAGAGTTGATGTATTTACCCGTTGGATTGAACAATACGTTCACGCGTGAGATAAAAGTTGGATGGTATATGCATACATCAAGCAATCCTCCTAGTAGTGAGAAAATAGATTTCTAATATAATTCATATTCATATTATACTCGTAGCATCATCAAGAGCAACTGTATTTTTGAATAACAAAATTGTAGTGAAAATTTATCAGTTGCATTATTGAAAATAAAGATTTAAGGAATCAAAATTTCGCATTATAAGCAAAAATAATGTCACAGCTCTAACCATCATTTAGTTGTACTGAAAACCCCAATATACATTTTTCATGATCAATGTGACTAAAAGCATATTTATTTGCGAAAAAATACGACATGTAATGTCAAGAATGTTCGTGTCTCAAAGCAGTCCAGGGGCACTTTCAATACTAACTGGCTTTTCGATGAATTTAAGTACTTATTCTGGTAGTTTGAACCATTTCTTTGCAATGGTATTGCTTTGTATAGGACTCATTAACCCATATCTCCAGAACGAGAATTCCGAACGAAACAATTCGCAAGTAATAAGAATGGGTGGAATAAGACTGCATTGTAATCGACTGCATGTACGAGTTTTATGCCATCGACAATCATATAATTGCCAACATAGCCTGGACACTTGACACTCTTTTCTACATATTTCATTGCAAATGGATACTATTTACAGGTGGCCTTTTCTCAGTTTACTATTTCTAATTACGCGTTAAAATACTGGACCTGAAAATTCCATTCTATACAAAATCATTTTTCAGATGTAACCAAAAAGATATCTTTTATTTCCAAAACAAATTCCTGATTTCTAGATTTTCTGATGACTAATTAAGGAACATCAATAAAGTAGAAACACCAGATAATCCTACAAATTCCGTCAAGAAAAGAAGAACGAAAACGTGTTCTTTGCAATGGGATTTTCACAAACATTTCAGAATATTCTGAAACAATGGTTTTGGAATTCGTGAAATTCGTTTTATTCATTTACTTTATTTCAACAACTTTCTTAAAATATTATTATATATTCCCATTTTTTCCAGCTCATTACTTTAATGTATTATATTCGTTTGGTTTATTTTTTGCATTTTAAATATTTGACTAATAATAAATATATGATCATTTCATTTTAAAGATTTTTTTCATTTAGCATTGTTTTTATTTATTTTGTTTATGTGACATAATTTTATCTATTGTATTCATTTAATATTTAATTTAATTCTTTGTATGCATTCCGATCAGTTTATTATCTTATGTATCTTATTCGAATTATTAATTTAATTTATTTTATTCACTTTTTTCTAATATTTTTTCTGATATTTTTCCGGTTCACACTTTTATTCATTTTAATAATCTGACTAATTTTGTTCAGTCATTCACTTTATTCATTTCATCTAGAACATTAATTAGATATAATATAATTTCTTCTGTTAATTCTATTACTTTTTAATATCGCAGATTTTTTCATTTTAATCATTTAACTGCTTGAAAACAAACAAAATGAAAAAAATGGTAAAAAATTGTGGTAAAAAATCTTTATTTTGTTTATATTATTCATTCCATTCATTTTATTGATTTTATTAACTCTCTCTTTATCTTGTTATTTATGAACAACATTTTCAAATAGCTTTACTGCCCATGCTCGCAAATCAGTCCCATAAAGATAGAAAACGGGACAAATATGCGTTCATGGGCAGTATAACTTTGGGCTTGGACAAGATTTCTTCGCAAAAAAAGTAAAACTAATAATTGTGACAATCACCGTTTATTTGAGCGCCAATAGTTACAAGAAAGATCCGTAGAACTCAAGTTATTACAATTGCTTTGATTGGATTTCACTAGAGCAGTGCTGCCAGAGACATTTTCAGTTATCGATGAAAAATTATATTTTGATATATCTTCGTTTTCTTCAAATATTTTTGAAAACTGATAAATCTTATTAATTTGGACTGCTTTCGGCTAACTTTTCTGCCCAAACTATTGAAAACTTTGCAGGAGATGTGTATTAAGGATTGGCATTAAAAATTCAGCAGCTTCTAACAATGCCAGAGAAGCATCTATCCTGATTAAAACAGGTTTTCCGCGTTTCTTTACTCTAACACTTTTAAGATAAACGGTTTTGGAACCCTATATATGCGCCAAAATAATTAGGTATGAAAGAGTTAATTTAATCCATATTATTCATATTAGGTATTTATTTTATTATTCCAATTTTTTATGGTTTTATTCATATTATTTATTTCAATCATTTTATTAAATGGTTAGTTTTTTCCCAGTTCACATATTTTATTCAGTTTCTTAATTTTATCAATTCGGTTTAGCCAGTCCTTTATGTTATTGTATGATAGCTTGTTATCCTGAAACAATTTAATTTACTCTCTTAATTTCATTACGTTTTAATATCGTCTAATTTTAATTTAAGCTAGTTTGATTTATTTATTTTATTTATTTGATTTATGTTAATTATTCTATCCATTTTATGAATAACCTTTTTACTTTAAATTTTGTTTTGTTTTATTATTTTCCTGTTGAGGAAACTTAATGAGCTTGGGTTTCCGACGTATGGTTTGTTTGTTTGTTTGTTTATTTAATTGAAGGCTTTAACCTCATAGGTCATTCGCCTTGATAAGAAAAAAAAAATAAATAAATAATTTACATCGGATTTTACAAAAAAATTCTTAGATTATTGTTTTATTGTAGTCCGGAAGATGCCTCGTTGCTATGTGGGCTCGTAGATTGGCTATTACGGATTTCTCCTCCTTTGCGTTGTCGTGGTTTGCGGGTTTGCAGTCGAATGGAGCATTGTTTAGCTGATTCATCTGGGTATGTTAGGGCCGCGGAGAAACCTCCCCAGCACTCTCCAGAGTGTGGCGGAGGGCCCGCGGAAGATGTTGATTCCTGTTTAAATTGCATCAAAGATCCTAGCATCTTTTAAGAAGGCTAGTAGGGTCTCCTCTCGAACTGGGTCGTTATCCAAAACATCCCGAATGGACAAGGGCAGGTTGTACTGCTGACGGAGATCGTTTAGCTCCTGGCAGTTAATCAGCAAGTGTTCGACCGTCAGTCTAGTTTGGAAGGATTCACAGATCGGAGGGTCGACACGTGATATGGTGTGAGCGTGAGTGATTTTTGTGTGTCCCACGCGGAGCCGGGACAGAGCCCTCTGTTCGAGTCTGCTGTCACGGTCGGTCCATCCTTCGAGTGTACACTTGACTTTTTGTAGATGTCCCTGGCTGCTTCTCCAATGGCTTGTAAAATTTGCTACCGCTTTCCCTTTGAACTCATTCAAGATGTCTGCCGCTGGAACCTTCTTGGTGAGTAAGGTGCTGGATTGACGTCCGAGGCATGCCAGGCGGTCTGCATCCTCATTACCGTGGATGCCACTGTGTCCAGGTACCCAGCAGATGGAGGTGAGCGAGTCGCAAGATTGTTCGATAGCCTGCACAAATGGGTGCCTGGAGTTTCCGGAGGATAGTGCGGTTATAACAGACAAGGAGTCGGAAAAAATAACAACTGGAACATCTTCGGGTTTCTTTGTGATAGCGAGAGCGATGGCAGCAGCTTCAGCAGAGAAGACAGAGCACGGCGAGGGAAGGCGAGTTGAAAGACCAGCTCCAACTCCACTCACACCCACCCCTACCCTTCCATTTAACTTTGATCCGTCGGTAAATATCTTCAGGTGGTTTGAGTACCTTCTATTGACATGTTGTAGAAAACTGGCTCGGGCAATGTTGGGGGAAACACCTGCCTTCAGACGGCGGGTCAGATTGGTATCAGTGTTCGGTCCGTGTTCTGACCAGGCACGGTTTCCGGTGTTGTATAGTCGGGCGATTTGCGGCAGGGGGGAGTTTGTGAAGCTGGAGTGGATTTCTTCAGCGGTCCGTAACAAAGCGCAGTCAGTGCCAGTTGTTTTCTCGAGGAATCTAAGGGCCTGCCTCAGAGTTGCAACTGCTGTGGCCCATTTGAATGGGAGTATACCAGCCTCCATACATGCAGCTTCAGCAGGCGTGCTGGGTAGGAGGTTGGATGCAAAACGAATCGCTCCATGGTATAGTGGGCTAAGCGTCTTGACCATATCTTCCCAGTTGCAGCATGTTAGTTCGAGTCCATAATATATTTTGCTTTGGATCAAGACCCGACTAATGTCAAGCAAGGTTGTGCGATTACATTTGGTATGTCGTGTGCTAATTACTTGAATTAATCGCTTTCTGCTCTTGCAGTCTTGTTTTACATTTCTAAAATGCGGTAGGAAGGTCAATTTACGATCAATCGTAATACCCAGAATCTTTGGTTCTTTTTTGAACGGTACAATGGTACCGAGTAGTTTCACCGGCCGATCCGTTGCTCTGTGCATGGTATTGCAACAGTGTGTAACTGCACATTTCTCGGCCGCAATGTTGAAGCCGACTGATTCCGCCCAAATGCCGACGGCTCTTACAGCAGCTTGGAGTTTGATTCGTACGCGCGTCTTATGTTTTCCGGTGACTACCAAGATAATGTCATCCGCATATACAAATATAAAAACACCCTTTGGTAAGGTGGCGAACAGTGAGTTCATCCCGATAAGAAAGAGCGTCACCGCCAGGACGGAGCCTTGGGGAACCCCATTTGCTTCTTGGAAAAAGTTAGATCGGCTTCCACCTATACCAACCTGAAAACGCCTGTTACTCAAAAAATGCTGCACGAAGAGGCCTAAATTTCCTTCAATCCCCCATTGCCTAAGTTGTCGGAGGATTCCTTCACGCCACGTAGTGTTGTAGGCCTTGGCTAAGTCCAGAATGGCGATATCGATATGGTGACCTTCGTTCATGGCCTGAGTTGCCACTTCGCCGAAGGATCCCAAGTGTACTCCGGCACCGAGTCCTTTGCGAAAAGCGAACTGTCTGAGATCAAGCAGGTTACGATCCTCCAGGAGCGTGGTAAGTCTTCGGTTTACCATCCTTTCCATCACCTTAGATGTGCACGGGAGAAGGCTTATTGGGCGAAAGCCACTTGCGATTCTGGGTCTTTTCTTTTTTGGGATTGGCACAATAAGAGCCTCACGCCAGTTGTGTTAAAGCTGCGAAGTAGTGCACTCTTCCCAATTGGTGGGAGGTGCCTCAACATGGGGTAACCTATATCGTCAAGACCTGTTGACTTGCCTCGACCACAACCAAGAGCTGTAGCGAGTTCGATATTAGAGAAGGCTCTATTGTATTCTTGACTGGAGTCCGGTGAGAAACTCGTAGGGGATGCTTCTAATGCAGCCTTGCGTCGAAGGAAGGCAGGTGGGAGCGATTCGTCGGCTGACAGGAGCTGGAAGTAAGTGCCAATCTGATTGGATATTGCTTGTGGATCCATTGTAGTGCCTCCATCGGTTGTGAGTGTAAAGCCTATTTGCCGACGTTTTCCGCTTAGGGCGTTAACTCTTCTCCACAACTCAGGAGTTGGAGAATTGGGACTGATACCATCGATAAATTTGGTCCAACTAGCGGCTTTGGCTTCTTCAACGGCCTTTTTTCCCTTGTTTCTGAGGCGCCGGTATTCGGACGACCGTTTCTCCCAAATGGGGAGGTCTCGGGGTGTTCTCTTGAGTGCGCGCAGTGCAGTTCGGCGGTCTTTAAGGATTGCAGCCACTTCAGGGTTCCACCAGTGTACTGCTTTGGGTGGGGGGGTGCCGCTGGTCCGGGGAATACTCTTACCCGCTGCTCTCAATATGATGTTGGTGAGTTCATCAGTAGCGTAATTACGGTCGTGGTCCAGGCTTTCCGAGATTTCTTCTTCGAAGACCGGCCAGTCAGCGCGATCGAAAATCCATTGTCTTCGGCGTGTGGTTGCTGGTGATAAATATTTGTGCGATATAACGATTGGAAAGTGATCACTATTACCCATATCCGGTGATACCCTCCAGCCGAGTGATCCAGCGAGATTGCTGGAACAAATTGTCAGATCTATGGCCGACGACGTGCGGCCACGGAGAAATGTGGTACTGCCGTCATTTAGTATGATGGTGTTGGTGTCTTCGGCCACCTCGAGGATTACGTTGCCCCGGTGGCAGCATTTTTCTGAGCCCCAGGAGCTGTGGTGCGCGTTAAAGTCACCCATAATGATGAAGGGGATGGGTAGTTGTCTGACAAGGTTTCTAAATTTGTTTCCGAAATCGCTAATTGTGTGTGGCAGGTATACATTAGCTACAGTACAGTTGAGAGGATAGGTGATCCGACTCGCCGTGGCAATCAACTCGGTTGTCAAAGGGATTGGTTCCGAAGGTATATCTGTCCTGATGCCGAGGCCGATTGTTTGGTAGAGATTAGATCCTCTAGCTGTTTCCCACTGATAACGGTTGCCGAACCATGTTGCTAGATCTATATCGCTGTTGGTGTGGG
The DNA here is from genome assembly GCF_030247195.1 of Topomyia yanbarensis. Lineage (NCBI taxonomy): Eukaryota > Metazoa > Arthropoda > Insecta > Diptera > Culicidae > Topomyia > Topomyia yanbarensis. The sequence continues at coordinate 11,090,985 of NC_080672.1, forward strand.
TTTCTTGGATCGCAAGACAAATAGGGGAATTTCGAGCAATAATAATCTGTAGCTCACCTAGATTGGCTCGAAGTCCATTGGTATTCCATTGGATTGCTAGGGTAGAATCCTTTTCGTCTGGTGGGGATGTGCTGAGGCCAGAATATCTCCGACGATTAGCGGTATTTGTTGGGCTTGGCGGTATGTGAATTTCGGACACCACTGGGCTGGCTCTGCTGTATCTTTTGTCCTCTGGGCTTCTATGGGGCTGCGTCGAATTAACGGACCGCCTTCCCGGGGGTCTTAGAGAATTGCTTTGCTCAGTTTCATTGGCTGAAAAGTAGGTCGGGGAGCTCAACTGATCCTGGTTAGGGTTTATTGTGGGGTGACTTACCCGGATTGGAGCCGGGCCCCCTGCACCAGCAGCCGCCGGAGGCTCATCGACTGGGTACGGGACATCCACGGACGGGGCCGGTGCAGGGGAGAGGGCTTTTTCCCTAGCAGATCTGGTAACGTATTTATTATTACTGGTTATGCTGTGTCTTTGGTCCGTCGGCCTGTTGTGAGGTTGCGTCGAACTAACGGATCGCTCTCCCGGGGACATCAAGGGGTTTTGGGCGAGAACCGCGGGGCTTGAGATTTCGGGGTTTATTTGGCAAGCTCCATAGCTATCGGTGAGCCATGACCCCGCCATTGGACTTTGTAATGGAAGAGTTGTTGCCGAGGTTGTTCTGCATGATGAAGGATTGTATAATCTGCCGGAGCGGGTGAAGGAGCCTGTTGTAACGGAGCTTGAGGACGGCTCATCTGAGTCGTTAGCTTTTCTTATCTCGTTGTTTAGGTTGCTCCTAGGTTCAGGTTTAGTGGATGAGGCACGGCGGCCTTTTTTCTCTCCCAGAGCCCTCTGGAAGGTTGTCGAGGCGTCCACTGTATTGCTTTGTTCAGTATCATAGGCTGGAAAGTAGGCTGGAGCACTTATCTGGTCTTGGTTAGGGATTATTGTGTAGAGACTTACCCGGGTGGGAGCCGGGCCCCCTGCACTGGCAGCCGCCGGAGGCTCATCGAATGGGTACGGGACATCCGCGGTCGGGGCCAGTACAGGGGAGAAGGCTTTTTCCCTAACAGATCTGGTAAGGTGTTTGTTCTTGTTGGTTGTCCTGTGTCTTTTATTCTCCAGTCTTCGGTGAGGTGGTGTCGGGCTAAAGGATAGTCCTTCCCGGGACATCAAGCGGTTTGGCGAAGGGTCCGCGGTACTTGGGACTTCAGTGTTTATTTGGCGAATTCTGTAGCTATCTGTACGCCATGAGGGGCCCGCTGCTAGGCTTAGGGATGGGTATGTTATTGCCGGCGTGTTGCTGAAGAGGTTATAGTTCGTGGCGTTTCCGCTTGGTACTGTGTAATCTGCTCTGCTCTGTATTGGAGTTAGCCTAGTTGGTGGGGGATTGTACTGTCTGCCGGAGCGGGTGAAAGAGCCCGTAGCGACGGGTCTTGTGCACGTCTCATCTGTGATGTGTGCTTTGCTTCTCTCTTTGTCGTTCCTGTGGTCAGGGCGGCCAGGCAGTCTTCCTCTGGGGCTTCCTAGCGGATGCCGGCCGGGAGCTTCCGGTTCGCCAGAAAATTGGTTGGTGGGTGTTGCAGTTAGCGTATGGGTTGGGTCGTCGACCGAGGGGACCGACGTTCCCTTTATCGGTTGGGTTGGTTCCTGAAGTATAGTTCGTGTATGGCGGGCGGTCCGCCTACGCAATTGCCCGCGGTAGCCCGGGGGAACGGAGGCAACCGGTTCTTCCGCTTGGTGTGTGTCGCTTGATGCTGTGGGGGGGAAAGATGGGGCAGTTTCTGTGGTCGAATTTCGTTGTGTTTCGGTACTTACCCGGAAAGGTACCGATGGTCCCACACCGACAGCCGCCGGGGGCTCGTCGGTGAGGGCCGGTACTTCCCCGGACGGGGTCGGTGTGGGTAGGCTTTTGTGGTGTTGCTGGCGTTTTTGTTGTTGCATGTGTTATTAGGTAGTTGCTGTTTAGTTTGGCTACTTAGTCCGAAATGTAGGTGGCTGGGTCACCACTTTGGTTTATTGGCCTCTTAATGTTGTGCGGTTGGGGATTGGAGAGTTGTTTTGTCGGGATTTCTTTTGCTGATGCGAATTCGGATGGTTTTTGTTGGCTCTGTTTCAGAAGGGGGCTCCTCGATTTTTCTTGATGTTGTTGATCTCGTTCCTTTTTCGATTTGCTTCGGCTTGGTCGATTTGATTCGCCTTCTGATTGTGTTAAGCTTGTTGGCGTGTTTTGTTTCACAACCGTAGCTTGTGGAGCTAAGAATCCTGTTGCCGGTTTTGTCGTCGTCGTTTGGGATGTGCTGGTGCCGGGGCCGGTTGAGGGGGTCCTTGGTAGCACCTGACTTCTCAGTGCCGTAAAAGCATGGCGGAGGGCCGCCATTTCATTGCGCAAATCTTTATTTTGTATTTTCTCGTCCAATAGCTGCTCCTTTAATTTAGCGATTATCAAATCTTTGCTATCAGTCTCCGTTTTTTTGGGTGTCATTCCTCTTAATTGTGCAATTTCCTCCCTAAGTATCTGTATGGTGCGATCTTTTTCGTCATTTCCAGGGGATAGTCTATCTTTTAGTGTAGCTGCGTACGATTGTTTTCTTGACTCCTGATTGACAAGGGCTCGGGCTTCCGGGAATGAGAGTCCATTGTCAGTTTTGATTTTAACCACCTGATACTCTTTTTGATAAACAGGGCAGGATTTGTCTCTGGCGGAGTGGCTGTCTTTGCAGTTAGTGCAATTGCTAGGTTTGGTGCATGGGTTTTCGTTACTGGTTTCGTGTTCTGTGCCGCAGTTTAGACATATCTCCTTATACACACATGTTTTACTTCCATGTGCAAAGCGCCCGCAGCGGAAGCACTGCATGGGAGAAGGGTAATATTTCCTCACTCTTACTCTAACCAAGCCTAGGAAGATCGTTTCCGGCAGGTGAGACCCAGCAAATGAGAGTACTAACAGTGGTGTGTTAGTCGGCATTCCTTTGGTCACCTTGGTTATTCTTCTAATTTCCACCACATTTTGGGGTCTGAGCGCAGAGAGAATTTCTTCAGTGGGAATATTGATTGTGTCAAGGTCATAAATTATTCCCTGGGTTTTATTCAGGTGAGGATGGAGGATCACCTCAACCTGTTGACCGTTGGAGAACTGTTTAATGCTGAGCAATTTTTGGAGTATCCTTTTGGATGTAGTGCGCAGAATGAACTGCGTTCCTCTAGCCTCCTTGGTAGCATGGATGCACTTATTAGGATCAGACCCAATTGCTTCTTTCAGTAGTAGATGTAACAGCAATGGGTTTGGTAAACTTACACTGTTACCTTCACTGTCCTTCGCCGCACGCAACAGTAGAGTCTGCTGGTCGATCAAATCACCAGAGTTCATAAAGGCTGGTATGGAGTGACTAAGCGGTGGACCCTCCCCTGGGGGAGGCGGATCGCCTTCCATCGCCCACTCTAGTCTGGTTTGCTTCCCCGGTGAAGGGGTGCAGTGCAGGTTTACACGGAAGAATCAGGGAAGGCCGGGATTGAACTGTCCGAGGACTTAACCAAACTCGTTTGAGGTTCGTCACTACACTCTCGTATGGATCACAAGTCGCTCACGGTTCGCACTTTTGATGGGGGCGCAAGTTTTTTATCAGGTTTAAATTTTCTTGGTGATGGAGGCGCGATCTGTTCACAGATTTAATGTTTTATTTTTGGTGGAGGCGCGAGTAGCTTACTTACTTTAAAGTCTGCGCTCCTGATACTTGCCACTGTTATCACTATACATTTTTTTCACAGAAATGTCGTAGTACGCTTTGGTTTTTGGTATATTTCGGTGGGAGGCAGCCCTTTGGCGGCTTGGCCGTCCCTCCGGTTGGCGGGGGCCCGCCAGGAAGTGAGATCCGGATCACTTGTTTTTCGCACTACTAACTGTGTGACGGGATACTACACTCGCGTAAAACTATCACTTGGATTAGATAGACGATATATGCCGGATGGCTGGGGCCGAGCTGATAAAGTCCGGGTGGCTGAGCTCGAACGAAAAAAAAGAACCCGATAGTGTGACCTTGCTTTTTTCGGGGAATCGCAGAACCACAGCGATAAGAAAAATACAACCGATCACACCGAGTGATTGATACGATCTGACGTATGGTTTCGCCGATGATTATCCATTAAGGATCACCGGTATTTGCATTAACACACTTTTTGATTTGATGCAACAAGCCTTGTATTGTTGAGCAATGGTGTCTTCATCAGTTAATCCAGATAAAACATCAATGGTGCTTTTCACGCAACGAAGGATTACAACCAGAGCTCATCTATTGCAGTTCTTTTACTCTGAAATTACTATCGCAGATCAAGTTAAGTACGTTGGGGTAACGCTTGATTCAAAACTTAATTGGACTGCTCACATCGATTTCAGGATCAAGGAAGCTTGCATGGCCTTCTGCCAATGTAGACGAGCTTTCGGCATCTTGGGGACACAAGCCCAAGCACATTCAATGGATCTACACAACAATTGTTAGACCAATACTGGAATACGGGTTGTTGGTGGCAGAAGGGAGAAGTCATGGCAATCCAATCAAAGTTAAACCATCTTCAGATGATGGTCTTGATGACGATGACTGGTGCGTTCTCGACAACACCTACTGCTGCTCTAGAGGCACACTTGAACATAAAACCGCTACATGTGTTTCTGAAACAAGAAGCATACCATCTTAAGGTTACTGGGCTCTGGAACAGTAACCCAATAGATCGTGCAACTAGCCACACAACACTGTTGTCCCAAATGATTACTTGGGATGAGTGTACACTTGCTAGTGACCTTACACTCACATGTAGTTTTCCTTTTAGACCTTTCAATGTGAATACCTCTTCGTGAGGAATGGCTGTCTTGCTGGATGGAGCGACAACTTGAAGAATACGTAGTTTGTTATACTGACGGTTCTTTGTTGGAGGGCCGAGCCGGTGCTGGCGTCTATTGTCATGAAATGAGATTAAACCAATCGCATTCACTTGGTAGATACTGTACCGTATTCCAAGCAGAAATCTTTGCGATTCTGTGTGGCGTACAATCAGCACTTCAACAGGAAATTTGCGGTAAAAGAATCTATTTTTGCTCTGACAGTCAGGCTGCCCTGAAAGCACTTAGTTCGGCAGATTCGAGATCGAAATTAGTAATCGCATGTCGAACTCAAATCGAAGAACTTAGCCTTTCAAATGCTTTCTACCTTCTATGGGTACCTAGTCATTCCAGTATTACTGGAAATGGATGGGCGGACGAATTGGCTAGAGCTGGTGCTGCGACTGACTTCGTTGGCCCAGAACCAGTTCTACCACTGTCGATAAGTTGGATAAAGCGCTCTTGGGCTTCATCCGAACATGCCAACCATTGGCGTAGCTTGCAAACTTGGGTTAAAACAAAGACTTTTCTGCCGGATGTGAGTCCGAAAATGTCAAAGAATTTTTGCATTTTTCCAAGCACAACTGCAGCACACTAAGGTTTTTTTTACACGGTTTTTTTACACGGCTTTTTTTACACGGTTTTCGCAATTAGCACGGTTTTTTTGCACGGTTTTCGAAATTAACACGGTTTTTCGCAAAAATATTCTAAGTCCTTTTAAAGGCAAAAGACTTAGACGATTTTTGATCAAGTTTTTTTTTTTTGCACGGATTTTGCAATTAACACGGTTATTCGCAGTCCTATTGAAGGCAAATGACTTAGACGATTTTTAATCAAGTTTTTTTGCGCGGATTTTGCTTCTATTCAAAGACTAAAGATTTTTGATAAAGTGGAAAAGGGTTCCTTCTAGCACGTCAACAATTTGGTTGCTTTTGGAACAGTATTAACGAGTAGACGCCGTGTCTGAGGCCATTTTGAAAACCAAGATGGCGACTTCCGGTTCAAAGAAATTCTCTAAACCCCGTCAACATGGGATGAGTGGACGTCAGATATTGATGTCTGTGGCCATTTTGAAAACCAAGTAGGTAACTTCATTTGATTCATTTGATTCATTTTATTCGTTTGATTCATTTGATTCATTTCATGATAATTTATTTTATTCAATTTGTTAGTTTGAGTCAATTTAATTTATTCTATTAGTTTTATACCTATTTTTAAATATTGCCTAATTTTCCATTTAATACGACAGTCAAACTAATGGTGAGAAAAACCGATTCGCAGGAAGCACACTATTAGCACTCTTACGTTCATTTTCTTGCCATGTAACTTTTCATTCTTTTTTGCTAATAATGCTTGCACAACTAAAACAAATATGCGTCTTTCCCCCACCCTCCATTTAGTGGCAAGTGTTGCCAAACGCATTTTCAGCTTTTTATCAATAACATTCCTACAATATTTTCAAAGAATGTTGCAGATTTGAAATGAAGTAAAATAGTTGGCGAAGGAATTTTAATTTCTTAACCATATTTATCATTCAAACGTGACTCCGTTGCATATCGCAGACAGTACCCACCCATATTATTTATAATGAATAATTTGAAATATTCCTCGCCCAAATCACTTTTTATCCGAAAATTCTGATAACTAAAGGGAGAAAGAGGGTGAGGGGTGGATGTGGGTACCAGTTTATATGGGAATTTGGTGTGTGGCCACACTCTTCAACTGCATATTATATCATCCATTTGAGAATTGGTTTGTGAAAATCGGTGCAATCATCGCCGAACAACCGATGTAACTTTAATTGTGGAATATTCCCGGTATCCGGAACTTCGGGATTTGTTGATAGTGGACAATATATTTAAAGATTGTTTGATCGGCAATGATCTAGACCTGCAAATCGAAGTAATTTCAGGAATCAGTAGCGTCCGGCTCAATTTGTGCCTTGCCAAGGATCGTCTTTTCATCATTTCCTGATTAGGGTAGTGGTAAAATTAGGGAAAGGAAAATAACGACACAGAACAATTAAAACAGAGCATTCTGCATCCCCAGAGGGACGCTGAACAGTCTGCAGGTGCTACAATAGCAACTTCCAACCACCGGAGGGATTTAGAATTTTTATTTAAGCAGTGAGCGAATATATCAACACCCCCGAGGGGATAACAGAACGACAACATCCCCGAAGAGATATTATCATTCAAATGCGGCTAAAACTATAGCTCTTTACCACACTGGGTTAGGAACAATAGCACATCCTTCAGTTTCAGCTCTCTGTACATAGGTTCATCTATGTATGGAGAACCAAAAATCTGGATACGTAATTGCATTACTACAGGGCAGTTGCAAATCAAATCATATGATGCTCCGTAATCGGATTCACAAAGATCACACGAATCATACTCAGCGCGTTGAATAGTAGCCATGTGATAATTGAGTTTGCAATGTCCCGTCAGTACCCTAAGGGGCCATACACTAATTACGTAAGGGCATATTGGGGGAGGGGGAGTTTCAAAATATCTTACAAATTCTTATCTGAGAGGGAGGGAGGGTTAGTCCTTTCTTACGTAATATCATAAAACAAGTTTAAAAAATTAAATCCATAAGGAAAATATTCTTTTTAATAAGAAAAGGGAACTATTTTTATTTGTACCATATACTCCTTGTATATCAAACAATATGAGTAATTTTTTGGCTCTCGGTTGTACATTGTTCTGTTCGGGAACTGAAGTCACACTGCCTTACAAGTTAAGAAGTGCTGATACCCTTCGTGTTCAAACCCACAAGGTATCTGGAAAATGTTCTAACATGCGATTGTCAAATATCTTGAATGTCGAATATTTCCAGAGTGAGAACTGTATTTTAATTCAAGAAAATTCGAGGATGGTTAACTTGGAGTTATGCATACGATAATCGTCACAGCTGGAACTTAGAATAAATTCATGCCAGAAGAGGTTATAAACTCTTTTAAATTCTACATCACAAGAAAATAGATTCAAAGGAAGTGGAATATAGCAAAGCAGATCATGTGGACCAAATTGGAGTTATTGAATATCTGACAACAGTTATTCTTTCTACTGGGCGAGATAGGCATGCAATTAAAATTCTGCGGATGATTACAGTTAAATTTTGTCATGAAATTTTTTTGTAATAATTCTATACATATCGTTTTCGCAATCTTATTATTTGATGAATTAACAATTCGATTTTTTAATGACGATAGTCATGATAAGATCTTATGTAGGGGGAGGGGGAGTTCACTAAAATCTTACAAAATCTTATCTAGGGGGGAGGGGGAGGTTGAAAAGCTCTAAAAAAGCCTTACGTAATTAGTGTACGGCCCCTCTAAGGTTTTTTTTACACGGGGGATACGTGCCGTGTAAAAAAACCGTGTAAAAAAACCGCGTTAATTGCGAAAACCGTGTAAAAAAAATACTGCGTTACATTGAATGCAAAAGACTTTGAACGATTTTTGAATTTTGTTTGCACGGATTTCGCAATTACATACCACGGTTTCTGCATTCATTCTAAGTCTTTTTAAATATGTACAAAAAACTTAGAAGATTTTTGAACAATGTAGATGAATCTTGAAGATTGAAGTCGGCACTTCAAGGATATGGGTGTTTTCAGAACAGGATTAACGCCTAGACGCCAAATGTCGATGCTTGACATTATTTTGAAAACTAAGATGGCACCTTTCGGTTAAGTGAAATTCTCTAAAACCCAATCAATATGGGTATTGTCGGAACGGGCTTGATGAGTGTATAATAGAGATCAATGCCCGAAGATATTTTGTAATACATGATGACTACTTCCGGCATAGGAAAATTTTATATAGCTCAGACAATACGGAATGTTTTGGAACCGGATGACTAAGCAGTTTCCAGATGTCTACATCTGAAGCCATTTTAAGATCCAAGATTTCAACTTACCGAAAATACATATACATTAGGTTTTTTTACACGGGTGATACATACCATATAAAAAGTGCAAATCACCGCGATAATTGCGGACTCAGTGTAAAAAAACAGTGTTAATGCAACTACAAAATGCGCAATAAACACGGTTTTGGCGGAAACAATCTATATTCTTTTGAAAGTAAAAAACTTAGAAAATTACAGAATGAGGGATAACGACTGGTCTTGGAAATTCCTTTTGAAAATCAAGATGGCGACTTCAGGTTCAGCGGAATTCTCAATAATTCAGTCAATATTAGTGCTTTCGGAACGGGATTGGCACGTAGATGCCAGAGATCGAAGTCAGATGGCATTTTGAAACCAAAGATGACGATTTCCGAATTTGTGGATAATAATAAAAAAAAACCTATGAGATTTTTCGAAATGGGATTAGGGCGATGTCTGGCCCATAAACCATTGTTTCTTAAACCAAATAATAATTATTTTATCAATTCTAATGGATTGGATTTAGCCCGGTCTGGTTAAGTCAAATTCTTGGGTCCAAATTATGACTGAAATCTTACTTTTATGCATAAACACTAAAGAAATTCAAGCAAAACGTAACAAATATTTGAAAATGGCGAAAGTTATTACGAAAACCACCACCACTGGAACCGTTCCAACAGCGCTTAGAAAAGAAAAATTAACTTAATCCACCTAGCAGTGAGATGAGACATTTCTTACACATATCTCTGTTGGAGCATTTATTAGTTTGCAGAATTTACGCGAAGTAGGCACACAACAGTTTCATGTCTGCACGAATAAAACCTCGAATAAACTGAATAAACTATCAAAAATCAATAAAACGAACAAAATAAAAAAAGGAGCTTAAAACGAAAAAACGGCTTTCAAATTTATAAAATGAATAGCAAGATTAATATAAATAAAATTAATAAAATACTTAAATCAAATTAGATTAGCTATTAGCAGCCAGCATCAGCAGCAGTAACGAAGAATTATTCGCGCCATGGTCAATTTAATTCTTTATGCAAAAAATAGTCGCCCTGAAAAGGGCGGGTTTTTCGATGTTTCGAAAATAGAGTTTGCTTTTCTAGTTGCGCAAGCCTTCTATTGATCTATTTGTTATTACGGGCAGCATTTTCCGTTAGCTCCAATACGCTGACAGGTAGACGAGTGCTCCGGCACCGACACGATGAACAGGAAACTGGAGACCGGCACGAACCAAGCGGAATATTTTCTTTTCCTTCACCTTTTCTTCTATATCGCGACCAGACGAGCATATGTTGCCAGTATGGGTGTAACACAGGAATGACGCATACGACCCCCGGTTTTGTACACGGTTCAGTTTGCGTTCGCAGCCAAAGGGGCAGGCCATCGAATGAAATCAGTTCACTTCCATCGAGAAAGAGGAGAAGCTTCGAACAAAAACTATTCAAGATTTGCGGCTCGGGGCGTGCAATTAACGGGAACCAATCAGGTTAAATCGGGTTTTCCGGGCTAATAAAATAAAAATAAAATAATTTCGACCCGTCGAAAATAAAGATAATAGTTGGTGAAGGAAACAACGTTCAAATTTAATTCTTAGTTTACTGTTTCATAGCGATGATAAAGGGTTAATTAGTTTTCCAAAGACTAGGTTCTCTAGGGGATTTTTGTTCCAATTGGCCCTCGTTACTAGCACAAACTATTTGTTAGAATCAGTTCACGGAGCCGGCAGAACCTTAATAATCACCTACTCTCCCGAAGTTGAAATTTAGTCCATCCAACAACTAACTAACTAATAGAAAGATAAGCGGTTCGGTACATAAAATTAACGGGAGCCAATCAGGAACGAGCTCCAGTCGGATGTATTAAAATAGGTTTTATCCATATATAGGTATGCATTTTTCCACTCATTGGGAATAAAAATAATAGCCGACGAAGGAAAATGTTCCAAATGCCAAAGAAAATATTCTCCGGGTAGGAGATTTTTGTTCCAATTGGTCCTGGTTACTAGCGCGGAGCTGCACAAATAAATCCACGAAGATGAATCCAAATAATACCCTTCTATCCTGGTGTTGACATCTGACAAGACTTGCTGAAATCGACTGAAATTACAATACGGCCATCGAATGAAATCAGTTCAATTCCACCAAGAACTTCGAACAAAAACTGTTCAAGATTTGCTCGGTGCATGAAATTAGCGGGAACCAATCACGAACGAGCTTCGGTCAGACGATTTAAATTAGGTTTATTCGTGTGTGTATGCTATCTTTCACCCATCGTCAATGAAAATGATAGCCCCTGCAAGTAGCACGTAACGAGCCAAACTGATACATCCACCAGCCATGTACAGTTCACAAATATTTCCTTTTCGGTGTTGTACAGCCCTCTGTTTGCACCAAGAAGCCAAATACGAATAGAAACACATCTGTAGCGGAACAATATTTAAAACTTTTCATCATTTAAGTGTTCGATTGGTGCACCATATTGACGGCCCTGACCGAGATTCACTGAAAATTGTCGCCATTTCCGAGTAGTTTTCGAAAGATTTTCCAAAACATAATTTTTCGTTATTAAAGCATGTTATACATACTCCAAATTTTTATACAACATTGCTGAACATATTTCCGACAAAATGGCCTAAACATCAAATCATTCTGTTGAGTATACTGGAAGTTATTAATGTTCAAAATCTGACGCTGCTGACACAGCCGATATTTTGAAACGAGACCCCTACAATGAAAGCTTAAAAGTATTCCTGTAATACATTAAAACATTGGAATTAACGGCACTAAGTGTATTTTCCTATAGTTCTTCACAAAAGTTTCTATCCGCTATACTGCCGCTAGAAGCATAACTGTCCCATGTGCTATGGGAATCCCTATACACATGGGACAATTATGCTTCTAGCGGCAGTATACATAATAGCAGAGAACTAGTTTTTCCAATAGATTTCGACCTAAACAGTTTCTGTGTTCGAAAAATGTACAATAATGGAGGGGACCCTTATGCTGAACACCCCGGGCCCACAATTTCTCTTTTCTCTTTACAGCCCTGCCCGCACTGTATAAAATTTTCTATATTGACTGCCAGAGTTTCATAAATATATCATAATTATGTTGTACTTTACAGAAGGAACAAACAATGAAGATGAGGTAGTCATGAGGAACCGAAAGAAGAAAACAATTTAACATCACTAACCAATGAAATAATAATCTCGTTGAAGTTACGTACATTCAGTTACATCACGTAAAAAACTGTGTTTTGATCACGTTTAGAAGCTTAGCACAGGCCGAAAACTTCATTGCATAGAATAACTTGCAACACGAGGTCGAATTTAATAACACCAGAATCAAGATTCTCGTGCATATGGAAAACGACATGGTGGACGTGCGTATCCATGATTTGGCCCCGCGCACCAAGGAAGATTACATCAAACGCATCATGTCGCAATATGGAGCAGTAGAATCTATTACGAATGACACCTGGAGAAATTTTTTCACCGGCATTCCCAACGGCGTTCGTATTGTGAGGATGCGAGTGACTAAACCAATACCTTCTTACATGACTATCACCGAAGGATGGCGTGACCTATAAGCAAACAACGCTAATCACATATCCCGGGCAGACCCCAACATGCCAATTCTGTAACCATACAGCAACTGGTCAAAACTCATCTACTACAGCCAACTCTAACAAGCAGTCATCGACACCTTCAGATAAACCAAAACAACGATCCAATTAACCAATAATGCAGATACAACGACCACGACAACCGCTCCCAAACCAACAACTAGCATCGCCAATAAAGAAGCAAATACCGATGAAGACGGATTTACAACAGCAACCCGTAAGAACAAGAAACAAATAAGAATCTCTGATCGGGGGAGCGGGCGTAGCGTATTGGTAAATCGATTGCCTTGTACGCAGCGCACCTGGGTTCGAGTCCCGACCCCGCACATAGGGTTAGAAATTTTTCCTAAGAGATTTTTCTAACCCGAAGAGGCGAAAGACCTTAAGGTTAAAACCTCTATAATTGAAATAAAAAAAAAAAATCTCTGATCGTGAACAGCAAGAAAGCAGTAACGATGACGACATGGACGGGAACGAAAACGCGAGAGAAGGCAGACTGAATGACCCCCAAGCGGCTTCAGCGCCAAGGAAAAGGATCTCAACACGCAGCAGCAAACTGCGTCAACAAGATCTGGCAAACTGACATTCTTAGAATTTTTTTATTTTTACCTATTGTAAAAAAATAAAAGATTCACGGCTCAGTTTTGCTAACGTATTGAGCCGTTTCAAATAAAACATTAGATTAAAAAAAGAAATAATAACAACTCTTCGAATGTAAAATAAGATCAAGAAAAACCGTAAAATAAGCAAAATCATTGAAATATGATTGCACTAAGGAAAAACACAATGGCATAACGATGGCTGATATTAGCATGGAAGTAAATTGTAAAGTAAAGTAGTTAGAGCACATTTTTGGGTACAGGCAAAAATGTTGATCCGACCTGCTCTACACCAAAAATGTTCTTATATAAAACTATAAAAAAGATGGTATTTTTTCATCTGTGCTTATGGTTTGTCAAAACTCAGGTCCATTGAGACTCCAATTCATGGTAATTTTAGTTGTATAATAATCCATTAATATTTCTATTGTACGCTCACGAGCATTCAGCATATCAACGCGTTGTGTCTGGTGCCGCTGATTAAAACATGTAGCTTCACTTTATAACTATTTTCCAATACCGTACTGCTTTCAACTTCGAGACTCCAAAATCCCAGAGTCTGACGCCCTTGCATTATAGAAAGAACTGTAATAATCCCAATGTGAAGGTGGATAACTCGTAAAGTTTGCTATATCAGACATGCGGAATTATGAAACAGAAAGTGCTACCACGAAGCATTCAAAAATGAATGTAGTAAAGAAGGAGAATTGTTCCTTTATTATGCAAGAGAAACAATTGATCGCAATCCAAGTTCCGCAAGGTTGAATCGTAAAACAATCAATTAATGCACCCGCCATGTGATCCGATCGATATTGATTACATCCTTCGATCATCTCTCGCGCCTCACGAAACTCGTTAGTTTACCCAGTTGGATCGAAGGGATGTGTGTGAAAGAGACAGCATACAGGGTTGCGTGAAGACACCTGTCTGAGGCAAACACCAGCCCAGTACGCGATACCTAACGATAGGAAATAAACAGCGAAAAAAATTCCCACCCGTGTCGCAATGATGGATGACATTGAATTTATGGTAATGTAGAGGTGCAAAAAAGCTTCAATACAGGGTTAAACCAATGAAGATGAGTTAACGATAAATAAAAAACAACAGTCTGCGCATGACGCACTTAGTACACAATATTCTATGAAACTTGTTCCCGCTGTAACTTACATTAGATGTCTTGATAAATGCCGGTGTGCTTTTATCTTTGGTTTTGGTAGGCTTCAAGGTAATTCCGTTACGAATGTCCAGGAACAGCAAATTCGTGTCCGGCGCCGTTCCATTCGATGACGCTGGCTTTACGGCGGGTGGTGGTGATGATGCTGCTGGCACCGATATCGGTGGTGGAGGAGGTGGTGGTACGCCACACTCAGCGGAACTTAGAACCGTCATTCCGAAAGGGTAAATTCACTTATTTCACCAGTTTTCGCTTTTTTTCAGTCAAACGATGCAAACTAACTCACACTGACCGACCGGGAACGATGATCGATTCGAACTAATTAGTTTACTGGCGGCTTCCAGGCAAACCAGGTTAAGCCTCTCACGTTGTTGGTTGGTTGGAACGGCTTATCTTATCTTATCTTATCTGTTGTTACACTCGCAAATTCTGTGGCATTTATTTGTTGCCTGCGGTTATTTCTAATGGTGGAATTCCAATTGGATGTCGGTTAAAAATTCGACTAGTTCTTGCTCCGGACTAGTTTAACTCAAAGCACGTGCTATACTGATTGAGACGGAGACGTTCGAGTTCAACGGTGATGACCAGTGCTCTCGTTGATGCGCACTACCATCAATCCAATAATTGGGGAGCGCGAAAGAAAAAATGACTCAGACAATTCCTATCTGATATTTTGTGCTATCTCTCAGTATAACTTTTTTTTTGCTACTCTATCGCTGCAGTGACTCACAATCGCGACTAAGCGATGAACCTGCCACTAGCCGAATGAACAAACAGGTCCCCCTCGCACTGTTCAGAGGGAGCCGCGACCGCAAGAATACGCGAGATAAATTGGTAAATGCTTTGTGCGCGAGAGCGATAACGTGACTTGAAGCGTTGCCAGCTTATCGAATGGCTGATTGGGGAGTCATAGTCGTTTACTCATTTGACGTGCTTTATGGCGAACAAGCTGGTTATCACGATAAAGCTTTTATGACCCGAAACTAACCAAAAATGGAAAGTTTCATTTGAAAGATTATAACGATCGAATTCGGGAAAGATAAAAATGCAATGGTTGCGACTTATCCATGTACAATTGCTAGCACTGCTGTTAATTTGGAGAGACTTACTTTGTATGTATGTACAGAGAACAATTGAGCTTAGTTGGGTCAGGTTGGGTGGCGTGTCGCGCAAATCGCATTGCAACACAACAGTTGATCGGATACTAGTAAGTTAGTATGAATTATAACGTTGACCCCGTCGCTGGTAGGAACTAAGGAAACTCTAGCATCTAGTATGCTAATGGCCGATGACGGCATCAACACGTCCCGTGCGGATTCTTATGTATATCCTACACGTATCGGTATGTACGTGCGTGACATTGAAGCCTCTGACCACAGACTATCGGTTCAGCTGATTGATGTTTGTATTTTTTTCGATACGGGGAATATGAATGATTCAGCTTTGTTATTGAATCGACTTTGTCTCGTTCGCTTCTTTACTGCACTACAGCATCAATAGTTGGAAGTTGGGCTTTAGCTTAATAAAGTGTGATTTATATATGTGTTACAACCAAATATTACACTATATTCGATCTTAATTCACTTTTAGGAAATTTTTCCCTTCTAACTTGAATCTCCAAGCAAGTCGAACAAAATCGGCTAACTTCAATAGTCGGTAATGTGCTGTTCAACATCCAGGTTTCCACGTCGTGTTGTTCCGGTTGACAAATTCACAATAGCGGACGTTTCGAGGCCAAGGCGTCCACTTTCCATCAAGCCCTATTCTGAAAGACGTATAATTAATGTTGGCGAGTGACTTTCATCCTGGGACAAGTTTTTTAGGTCCATTATTTCATTAGAACTAAGCCCAGACACTACAGCTAAGGCGCTTACCTCGATTTCGGTAACACGAGCTTCTTTATTCGACAGGAACAAAGAGTACTCCATATAACTTCGATGTGCATTATCAGCTGGTGAGTCAATCCGACTTGTATTCCTCGGTTCATTCGGTGAATCCTCAGGCAAAATTGGGGTAGAATTAAACGGCCATAAACAGCTCAGTGGTAATAGTTGAGACAATGTGTTTTTAAATCTCATCGATTTTTGATTTCATGCAAGTCACTCGAAATCGGTCGAAGGTGGATTCGGGTCTGGCGGCTCAATCATTGAGGTAACGACGTTTTTAATGAATGAATCTAAACCCGTATCGCATAACCAGATAACATTTTTCGTAAGAGCCTTATTATTAGTATTGTTCAATCCCACACATTGAGCATGTTTACTGGAGCTCCCCTGGAAGATATCGGCAATACTCTTGGAATTTCATTTATTTCTAAAAGGAAAAACTATTTCTATTCGATTTTGTTGTCTTCTGGTCTGGTTTTCTTTCTTTTCCAATTTGCAACATTTTTTTGAAAATATTGTTGCAATTTTATTGATGAAAATGCAAGGGGCAAAACTGACCACTTGGATCTTCGAGGAAAGACGACATATTCGTTTTTTTATTCATTTCGTTTATTTGATAGGCACAAATACGTTAGCTTGGCGGTGCCAAATTATTTTGTTTTTTGCATTTTGGATATCTTAAAACGAGGAGGTTATAATGTTGAAATAATCTATCTATCTTCTATATGTATAAAATTCAATGTTTGTATGTATATGATTTATGGACTCCCCAACCGCTTAACCGATTGCCGTCAAAATTTCTACATAGTAGGCATTTGTTATGGAGCGTGTTTGGGTGCTATTGGTTGGAGATTATCTACCCGCCAGATGGTGCTTCGGAACAAATTGTATTGTATTTTTGTAATTGCAAAAGAGGAAAAATTTTACAGCCAAAACTAGGAAGAAGATTCGATATACAACAGAGGGGGCAAATGAATTTTTTATGAAAAATTTTAAAACTAGAAATTCAGTTTGATATACAAGAGGGGGAGTAATAGTTTTTAAAGAATTATTTTACATCAGTTATCTTAAAACTAACAATATAGTTTGGTACACAAAAGGGGAAACAAGTCTTTATGAGAAATCTCACAACTATCGTAAAACTAGGGATAAAATTCTATTTACAAGATGGAGGACAATAATTTAATGAAGAATTAAAATTACAACTATCTTAAAACTAGGAATACAGCATACAAATTTGATTTTTTAACGAAGACTAATGCTTGGTCAAGATATCCACAGGGGGGTTTATTTCCAACATCGGTGTAGTAGCAATTGTATCAAGGACAGGGGAGAAAAGGCGTATATGGTGACAGGGAAAGTAGAGCAAAACTTGCAAGTTTCGGGCAAACGGAAGATCAACGAACCAAATTAGCGCCTCAGTCTAGTAGGTCGTCGAGTACCGGATTGGCGGATTCTTTGGACCCGCGGGGAATCCTTCAAAAGTCATCGGATCTCGAGTCGCACGCGTAGTGGTAAGGGCGACGGCGGTTACATAGTGGCACTCTGGAGCTGATCGGTTCCACAACTTCTAAAAACGAGAAATAAAAGAGAGGGGCTGAATTAGGATATTTTTCGTTTTTATGAAAATTTAAATAAGGGACATATTTGAGAAGATCGCGATTTGGCAGCATATCCCGAACTGGGACATTGGGTGGTCTACCTCGGGCCCGAAGGGAATCCTTTAACTGAGACCTGGCGTCACAATACCCGGCGCACACCCAGACAACGTACTCGATGTCGTGATAGCCCTCGTCACAAGCGCACAGACTTCTCTGCGCAATACGCCGCAAATGCGCATCCCGCTTGTAGTGGTTGAACAAAAGTCGGGACATTATACACGGAAAAAAATCCGTTCATAAATTCATGAACAAAAGGTCACGATTTCATGAACTGGACGATTTACAAAAACCGTGACAAAGTTCCTGAAATTATGAATAATAAACCTCGTATTCATGAAACTATTTGTGTTTTCTAAAAAGCAGTTCGCCCCGAATATATACATGGCGTTACATTAGAATGTTTGGTTGGGTTACTGTTGTTGTTTAGTTTTTGTTGTGATTCTTGTTCATTATTTGGGAATACACAGTCGACAGTCAAACGTTGTTCATGATTTCAAGAGCTTATTCGCGATTCTTGTGAATTCTCATGACGTTAGCGGGATTAAAGTTCATGATTTCAAGATCTTAGTCGCGATGTTCGTAATTTTCATTCACGTTATCGTGATATTTTAGTCATAATTAGAGTGATTCATGTTCATGAGTTCATGATCTTTGTCACGATTTGGAATATTTTTGTCACGAGTTGTGAAATTTGTGCTCATGATTTCAGGATCTTAGTCGCGATTTTTGTAATTTCTGTTCATGTTATCATGATATTTTATTTTAGAGCTTACTTTCAAAGAGTAATGTAACTAATGTTCATGATATCAGTGGTTTTATCATGGTATTCGTAAATTCTCTTCGCATTATCGTGATCTTATATTGTTGTATTAAATTATTCATTAAAAAGTGTATGGAACAAAAATGATAGCACGAAAAATACTCCAAATTTTGTGATAGAGTTCACGTAAAAATTTTATACCATGTTGAATGTAAAAGTCGGTAAATTTAATAATTTATTTTGTTTGTTTACTTTTTTTCTTGTGAAACGAAAATCCGAAATTCTGTAGAAGCACCTAGGCCGCCCTGAAACGAAGGGTACGCCGGGCAAATAAGAACCCGAGTAGCGGGCAAACCCCTACTTACATTTGGCGCACAGCGCAAAACACACTGAAAAAAATATTTTCCTATTTTGGAAAATATTTTTTTCTTCCGGAGTGTGGGGTGCTTCTACTAAATAGAGGATTTTCGTAGAACAGTGGTGAGGTTTCTTCCGCAATATTGTTCCGCGGTCGTATTATTTATTTATTTACATTTTTGGTATTGTTTTTTGATTTTTGCATTTTCTTTTTTTGTCCGAATTTGTGGATTGCGTTGTTTGTGTTTGGTCTGCCGGACGAGTAGTTTGAAGGTTGTTGTTATTATTCGGTTGCGGTGGCCAATCGCCTTGAATTCTCAATCCGGTTTGAGACATTTTTGGAACAGCTTGATTTCCTGAAATTTTAAGGGAATCGTTAGTGGGCGAAAAATCGAAAATAATACCGTGCCAGTACTTACATGCTTTGTGTCTTGGTGATTTCTTCCAGTATAGCGCAAGTTATGATGGCGTTGGAGAAATTCAACCAAGCGTGTGTGTTCATGCGCGTCGATCATTTGCATTTCGATGAGCTGGATTTTGAGTTGCTATCTCGAAGCATTTTTATCTCTCCTGATTCGGATCTTTCGGGTGTCCAGCGGCAGCGGCGTCTTCGGGGAATTTTGTCGCATGAGCGGTCGTCTCGGAGGGAATTAGTACGCAATTTCCGGGGTAACGTGGGTGAAGAAAAGGAGATCTGCCTTGGTAAATTACTAACAATCAAGGAAGATCTCCAGTACCTGTGCCCAAACAAGGAGATTTACCGAACACGGTTGCTTCATTTGGGGTCTAGGCTCCAGGTTATCCGAAATTATGCGGCAGGGGAGGTCAACCAGGAAATTTCGGGGTTGCTGGAGGAAGTTCTAGCAGTTTATGCCAGTCATTTCAGTGACGAACAGGCAGCACTTCCTCCCGACAACCAAGAAGGGGAGGATGGAGAAATTTTGGGAGATTTGCTGAGTACAGACGTACCTGCAATTCCACAGGGATCCAATCTTTCCGATAACGAAGGATCTCTTTCCAAACAGCTCGTAGGAGACGACCTGTTGCGTGTCTTGTGCGAGATGAGGGACGAGATTCGACAATTGCGACAGCAATCCGACGATAATAAAGCCCTAGCGTCTCAGGGGTCTGATGCTTTTTCAAAAACTACCGAAACGCTAATGGGCGGGATTGCTTCACTGACAACAATTTCGTCAGTTTTGAGAAAGACGGTTCAAGAAGTTGTCTCACTTCGTGAATCCGTGAATGAACTTCGGGCACTAGTACATCAGAAGGAAAGTGCTTCCGAGAAGGATCTGCAGACCGATCTGGAAGATTTGCGTTTGATGGACGTACCCGATTCATTTGATGCACCAGAGATTCCTCGCCCAACACTGGCGCCCAGTCCCGATCAATTTGTGTTGAAGCGAGGATTCTCGGGCCAACAAAATCTATGTCCATCACTTCCTATCGAGAAACCGAAACAGAATACTGGATTCACAGCCCCGTACCAAACTCAGAACCAGACTTACGTTCCTGAATTGACCGAACAGCTGGCGGGACCATCATATCCGAACTTTTCGATATCCACCCATGCGGGAAACGGATCGATGGTGGCCCCCAGGAATTACTCGCGAAACCCGCAACGCGTCGCTGATTGGAAGATTCGGAAGTATGCTGGAACTGATGAAGGAACTGGACTTAATGAGTTTTTGGACACCGTAGCAAATTACGCTACGTGTGAACAAATGTGCGAAGAAGAACTTTTCAATTCTGCGATGCATCTGTTCACTGGCAATGCTTTGACCTGGTATCAGGCTATGCGTGCGCAAAACCGGTTGTTTAACTGGAACCATCTTGTTTGCGAGCTCAAGGTAAATTTCGTACATCCTGAACTTGATGCTACGCTCAAAATGAAGGCTCTCCAGCGCCGGCAGATGCGTAACGAATCTTTCCAGGAATATTTCCTGGAAATGGAAAAAATATTTCGTGCTATGACGGTTCCAATGGCACCGAGCGAAAAGCTCGACGTGCTGAAGCGGAACCTGAAAGCCGACTATAAACAAATGCTAATCCTCAGGCCAGTGAACACGCTTTCAGAATTGATGAGTCTTGGTAAATCGATCGACGCCTCCAAGACGCCGATTTATCAGAAAGTTTTCGGTTCTTCTCGGGAAGTCGCTGCTTATTCTGACAATCCACCACAAAACAAACAAAAACATAATAATCAAAACCAAAAGGGAGGTGGACAGAATAACGGCAACGCAAAATCCAAAACGTTTTGGAGCAAGAATGCCAAACCGGCAGGTCTTGATTCAAGCAAGCCTCCTGACAACCAGAAAAAGAAACAGCAAGGGAATCAGGACGGCAAGAATCTCGAAGGAAACAATCAAAAACCGATCGAACCACCGCAGAAACCTATAATGTGTCTGGAGTATTTGGTGGAAAAGCATCGTCCTCCCGTGCTCGGCGTCTGCTACAATTGTGGAGACAAAGGACATGAATTTGAGGAATGCCGGAAACCAAATCGGGTCTTCTGCATCGTGTGTGGTTTTAAAGGATTTGATGTTTCTCGTTGCCCTTACTGCCTAAAAAACGGGATCAGAACCAACTGAAGTCGCAGTTGGCAGTAAAGCAGCGCTCCAAAGAACAACTAACAATCCATCCCCAGATTTACGACAGTTTTCGACCGGCTCGTGATGAGGACTATGATAATTCGTTGTCTGTCGAAACCATCGTCCTTGACGACCCGTTCGATAACCGTCCATTTGCAATTGTCGCTGTGTACGGCAAATCCTTCAAAGCCTTCCTCGACAGTGGTAGTAACGCCACAATTATAACTAAAAAGCTATACCGAAAGTTTTCGAAAAGTCCCTTGAAAAGGTTGGAACGACCATTCGAACTACGTTCTGCAAATGGTCAATCCTTACCAATCATTGGACAAGCGTATCTCCCGTATACTTTTCAAAATTTGACAAAGGTCCTATGCACTCTTGTAGTAGAGCATCTGACCGTCAACTCCATTCTAGGTATGGACTTTTGGCGCGCCTTTGGGATTTCTCCTGAGATACAAAACTGTGCTCTGTTGAACTCAGGTCAGGAATCAGAAGACGATGAATAAGATGAAGTACCGCGTGAGTCGATATTCACTTCGGAACAGTTAGCGTACGTAGAAGAAGTAAAGAAGTGTTTCCAGGCAGTAGAGCCCGGAAAGCTAAGCCCAACCTCATTCACAGAGCACAGGATTGTCATCAAAGATGAATTCCAAGGTGCGGCACCCGTTTGCCGATATCCTTATCACATGAGCCCAAAGAAACTGTCTAAGGTCTGGGAAGAAGTTGACCGATGGCGGTCTATGGGAATTATCGAGGAGTCTGATTCGGATTGGTCGCTTAATATTGTGGCGGTCACGAAACCAGACGACTCAATTCGCCTTTGTCTAGACGCTAGGCCTCTCAATGAGCGTACTGTACGAGATGCATACCCTCTGCCCCACCCTGGGCGAATATTGGGCGGCTTACCCAAGGCGAAGTACCTGTCTACCATAGACTTGAAGGAGGCCTTTCTCCAGGTACCCCTGGCTAAGGATAGTCGCAAATATACCGTTTTCAGTGTTCCCGGCAGGGGTATGTTCCAATTTACCCGTCTACCATTTGGTCTCGTCAACAGCCCCGCTACTCTGGCGCGACTGATGGACCAGGTTCTAGGACGAGGTAAATGGGAACCTTACGTTTTCGTCTACCTAGATGACATCGTGGTAAGCGAAACGTTCGAGCATCACATACAGTTGCTCAAAGCAGTGGCCGATTGTCTAGCAAGAGCCAATCTAACCATCAATTTGGAAAAATCCCGTTTTGGAGTCCCCGAACTAAAGTTTCTTGGTTATTTGTTGAATCGGGACGGACTCAAGGTCAATCCTGACAAAATTCAGCCGATTCTCGACTACGAGAGACCGGTTACCGTGACGAAACTTCGTCGTTTCCTCGGGATGTGCGGTTATTACCGCCGTTTCATTGATCGGTTCAGTGAGGTCACTGCTCCCTTGACCGATCTGCTCAAAACGAAAACCAAGAGCTTAGTTTGGAACTCCGAGGCAGAACTCGCGTTCCTTAAAATTAAGGAACTTCTAGTCACTCCTCCAGTTTTAGTCCCACCAGACTTCTCCAAAGAATTCATTCTTCAGACAGACGCTAGTGACGTAGCAGTCGCTGCTGTTCTGGTGCAGGAGTATCCCGAGGGTGAGAAAGTAGTTGCTTACTTTTCGCACAAACTGACCACTCCCCAAAGGAACTATCATGCAACTGAAAAGGAAGGTCTGGCGGTGATAATGGCGGTTGAACACTTTCGAGGTTACTTGGAAGGTTATCATTTTCGACTGGTCACTGATTCGTCAGCGATTACATGGATACTGAAGACTAAATGGAAAACCAGTTCACGTTTGAGTCGTTGGAGTTTAGAATTGCAACTCTACGACATGTCTATTGAGCACCGGAAAGGCAAGGACAATGTCGTTCCAGATGCGTTATCCCGGGCCGTAGCAGCCGTTTCCGCTTTGTCCACCTCAGACTGGTACTGTTCCATGAAGTCCAAAGTTATCCAAAATCCTGACGACTATGCCGACTTCAAAGTAGAAAATGATCAACTTTTCAAGTATGTAAACTCGAAAGTTGTTCCGTGCGACTCGCGGTTCAGTTGGAAACTCGTCCCAGCACCCGAGTTCCGTCAAGATTTGATTCAACGTACCCACGAAAATTTGCTTCACGTGGGATACGATAAAACGATCCACGAAGTGCAGTTACGATATTACTGGCCTCGTATGGGATCTGAAGTACGAAAGTTTATTCGAGAATGTGGGACGTGCAAGGAAATCAAAGCTCCTTTCGTCCCAGTCCAGCCCGAAATGGGTAAGTCGCGTGCGACTAATGCACCATGGCGAATGGTTTCTGTGGACTATATTGGTCCTCTTCCAAAAAGCAAACGTGGCAATCAACACTTGCTTGTCGTCCTCGACGTCTTCAGCAAGTACGTCATGTTAACCCCCGTTCGCAAAATCGCTAGTACGTCACTCTGTACGATACTGCGCGAACAGTGGTTCAATCGCCATGGCAGCCCGGAAATTCTGCTAAGCGACAATGCCTCCACTTTCACCTCGAAGGAGTTCAGTCAATTCATAAAAGAAACCAACGTCAAACATTGGCTGAACTCCCGCTATCATTCGCAGGCTAACCCAGTGGAGCGAACAAATCGCTCGATAAACACCGCAATCCGGGCATATGCTCGAACCGAGCAGCGCAACTGGGATGTCCACATCACCGATGTGGAGCGCATCCTAAATACTACCGTTCATTCCTCCACTGGGTTTAGCCCTCATTTCATTATACACGGGTGTGAAATGGCATCTGCCGATGACTTCAGCAGGATTTCCGGTGAGGGTGACCTAAAAACAAGACACCAACAGATAGACAAAATCCGGGAGATTGTGGTCAAAAATTTGGCAAAGGCAAGCGAGGGCATTCGACATCAGTACAACTTGCGTCATCGAAAGTTCTCCAAACCTTTTGAAACAGGACAAATGGTATACCGTCGAAACATGAAGTTGTCGAATGCACTCGAGTTTTACAATGCTAAACTTGGACCACAATACTTACCGGCAAAAATTGTCTCAAAAAAAGGTGTATCCTCCTACGAGCTGGAGGATTTAGCAGGTAAAAATCTCGGAGTTTGGCCAGCAAGTCTCCTTAAACCAGCATAAAAACTTTTCCGTGCCGTCTGTGGACTGACGGTATGCTTTTATATGGATTACTCACTTGGGAGTTTTCCAAAAGCAGCCGTCAGTTCCCGACGGCGACAACACGGACTTTGGTCCGAATAAAAAAAAACAATAAACATTTCTCCGTCTTCTCTATTTTTATTGTGGAAGACCAACTCTGCCGCGAGAAGGTTCTTCAACACCTTCTTGCAATTTTTCAGAGCCACACTCTCGCAGTGTGGTAAACAAACACTCGCACGAAATATATGCTCCGGCCCCGATGACGACTACGGTAGGGTGGAATACTCTATTAAAAAAACACTAATCTTATACCGTGCCGTTCTCCCGGGCACCGGACGCATCTAAATACACTACCTGCCGTGTTCGGCAAACAAATACAAAAAAATTCTTTTGCGCCCCACTCGCGCAGTGAGGTAACCAAATGATCCACTAATTTGCTTTGTTCCGGCGGTCGAGACGGTTACAGTAAACAAAACTTTCTTACCAAACCAGTACCAGTGTTTGGAAGAAACAAAACGAACCTATCGTACCGTCTTTTCACCGCCGGATGCATACACATCATTCCTCTGCCGTGTTCGGCAACATAAAATTTTCAAAAACCCCTTTCTGTGGGGAACACTCGCACCTACGGGTGCACTAAATTATGTAAAATCTCCTTGTTTGGAGCACAAAATCACTACTCCCTTTTACCATAGGGACACAAAAAAAAACGCGCGGCTAATTCCCGACCGAAATAAAACACGAAATCGCGCGGAAACGGTATAAAAATCGCGAATAAAACAATTTGCGACCGCCAATTTCGCGAACTGTTTTGTTTTTATTTACAATTTTGATGATTCATTCATCATATCGAATGGATCATCGATTTGACACTTTCCTCGATGTTCGCACCAATGCTCTGCATCATGCAGGTGTAGCCCGATTCGGATCAGGATGGTATGGGTGTTAGGGAGAGATGTGGGTTAAAACGCGCCACGCATCTTCGATCTCGAATCGAATAACAAAATTTTTTTTCGCATAATTTTGGGTTTGTGGTTAAACCTGGGGTGGTTCGTTTGATTCCAGCGGGAATCATTTTGATCTGTTTAAATTATGCGAAAGACATTCTTTGGTCCCTCTCAAACGTTTCTTTTGCCATGTACGAAGCGTTTTGAGGCGAAAAGGGACGAATAAACAAACATTTTGTCCGGAATGTCTGTGAGTGGGAGAAATGATGACGTGTTAAGCGGTATTGTATGAGTGAATGTATGAGTGTGGAATCGAACAGAGTGAATGAATGCATGTGTGAATGATAAGATAAAATTGTTTTGGGGTTAATTCGAAGTGCTTATCGGAATGTGAATGATCGAGTAGGCCAGTGATTGAGGATGAATGAATGGGATAATTGTATGAATGTATTTGGATAGAAACCCCAACACAAGCGTGTAGTACTGGTACCGTAAGAACACGCGGCATTTCTGGACAGTCGATGATAAAACGAACAATGTAATGCCGACAACCGTTCCCCTGCAAGTTGGAACATTGAAAATTTTCAATGCCACTTGCAGAATTTTGGGAATTTCGAGTTGTTACCGATCTTGTTTTCAGATTGGATTTAGGGTTCAACCCATAGCCGAGTAATGACGATGGCTGATAGCCTCTCGCTTCGCGTATGCTGTCAGTATTATCAGACCAAACACAGGCAAACTTTTCACCAATGAGGACCGCCGGTCGATTAGTTTTTTTTGACATGAATTATTGATAAATTGCGGAAGAAATAATTAGGTGTAGTTAGTTTTTCTTTGTTTATTTATTTATTTATTCATTGCGTATTATTATTGTATCGGTGTTAGGTGTTAGGTTAGAAAAAAAAATTGTTGCCAATTTTTTTTCACCCGGTGTGGGCGAGATTGTAACCCGTCAGGGTAACAATTTAGCACTGGGTGGAAATATACCTATTTGTGCGTACTCTCTCCGTAGAGTGTATTGTTATTGCAACATAACTCACCGCTGGTCATTATGCTCGTTCATGTTTTTGATGTAAATTTCGTTTAAATAATAGTCCATGAACGTTGTTATTAGTCCAGATAGGTGTAGTAATTTTTGTTGTGTATTTGTAAATACATAGCATAGGGTTTAGTTAGGTTACCGCTCTCCTTTCGCTGCAAAAGTGGTCTGACTATGCTGTGCTATAGCGATGACAGCTATGCGGCGGTACGTTTTTTTGGTGCTGGTTTTGGTGTTTTTTTTGGGTCGAATGAGGAAGGCGGCGATCGAGTTTTTTTAGAAAGTGACGGACCACGGCAACGAAAAGACGTCCAGAAAATTATTGTTTTTATTTCGGGACAGTTTCCCGCCACCGTAACGAACGTTCAGTGCGCGTGTGCGACGGTCGATTTCCGTCGAAAGTGCCGGTCCGTGGTCCGGGTGCTCATTTGTTTAGTGGTGCTGGATCGCCGTCGGGGGAAGCTAATTCCCAAGGAGCTTTCGCTTCCCCGGCTAACCGTTAAGGATCCGACGCACCCGCCCCTCTCGCTGCAGAGGATAAGTCGAACGAGCCTTGCTCTCCTCTGCAGCTAACAGCCAAGGAGAGGGAAGCAGGTAGGACAACGGCTCCACCTGGGAAGAACACTGCGGTGTCTTCTGGGATTCCTTGCGGGGAGCAAGTGGATCCGGTGATTAGTCACCAACGTCGCTAGGGAGGTTCCAACAAAGGAGCCAAGCTCACCTCCCTAGCTAATTGTCAAGGACCGCTGCCGGAGCAGCCAACGTTCAAAGGAGAACGCGGCCGTTGTTGTCCCGGCCGGTCGGAGGAAACCGCTCGCCTTTCCGCCAGCAGTAGCAGATCACCAGCAGCAGCAGTAGTTGAGAGAGTAGCGGAGAATAAAAGTCGGTAAATTTAATAATTTATTTTGTTTGTTTACTTTTTTTCTTGTGAAACGAAAATCCGAAATTCTGTAGAAGCACCTAGGCCGCCCTGAAACGAAGGGTACGCCGGGCAAATAAGAACCCGAGTAGCGGGCAAACCCCTACTTACAAATGAAATTGTAAATGATTAGGGATATCTTCTAAATATCACAAGCACGCAAATAGATACTAGATAGTTCGTAAATCATGTACTAGGAACCATGAAGCAGTTCACGAATACATGAATAATATTTTATGATTTCGTGAACTTTTGCACGAAAACGAATGATAAGTTCTGACTATTAAACTAAGTATTATGAACCAGTTCACGAATACATTAATAATACTTCATGATTTCGTGGACTACTTCGAGTACGGATATTGTATTGTGACTAGTATGTTAGGAATCATGAACCAGTTCACGAATACATGAATAATATTTTATGATATCGTGAATTATTTCACGAAAACGAATGGTAAGTTGTGATTATTATACTAGGTATCATGAACCGGTTCACGAATACATGAATACTATTTCATGATGTCGCGAACTATTTTACGAGCACGGATATTGAATCGTAACTAATATATTAGGAATCATTAACCAGTTCACGAATACATGATTTTGTGAACCATTTCACAAGCACGGATATTGGATTGGGACTAATATATTAGGGATCATGAATTAGTTCACGAGAATTGAATGAGTTCATGAATAAATTTCGTGAAATAGTTCACGAAAAAATAACCAGAATATTTCGATGTTGTCAACTATTGTTCCTACAACTATGAAAAAAATCATGAGTCAACCTTTGGTTTTATGAATAATGTTCATAAAATTGTGAACTAGTTCTTGGCGGAAACTGTGACTGAAGTTCACAAAACAAAATCAAATATTTCCACAAATGAAAGCGTTATGCGGGCGTTACTGAAGGGAAATTGAACATAATTATAAAAGCCATGATTTTTGGTCATGGTCCTGTTTTCGTAACGTAAAAACGTGATTGTTCCAGAATTCATGGCACTTTATTCACGATTTCGGGAACAATTTTTTTCCGTGTGCGAATAAAATCCATATCATTCACGTAAAAATTGTAGAGCAGGGGACTTAGACATGAGCCCTGGGGAAGGCCCATGTAGCTAAATCGTGATGTAGATAAGTCACCATGCGAAAAATGCATGTGCTTTTCAGACAACAGGTTTAGCAAAAAGTTATTTAAAATTGGTGAAAGACCATGCTGGTGCAGCTTCTCTGACAGAATGTTAATAGAAACTGAGTCAAAAGCCCCCTTAATATCCAAGAAGACTGATGCCATCTGCTCTTTGTTAGCATAGACCATTTGGATTTCTGTAGAAAGTAGCGCTAGGCAATCGTTCGTCTCTTTACCTTTGCTGAAGCCAAATTGTGTATCTGACAGTAAACCATTTGCTTCGACCCAATTGTCGAGGCGAGACAAGATCATTTTCTCGAACAATTTCCGAATACAGGACAGCATTGCAATCGGTCGATACGAGTTGTGGTCGGAGGCTGGTTTTCCTGGTTTTTGGATGGCGATGACTTTCACTTGCCTCCAGTCATGAGGGAAAATGTTACCCTCAGAATATATTGGCTTAAATTGCACGTTCCCCGTATGTAGTCGGGGATTTTTTATATATATTACTGATTGCGGTATCGTGAGGAGACGCGGCGCCGTACGTTTTCCGTATCAGGACAGAGTCCGGACAGATCTTCTTGGCGAAAGCAAATATCTAGCGATTTGAATATTCCACTTTTCGTTGGTACTGTTTCGGTTACGCATACGTCGAGCCGTACCCCAAAGAGTGCTAATCGCTGTTTCTCTCGTTAACCCGTCGACGATCCGGTGCCAATAACAGCGTTGGTTGGCTTTCATTAGACTCTTTATTCGCCTTTCTAACGATGCGTACTGTTGATAGTTAGCGGGTAAACCGTCTTCCCGGAAGGCCTTATATGCAGTGGACTTCTCCTGAACACTCTGAACACTCTTTGTCCCACCACGGGTTGGGACACTGTCCATGGGTATTCGCGCCGGGTACTAGTTTAGTCTGAGCTTGATTCGCACTGTCGAGAATCAAGCCAGCCAAAAACCTGTACTCTTCCTCCGGAGGAAGTTCTTCAGTGGATTCGATTTTAACGGATATCGCGGTCGCGTAACTCTTCCAATCAATATTCCGTGTGAGGTCATACGAGACATTGATTGTTTCCGATGGTCTTGAACCGTTAGCAATTGAAATCACGATAGGCAAATGATCGCTACTGTGGGGATCAGGGGATTGAGTATCTGTTTGAAAAAAGGGGACACTTCCACATGCAATCTAACTGTAGCGATGTCGAGCAAAGCGATAAATCCAACGCGCTGGCGCGTGCTGGTGGTGCAGGAATCCGCGTCATTTCTCCCGTGTTTAAGATGGTCATGTTGAAATTGTCGCAAAGATCTTGGATTAATGTTGATCTATTATCATCGTGAAGACAACCCCATACCGTACCGTGCGAGTTAAAGTCTCCCAGAACTAGCCGCGGTGCCGGTAAGGATTCCGTGATATTACAAAGCGTTCGGTGCCCTACCGAGGCTCTAGGAGGAATGTAGATGAAAGCAATGCAAAGGTCTTTACCTTTGATTATAATTTGATAACAAATAATTTGATTATTATTTGAAAGAATAGCACTTTTTGATCCCCAAAAGTACACCTCCGTAGGGGTTTTCTCGATCCAGATGAATTATATTAAAGTAGTGGAAGATATTTATATCGGAAGTTCACCAAGTTTCACATAATGCGAAAACATCACATTTTAAACTGTTTAGTAAAAATTTGAAGGAATCGATTTTCGGGAGGATACTTCTGCAATTCCACTGTAAGACAGTGATCGAATCAGTGACCTCGTTTGATGACTTAGCCATCGAAGGATACGATCGCTGCAAGGAGGGGCCATTTAGCAGTCAACTGCTTCAAAAATGTTTACACTATAGGGAGAAAACGTATTAGAATGCTTTTAAGAGGATCAGTAACATTGAAAGATGTGAAAATTAGGTCCACTATGTCAGAAAATTTCATTAGTCCATTACTGGATTGAGTATCTGTTTGAAAAAAGGGGACACTTTGGGGTGCAACAGCTAACTTCGTATTACACCCACAGAGAACAGACATATAAGCTAGAACAAACTTTCCCGAAAAAACTGTGTAAACATTTAAATGAAAATGCGTTGAAAATCACCATCGCATACAAATTTTCGTGCATGAGTCACCATTGTATCCAAGTTTGCACACAAGTCCCGTATAGCCATTTCTGGCCGATCGAAGCGCCGACCAGTGGCAAGTTGCTACTTGCTGTTGTCATTTCAAAGCGACAGTTTAATTTCTTACACAAGTTAAAAACTTTACTTGGATGTCAGTTCTCAGTGTTAGCGAAAATTGGTTCAATCATCACCGAAGTGGTTTTAGTTCTGGAATATGCCCGGAACACAGGACTTCGGAATTGTCGATAGTGGAGAATACATTTCAAGATTTTTTGATTCACCATTACCTGAACCAACGAAGAAATTTGATGTTCATTTCAATATATTTTTAATCAATGTGGTGTTACGAATGTACCGGTTTATATAAGAAATTCCCATGTGACCGCAATAACCAACCTGTAAATGCGGAACCAAAGGTCAGAACTGAATGAAATAGTAGCATTGGGAGTATTATATCTTTCATTTGAAATGAAGTTTTATAAAAATCTGTTAAGTGTTTGCTGGGAAATAGGTGTGACATTAGCTCAGGAACTTGGTGAGTTCTCTAGATGCATCAAGAACCATTATAGGTGGCCAGGGTGGTCAGAGCTACTTTGATTGGTCAATAGTGACTTAGACCTGCAAATCCAAGTAATATGTATTACATCATTCTTACATCATAGGATTACCAGTGTATATATGAAGATTTTGTGTGACCACACTCCTCAACCCGTAACTCCAGAACCAGAAGTCAGTTCAACTAAAAATTGGACGACGTTTCATGAGGGAATTATACCATTAATTGGAAACTAAGTTTGTGCCAATTTTGTTCCACCATCTCTGAGAAAATTGAGTGGCATTATTTCACACCCATACATTTTCCGATCTCGACGAACTAAGTCGAATGGTATATGTTTTAACCCACCTAAGGGTGCGATTGTGCATTTCTCATTTATCAAAACTATTACATCATTCAATATAATTGTGTAAATATCTATAAAATTCTCATTACACTTATCAAGTATCCCACAACTACCACAAAAGTCGAGGCTGACTTGCTTTTAACAAAAACGTATAAGCTTAATCAGCATTAGTTCAATGTTGTCTTCATGAGATAATATGAAATGCTGAGGGCAGGAGAGGAGATTATTACTTCGACTCGCAGGTCTAGACCACCACCTGCGAGTTGAAGTAATTTGGTGACCATTTTAATATGTTTTTAGCCTATGAGTTATTACGATTGTAACGGTTTATATGAGAAATTCCTAAATGACCTTACTAACTACCCTGTAACTACGGAACAAAAAGTCAGAACCACCTGAAATCATGTTTGCAAAAATCGGTCAGGAATTCACTGGGAAATAGGTGTGATATTAGCTTAGGAACTTGGCGAGTTCCTCGGGGGAGTCATGAGCCGTCATAGGTGGCCAATGGTGTCATAGCTACTTCGATTAATCATTAGTGATCTAGACCCGCAAATCCATGTAATATTGAACCCATTTTAATATGTATTACTTCATTTGGACATTATAGTGGTACCAGTTTATATGGGAATTTGCTGTGTGGCCGCACTCTTCAACCCGTAACTCCGGAACCAGAAGTCGGATCAACTAAAAATTCAATAGCAGCTTATAGGAGCGTTATACCTTTCATTTGAAATTAGGTTTGTGTAAATCGGTTCAGCCATCTCTGAGAAAATTGTGAGTTTAAATGACACACACAGAGACATTTTCCGACCTCGACTGAACTGAATCGAATGGTATATGACACTCGGCCCTTCGGGCCTGGGTTGAAAAGTCGATTTTTTCAAAGATGGCATAGCCTTTCTTTTTATGAGAAAGGCAAAACCTGTTTGAATCCACCTAGTGGTGCAATTGCGCCTTTTCCATTTATCCAAACTATGAATCATTGGCTGCTTTTGTTTAATAAAATTGTGGAAATGTCTATTACATTCTTATTTCACTTAGCACGTATCCCACGACTACCACGAAAGTAGACTCCGACTCACTTTAAACAAAAAATATAGAGGAGACCGGGGTTAGTTTGCGGTGTTTTCAGTTTCCTTTTTTACCGCATTTATGTAGATAGATCTTACAAAATAGAACATGTGGCATGAAAGGGCAGACTATTGGCAACATCCCTGAATTTTATCAAAGTGTCTGTTTTTATAGACAAAAATGTGTGACGCGAAAAACCCGCCAATTTACCCCGGCTCCGGGGTAAGTTGGCGGTATACATGAATACGCCAGAAAATGGAGATTCAATTACATCAAGGGATCGTGTTGAATGTCTTTTCAATAAAATTGTATATTAACCGACAATAGGGATCTTTAATTTGGAAAAAAAAAATTGCCAGTTTTTCATATGTATTGATAGCGGGTGTCCTTACGAGTACACTCATATCATTCTTAAACCTTAATTATTCTTTTATGATTTTTAAATTTAAAAAAACCAAATTAAATTCAACCAGCAAACTGACAGTTGTCCTACTAAATGACGTATCTGCAAATATCTAGTTCGCCTCATTGTTAACCGGGACAGCACCCCACACAGCATGATCTGGTACTTTTTCAATCCGCTAGCAGCCTGCCTTCCCAAGTTTCATCTGCAAACTATGGTAGGTCTGATAAGGCAACCTATAGAGTCGTGCAAGTCGCATAGGTTTGGATGTGTAATTGTCCTAAAAGGAAACAAACTAAAAAATGTTTTTTTCAATAGTTTCGGGCCAAAAAATTGAAAAAGGACTGAGATATTAACTCACGGTACTAATCTGCACCAGAATATGCCTTAACCCGCACACTCCTAAAGATCCCTATTGCCAATATATTTCAGTCTTAATACCCTGGCATTTTACTTTGACGCGTATTCCATATCCAAAAGCATATTTTCGAAATTCTTCAGGTGATTGGCCGAAGTAAATATTCCCTGCATTGACGAGATACACAAAGTGTTACTTTGGAGTGAATTCCAAAACTGAAAATATTTACACTGTAAATAGTACTTGCCCCGCGTGCGTCAGCGCCAACCCCAACCGCATATTAAATATCTATATGGATACTGAAAGCTCTTTTTACGCACTATCGAATAATATAATCAATTGAGAAATAGATTGTGGTATCGTCACGATTTATTGCTTTCTTATTTCTTTTTGCGTTTTTTCTGAGTCAGCTTCTAACCCCAACCGCTGTCAGTTCATACATTTTGACAGCAGTTGGGGTTAGAACCTGACTCAGTTTTGCTTCAAGCAAAAACGGCATTAGTAGATCACACTTAAATATATTATTTTAACAAAAAGTTTAAACTGCAAACCGAATAAAATAGTTTTTTGCGCATACCAAAGTTTAGTTTTCTCCTAAGAGAAGAGAAGACAATCGCGTAGCCAATTTGATCCAGTTCTAACCTCAATATTGAACCAGCTTCTGATTGGTCGTTTTGCCAGTCAAGAGCGTTCGTAATATTTTCAAACGGGATGAAACACAGTGCTGCTGAATTTATTTTGGCTACTTTTCATACACATGCACATTTTATGCAAATTGAATAAATACCACGAATGATGATATAACTACGTGTATTGTTAAGAGAGACACGAATAAACATATAATTCAATTTTTAAATGCAGAGAAATATCGGGAAAAATGATTTGTGGTAAAAGTAAAAATATCTTTAGGTGACGACTGAGGAAACTAGGAGTAAGAGGAGAAGCGCTCTTCGCTACTGAAATAGTACAGTCCCAAGTGGTGGTAGCGGAGTGAAATTAATTTGGACCTTTATTACTGGTGAGCTCGTAGTTATATCTTCTGTCTTTTTTTAGCGATTGATCTTGAAATTATATTGTTCAATTATTTCATTAAAAACCTCACGAGGGAATAGAGGACACTAGTAGGTTGATAACACTTTTGTTCTGGATCAAATCAGCCTAGATATAGATACCGTTTGGCATCAAGTGACTGGAACCAGGGATCGATCCATTGGATTCTTGCTGTCATGCCGTGGGGGAGGTTATCTGGACTTTCGTTTTTGTTGTTGTTTATTGTCTTGGATGGTTCTATCTGGTTCATAGCCATAGTGGTAATGAGAAACAGGGATTTCATGTCAGTGCTGCAGTGAGATTTGCTGGCACTTACCTGAATATGAAGCGGGATTCGTGGGAGGAGTTTTTAGAGGAGAAGGGTGATGCAAGTTAACAAAACAACGGACTTGTTTGCAGACATGACCTTTCCTTCAATGGAGCGTAACTAGATGCATTTCGAATGATCCGCCAACAACCTGGGTCCATCAAGAATGTTTCCATTCCGGGGGCATACTTGATGGAATAGGGAGTTGAATATAATGGCTTCCGATCCCGCCTGACCAAGACATCGGTACTACCACCTGCTAGGGTGAGAAGTGGCGTACCTAGTGGCAGTGAGTATCATCAACATCAGACCCCTTTAGTGAAAGTTGCCTACCACTAATCCAGGGCAAACATTTTAAAAATGAACACCATTGTCAAGTAATAGATTCTTTGCTTCACAGACAGCCATTGTGGTGCTTATAGCATGAAGTTAGATGAAGTGTATCTGTTACATTTTGTTTCTTTCCTGTCAAATGCAGATGATGAGGTTGCAGCGACTGGAGAATAGAATAAGGCGATTAGCATTAGTGTATTTTATAGTCGCTCTAGTCTCAATATTTGTGTTTGATTGAAAAGAAACAAAATGGACCGGCAGAGCGAGTAAAGGCGCGTTAACCTAGGCTTATTAGCCAGGGCAAGGAGTAAATACCTCTGCCCCATCCCCAAGGACCAAAGGAGTAACATTAATCTTCTTAGCCAAGTCACTCTCAACGATATATCCCAATCCCCTATAAACTGAAACGGTCGGTACGGTTGTCCTCGTTTCTTCCTCATTCAAGATTCAAAACGATTCGTTAGTTAAATTATTCATTAAATGAATAAATTAATTGCCGTATAGTTTTGAAACACCTTTAAACCCAACTCTACACAGTAGGCCTGGCCGTTTTAATATTTGCGACATATTATTACATATATGCTTCAAATATTAATGTTGACAAGACAAACACTAAGAATAACTGCGGTGTTTTCCAGGATGCTTTGCTGTGTAAGGGTTAGAATAGAATAGAATAGAATAGAATTCAATTTTTAAATGCAGCTAGTATTGTGAATTCTTGGCTTAGGGTCGATATTTGAGGCACAATTATTTTCAGCAATTGTGAAAAACATGCAAATGGAATCTGGCAACGATTGATGCTTGTTGTCTTTGGAATTACGACAGGGCCTGGTAGATAAAATTAAGAAGAGCAAGAAGCCTATTGTCGTCTCTTATCTTAGGTTTTCTCATTCGTATAATAAAGATTTGTCCTCAGTCGATCCACTTTTCTGACTCGATCCACTTTTCTGACAGTAATATAACTCTACGTCGAACCATTGAGAGTTTCTCTAGATAATGGTAAAAGTAAAATCAGTTGTTATACAAATGAATAACGTCTATCAAATTCCAAATCAGTCCGGTTTCTCATCTAGCTCAGCTCAGATGGTAAAAATCGCTCCGCTGCTATAGCAGGGCAACTAATCAATTTTACCCGCGCACCGCTTTGTCGATTTGCAAAAGCAAAAATTGATTTCTTCTATCTAGTGTGTGAAACGTGAACAAACAATGAGTGACAATGCAAAGTAATTGTGTTGCTGTTGACTTCTCGGAATGTCCGGTAAGACCACCGATTCGTGAAATTAAACATTCTCAACGAACAGTGGTCATGGCAGATTCCTACGTACCAATACTGTGATAAGCCGCTACACCACGGAAACCCTGCTCCATCTGTTGCAACCAAAGCCGATATACAGTCGTCGTATGCTAAACCACAACCAGTTATAAAACAGCGCAGTAACAACGATTACACCAAATGCCTCCAAACCAACAACCGACACCGCCAATAAAGAATCCAATTCCGATGAAGAAGAATTTACAACAGCGATCCATACAAGAAACAAATAAGAACATCCGACCGTGAGGATCATGACTGCAGTACCGATGACGATATTAACGAGAACAAATATGCGAGAGAAGACGGAACGAATGGCCCCCAAGCTACGGCAGATAACGCTAATTAGTTATTGAATTTGCGTTTCGACTTCGTCTCATCAGAATCCGACACTAACTTGGTTAACGGAGTAAGCTAACGCTAGCTAAAAAAAACGGAGACACAATTTGTGTTCCTGAGCAAACCCCTAGTCAAGCGTGTGCTTATTGTTTACTTCAATTGAATTTGCCAATAAAACTAACTGAAAACTGTGCTTCTAAAGTTTTAGGTTATCGTAAGTTTTATTTACAATAAGGTTTTTATGCAAAATTGCACCACCTTTTTTAAAAGTGTCATTTATCGTTGCGTTGCGTTGCGTTGCGTTGCGTTGTGACGATGATTTTGGCGGATTGCACACTGACTTCATCATGTTTGACTGCTGATTATCTAATAAGAGTTGCTTAGGAAGTGGTAAGTAGGAATTCATACCAATCCGACCCATATTAAAACCTCAACAGCATGATAGCCATCATTGCCGGCCGCCCCCATCTCCATCGTTCACGGGGAAGGATAAGGATAAGGTAGACAGGAAGTGTTGATGCTCCACCTACTTAACGGAAGGACGACGATTCATCAGACTCTTCCATAGGTGTCTTTTTTAAAAGTGTCATTTATCCCATACGAAGTACATTGCGATGAATTGTGCGCAGAATAGCGCTACGAATCTTGCTGTGACGAAAAATAATCATGGCGTCTCCTTTGGAAATGCACGGACAACTTGACGGAAAATAATTAGTTTATTAAATCTCGACAAACATATGATTACGGCCTAAAAGCCAACTGTCAAAATCCACTTTGAATGGAAATTTTGGACAAACCGTTACTAGCCGAACAGAGTTCACAACAGTTTATGAAAGAGAAAACTTTTCTCTTTCGTTTACTACCAACATCTGTGATTGGCGTGTAACGGTTTGTCCGGATTTTCCATTCAAAGTGGATTTTGTCAGTTGGCTTTTAGGCCGTAATCATATGTTTGTCGAGAAATATTTTGAACAAATAGTTCATCCGACAGCGACAAGTCGCCAAAAATGTTGCATTTCAAAGAGCCCCCAGTTTGCAGGCGATTACCCGTTTGAATTAGCTGTTCCGAGTTGGCAAGCAGCTCCCCATTAGTCAGCAACTCGCCCCTGTTGACTATGGGATTATAAGCGCATTGACTTTGTCGGAGTTCTTTTGACAGCCACCAGCACGAGGCCGTTCAATTCAGACGTCTGTTGGCTGTTGTCAAAAGCAACGAAAGAAAAACGGGAGGAAAAGTGTTGTGTGAGCTGTTACGCGAGTAAGTGCAAGTTTGTCCGGTTGCGAAGGAAAAGAAAAAAAGTCGTCCCTGTTCGATTCCTTCGCAGATCGGCATATTTTCGTGTATACCTAACTCGAATCCGCGCCAGAGAAATGGAGATCAGCAAAACGACGATCGGGATTGCGGCCGGTGTGGCTGGAACACTGTTCCTCGGTTATTGCATTTACTTCGATCAGAAGCGCCGCAAAGATCCGGATTTCAAGAAGAAACTGCGTGAGAGTGAGTAGTGCGTCTGATACGGGAAACGGTGTCGGACAATTGTTTCTTCCGGATGATGAGCTCTGACCTTGATTGTTTTTGCAGGACGGAAAGCGAAAAAAGCAGCCTCCGCTGCTGGAGGACCACGGTCGAATATGCCCAACATGGCCGATCATGAGGAGGTGCAGAGGTAAGAGCTTTGTTTTTTTACTTATTGATGGTCGTGAGACACATGACGGAGGATAACAGAAACTTCTATTGATTTTCCGGATGCACTCCCCTTTTCCAGTGATCGCTATGTTTATGTAATCACATCTTCAAAAATTTGCTTTCGTTCGTGCAAACTGCGTACGGTTCAAGGTTATGACGATAAAAGTTATCGGTGTCGAACGTTAAAGAGGGAAAATTAATGCTTGAACAAATTCTTTGTAATTTGTATTTACTTATCAACAACTTATTTACTGTAGATTCTTCCTGCAAGAAATCCAGCTGGGAGAAGCTCTCATCTCGTCCGGTGACATCGAGAACGGTGTGGACCATCTGGCCAATGCAGTTATTGTGTGCGGTCAGCCAGCGCAACTGCTACAAGTAAGCTTTAAAACACTATGATTGAATGTCAGGTTTATCATTATTCGTTCTACTGCAGGTCCTCCAGCAAACTCTGCCGGCCCAAGTGTTCACTTTGCTGATCAACAGAATGCGACAGTACGGGAATCAGAGCGGAGGGGAAAGCGAGCGAGCTAAACTGCAGGACATGAACGACGATTTGGAGTAGTTCGTGGCGGGTTTTGTGCGACTGGAAGTTTGAAACCAAATATCGAGTACGGCTGTGTTTCAACGGTCACACAGCCAGTTTGATTCTTTTTTTTTTCGTGTAGTAGAGAGCAACTGTATGCGAACAAATATGAAGTGCTTTAGAACATATATCTAACTCGGAGAGGAGGAACTTTAGGGGAAAAGAACAGCATTGATATGGCTATTGTTTGATCTTGTTTTTCTTTGAACCTTACTGAAATTTTCTTAATACAGTATCATTTGTGCCTGCCAGTTCTGCTGAAATTGCGTTTTCTTTATTTGATTAACTGTAAATGAATGGTTCCCATTCGTCACTACAATTCAGCCATTGATGCATCATGTTAGTAACCGAATTGATAAGGTAATTGAATGTACCTATTTTTATGGTTATGAATAAAATATAACGTTTTTATCTTAGAAGTAATTTGCTGGGTTCTGAATATGGTAGCGCGGTTAGAATATTGTTCGTTAATGTTGAAAACAGTCTTGTTTGTACAAAATTAATAAGTTTGTTAGAAAATTCCAGTTTTACTGAAATGATTTCAGCCATTTTGAACCAAAAATTTTTCTTATGCGTACACGGATTTGCATAAGCTTTAGGCGTTAAGTGCTGGTTGTACACGTCCATAGCATTTGATGCAATTTTGAGTGCAATCTACATCGGAAGCATTTGAAATATTTCATTGGAAACGCGCCTTTAAAGAATCTTACTAACGTGTCAAATTTGAGATCCGGGACAAAACGACTGGTAAAAATGGGCTTTCATTGGAGAAACGACTTGTTTTGACCAACGTCTTTACTCTCATTAAGCTGGGCTTTCGAGATATCTTCACAAGCAAATATATTTTCCCAATTAGCTTTCTACTATTTCTATAGAATTTCCGTTACACGTGCTCCTTCGAAAAGAAATATTACATTTTACAATAAAAATCACTCGTGGTTAATGTAGAACGCAAACCAGAAAGGCCAATATCCATTTTAGCTAGCCCGTTCCTCCCGTTTTGCAGCAAACAGATGCTTCGGAACGGCAGAACCTTCCGTGTTGTGTCCTCCTTCAAGTCTAGGCAGTAGAATCTTGTTCGGCAGCCGACGACGTTCCTCCGCGGCAGCCGATGAAGCAGCTCCAACAATGAAGGGATTGAACGCCCTGGTCGGTTCCATCTTCGGACTGCTAATGTTCGGATCATCCGAGAGAGGAGGTGCCAACGGAGTCACGCCGATCGTCCCCGAGGATGGCGGGCGTTGATCTACAACAGTTCCTACATCGGAGCTGCTGTTATTATTCAGTGAATCACTTCCGTTATCCTTTGGAGGACTGGTTGAGATTGATATGTCCAACGAGGGATGACCGGAGTCGACTAGGACGTCATTGCCGTAATTGTTATTGTTGTCATCATTGTTGTTGTGGGTGTTATTGCTAATGGCCAAACTGTGTGGGGCACTCTCCGGGGGACTGTAGATGTTAGACGGCTGATTGTCGTCTACCATCGAATCACTGCTAGTAGATTGCTGGGGTCTCGAAAGTATGCGCGTGTGATTGTGATTATTGCGGTGATTAAGATGGTTGGTTGCATCAACCTTCACAGCGGCTGGGAATGAAACGTAACTAATCGGAGTCGATGCGCTATGGTAGACGTTTCGCTCCCGCAAGTACTGATCATAGATTCCGTTCAGGGTGGCCGTGTTACTAAAAGTACAATCAATAAATAACTTCATAAACATACGAAACCCACCAGTTACCTAGACAATGGGATAATGACTCCAGTTTCCGGTGGAGCTGGTTCGTAGGTATGTCTCGGATAGGTCACTTCATCGTCGACCGTTGAAATACCGACGTGATTGGTCCTCACGTGATACGGAAAGCTCTTGTTAGCTCTCGAAGGCCAAGTCAACCAAAGGAACGCTAGGTGACCCAAAAATGCTACCAAACCGAGAGCACCGTGCATCACACTTTCCCTAACCCATGGATCAAGCACTGAGACTCCCATTACGGTTAGAATTGGTCCACTCATGATCCACATTGATCCAAGCAGAGTGAAGGGATAGTAAAAGGGACCTTTTTCAGTGAACTTTCGGATTGTGGCTGCGCAAGAGTAGATGAAAAATGCCCAACTCACACATCGGAGTCCAGCCAGTCCGAAGCCAGCTGGTGATTCGTACAGATTCAGTACTTCTCCGGGATCGAAGGCCTAAAAATAAACAAACTCTATGATTAATAACTCAATCTCCACATACAGAAACAAAGCTAACCTCCGCTTGATAGATGTACAACGAAATGTACACGATTGCATACAAGTTTGTGAATACCGTAATTTTCACCGTGGCACAGGTCTTCAACCGTGCTCTGGTGATCGTGTACCCTTTGGCCATCAGGAGCAGCAGTAGGAGAAATGTAATCTCGCTGGCACTGGTGAAAAATCCACCGAAACTGGTAAATGGTCCAATACCGGAGACGGCATACTTGGCCCAGGTCACACTGAGCAACAGGACACCGAACCACTGCAGTAGGACACTAAGCGCGAACAGTCGATAAGTACAGTGGTACAAGTGGCGTGTTTTGAGCTCAATGGCACATAAGAAAACCGCCAGCAGCAATAGGGTGTAGGAGATCGATTCAATCAGCAGGAGAGGCGGTATGTCTGAAATGGAAGAGAGGGTAATATATCGATAAAAGAAACTGCCCGAAAAGGTATCTCGTAAAGGCTAACATTATCGTGTTTGCTGGAAAGATTTCAGATAAGCGACCTAAACATTGAAATCAAAGATCAATACCAAAAAAGTTACGTTAGAACGCTATTCTCCGTAGAACACCTTCAGAATGAGACAACTTAGAGTCTGGCAGTATTTTACCATGTACGGTTTTTTTCCTGGCATTAGTTTCGCCTGCCAACGAAGAAAACCCAAATTCTTTCTGGGGTTTTCTTTGGCAGCAGAATGGTATGGATGTTAGGCAACACACCATCTTGGGAAATAGTCACGCTGGAGAGCAATTTGCTCAATTCTGTCATTTGGAATGGCCAGCTGCTGCTGACGTGGGATAATCCATGATCTTTTTGTTTCCACGGGCTGCGTTTCCTGCCAGCTCCAATATTTCGGCGGCGAGATATTCCATTACGATCGCATACGACCTCCGGTTCTGTATTTATCTCAGTTTACGTTCGAAGCCAAATGGGCTTGCCATCGAATGAAATCAGTTTACTTTCATCGTCAAAGAGGTGAAGCTTCGATCAAAAACTGTTCAAGATTTGCAGCATGTAATTAGCGGGAATCAACCAGGGACCCTATTCTCACAGTCACGTCACCTAGTGACTAGAACAAAATTTACTCTAGTCACTAGGTGACGTGACTGTGAGAATAGGGCCCCAGAAATGAGCTTCAGACAGATGATTTAAAATCGGGTTCTCCCATACGTGTATGCTAATTTCGACTCGTCAGATATAAAAATAATAGTTGATGAAGGAAAAGATTTACAAATTCAATTCTTGGTTGATGGCTTGATAGCGCTGATTTGTTTTCCAAAAAAAATGTTCCCTGGGTGAGAGATTGTTTCAGTTGGCCCCCGTTAGCCAAAATTTGGTTGTCTTTTTCAGGAAAATTTTGCCGAATTTTCATCAGTTGAAAGTTTCTGCAATTTAATGTGCTGAAACTTCAATTTTAATTTAATCTATTTGACAGATTCACTTTGCTGAAAATTTAGAAATTCAAATTGTCATATTGACAGCGCGAGTACCGAATTCACAACAATCAAGCCTGTAATACTGAGAAGTTGGTGATTGCGCTGTCAATTTGACAATCTCAACTGCTGATTTTCGGCAAAGTAATTCTGTCAAATGGATTCAATACAAATTGCTGAACTTTCGGCATTTTAGATTATTGAAACTTTCAGCTGATGAAAATTCAGCAAAATTTTACTGACCTTCGACGAAGAAAAATTGGTGTGTAGCACAGATCTGTACAAACCAATCATTACAGTCAGTGAACGGATCCGGAAACCGGTAGTAATAGCGGGAGACTTTAACGCTTGGGCAGTGGAGTGGGGCAGCCGCTGTACAAATAGCAGGGGTCAAGCGCTAATTGAGGCGCTTGCGAAACTCGATACTGTGCTAGCTAATAATAGTTCCGCTAGTACATTCCGTAAAAACGGGGTGGAGGCATGAATTGACGTAACATTTGCCAGCCCGAGTCTGGTTCCAGGCATGGAATGGAGGGTAGACGAGGGCTACACCCATAGCGATCACTTAGCAATCCGCTTTAGGATCAACTATGGTGTGCAGCATCCGAGGGCGGGAGATCCCTGTCAGGTACGCGGGTGGAAGTCCAATCACTTCGACAGCGAAGCGGCCCTGGGACTGGAGGCCAACACCGACAGTCTAAGCGGGGATGCGCTGGTAGTTCTTCTACCACGCGCGTGCGACGCCACTATGCCGAGAAAAACCCTGCCAAGAAACGGCAGATGCCCGGTGGAGTGCCGAGATTGCAGCTCTACGATCAGCCTGCCTCAGAGCTAGACGTAGGATGCAAAGAGCTCGCACCGAGGATGCAAGAGAGAACC
The DNA here is from genome assembly GCF_030247195.1 of Topomyia yanbarensis. Lineage (NCBI taxonomy): Eukaryota > Metazoa > Arthropoda > Insecta > Diptera > Culicidae > Topomyia > Topomyia yanbarensis. The sequence continues at coordinate 11,134,643 of NC_080672.1, forward strand.
GCCGTGAAGTGTTTCGAGCTGCGAAATTGGCCCCTTAACAAGGCCATTAAAAGCCGCAAGAGAGCGTATTTCGACAACCTGTGTGAGAGTGCCAACGCGAATCCGTGGGGTGACGCCTACAGGATTGTGATGGCCAAGACCAAAGGGGGCTCTTCATCACCAGAACGGTCTCCGGACCGGTTGGCGACGATTATCGAAGTACTCTTCCCGTCTCGAGCCACAAGCCCCTGGCCACCTGCACTACGAGAGAGTGCGGGCACGGCCGAAATGGTGGCTCCAGTGACGAATGAAGAACTACTCGCAGTGGCTAAATCCCTAGCAATGAACAAAGCTCCAGGGCCGGATGGAGTTCCAAACAACGCTCTCAAGGCAGCGATCATAGCGAGCCCGAACATGTTCAGGCTAGCTATGCAGAGATGCCTTGACGAGTGCCGTTTCCCCGATAGATGGTGCTGTTGCCGAAGCCCGGGAAGCCGCCAGGCGACCCATCGGCGTACAGACCAATCTGTCTGATAGACACGACTGGCAAACTGCTTGAGAGGATCATCCTCAACAGGCTCACCCCGTACGCGGAAGGTCTGTCAAGCAACCAGTTTGGCTTTCGGAAGGGTAAGTCCACAGTGGACGCTCTCAACTCAGTGATAAATACTGCCGAGATAGCGATCCAACGAAAAAGGCGAGGTATTCGATACTGTGCGTTAGTGACACTTGACGTGAAGAACGCATTCAACAGCACAAGCTGGGATGCCATCGCGCTCTCGTTACACCAGCTTAGCCTACCGGTGGGTCTGTACCGGATCCTGGAAAGTTACTTCCAGAACCGCGTACTGCTATACGAGACCGATGCCGGTCAGAAAAGGGTTCCGATTACCGCCGGAGTCCCGCAGGGCTCGATCCTAGGCCCGGTGCTATGGAACCTCATGTATGACGAGGTTCTGAGACTGAAGTTCCCTCCTGGGGTCAAGATCGTCGGCTTTGCCGACGACGTAACCTTGGAGGTTTACGGAGAGTCAATCCCTGAGGTAGAACTAACCGCAGAACACGCGATCAGCACGGTGGAGGAATGGATGAGCGCGAGAGGCCTGGAGCTCGCTCATCATAAGACGGAGGTAGTTATCGTCAACAACCGCAAGTCGGCACAACATGCAGTTATCCATGTGGGAGAAGTCGCGATCACTTCACAGCGAAGTCTGAAGTCTCTCGGAGTCATTATAGACGACAAGCTGACCTTCGGCAGCCACGTCGGCTATACATGCAAAGAGCGTCGACTGCTGTTGCGGCACTATCGAGAATGATGTCCAACAGCTCAAAGGTGTGCGCCAGTAGACGTAGGTTACTGGCAGGCGTTGCCGTATCTATCCTCAGGTACGGCGGCCCGTCATGGTCAAGAGCACTGAGGGTAACCAGTTACCTACAGAAACTGGAGAGCACCTACCGCGTGATGTGCCTCAGAGTGATATCTGCCTACCGCACGGTATCACACGATGCATCCTGCGTGATAGCGAGCATGATGCCAGTCGGGCTGGTCATTCGGGAAGATGAGGAGTGCTTCGAGCTACGTGGAAATAGGAGAGCTCGCGAGCGCACCAGGGTGACCTCGGTCGCCAGATGGCAGCGTGAGTGGGACAACTCCTCGAAAGGTAGGTGGACCCACCGGCTGATACCTAGCATATCGAGCTGGGTGGGAAGACCCCATGGGGAAGTTCACTTCCACCTGACACAATTCCTGTCAGGCCATGGCTGTTTCCGTCAGTACCTCCACAGGTTCGGGCACGCGGAGGTCCCAGTCTGCCCGGACTGCCCAGGTGTAGATGAAACTGCCGAACACATACTGTTCGTATGTCATCGGTTCGACGTCGAAAGAAGAGCAATGCTTGACGTCTGTGGCTGGGACACAACCCCTGATACCCTTATTCAGCGGATGTGTCAAACGGTGGAGAAGTGGAACGCAGTCTCGGCTGCTACCATCCAGATTGCCAGTAGGCTACAGGTAGTCTGGCGAACCGAGCAACAGACGACGGGCACGGCTAATTAGTGATTGGTTAGCTGGAGCAAAAAGGCCAAGCGCAAAATAAGAGAGTGAATGGTCTGTTCATGCCGAGGCAGGTTGGCGCAGCGAATGGCAACCGCGTAAGGGGTAAACCCAGCCACCCCGAAGCAAGACAGAAGAGTGAGTGTATAGGCGTATAAGTGGACTGCCTCATGCCAAGACGGGAGGGTCGTAGCGTAGTATGTTGGGACTTAGCTATCGATGCCTCGTGGCGTGGCAGAGGAGTGAAAGGGTGAGCATCCAAGTCAGTCTCACACGGTATGTTAAGGGTGAGCACAAAAGTCAGCCTCACATGGTATGGTAGAGGCTAGCACAAAAGTAAGCCTAGCAAGAAATGAGTAAGGTGAGCACACAAGTCAGCCTCGCAAAGAACGAAAAAGGTGAGCACACAAGTCAGCCTCATGTGGAGTGTTTGAGAGTGAATCAAGGTGCGATAGAGAGATCACCAAAGTAAGCCTCATACAGGACGTATGAACGCGTGAGTGAGAGTGATTGAGTACATTAAGTACAGCCATCCCCCCAGAAGTAATACCGAGAGGTAGTTCCTGGGAGGAACGATGGCGGAGCCCAATGGAGTTTAGTCGGTATTAACCCTTAAAACACCGGGACGACTTTGTTGCAAATTTTTGGTTATATCTTTTGATCCAGTGAACCAATTTTCAATATAAAAACGGTTATATTTAGGGGAATAGTTGCACTATCAAATGAATATGAAGAGATAGGGATGCAGTTGGCCAATCCGGAGAGATTACCGGAAATGTATTGTACACCTCGTAATTTCAAAACGAATCCTTATCTGATTTTGATGTTTAGAAATGAAAACGTGTGAAATCTGATTTTTTTTTCTTTTGTAACCATACAGGAATGCTTTCTGTGCTACAAAAGTCATTGTCGATTACCTTGCTGGATGTCATGTGACCGAAAACACCGGTGTCCAGTTCCGGAGAACCAATTAGGATTTAGAGGTCATTACCATCATGCGACACATCAAATCACACTTTCTCAACGAAATAAGACTGATGAAAGAGCAAAGATGACATTTTGGGCACATATGGCCATTTTCACTTCAGTCCCGGAACTCCGGTGTCCAGTTCCGGAGGACCAATTCAGATTTAGAGGTCATTACCATCATGCGACACATCAAATCACACTTTCTCAACGAAATAAGACTGATGAAAGAGCAAAGATGACATTTTGGGCACATATGGCCATTTTCACTTCAGTCCCGGAACTCCGGTGTCCAGTTCCGGAGGACCAATTCAGATTTAGAGGTCATTACCGTCATGCGACACATCAAATCACACTTTCTCAACGAAATAAGACTGATGAAAGAGCAAAGATGACATTTTGGGCACATATGGCCATTTTCACTTCAGTCCCGGAACTCCGGTGTCCGGTTCCGGAGAACCAATTCGGATTTAGAGGTTATTACCATCATGCGACACATCAAATCACACTTTCTCAACGAAATAAGACTGATGAAAGAGCAAAGATGACATTTTGGACACATATGGCCATTTTCACTTCAGTCCCGGAACTCCGGTGTCCAGTTCCGGAGGACCAATTCAGATTTAGAGGTCATTACCATCATGCGACACATCAAATCACACTTTCTCAACGAAATAAGACTGATGAAAGAGCAAAGATGACATTTTGGGCACATATGGCCATTTTCACTTCAGTCCCGGAACTCCGGTGTCCAGTTCCGGAGGACCAATTCAGATTTAGAGGTCATTACCGTCATGCGACACATCAAATCACACTTTCTCAACGAAATAAGACTGATGAAAGAGCAAAGATGACATTTTGGACACATATGGCCATTTTCACTTCAGTCCCGGAACTCCGGTGTCCAGTTCCGGAGGACCAATTCAGATTTAGAGGTCATTACCATCATGCGACACATCAAATCACACTTTCTCAACGAAATAAGACTGATGAAAGAGCAAAGATGACATTTTGGGCACATATGGCCATTTTCACTTCAGTCCCGGAACTCCGGTGTCCAGTTCCGGAGGACCAATTCAGATTTAGAGGTCATTACCGTCATGCGACACATCAAATCACACTTTCTCAACGAAATAAGACTGATGAAAGAGCAAAGATGACATTTTGGGCACATATGGCCATTTTCACTTCAGTCCCGGAACTCCGGTGTCCGGTTCCGGAGAACCAATTCGGATTTAGAGGTTATTACCATCATGCGACACATCAAATCACACTTTCTCAACGAAATAAGACTGATGAAAGAGCAAAGATGACATTTTGGACACATATGGCCATTTTCACTTCAGTCCCGGAACTCCGGTGTCCAGTTCCGGAGGACCAATTCAGATTTAGAGGTCATTACCATCATGCGACACATCAAATCACACTTTCTCAACGAAATAAGACTGATGAAAGAGCAAAGATGACATTTTGGGCACATATGGCCATTTCCACTTCAGTCCCGGAACTCCAATGTCCGGTTCCGGAGAACCAATTCGGATTTAGAGGTCATTACCATCATGCGACATATCAAATCACACTTTCTCAACGAAATAAGACTGATGAAAGAGCAAAGATGACATTTTGGGCACATATGGCCATTTTCACTTCAGTCCCGGAACTCCGGTGTCCAGTTCCGGAGGACCAATTCAGATTTAGAGGTCATTACCATCATGCGACACATCAAATCACACTTTCTCAACGAAATAAGACTGATGAAAGAGCAAAGATGACATTTTGGGCACATATGGCCATTTTCACTTCAGTCCCGGAACTCCGGTGTCCGGTTCCGGAGAACCAATTCGGATTTAGAGGTTATTACCATCATGCGACACATCAAATCACACTTTCTCAACGAAATAAGACTGATGAAAGAGCAAAGATGACATTTTGGGCGCATATGGCCATTTTCACTTCAGTCCCGGAACTCCGGTGTCCGGTTCCGGAGAACCAATTCGGATTTAGAGGTCATTACCATCATATGACACATCAAATCACACTTTCTCAACGAAATAAGACTGATGAAAGAGCAAAGATGACATTTTGGGCACATATGGCCATTTTCACTTCAGTCCCGGAACTCCGGTGTCCGGTTCCGGAGGACCAATTCAGATTTAGAGGTCATTACCATCATGCGACACATTGAATCACACTTTCTTGACGAAATAAGTCAAGTGGAAACAGCATAGATGACATTTTGGACACAGTTGGTCATTGCAGTATCTGTTCCCGAGCTCTGGTGTTCGATTTCGGTTGTCCAGATTTAGAAGACATTTATGTCAAGTAATATTTTCTCGATAATCGAAAGGTCAAAGAGGACCAGTGTAGATTTAGGGGTAATTTCGACTAATCATTTTTGTTTCTTTTAGCCATCAATACAATGGCCATTCTTGGCTGATATATTTTCACTAATTTGGATGCACAGACTGTCTAAACCTGTACTGAATTTTGATAAATTTTCATTTGCTTGTGCGGTACATAAAAACTTTTTCATTTCATAACAATAACAGTCGAAAAATTAAACCGAGGAAATTCGTTATATTGAATATATTGATTTCACACATGATTTTTTGCAATGTGTAGTAGCACATAAAAATTATCTGATACGCATTGCTATCATGTGAAAACTACTATTGGAATTATTATTATTTTATTATTTATTTATTTATTTATTTATTTATTCATTAAATTTTTTCGACAAGAGGAAAAGCCAAGATGGAAACATTTCATGACTTTTATATGTTTCAATCTCAGGGGTAAAAACTCCTTTAAAACATGTACAATATTCATCACAATTTATTATAATTCTTGAATTCTCCCTTAGTTATTTCAATACAACGCAAATAGTTAGTTTTGATAGACCTCAGATTCATGTGGCATTATAGTATAATAGTATGCCACATAGAATTTTGTTTCATAGCAGATAAGACATCATTTTTTGCCTCTCCTTTATTCTGCTATAAATTTTATGCATTGGACGTTTTCGGTCTTGAACGCATCAAAATCACAGCGGAATAATCGAGACAGAGATGAAAAATGGGCAAACTCTGCATTTTACGAATTTGAAGTTCAACTAAACGGTTTGTAAAAACTAGCAGGCCATCTTTTTCTGCGTGTACCAAAAATTCACGTACCAAAGACTTTTACTAGAGAGACTTTCGGTACCTTGACATATATAAACCGAAAGCAAAACAAACATTCTCCGAAGTGGAAACATTAGGAAGACCAGCGACAATCCTAATCTAGTGTTCTGTATCTACTGTTTCAAACATTTAGAACAGGATCTCCTGAACTCACTCGTCGTGACACGTGCTATTGACAGGTTATCATTTTTGTGGCATTATTTGCACAGGACAAATTCCTCTACTTTTATATGTTTTGTGCATGACACTTTTGACATAAATCCTTTCTCCTTGTTGCTTTTTGTTCTACGTGCTGCTCAATGAAATGTGCTATGTCATTTGCTAAATCCATTGGTATATGTCCAAAGGAAAGCCGTTCGCGCAAGTATAAAATTTCCAGTTGTTCTAAAAGTATACTCAAATATTCTGAACGATTTCCTCAACCGGCGAAATGTTCTGTATAAGTGATGTAGCTACTCAGAGTTGCAATATCTGTCATTTCCATCACGATTTCGGGAATTACACCCACATTGATGATGGTTCTGTTTATTTTCTAGTAACCGAAAGTCGTCTATTTGGATTTTAAAATGGTGTTTATCATACATTTCCGATGTGTTCTAATCACCGCCTTTCAAGTGACATTGCATAGGGAATAAAAAGGATGCACAACAGCTGATTTTCATGATGCGATATATATTTCAATGCACCAACTCAGAATTGTAATGTTTACCTTTATTTATTTTGAATTTTGGGTAAAACTCCAATTTTGAGTTGATGCATTGTGCATACATTATGATTATTTTCGTTTTAGCATGTACATCAGATATTGCGCATCGTTTATATCGTTGGGAGTCATTTTATATTTCAAATTTGAATCGAGATATTTCGACAAGCTTTTCGTAAACAAAAAATGAATGACAACGACACCAGTAGTGATGTGAGTTTTGATCTTTCGTCTGAAGATGACGACTGCACAAGTGACCATACAATTTCTGACATCGAATCTGATATCGATTTAGAATGCGGAGCAGGGTGAGCGTTGTAATATTCTTCATCTTCTCTGTATAAGTTATTCGATATGCGTTTCTAGACCTTCGACAGTGAAACCTTCGAAAAAATCCTACTATGGAAAAGATGGTACTGTCTGGAATTCTGCAGATACATCAACTCGAGTAGCATTTGGTAAATTTCAACAAAATTACGGTGTTTCAAAGCAGTGCCGAAATATAACAACACCTTGTGAAGCTTTTTCGTGTTTTTTTACCAATGAAATTTTCGAACTGATGGTTCAGTGCACGAACATCTACGGCTACACTTATTCGGAAAAAAAGAATAAAAAATGGAAGCCTGTCACCGTATCCGAAATGCGGAGCTTCATAGCAGTTCTTATTGCTGCTGGAAGAAATAAGCAAAACCACTTGAACATCAAGGAAATGTGGACATCCAATAAAACATGGCGTGTTGACTTTTATCGGATTGCAATGTCCAGGAATAGATTTTACAACATATATGTATGCTGGCGATTTGACGATATCAGAACTCGTTCAGAGAGAATGTCTGTTTCAGGCGATAAACTGGAGCCTGTGCGATGTCTACTTGACATATTTTCAGAACGATGCCGGAAAAATTACATTCCTTCAGTTTCGCTAACTGTTGACGAACGACTTTGCCTTTTCAGAGGTATGATCCAAATTACTTTATATTGTTTTTATTGAATTTGATATTTTCATATCCAGGTCGATGTCCCTTCAAAATTTATCTCAAAGCTAAACCTGGCCGATATGGAATTAAAATATGGGTCTGCGCAACGCTCTCGGGATATATTTCAAACTTTCAGGTCTATTCTGGAAAAATCAACAAAACACCCGAGAGAGGACAGGCTATGCGTGTAGTTCTGGAACTTGCGGGACCGTTCACAGGACAGTGGAGAGAAATTACAGCTGACAATCTTTTCACTAATATACAACTAGTAAAGCAACTGCTAGACCTACATACCAGATATGTAGGAACTGTAAGATCCAACAAGCCGTGGATCCCTCCAGATTTCCTGTCTGTCAAAGATCGTGAACCCGGCTCTGTTTTAGAAGGATGGAATGAGGGATGTAGACTAGTTTCTTACTATCAGAAAAAAGGTAAGAAGCCAGTAGTACTACTGACCTCCAAACAATTTCCGGAACCAGCTGCTTCAACAGAAAAACCGCTTGTAGTGAAGCACTACAATAAAACAAAAACGGGAGTAGATTTAGGAGACCAGCTTACTCGAAAGTACACAGTCCAAAGGAGAAGCAGAGTTTGGAGTAAAAAAATTGTAATGGAAATGGTAGATATTGCAACTCTGAACAGCTACCTCATGTTTACTGAACTTTTCACTGGCTGGGGGAATCGTTCAGAATACTTGAGGATACTTGCAGAACAACTCGCAATTCCATACATGCGTGAACGGCTTTCCTTTGGACATATACCAATGGATTTAGTAAATGACATAGAACATTTCATTGAGCAGCACGTAGAAGAAGAAGCAACAAGGAGAAAGGAATTATGTCAAAAGTGTCGTAAAGTTGCTGTTGATTCTTGTGTTCTTTGCAAACTTATTTTTTGTAGAAAACATGTAAAAGTAGAGGAATTTGTCCTGAGTAAATCATGCCACAAAAATGATAACCTGTCAGTAGCACGTGTCACGACAAGTGAGTCCAGGCGATCCTGTTCTAAATGTTCGAAACGTAAAATATGCCGAACTACACAGAAGTGCTGCGCCTGTGGGGAGTTGACATGCTCCAACTGTGCAGTAAGTAGAGCTTTCAAAGTGTGTGACAATTGCTAATAAGAAATAGACGTGAAAAGAAATAAACGTGTAAAATTTTAACTTTGATCTCGTGTGAATTGATGTGTTACTTGAAATGAATTACCCCTAAATTTTCGCTGGTCCTGGTTGACCTTCCTATTACCGAGAAAATGTTACTTGACGTAAATGTCTTCTAAATCTGGACATCTCCGGAATCAAACACAAGAGCTCGGGAACAGATGCTGCGATGACCAACTGTGTCCAAAATGGCATCTTTGCTGTTTCCACATGACTTATTTCGTCGAGAAATTCAATGTGTCGCATGACCTCTAAATCCGAATTGATTCTCCGGAACCGGACACCGGAGTTCCGGGACTGAAGTGGAAATGGCCATATGTGTCCAAAATGTCACCTTTGCTCTTTCATCAGTCTTATTTCGTTGAGAGAGTGTGATTTGATGTGTCGCATGATGGTAATGACCTATAAATCCGAATTGGTTCTCCGGAACTGGACACCGGAGTTCCGGAACTGAAGTGAAAATGGCCATATGTGCCCAAAATGTCATCTTTGCTTTTTCATCAGTCTTATTTCGTTGAGAAAGTGTGATTTGATGTGTCGCATGATCGTAATGACCTCTAAATCCGAATTGGTTCTCCGGAACCGGACATTGGAGTTCCGGGACTGAAGTGGAAATGGCCATGTGTCCAAAATGTCACCTTTGCTCTTTCATCAGTGTTATTTCGTTGAGAAAGTGTGATTTGATGTGTCGCATGATGGTAATGACCTCTAAATCTGAATTGGTCCTCCGGAACTGGACACCGGAGTTCCGGGACTGAAGTGAAAATGGCCATATGTGCCCAAAATGTCATCTTTGCTCTTTCATCAGTCTTATTTCGTTGAGAAAGTGTGATTTGATGTGTCGCATGATGGTAATGACCTCTAAATCCGAATTGGTTCTCCGGAACCGGACACCGGAGTTCCGGGACTGAAGTGAAAATGGCCATATGTGCCCAAAATGTCATCTTTGCTCTTTCATCAGTCTTATTTCGTTGAGAAAGTGTGATTTGATGTGTCGCATGATGGTAATGACCTCTAAATCCTAATTGGTTCTCCGGAACTGGACACCGGTGTTTTCGGTCACATGACATCCAGCAAGGTAATCGACAATGACTTTTGTAGCACAGAAAGCATTCCTGTATGGTTACAAAAGAAAAAAAAATCAGATTTCACACGTTTTCATTTCTAAACATCAAAATCAGATAAGGATTCGTTTTGAAATTACGAGGTGTACAATACATTTCCGGTAATCTCTCCGGATTGGCCAACTGCATCCCTATCTCTTCATATTCATTTGATAGTGCAACTATTCCCCTAAATATAACCGTTTTTATATTGAAAATTGGTTCACTGGATCAAAAGATATAACCAAAAATTTGCAACAAAGTCGTCCCGGTGTTTTAAGGGTTAATGGCAGCGTCACCATTCGAGCCCGACACGCCCCCTGTACACCCCGTGTGGTAGCTTGGACACCTACCAATAGCACGTGTACTGGGCTAGGACGTAAAGGTCTTCTCCATTGCAAAAAAAAAGTCAGTGAACGGAGCCGACTGAATCCTAGTAATCACATCCCAGCAAACAAATTTGTAGTTATATTGACATTTCAAACGAGTTATACATGTAAATATACAGTACAACTATGTCGTATACAATTCGCAAATATGCTATATACGAACAAAAGTGGAAGCAATATATCTACATTGGGAGAAAATCGGGTTTCAATATACGATATAAACTGTACACAAATGCGACTGTGGACGGTACTTATTCTGATTCCATGTGGCAAGGAAGACTCCTTTTATACACTCTTACGACTCAAAGCAGTACTACGATTATATTAGACTTTCGGAAATATTAATATAAAATAAAAGGTAGAAATGAGACGCATCTTTCGACTGCCTGTTTTTTAAAGAACGAGAATTACTTTAAAATGTTCACATCCTAAAACGTTTTATGCATTTTATTTTTCCTAGAAATCGGTTCACTCGGTCTCGAACCCTGAAGCATCAGGTTACGTGCCTGCAACATCTCCCATACACCATTCGATAGGTGTGGTTAGTTTGGGCCAAACTAATTGACACTTAGGAAAACGCTTATATTATACTATTTACGCATTCTATATTTTTTGTCTGTTAACTCTTATGAGTTTTTTTTTATACCTGCTTCAGTCTTGAAATTAACTTAAACAACATATAGAAAAACTCATAATTTTATCTATTACCTAAAAATTTCGTTCGATGCAACCATGTTGTTATGAGAACAAATTGAAGGCAATATCACCATATAACTGAGACCCCCTTTTTATTAAGTATCGATTCATTTTTTTTTTTTTAAATTAACAGAACTGATATTTTATTTTGAGTATTGAATTCAAATTGGTACCAAGCCAGCATTTCATTCGTAAGTAGCCCCACCACTCTTTGCTTTACGATTCTTGGCGTACAATATTTGGATTAATTTGGCTAAACGACACATATTTGTGTAGTCGTAATTGTGTCATATTACTGCACTAATAACGATCTCTTTTATACATTATATTACTAAGTTTGTACTCATATGCGAGAATCGTAAAAGAGTTACCAGATCGCACTAGTTAAGACAAATGTTGTATAATGCGTATACATACGGTGTAGCACCATGCGATTCCGATAAAAATTGCATTCTTATATGATTTTAGTTGGTCATCTTTATACGACGTACTGTCGAGATTTGCGGCTCGATATATGAAATTATCGATAACCGATCACGAACTGGCTTCGGTCGGGTATTTTAATAACCGGCTTTTCATCATGTATGCTACTCGTTAACCATCGTAAATGAAAATAATTGCCTCTGCAGGTAAATACACAAACTAGATCATCCGCCAGCCATATACAGCTCACAAATATTTCCCTTTCGGTATTGTACAGCCCTTTGAGTAGACGCCTTGTACGCTCTAAACAGCTCAAGCAGACCCGTAGCCAGGATTTTGTTTCGGGAGGGACTTAAAACACTTTTCATGAAGGTGTTAACTGAAAACTGAATGTAATTTTAAAAAGTTATTAGTGAAGACAGTTCCAAAACTTAGGCAGTAGATAATATGTTATTTGATACAAGAAAGGCTATCGTATATCGACGAATTATTGCTTTTGAATTAAATTATTAATTTATAAGCTGCAATTTTCACCGTTGGAATATACAAACGTCGTCTGGTGGGTGCCTCTATCATGCAACTTGTTGCCAAAGAATTAAAGCTATCCAGCGCAGGTTCATACGATATGCGTTACGTCAATTGCCTTCGAGCGAGCCGCTAAACTTTAGAATATCGTAAACACGCGTCGCAGGCTAGCTTCGTGTCGTAGGTTCTTCTGACTGAATATGATGTTCCCGATCTCCTATCACAAATTAACCTGTACGCACCAACTAGTTTCCTCCTTCCTCGAACACTGCTGTAGCGCAACACTAACTACGCTGCCAACAGACCGATATTAGAAATCACCCGTCGCTTCGACGATTATATCTTCGACTTTGTCATTAGTTCTACACAGTTTCGTAGCCGTTTGTTGCCATTTTAGGTAATTTCTTTTAGGTTTAGTTAATTAAGACTCAGTGTCAGTTGGACTTCAATTATTTAAATACAAGCACAAGAGAATGCCGAAATTCGCTACAAATCATCTGATCGGGCAAGCGATTTGTAGAAATGGATCATTTATATTATTTTCAATAATATAATACATTAAAGACTATTTTCGGCAATATTATCAGACAAGTGAGAACAACTAATTATTTATCTATTTATATCATTAGACAGACTGTTTTTTAGGCAATTGGATCCTTGAAACTACGGCAAAAGGCCCACCAGTAATTTTGCTTGTTAACATGTGAAGTGTGTGCAAAAAACTACTCATTTCTCTACAAAGCATAAATTAGAACATTCGCTCTATTGACTTACAATCTTGCAAAACCATTGGGACTCTATAAGATTACATTGATTAGGCAAATATTATATTTGAGCACACAAAGCTTATAGGATTTTTTTTAGAATCTTTGAATTTATGAATATAAAAAGTATGTGTCAGTCCTATAGTCCGGAATTTTATCTATTAAAAGACTGTTCTCTAATCGGAAGGAAATCCCTCAGCACTGATTACTGTTATCTTCTAATTCACGTATGTTTTCTTAAATGTAACATTGATGACACCACTAAAATAACTAGAAACTATAAATATGGGTGAGTTCTTTAATTTTAGCATCAGTCTTGCTTCCGACAAATCAAAAAGAACACATCGCACTTGCTTCTCCTGTGCCGAAGAAACTTTCTTTTAGATTTCTCTATTTTTAAATCACTGCAATTTATCCGATTCCTGTGAATCTTTTGCAAAAGTTTTGTTGCATGGCTTACTGTCTAGTTCCTTCTGGCAGTTGGATTTGCTATGATGCTTGCAGTTACACTTTCTAAGTAAATTCAAATATGTTGACACTAATCTGCTCAGTAATTAGTTTGTTTTTAATTAGTTTTTTTACAATCATTGAGATTGGAAAAGATGCATGAATTCTTGAAAAATAATGCTTTTTGATTACAAGTTTGTTTTACCAAAATTTAGGAAACAATTCCAATTTTTTGATTATAGAGGTTCAACCTTAAGGTCATTCGCCTATTTGCCGTTTTTTCACACCGAATTGAGCGGATTAGAGCACAATTCCGACATCACTCGTTCTGAGTGCATAGAAAAGATGGAAGAAATGCTCTTGAGGCGACATAGGCTAGCTGATTCTCTTTTTCTCCTGATTTGTGATCATCTCTCTCCTGATTTTTGATCATCTCTCTCATTTTATTCCAAAACGAATAAAAACAGATCAAGAGACTGCCATATAGAGTAGAGTGGGGTCAAGTAGGTCAGTTTTCTGTGGTGAGCTCGTGTGATGGTATTTTTGCACTGATTTTGACTAACAAGCACTCGTTGGAAAGGTTATACATCTGGCAACGTTTCGGCAATAATGGTTTTATGCCTGGCTAAACATTTTTCAAGCTAAATCCAATAAGACGAAGGTACTTTATTCAATGTTTTTGAAATCTTAGGGTACTTTAGGTTACTATATTCAAGGTTAAATTAAACAATGTGCACGCCTAGAAAATCACTGGTTCCTTTTATTAAGGCACAAATCCTCGACTACATACGGGGAACGTGCCATTTAAGCCAATATATTCTGATTCCTGATTTTATTTGAAGGGAATTAATGCTACAGATTATTTAAAAATTAAACTGACGTCATTCAGGTAAGAAAATGAGATGTTGCAAATGATATGAAAAATCGTGAAACAGCGAAAGGAAATGTTGAAAACACATGTTCTTTCAGCAGCTGCGCCTGGCTTTGCTACTTGTGAATGACTTCTTCGGTGCCCTCGTCGTCGCCAGATTGTGTATTTGAATTTATTAATTCCGGCTCACTTGGTTGTTTAGCTGTGAGACGATCAGTAGTGACCTATCGTGCCCCCAGCGTATGTTGATGTCCGTATTTTTACAAAAACAAAATTATCAAAAACTATATCACTGATTTTCTGCGATATATTTTCTGAGTTTCATCAAAACAAACGTCACTTCTACTGAGATCACGGTAAAAGCTTTGTTAGCTGGGTGCTCGGCTGTGTAAAACTCGGTAGAAGTTGCGAAAAAAACTGGGATTCGGTAGAATAAAATTAAGTGTGTAACACATCTTAGCAACCATTGCTTTTGTTTTACTGAACACCGTGGCACATTGCGGCACAAGCTACCACGCGGTTTGATTGTGAGCACAATTCGATTTGTGCTAAGTGACTCATCCCTTGGGTTGCTGTCTTTATGTTCGCAAACAGATGAGTTCTTCCTTGCTTGTTGCCTTTACGAGTGTGAATTTCCTTAATGATTTATTGGCTGTAGGTTTTGAGATACGTGACGCTGCTTTTGCCATTGTCAATATTACCTGAACAGGTGCCACAAATTTAATATTTTTGGTGTTCAGCGGTTTTTGATCAAGGTAAATCATAATGTGGCGTTTTTACAGAACTAGAACGTAATAGTTTGTCCTTGATATGTGCAAAGAATACTATGTGTGATTGTACTATCCCATTATGTTTTGTACTGCATTTCTCCCAAATGAGACATGTATCTGCCAGTAAGCGGTATCCGATCTTGTAACCGAACATTGATTTTCTCACCGTCCATTTATACCAAGCTCTTAATTAAAGCATTGTCACACACAACTAAGTGTTTTAAATTATTCAAAATGAATGGCTTAGCCTGGGCCAATTTGTTAAACGCGATGAGCACTGAATGCCTGAGATGGTAGAATTTGATTAAGGTAACTATCGTAAGTATAACCTCCATTTTCACCTTCAGAAAATTTTCCTCATCACGAATACTCGATCTTATGCGAATCATCAATAATCACAGTATTTGGCCGGAGTATCACTTCTTGCTTCTGTGACTTACTCATGTCGACAGATTACTAGGGCAAGAAGTATAGTAGCAGTTTCCCTTGTTCTTCAGACAAAGCACACAATATAAAAGTAACTATTTTTGTCGTTTGCTTTGCACTGGCTCGGGCAGAATCATAAACCACGCTGAGTTTCGTTACCGTTATTTTTGGTTGTTGGAAACAACAATCTTCTTTAACTATTTCTCAATGATTTGTTCACACCAAACGAGTTTCAAAATTGTTAAGTCGTTGATAATCACATTTTTGAAATTTATTTTCAAAACATTTCGTAGGGGGCTTTAGCCCCCTGCCCCCCCCCCTCCCACTACGTGCCTGGTTGTCCTATATCGGTGTTGATATTAACAATCGGTATAAATACCGATAAGCCGTTATATATGGCAACGCTGAGTCTACCTGCGCTAAGCTAACATATTATTTTTGAATTTTTTCCCTCATTCTAGGACTAATGAAATATTGGATTGATCTCCTCCTCTATTAACACTTATCTTGTGAAATACATTAAAACACTTCAGTTTTAGGTTCAACTATGCTAACTAATGGAATATATTGAAGAGACTTCATTCTTCGGAAGGTGTAAGTAAATTAGTTATGGAGCTTGCGTTTGACTTTGTCTCATCAGATTCCGACATTAACTTAACGACAGGACTAAGCTAGCGCTAGATTGACGCAGCATAGCGTATATTGGAAAACCAAACCAAGTTTCGATTCCATTAATTCTCAGCTGCAAAATTTTTCGAGTACTAAAATAAAGTTTGGTTTTCAAAAGTAACAAATTTCAGGTAACCTAGGATATAGGTGTCAAAGTCTACTGTCACAATTCTCTTTGAGATGGTATCCCGGAATCGTTATCTTTCTAACACTAATCGCAAAAGAAAATAAAAAAGATATTGCCCGTTTCGTTTGTAGATAGGCCAATTATGCCTATTTTCATAAAGTTTCTATTATTAATCTACCCATTTGACGCAGTTAGTTAGAGCAGCGTCTGCCATGTTTGTTCAATGCAATGAGTCAAACACGAACATTTCAGCGTTTTCATGACATTTGTGTTATTAGATTGGTTCTTAACAACGAAGCAAAGCTATTGATGCCAATTTATATGTGCTCCGTCGATTGTAGATCGAGTAATTAATGTAATGAAGTGATGTACTCTCATTAATAGGGTAAAAATGGCAAAGCTGCATGAGCCACGAGCTTTACTAAGTATACAAACATACTGACATCGGATGTTTGATAAAATACGGTTGACTAGCCGGTTATCTCTCCCGCCATTTTGACGCCTAATATTGACCCATCCAGCGTCGTACCAATCAACTTAATCAGCTTGGTCGAAAAGCCACGTTCAAACATTATCTGGCACAGTTCGTTTCGTTTCACTGAATCGTACGCCGCACAGATGATGAGTTCGCCAGTTGTATTTCCCGAAATTCATCCAGAATTTGTCGCCGGTCGGTGGTCCGTTGTTGATCGTCCTTCTGGAAACGGCGAAACGAAACAACACAGTCTGCTAAATAGTTTGAGTTTGTGGCCCTTTTTCAAGATAGCGCATATGAGGCAATCCAAGTAATTCTTTTTGTACCCAAATCATCCAGATCACCACTTGTGTGTCACAATGTCTCAGACTCTCTTTTGGACTCTATGACCTGGAACGTTACGGAGCATTACTAGTTGCACCACTATTAGGACGTTATCACACGGTCCAATGCCTGTTTTGGTGTCATGAAGGGGTCTGGCCGAGATATGTGACCAGCGTTGTTTGCTTGTGGGCTACGACAGTCAAATAATACGGAATAGATTTAGTCACCCGCATTCTCAGAACACGAACACCGTTGGTAATACCAAGGGAAAGCTTCTCCAAATTTCATTCCAAACAGATTCAACGAATGTCGAAGTACGGAAAAGTGCCGTATTTCGACATTCGTTTAATGAATTCTGGCTAAGTGCGCTGTGCTAGGTTATGTACATAAACGCCACCGCCACATCATCGCTATATATGAGCGACCGAAAATAAAAGTCGCCAGGATAGGACATGCTTCGCAAAACCCGTTTCAAACATATTAGAATATAAAAATCGGAAATAAACTTCAAGCATAAAAATCGGACAGAAAGCATTCAGCATAAGAATCGCTTAAAAATTTCTCACCCGTAAAACTCGGCAATGATGAACCTTCAGTATAAAAATCGTTTAAAATAAATAAATCGTTCGTAGGAGCATCCGTATATCTTGATGATCAAGATTAAAAGTCGGCTATCAAAAACTACTGTGTAAGAATCGGATATATGTTTTTCCGGTTTTTGTGATGAAGGTTTTTTATCCGACTCTTACAAAATAATGTCCCAGTCCGATTTTTATGCTTGAAGTTTATATCCGGTTTTTATATTCTAATACAGGGTGTTTGGTTCATGGTTAAGAATCTTTCGGGGGGTGATAGACTGTCATATTTGGAGAAAAAAATCATTCTACACATACCATCAAATCTCAACCGTTACAGAGTTATTGAACTTTTTGTAGAAAAAAACTTATTTGTCTTAAAACACCTCTAACTTTAAAAGTATACTTTATATTTTAAATCTTTTAGTTCCATTCGTAAGGTGAGAAAATTTCCTATTGAATGGTGTTCTCATATCCTTTAATTAATTAGCTTTAATTACCTTTTAGCTGTAAAGTAGTTAAAAATTAGTGTCTTTGAGGAGGTTTTTGCTAATTTTCTCGAAATAATGAAGTATGATTATAGCAATATCCATTATCCAAAAGTTGGGTTTGAAGACGATTCATAATTTGTTCTTGGACGTCATATTCCTATCTCTTCTCATTTCTTTGTAATTTCATTACTATACTTTTCCTGTAACCGACTTGCAAGTGCTTAAAAGACTCTAATCTAAAAAATATGCTTTATATCGTTATTTACAAGATTTCATTGGAAAGCTGAGAAAATGTCCTACCAGAGTATGTACAAATATCTTTTAGTTAAGTGTACTAAATAATTTTTTACTAACGAAATAACTCAAAATTTGTGTTCTTTGGAGAGTTTTTTAGTTATTCTAATTATTAATCAACAAAATTTATCGTAACTATTGTTCATTTGATGCCCCTTAATGTTCTCTATAATTTTTTATTAGACACTTTGTCTATATCTCTTTTCATTTTGCTGCTATTTAATAGTTAACACAGCGTGAGCTCGCCACAAATGTAGTGGGTTCGAAATCATTATTTTTGCATATGAAACGATGTGATAAAAACGATTTTGCGTCGAAACCAAAAGAGATAATTGAATGGAGTCAAAGAAAGAACTGTAGAACTTGCTGAGATGTATTATTTCCATGATAATAATGGTGATGTTTATTATTTACTATTTGAAGAAAATTAACGGAAATGCTAATAATAGCACTAACTTTAAATTAATTTACTTCTAAAAGAATACTAAATTCAGTTAACTGAAAGGTATTAATACATTTTTCACTGTAAAATTTTCCTGGCTTTCGAATAAAAAGAAAAAAAAGTACAATAAGTGCATTAATTTTTCAATTAGAGCTGGTACTAGTGAAAATGAGATAAAAATATCCAAGTTGAATAACCCAAAATCGTGAAAATAAGAAAAGGTAAGTGTATCATGTCAAAGAACGAATTAAGCAGACTAACAATCTGAATTATTAAAATGATAAGGTTAACTATTAGGATTTTCAAAAAATGAACGAAAAATCGTTTAAAGAGAAAAAGTGGCAGCACTGCCAAGTCGCTAGAAGGTATTTTTGTTTTTGTCCAAACTTTTTTAAAGTTTTTGAGTGAAATACAGTGTAATTTATCGAAAAACGAAACCAACCATTCACTAGGTCGTGTCTACCATTAAGCTGTGTATTAGTTGGTCAAAATGTCGCGAGAATAGTGCAGTTTAACAAAAAAAAATTTCGTTATTTTACCAAGTACGGGTGTGATTCTAGCCACTAAAATACACTCCCATTCGTTCTACTCGGTGCCTGCAGCGCCATTTAAACCTGACTTTAAGGTTCATCGCTTTGGTTGATAGATGATAGAGGAGAAAATTTCGCAAAGGAAAAACATCCCAGTTAAACCCATTCAGGAACCGGTTCGGATTTCTGAGTGGAGTCCGAGTGGATTCCAGCTCAGGTGCAGCAGCCGATTCCGAATCAATCGGTTTCGGCATCGGTTGTTGCGTTTGAGCTGGAATCCATACTGACTCCGTTCAGGATTCCGAATCAAATTCCGAATGGTTTGACCGGGATAGATTGATTGATTGTCGCAACAGTCTCAGCCGACAGCGAAATAAAAGGAACAGGTAGCTTCTAGGGAGATGTACGGGTGTCGATAGCCAACCCACCCCACAGGAATATACCATACGGGAACTGGTTTTGAAGAAACCAGCGGAAACTGAAGGAGGGATTGCGCTGTACCTGCAAATGTGAGAAAGAGAAAGGATTGCTCGGGCTGTTTGATGCGTGAGAAAGCAGCTGGAGATTTTGAGGATATCTGGAGAAGGTTTGGAATGGGACGAAAAATGGATAAGCAAGTATCAGTCACTCGCGTAAGTAGGAGATGAGGAGGGAAATAGAAAAACTGGTATATTTTTCTATAGCCATATTCTAATTTATATATACAAAAATCAAATAAATACACTAAATACGCGTCGATTTCTTACCTCATGTAAGGAATCGAAAGTCTTATTGTAATGTTATAATCCATTTGATACAAACATTACAGTAAGGCGGGGCTGATTGATGGAAAGATGACTTCGGAACATGTCTGGGGCTGTGCACGAAATGGGTCATCGGAAAGTCTAACACCTACCTAAATGATCGAACCAAGTTATTTGCGTGGATATGTTAAAATACATGCAAACATCTTTTTTCTGTAAATCACTACCAGCTAGTGGGAGTTAGGATGGTTAACACACACACATGAACGAAAAATCGTTTAAAATTGTTTAATTTTCAATAAATTACTTTGAAAAGGCTACTTAAACTTATTAGCTGAAACATGTGAGGGCATCACTCAATGCGAAATTTTCTCACCTTTCGAATGGAACTAAAACATTTAAAATACAAAGTATACTTTTAAAGTTAGAGGTATTTTAAGACAAATAAGTTTTTTACACAAAAAGTTCAATAACTCTGTAACGGTTGAGATTTGATGGTATGTGTAGAGCAATTTTTTACTCCATATATGGCAGTCTATCGCCCCCCGAGAGATTCTTAACCATGAACCAAACTCCCTGTATATTTGAAATGGGTTTAAGAAGCATGTTCTGTCCTTGCGACTTTTATTTTTGGTCGCTCAATATAAGGATGCCGTTGTATTCGACGTCGCTTTGCATGTTGTTTTTCGCAATGTATTATTATTCCTGGGCTTAGCTTTCACACGTCATCAATATACAGTTTCTCGCGTGGTGCCGTTGTATGTAGATCACTTACTCGAGACTGAGCGCCATCTTAACTTGTACTTTTCCTTCTCCTACACTGTAGCTCTATCGCGAAGTTTCTTAACCCATTCATGCATATGTTGTTTGAGGGCAACAACGTTTTTAAACAGCTATAACTTTTGATTGAGGCGAGATTTGCTCACAAAAACAAGTAAGGCTCATTAATGTGATTATTGCCTTTAATTTGAGTATTAACAGTTACAAGGATCAGCTCTACAACTGAAGTTATTGCAATTAGTCTGATTGGATTCCGATGGAGCAGTGCTGCCAGAGACAGTTTACGTTGACGACGGAAAATGATTTTTTCATATATCTTCGTTACGGTGCAATATAATCGAAACTGATAAAACTTATCAATTTAGACTGTCGTTGGCTACGTTTTCCACGTAATTGGACTATTGTAATTATTCTAGGAGAATTGTATTGAGCATTGGAAGGTAAAAATTGACCAGCTTCTAGCACTGCCATGGAAGCAACTATCTTTATGAAAATAGACTTTTCGTGTTTCTTGACCCCACCGTTTTCAAGGAAAAATAGTTTTGAAACCCTACATGCAAAAAGGAAAAATAGTTTTGAAACCCTACATGCACTAGAAAAAAGTTGGGCATGAAAGGGTTAAAGTAGACACTTTGATTTTCAGTGGCTGAAACATCATCACTTTGCAGACGAAGAAAGCGATAGGGTAAACAGGTCTAATACGCCCCCCTTAAGGAAAAATAGCTATATTTCACCAATCGACGCTATGATCTTCTCACTAGCGACTCTAATTTATTGTTATATTAGTTAGAAATTAGTACCCGTTATATTTTTTTATTAAAAACATCCTGATACAAGTACTATTAAACATTTTTCAAAGATGCCTAAATTCTAGTTTTTTCTTTCACCCAGGCAAAATGCCCCCGGTGAAAGTGTAATATGCCCCACAACAAGAGGACGGTATGCCCCACAGCAATCAGTGAGTATGCCCCACAAGAATGGGTGGGGCGTTTTGGCCGATGATGTGCTGTTGTGAATACTTGAATAATTCTACACACATATATAGTTTTAAGCCAAGCTAAAAACTAAGATAGCACAGTGTTTTAAAACGTCGTTTTCGTGCTCAAAATTAATAGCGTCTAAACCGTTAACTTTAGAAGTATAGTTTGTTCGGAGAAGTTGTTGTTCTTATGATTACGCATCCACAGAAGTATACCGTTCAGTGATTAATTCACCTATAAGTGATATACGAAATTTATTTTCCGAACTAATTGAGATAGAGACTTTGTGTCTTCGACAAAGCAAATATTACTACAAAAGAAATAGCTGAAAACACCATATATCTAGCTTCAATAGTTTACGAGTTATGGAACATATTATATGGAAGACCCCTTAAAATTAGTTTTTTTCATGATAACTTTTTTAGACATTCTCGTATCTTCATGAAATCTTCCACAAAGTTGTTTGCGGTATCAAAACACATATTTTTGCCAAACACAGTCAATTCCTATCTGTTGAACTTAAAAAGATATTCCAAATTTCACGATATTTTTGGGGTGACTTCCACCTTAAATAATTCGTTAAGGAGCAAAAAGGAGCAAACTACATCATAACATACTGAAAGTAGCTAGCTTTTCGCCCGATTGTTAGTCGACGCGATTCTCCTCGAGTGTTATGTTCAAAACAATATCCCATCACAGTGGTTTAAAATGAAATATTCAAGCGCACTGCGATAAGCAGCATCATCTTTTCATGGTAAATTGCATAAAACATATTCATCGATGTCTAAAAAAAGGAAAAGAGAACTTTGACCACAATCAATATCAAAGTACGAAACGTAGCATATCGTGCGTTCGAGAAGTGTGTCACGTGAAATTTAAACAATCAGTGGATACTGGTAAGTTTCAAAAAATGATGGAAATCCCACATCCTAATTAATAATTTTTTTATATTGTAACGACATTTAATTATCAAGGGACTGGAAGTTGAAGTATTTTTCAAATATTAAGAGCCATAGTATTCATGGAAGAGGAAGGATTTGAAGTAAGAAAGTTTAGAAAAGCGTGGAGTAGGGTCAATGAACAAGCTTAGAGTTTCCCGGCTACTTAACTCTTTGACTTCTGCAACGCATGAAAATATGAAAAATATAATGAAAATATCGACATTATAAACACATCCAAAACTACAATTTGGTTTTTGAAAGGCAATCCATATGAATTGCATGTTATAGGCGATCGTGTTCTATGCAATTTACCACAAAAACATGAAGCTGTTTGTCGCAGTGCGCTTCAATATTTCATTTTATACCACTGCGATGGCATATTGTATTGAACATAACACTCGGGGAGAATCGTGTCGACTAACAATCATGTCATTATGTGAAAGTAAAAAGCTAGTACTTTCAGTATGTTATGATGTTGTTTGCTCCTTAACGAATTATTTAAGGTGGAAGTTACCCCAAAAATATCATAAAATTTGGAATATCTTTTTAAATTCAACAGATAGGAAGTAGCCAAGTTCAGCAAAAATATGTGTTTCGATACCGCAAACAACTTTGTGGAAGATTTCATGAAGATACGAGAATGTCTAAAAAAGTTATCATGAAAAAACTAATTTTAAGGGGTCTTCCATATAATATGTGCCTTAACTCGTAAACTATTGAAGCTAGATATATGGCGTTTTCAGTAACTTCTTTTGTAGTAATATTTGCTACAACTTTGCCGAAGACACAAAGTCTCTATCTTAATTAGTTTGGAAAATAAATTTCGTATATCACTTATAGGTGAATTAATCATTGAACGGTATACTTCTGTGGATGCGCAATCATAAGAACAACAACTTCTCCGAATAAACTATACCTCTAAAGTCAATAGTTTAGACGCTATTAATTTTGAGCACGAAAACGACGTTTTAAAACACTGTGGATAGTAACTATAATATTTTAGTAAGCTACTTGAAATAGTTCTATTGAATCCGACTGTTTCTAATTGGTTGTAATGCTATTGGAAAAAGTGGAAGCTTACATAAAAGTAGCTCTTTTGAAGCTTTTGTGTATATTGTTGTATTGAAACATATTAAAAATACCAAACTAACTTAGTACGTTGATTTCATGAAACGATCCTGTTATCAGTCATTTTTACATTTTAGATAATTCAGGAGTCCGGTGAGGCGTATTATACCCTTTTACCCTACTGCATTGTTTATGTGGATACGTAATAAAGCGTGGAAAGAAAAATTGCTTGTTTACTTCTAGATAGTTAAAGAGGAGCGTATTTTTGCGAGTTGAGAGGAGCTAGTTTGAGGATATGTTATTGTTCCTAATCCAGTGTGATAAAGAGCTATATATAATGCCCATGATCGCATATTTGTCTTATTTTCTGTGGGATATCCAAATCTTTATGGGAGTGATTTGCGATGATATAAGTAGGGCTCATTATTCATTCGAACATTATTCCTTAGGAAGTGAAGTGAAGTTGGAGCTACTAGATCAACAATTAGCACGTTAAAAACTGTGGGATGTTAGTTGAAAACTATATTCCTTCAAGTGTTCACTAATGATACAACGTAAATCTGTTGTGGTAAGTTATCTGGTAGGAAATCGTTTTAAACTCCTTTTTCCAACAAGAAAAAAATGAAATTAAGTTGCACTAGAACGCACTATTCATACTAATTTATTATGACTGCTGATTTAGTCAGTGGCCATGCTATGATCAGATATACTTACACATTTCATCTGCTGAAAAGTGCTCGTGCCAAAAATCTCCCAGGGCACCGTTTGTCATTCTAAATCTGTACCAAACATCCAAGCCTTTGTTGCTTCCGCAATTCGCTATCGCAATGTACCACCATCTAAAGATAAACCAACCTCAAGTAAGTTAAGACCATTTTCTAGCAGAATCATTTACCTTTGTCTCGAACTAGTAAACGTTCCATGGTTGGCGCAACTGATAACGAGCCTTTCCAACTTTGTCGCTCGTCTAATCCTACTACTATTTCCGCTGTCACCACTTCCTTGGAACAGTTCCTCAACTAATAATTTATAATCTGTACTATTTTCCAATCCATTAGAGGCATCATTGTGAAACGAAATTTCACCGGAATACAAATCTGTAGTATTTAGTGATTCCAAATCAACATCCGTAAAGTTAAAATCATAACCATCAGTTCCGATGCTCGATTCGGTAGTACTAGATTTGAGAAATTGATCATATGAAAACGAATCATCTTCCTTCGTTGGAATCCGATCCGGTTTAGAATCAGGTGCAGGTCGCCTAACAATATGTTTGCCACCATCTTTGGAATTTGGAGTCACCAGGGTACAACCGGAATAGAGATGATTTGTGTACGTCAAAGGCACAATCTGATTGTCAATCGCACTGAGTACGGAAAGTTTTTCAGTGCACGTCTGTAATGCCCCGAAACAAATCAATTATATCGATCATCAAAATCTATTTCACACATTACCTTATCGGTTTTATACACAGCAGGCCATTGCGTTTTATCATCGTAGTACAGCAGTAGCTTTAGTTCGCCAATCCTCTTTTCGTACTCAATCTCATACTGATAACGGCCGTGATTGGACAGGAAACAGAATCTGGCCAGAAATGCCCAATCCTAGCAATACACGAAATTACAAAGTAAGTACACGCTGGTCGAAGCAGCCCTTGAATTTGGCTTTGCCAATGGCAACCGCTCGATTGCCGTCCTACTTACAGCACTCGTTTTCAGATGACCCTCGACATATTTCGCTTCGCCTTCTTTGATTAGCAAGAATATGCTTAGAACGTTTAAGATTAGCATGTTTTCTATTGTTGAAACTACAAAATTCTAACAGTAAATCTCAGTTTGTTTTTAAGGTTCGTAGTTTCTGCACCACGCACCGCGAAAAATACACGTTTGCTGCTTGGAAATGATTTGTTTGCGTGTTACGGCGCTACCGTCGTTAGGGGCATGTTGCATTATTTATCCTTGTATCAATTCGAAGGATAATGGCACTGACCGCCCGGTGAAGTGTTATGGTATACGCTTACACATATATTTACTGTTCGTGATAAACCATTTTGGGTTTCATTCAAGAACGTTGGAATTCCCAAAATTATATGAGTAACGTAATCGTCATTTATTATGAATGTTCGAAAAAATGATTTACTTAAATATTAAACTTATTTCGTGCAGGTGAACGTAATAACGGTGGGATAGTTAAGCATACTGAACCAGTTAGTGCAACTGTTTGTAAAAAAAAACAAAACTATTTACTACTGATTACGAAATTTAATAATAAGTACTTTTAAACATCGTCAATTTATAATAGTAATGTGATCTCCAAAAAAAAACACGTGGCGTGACATTTCACGTTACGTTAATTATTTAGTTGTCCGCCCTTTAGATGCATCTAAATCTAATGTAACGAAAGGACTTGATCTATTAAAATTGGTGTAATCATAGTCTGTTATTTTGATTCCGAACAGTTATTTGAGAACCAATACAATTCATCCATACATTACAGGTTTGAAAAGAGTTTAGGGAATTTTGTTTAACTTTTAGCAGAAATATAAATAGAAGCAGTTAAGTATAGGAACAGGGAAAAGATATATTAATGGCAATGATTTTTAGAAAGAAAAAATATCTGTTTTAATGTTCCTATACTGTTTCCCAAAAATATAAAATCGGGTCATCACTGTATTGATATCAGGTAACAGAAATAAGTTTACCTATTTCATAAAACAAGTATTGTGTGTTTTGAATAGACAGTATTACTTTGGCAATATTGGTGCAGCATGGAAATAAAAATGATATTCATAGGTAATCCAAAATACAAAACAAAGATTCCAAAACATACCTCCCTTCCCATTCCTCCGCATAAATACTCCCCACTTTTGCGAATTTGATTTCAGTTAACATTCAGTGTGCATAAAACGTGCTATAACGATGGGCAAACAAAAGCGTAACCAATCACACCTCCTGACCATTACAGGGGACAATCTGGATCTGTACTGTGATTGCAACCGACAGGTAAGGCAGTTCTTCTGCTGCCACTGCCAGGAGCTGTTTTGTGACAGTTGTACATCGGGGCAACATTTTGACCACACTTTTCAGTCGTTGGATAAAATTCTAACCCCGAATCGTGACGATGATGAGCAACAGCAGCAGCAGGCTATGGATTTGGAACAAAATTGGTGCAAGGTGAAAACTAGTGAAAAATCGGTTGAGGCCAGTGTCAGCGATATACAGAAGTCCATTGCAGCGTTGGATATTCGGCGTGAGAAACAGTGAACAAACTTTTGATTGTGCATATTTAGATTTAATTCAAGCGAATGTGCTGTTCGAAATAAAATAAATTATATTTATACCATCCACGGTCTTTTTCACTGCTAGTAAATATCACATAAATAGTATTTGAAAATGTTTTGATTATGAAAGCGTACAGAAGTGCTCAAGTTATAAGATTTTAATCGCACCTTTTCGGCCAAAAAGCATTGAGCACACCATAAGATAATAAGGCTCTAGGTTGCTCCGGAGCACAAAGCGTGTTTCTCTTTGCTCCAAATTACTTCCAGTACTACACACAGTAAAATGTGTTGTAGATATAACAATATTCTGGTTCAAACAATAATTAAATGGCTGGCGTCCAAAAGGGGCTAACCTCATATTGAGTTTTATGGAAATTCAAGTTTTCTCGTTTGTTTTCCGAGGTTTTTAAAAAAAAGTAGTCTATCGATTCGCAATCAGTAAATTTCATGTTGTAGCTCACATATCGGTGAACTCGATATAATACTGTTAACTAGAAACCGTTGGATTGCATTGTATGTAGACGTTTCGGCCCAAACAGTCGTTCCTGAAGGTGAGAGCCGCTTACACACTTGCTATGATTGACTATTTTCTATCTAATATATATATTTCTTGCACAAATGAATATTATTGAGCGTATTTTTTCGAAAATTTCAGTGAATGTGTCATGTCTCTATATTCAGAGTTGACCAAGCAATAAGGGATTAAGAGAAAAACGGTACATGGTGGTGGGAAAGTTAAAAACCTGTTTTAATCCACCTAGCGGTGCAATTGTGCCTCTTTCAATCATGAACACGAGAATTTTTTAGTTTTAGTTATATTTATTAAAAGCTTTCAAATGTATACATTACAATTTTATTATACATGACTTGACAACTATATACAAGAAATCATTATTCGAGTTCTAAAATTTTGCAAAAGAAAAACCAGCCACGGTAATATTGAATTGAAAAAAGGAGCGAAATCGGCAAAGTTCCAAAAAGTCGATTTCTGAAATTTCATGGGGTCCCCCCTTTGAAAAAAAATTTTGAGCTCCGGCTTATATGGGAATTTTATATGTGACCGGATGGTTTAGGCTATATTTCCGGAACTATATAAGCGATCCGTGCGAAAATTTATTGACATCTGTGGGGATATTATATCTATCATTTGGGACTAAGTTTGTGAAAATCGGCCCAGCCATTTCCGGGAAACTAATGTGAGTTCGTTAATTTTGAAAGATGGCCGCTTTTCCCGGGCACTTCCGGAACCGTCTATGGTGGTCAATGTAGTCAACAAAAGTTTGTTTGACCGTCGGTGGCCTAGAACTGCAAATTTAAGTTGTTTGAGTGACATTTTAGCGAAATTTTTACCTTTTTTGCATTCAGCGGAGTATCGGTTTGAATCACAATTTGCTATGTGATCGCACGCCATAACCCGTAACTCCAGAACCGGAAGTCGGATCGGGATGAAATTTAATAGCTATTTACGAGAGCGCAACACCTTTCATTTGAGACTAAGTTTGGTTGAATCCGTCTAGCCATCCGATGTAACTGTTATTCTGAATTTAGATACTTCCGCCGGGACTTCCGGAACCGATGATGGTGGCCAATGTGGCCAAATAGACTTTGAATGGCTGTTAGTGACCTAATACTACAAATCGAAGTAGTTGTGGTTACATTTTGGAAAAATTTTCACCTTTATACATTAATTGCAATATTAAAATAAATCGACATTTTCTGCGTGATCGTACTCATCACCCTGTAATTCCGGAACCAGAGTCGGATCCATTAGAAATTCAATAGCAGCCTATGGGAACTTTGTACCTTTCATTTGAGACTAAGTTTGTCAAAAGCGGTTCCGCCATCTCTGAGAAAAATGAGTGACATTTTTGGTCACATACATACACACACACAGACGCACATACACACATACGAACATACACACATACATAATAATAATAATCGTCGAGGGTCTTTTCCCGAAGCACGATCCAACTATATGGCCACCGACACCGTACGGCGAAGAAGAAGGAACAAACACGGATCGGCAAGTGACTAACGACGAGCTAGCAGGAGCATCGAAGCGCCTAAAATCAAAGAAAGCCCCTGGTCCGGATGGAATACCAAACGTGGTACTGAAAGCTGCGATCCTGGCATATCCGGACATGTTCAGGATAGTGCTACAGAACTGCCTAAATGAAGGCAACTTCCCCGAAATGTGGAAGGCCCAGAAACTGGTGTTGCTGCCAAAGCCAGGGAAGCCACCTGGCGATCCGGTCTCGTACAGGCCCATATGCCTGCTGGATACACTCGGAAAACTCCTGGAAAGGATCATTCTTAACAGGTTGACGAAATTCACGGAAGGTGAGCGCGGACTGTCCAAGATGCAGTTCGGTTTCCGCAAAGGAGCATCGACAGTGGATGCAATTCGGATAGTGCTCGAGAGTGCTGAGAAGTCATCTAAACAGAAGCGAAGAGGAGATCGATACTGCGCTGTGGTCACGATAGATGTGAAGAACGCGTTCAACAGTGCCAGCTGGGAAGCCATCGCTGCAGCGCTGCATAGATTAAGGGTTCCCGACTATCTCTGCCAGATCCTGAAGAGCTACTTTCAGAGCAGAGTGCTGCTGTACGAGACGAGCGAAGGGCAGAAGTCGTTGCGTGTCACAGCGGGCGTTCCTCAGGGCTCCATTCTCGATCCAACCCTTTGGAACGGGATGTACGATGGGGTCTTAACGCTGCCTAGGAAAGTGAAAATCGTAGGTTTCGCGGACGACGTGTCACTAACGGTGATGGGTGAGACACTTGAAGAAGTGGAGGTGTCGGTGATGGAGACAATAGACGCGATCGAGAGCTGGATGAACGGGGTCAAGCTGCAAATAGCTCACCACAAGACGGAGGTGTTGTTGGTCAGCAACTGCAGATCGGTTCAACGGATGCAGATGTCGGAGGGCACGTGATTGCATCGAAACGTGCATTGAATCAATTGGGAGTTATAAGCGACGACCGGTTGAGCTTCAACAACCACGTTGATTACGCCTGTGAAAAGTCGGCGAAGGCAACGAACGCAATAGCGAGAATCATGCCAAACGTCGGCGGTCCGAGAAGTCTGCTATCTACTGTTTCGTCATCGATACTCCGATATGGGGTTCCTGCCTGGAGTGCTGCGCTGAAAACCAAGCGGAACCGTGAAAAGCTAAACAGGACATTCCGACTGATGGCCGTACGAGTCGCGAGTGCCTACAGAACAATATCGTCGGAGGCAGTATGCGTTATCGCCGGGATGATCCCCATCTGCATTACCCTGGCGGAGGACGTGGAATGCTACCAGCGGAGAAATGCACGTAACGCTAGGAGACTGGTTCAAGCGGACTCGCTGGCTAAATGGCAACAGGAGTGGGACAACGCGGAGAAAGGAAGGTGGACCCACCGGCTCATCCCAAATGTATCGGCCTGGGTACATAGGAAGCATGGAGAGGTGAACTTCCATTTGACGCAGTTTTTGTCCGTGCACGGATGCTTCCGGAAGTTGCATCGGTTTGGACATGCTTCGTCACCCCTTTGCCCGGAGTGTACGACTGTGCAGGAGACACCGGAACACGTGGTCTTCGAATGCCCTAGATTCGCAGAAGTTCGTAGGGGTATACCTGGTATAACAGTGGACAATACCGTCGAAGAGATGTGCCGTGACGAACATACCTGGAACGCTGTCAACAGAGTGGTCTACTCTCCGAGCTGCAGAGGAAGTGGCGAAGAGACCAACAAGAAGCCACTAATCGGGTTTCGAGAGAAATTCCGCCGCCGGGGACCAGTTGAGTAGTACGCGACGTAGCACCGAGTTGGGTCTTCGGGGCGCCTGTGAACCGGACGTCAAGCTTCACCGGAATCGCCGAACCGGCCTCGACATCCTACCGGGTAGCTCGTGAGTAGGCTAGATCCACCGCCGGGGATTAGACCGAGTAGACCGCGTCGCAGAGCTAGCAGTGGGTCGTTGGAGCGCTGGTGAACCGGAAGTTACGCTCCAACCGGAATCGTCGGATAGACCTCAGCACCTACTGTATGGCCCGTTGAGTAGGCTAGATCCACCGCCGGGGACTAGATCGAGTAGATCGGGACGACGCGGAGAGCTAAATGGCTCACAAAAACGAACATCGGAATCAGGAGAAATCTACCGCTCGGTTGCAGGAGAATAGGCTAGACCCATTGTTGGCGACTAGACTGAGTAGTTCGCGAACAAGTGAGGGCGGGAGCTGAATGGCTCATCGGGAAAGTAGAGCGAAACGGAACGAGAGGAAGCCAAAGGGCTCAAGAAATTGTGGTGCTAAAACAAAAGAAGAATCGGTATCGGGAGAGCCTCCTTCGCCGGGGAACTCTCCGTCGGCGTAAGCTAGATCCACCGCCGGGGACTAGACTGAGTAGACCGCAACGAAATACCACCAGTTGCAGGTCGTCGGGGCATCAGCGAACCGGACGCCCTGCTCCACCGGAATCGCGGAACTGATCTTGACACCTGGTTGGTTGGCTCGGTTTCGGGAGAACTTCTCTCGCCGGGGAATTCTCCGTCGGAGTAAGCTAGGTCCATCATCAGGGACTAGACCGAGTAGTTCGCGAACAATTCTGGTGCTCAACGAGTAAACGGCGCTGAATGGTGCGAGAAGGGAGTTGCGGTGCTAACTGGCACAAGGGAGCCGAAGGGCTCGGTGAATTAGACAGTCTGAAGTTTGCCGCCCAGACTGTATTCGTAGGGGAGGAGTACTAAGCCTCGACTCACAGCCAGCTTTCCGACTGCCATGCAGAACTTGCCAGTCTGTGTGGCTGGTAGAGAATTGGTGGTGTGTAGAGGAGTGGGGCTGTAACCCTGCGGAAGAAACGAACTAGTAAGTAGTTGAATTAGACTGTGTGCTATGCACATAAAAACCCCTCCCCGAAGTAATGCCGTATGGTAGTGCCGGGGAGGAATCAGGTTCTGGGCAAGAGCAGTGGTTTTTTAGCGGGTCGTGTGATGGCAGCCCAAACCCGTTCCCTGAGACATTTGAATTTTGTACATTTTCCCTCAGGTCTAGAGTTTTCCTGAAAAGTTTTTCACTGCTCCAAACAAAAAAAAACATACATACACACGCACAGACATTTGCCGAACTCGACGAACTGAATCGAATGGTATATGTCAGTCGGCCCTCCGGACCTTCGTTAAAAAGTCGGTTTTCAGAGCAATTGCAATACCTTTCTATTGAGAAAGGCAAAAACGTGGAATCAATTATTATCTTTCGTTATAGAGTTATGATGTTTTCGGAAAAGTTGTTGTATGGCACTTAGCGCTATATTTGGTTGAATCATAGTAGTTCGGAATTCAGGCACTAGGGTGGTGTTGTTATCAACTTTTTAATAAAGCTAGATAGAAATGCGGTATCTTCGAGAAAGTTATAGGTCCTATCATTTTGAACATATCTTCTGAAAATACAAACTTTGTAGGACCTGTATGTTTCGAGATAGAGAAAGTTTTAGTTAAAACAGTTACTTACAGATTATGTTCTCAAAAATGCACCATATCTCAAAATTTGTAGGATCTGCAAAGTTGGTACCTTGAGAAGATATATGTACCTGACGTACAACTTCACCGTAGACACCATCTTTCTATCTCGTTCCATTCAAAAGTTGATAACAGCGCCGCCCTAGCGACTGAATTCCGAACTAATATAAAACGATCGAATCAAGCGGTAGATGTCACTCAACAACTTTGCCAAAGACACCATAACTCCAAAACGAAAGATAAGGAAAGAACGTGTGAATTGTGGGTTAGCCCTCTTTGGACGCTAGGTACCCCCGGGGTTAGCCCCCCAAATTACGAAAATGCTCGTGAATGGAAAAGTAGTACATTTAATGATCTTATTTTTTCTAGGCTACATGGGTCAATGAACTACTAATAAAAGAATGTGTTTTTACAATAAAATCAACGTTAATTTGGAAAGGCGGAAGTTTTTTCCATCCATCGTAAAAAATGCATGTGGTTTAGCCCCTTTTGGCCGCCAGCCATTCAGTTGAGCATTTGGAAAATGAGCAGGAATTCCGACTGGTTTTTTCCAAAATTGTCTCATGTGACACAACTGATTAAAAATTACAAAAATCTTCAGAGGCGGCTCCAGCTGTCAGCATGAGTCAGAGACATGACTGCAATGAAGTTTAAGTGTTTCCCTTCTAACTTGTGCCGTAAATTGTCATCAGAATGTTCAAGTAAGTGGTTTTGAATATTTTTTTCAGATTCGAAAAAATATCATTGCGTTTAGCATCCTGGAATATGCAAACACTTTAAAACTATTAATATTTCCTCCAGGATTTTTTTTAAATTTTTCGCGAATAACTAATTTAGCTGTTATTTTTATGATAAAATAAAAGACAATTATATCTATAAGGTTCATATACATTTTCTTGACTCTTGACTTTTGAATTTCAGCGATATTAGCCCCAGAACTTTGCACTGGGGTACAAACGAGCGACCGAAAATAAAAGTCGCAAAGACAGAACATGCTTCGTAAAACCCGTTTCTAATATATTAGAATATAAAAATATATATAAATAAATAAACTTCAAGCATTAAAATCGCACTAGGACTTTCCTTTGTAAGAGTCGGATAAAAAAACTTTCAGTGTAAAAACTGGAAAAAAATATATGCGATTCTTACAAAGTAGCTTTTTTTAGCCGACTTTTAATCTTGAATTTCCATCTTTGAAGTCGTGCGAAGACGACAAATCGGCATTTTCCGATCTGGGACCATAACCATAATTCAATTTAGAGTTCCTAATAAGTGTAGGAAAAGGTGACAAACCCAGTTTGCTTCTGGCCTTCGTGGAAGCAGGAGTCAAAGTAGGCGTGGGGTACATTTGTACCCCAGTGAACGGTGGTCGTTAGTGTTTCGTTCTGTCAGTGGAAATGTGACTCGTGACAATACCAGTTTAAATACTGGTGGTTTTACTACGTAAGTACCAATTAGTATTATGTAATCTTTTTTAACCATTTATTCAATTAATTTAATTTAATAGTTTAGCTTAGCTTATGCTGATTTCGGTTTTAGATCAGAGTCGCCCTAGGTTCGCTCTAATATTTACAAAATCCATACAAAAGTGACAGCTCAGAGCGAACCTAGAGCGACTCGATTCTAAAAACGAAATCAGCATTAGTTGACCGCCCGCGAGATTCTCGTGATTGATCAAAGCCTGTTGAAATTGCATATTGAACCAATTGAATGATACTTGGCAGTAGTACATCATACTCAACGTGCAACCTAAAGAGACTAAGATTATAGTATGATCAATAACGTAGATGGCCACGCCCATGCAGGGGTGACATTATGGAGCCATTTCGAATCGACTTTTTCATACAAGCTCGCATACAATAAAGCTTTCGTTTCGTAATGCGCAATGTCACCCCAGGTCAATTTTGGGATGGGAAGGAATGTTAGTTCAACACTTGTGACTATTATGACCGAGGAATTTTCTACATCATCCACAAGTGTCGCAGGATAGGTGTCGCTCACGATCAATTTCCGAGAACTCGAAACGAGCAATTTCAACTCCGAACAGCCGGCCATCGGGAGTATTGCTTCTTATTAACACTTCAATGATCATTACCAAAGTTTGCAGTACAAAGCAAGCGTTCAAAAAGTATAAAAGATATCCCAAATGAATGTGAAGAAATTCACTGCAAAATGTTAATTACAAGATGGCATCTTCACTCTCCCTATCAGACACGTTTCCATAAATGGGTTAAATGCCAAATTGCAAACGACATGTTTATCATGTGTAATAAATGTAATAAGCAACAACGACAAGGGCTCTTGATCCATCAGCGGCGGAATGGAAGGGAGAAGAATAATACTGGCGAAGACCGGTTCAAACTCGAAAGAGTGACGCAGAGTACTGCACTGGATGATTTTGAAGAAAGGCCCAGGAGTGCGATTTTACGAAGTTTTACATTTCGATGGTCCTATATTTTCTGACAGAGTGAAGTTCTGGAGTGTTGAAATGCCTACCACTGTTTAGGAAAGCAAAAGTAATACAAAGCTAGTGTCAGACCTTCATGAGACCCCAAGAAGTCACTTTTAGAGGTATTCCTTAATGTAGATTTGTCGGTAGACGGTTTCAAATTTAATTAAAAAACTGGCTTATTTTGACACATCTACACATCGCTTGCCACACAAACAAATTGTGCACTTCGACAGCTTTATCTTAGACCAATTTAATAAATATTCTACCAGAATGTTTTCTTTTTTAAATTCGGTTTTTATACCAAAGCTTTGGAAGTTATATCTTGGCATGGACGAGCCGGTATATTAATATATGCTGTTACTCAGTGTAGAATTAGACTAAAAACTTAACGTTGGTACACAATCGGGAATAGTGAAAAGGTGACTATATGTCAGTGATTCACTCAATACAGAATGGATTAAGGGTATAATGCAAAACCTTAAGGTCTATCAAAATTATGCATGGTTCTCGAGCTCGCGAAATATACAAATTAAGGGGGGTGGTAAGTGCAAAACTTTCGTACATTATAGTGTATCATCTAAATAACATTCTGTAATTTTTCTATGCAAAATATCGATAAACTACTCGGTGACGAAGCTTTTAGTAGAACGTATCTGAAAAAAAAAAACATGATTTGCGGTGTTACCTGCCATTCAAAAACTACTTATCCGATTTCTTTCAAACATTCTAATGACTAACAATCGAGCCACTATATGAAAGTAAAAAGCTAGTACTTTCAGAATGTTATGATGTTGTTTGCTCCTTTACGAGTTATTTAAGGTGGGAGTTACCCCAAAAATATCGCAATATTTAGAATATCTTGTTAAATTCTACAGATAGGAAGTAACTATGTTCGCCAAAAATATGTGTTTTGATACCACAAACAACTTCTATCTTAATTAGTTCAGAAAATAAATTTCGTGTATCACTTTTTGAATTAGTCACTAAACTATATACTTCTGGGGATGCGCAATCATGAGAGTAACAACTTCTCCGAACAAACTATACTTCTAAAGTTAACGGTTTAGACGCTATTAATTTTGAGCACGAAAACGACGTTTTAAAACACTGTGGAGTATAATATGAATTTGAATTATATGAGAAATCTATTATTCTATCTTAATAATATGTGGTTTATTTGGTGATCTGTGTATTCATATTCTATTCAACATCTACTTCACGACTGAACGCAATGCTTAATCCATGTGGTAAATACATGAACCCTGTAGAAAAAATTGCTTTCAAGTGAACTTACACATTATTTAGTGCTCAAAGTGAACTTTCATAATATTTTTGGAGAAATAGTTCATTCATTATTTAGTAAATTCACAAAATGTGTACGGAATCGAATTCCATGTGTTCTCATATTCCGATATTCGAAATTGATTTAGTTTTACCCCTAAAATACCAATAAAGCAATACTCTGTATGTAAGTCTCATTTTTAGTTATTGGAAATCGGTAAGTCAGGAATAGAAATATAAAATGTTTAATATCTCCGCCGCTCGTGAACGTATTTTGACAATCTATAGCTTGGTAGAAAGAATTTCGCCCATATCTCAAAATATAAACAACATATCCAAAATCAAAAATAATAGTGTCAAATTGTCACGTTAGGCCTTTCATTTAAAAGTAGTTTTGCTAAGATCGGTTCAACCGTTGCTGAGATAATTACATGACATTAGCACACATACATACATACATACGTACATATACACACGTACAGGCATTGTTTGAACGAATCCTATACATTTCATTTGTAAGAAATTGTTAAAATTGAAGTCTTTGAGTAACAAAGTAAAATTAAATTTGACCTTAAAATAAGAAATACACTTACTGAAATCCAAATATTTACAGTTGTAGTGCATAAACATCGTATACATCATGATAAAACATCAAAACCTTTACTGATACTCAACTATATGTTCAAGTGATCGAAAGCCAAATTATTTATCTATAAAACTTATTGATGCTCTGAAACTAGAAATATTTGAATTTGATTTTTATTTTGTAGAGAAGCCCAAATTCGAGAGAATAAGCCGAACAAGAACTGATCAAACCATTATTCAGATAAATTGTTTGTTGGGTGGCTGTATCAAGCTTAGTGGAAGACACCACTATGGTTTCCTAAAAGTAGATAAAATTTTGTATGTAATACAACTACCGGTTTTTTACGTATGCATTCTTAAACATATAATTATGAATCTTTAACAATAAATTCCCAAACAAATTCTTCGACATCTTTGCATTGGTTTGGATGTTTTGTATGTTAATGGTTTTGACGGGATTATGCTACCTGTTAAAATGCAATAAAATAACATAAAAGTTGAAATGCAGACTACCTACTTACGATAAACCATAGTCATTGTATGCTACCATCAACACAGCAGAAACAACAGCTGTCAAGCATTCCGCGAGCATCATGCTAACAGTTCACCACACCAACACAAACCCACCCACCCTATAGTATGCTGCCTGCATAGCAGGCCGTGGCTGCTGTGCCTTTACCTGCTATGCTGCGCCGTCCCTCATCGCATGGGATCGCACTACCACACGGAAACAGGCACCCTCCTTTGCGCTGGCTGTTCCGTTCTATTCGTTCGTAGAATAATTTTGACTGCGAAAAAGAGCGTACATGTTGTTTTGGGAGTATTTTCTTCAAAAGATGATTTTTCACTTTTCCACCCTCAACTGGGACCCCAAAGTGGCCATCAAAAGTGGCGAAAAGTGCGCTGCAACCCGAACGGGTTGATGCAAGTGATTTCGGTGGCGAAAGTGTGTGGAAAATTTGATTTTCGGACAAGGAAAATTCGGGACTGGAAAAGTTTTTTTTTAATCACATACAGTCGCATAGGACGACACGTTGATGAAGTGCATGGGGGAAATGTGTGAAGGGCTAATGTGAAGAAAAAAAAAAGCAAATGTTGTTCGACAGCAGCACACGAGAAGCATATTGTTGGGGTGTCTTTTCACTTGATAGTTCCTTTTGTGTGTATTATTTTAATTTGGGGTTTTCCCATGTTGCGACGCGTGAATGTTTGAGAAGTTGCAGAAGAAAAATCTAATATCCAGTACAAGCACGACTAGAGGAAGGATTCACCGCCCCAAAACTGCCACCCAACCGTTTGCTGGATTTTGCCTGAGCCGCTCTCTCTCTACTGGTGTGGCCCCTCCTCATCGAAATCCCATTTTGCTCAGTGTTTGATGTGTGACTACTTTCCGGGCGTTTCTATCGATCAGCTTTTCCCAATTTCATCACACTGCTATTAGAAAAGATCAATTCAAGTGGAAACGAAATGTGATCAGCGGAAGAACAAAATCGGAATAAATCTGTGAATTTTTTGTTTCCCTTTCACGCCCACACGATCTACTACTGAGTGATGAAAATAAGAAGCCTGCAAAAATCGTGTATCCTACATATCTCAAGTGAAAACAAATCATAGAAGAGAGAAAAATCAGTAGGAAAATTCGTTCATTTGATAACCATTAAAATCTCGTGATCAAAAAAGAAGAATAAAAACAACACATCCAAGGGAAACCTGAAGCAGTGCAGAACATCGACGACAGCGGAAAATATGGATCAATGTTCAAGCTTTCTGGTGTCTGCGCTATTCAGCACAATAATTCTCAGTGGTTTATATAATCCAGTTGAAGGTAATGAACATGAATGCTTTGGATTAACTTTATCCGATTGTTGTATGGGTATGAGAATGTGTCATTTAATTCATAACGTTCCGTCGAAAAGATGAACAACATCAAAAAGGGGCACAGCTTCAGTCGGATGCCGAAAATCGATATTCTATCGGTGTGCTTTGAAACTGTCCTAGGAGTAGGAACATGACAGAACAACAAAATGCAAATAGCAGCAACAAAAGTTTTTTGTCCAGTGAGACAGTTTTAGGGACTAACAAAGGATGAGTTATCTATGTGCAATTAGCCAAATTGAGGTGGCTGGTTCATTCGAACAAAAGTTAGGATAAATTTTCCCGTTGAGCATTAACACCAGTAGGATAACGTGATATTGGGCGATGTCCTGCTATGGATAGGTGTTTTCACAATTCAAATTTTTCCAACAAGTATTTTAGCAATGAATAACAAAGCGCATTTTCTATGTTAAATATTTTAAATCACTTTTGATTCATCATTCAAAACCTCTTTAAGGGTAGTAGAGATTTATAAGTATCATTCTACACTTGCTGGTTAATTTAAGCAGCTACAAAGATACTAAAATTTGACTTAAATTGGATAGTTTACGAACCGTTAGAAACTGAACTGGGTTTTATTAAATTTTATTAATTTACTTTTTTATTAAATGGAATTAAGTAACCTATTTATTTTATTATTTTCTTGGCCTGATATATAAGCATAAGCATAGCATAAGCATAAGAGATCGCCCGTAGTTGCTACTCCGTTATTGACCAGAACCAAATTAGGTTGCAAAATGTTCATTGGAACAACATGCTTGGGAATAACATGATGAGCCACATTGTACAATCTATTCTGATCCCTGCATGCTGATCAATACCGACGCCGGCCACGTCCGAATGCAGATCTTCTGGGAAAGGAAGGAATGTTAGTCCGATACATGTTGCTACTAGAGACCGAGGAATCCTCTGCATCTCCACATGTATCACGGGAATGGGAGAGTTGTTAGTAAGTGTGCCAGTGGCGTTATCATGTAATAATTGCTCTGGGCAGCCGGCTGCCGAGAATGTGGGAAATTTATCATTTGTTGTATTAATACGATTAGCAAAATAAGCAACTTGAACTCCGGAAAGCCGGCTATAAGGAGCACTGCTTATATTTCTTAATAATATCAATCACGCGACGAATTTTTTGTGGTTTCTATCGTGTCGGTGCTGATTTTACCCGGTGATCGTTTGAATAAAATGAGGAATCTTATACAGAAGGTTCATCACACTCTTCCATAGGTGTCGCGAAGTTGGTGTTCTAGGATTCGCTCCATGCAAGCGATGCGACCTGTACATAGTTCATTAGGTAGTAGTTTAGTAAGTTTTCGAGAACACGATCGCTCGAAAAAGAAGATCTTGTTTAGTCTTTGGTTCTTTTTAAACACTGGGTAGCCGGCTACCGAGAGTATCCTGTTTTCTAAACAAAAGCAATTTTAACTCCACACAGCCGATCGTGGGAGTATTGCCTAGAAAAGCTAATCTTATCTGCATAATAGGCCGGATCACTATTTATTGCCACATTATTTAGACTAATTTCGCTATAACTTCTCCACAATATATTTTTT
The DNA here is from genome assembly GCF_030247195.1 of Topomyia yanbarensis. Classification (NCBI taxonomy): domain Eukaryota; kingdom Metazoa; phylum Arthropoda; class Insecta; order Diptera; family Culicidae; genus Topomyia; species Topomyia yanbarensis. Next base: position 11,175,047 of record NC_080672.1, read on the forward strand.
GGGTTGCAAACTACCGAGTGATAACACGTTATACACACAAAGAGTTATGATAGCTCGAGATGTTATAAATCAACGAAAGTATTTCCAATTTCGAATATCGGATTGTTTGCGAAATACACGTATACGAACGATTATATCGAACATTAAAGGGAAATACAGAGGCTCGTTAACCTGATGCACGGGCTTGCCACCAATAACGGAACTTGAAATTAGATTCATTAAAACAGACGCGGCGAATTTTCAGTACGTATTGACCCGCGATCATCGATACTAGTCAAGTTAAAGTCTTACTGGAGCTGATTTCCCAACAACTATTCGTTTGGACGGTATTGTTTTCTCCGCTAGATCTGTTCGCACCCTCTCATTCTGCTACTATTGGCAGAAGGCTGATAGCACCCAGTCGTCGCCGGTCTAAAGACCAAATGCCATTAATAAACTTAGACTCGCGTGGAGGCATGAGATAGAATTGAAAGCTGAATGAACATGACAGCAAAACACTTATTCTTCGTGCTGACATAACTGAAGGTAATTGCCTACCGATCCCCGACTCCCCCCGCGAATTGTCAATTCTCAAACCCTATACATGATTGAAGTCATCATTCTACTCAAATAAGGCCATGTGTCTTCCCTAAGCACATTGAATGCTCTTTGGATCAGTTCCCCAGTTGGTGAAACAAACTCTAAAGAAACATAGAAATTAGTTTGCTCAGTCCAAAGAAAAGTTTGCCGACCGGCAGATACGTGTTCCCGAATATTAAAGAATCAAAACCTCTCCTCATACGCAATAAAATAAGAAAGTAAAAAAAAACAGTTGAATATCCAAGGCGGCTCATTTCCAAAGATAGCACCGCCTATGAAACACCCAATAAAACATAGGTGACAAGGGACGCGGACGAAATTAGCTGAGCTGGAGTGGCTGGTTTGCCACCTATTTTTCGGGCGAAGAATTTTGGGGCGACACCTGGTAGTCGCTAGTCGCTGGTGAAACGCCAATTATTTGAATATGCTAATTTTTCTTATTGCCGTATCTTTTTTCACTTTTCGGATTGAATTTTTTTCTCTGAAAAACCATTTTTCACTATTTTTAGAATATACACTGTGTTTCTAGATGTTTTCTGTGAACTTTTATTGTCCTTGCATCGGGAATCGACGGCCCGTAATGCGAGGAAAATATATTTTTTCATTTGCCGGAATTCGATTTTCACAAACTGTCACCACTCGCGTCACTCAAAAATATGCCGAAAATGCTTTTATAAGCCACTTAACTTTGTATAATCGTTAAATTGCACCCTTATTGACACTTTCTATAACCGGGAGGCAGTAAACTGCGCCGAAAATAATGAATATTAACCGACTCGAAGGGAGCTCTACAAGAGTCAACCGCTCGCGACGAAGATACACACTCGAATCCTATTATTTTCTTGGCCTGATATAAGGCAAATACGCTAACAGGCTATCGTCACAAATAAACATACAAATACAACCTATTAGAAGCGAACTATCCAAAAGATATTGTTTATTGAACTACATTCTTTTATTTTCTTAAAAGAAAACTAATAAGTAGAAGCACGACTCAAATTATTCAACCGATGCAATTCTAGGCGGTCTATCGTTTGTCTGACAGCATGAGCATGGTCGACCTACACATTAAACATTTATAGCTAAAACTCCCACATATCTTTATTCCCGTACTTGCATTGGAAAACTGAGTAAATTTCCCATCCACTTACATCCTAATCAATTCCAATTAAGAAAACAAAATATTTTTTTAGAAGAAAAGTAGATCAAAGTTACAGTTTTTCTGAGAGTTTCGTAATTTCCCTAAATATAAAATCTTAAAATTTATCGACAAACGAATCGGCATCGGCCCATTATGAATCTCAACAATTTGTTGACACCTCCACACAACATGACGCCAATATAAATGCAGTGGATTTGAAGTGGTCGGTTTTTAATATGCCATGACTTAATTCAAATTAGATTTCATCCAAGTGAAGAGAGATAACGGCATAATGTCGAAAAAATAATTGTAAAACGCGGCGGGAGGAAGTATTGCGATATTTATAACGTTGCTATTAGATTTTTACTTTTTGAACGAAAGCACTTTAAACTAACTTCTATTGCACGTAATGTAATAGAAATATCTACTGGACATTACATCTTACAATTGCTTACGTAGATGTTTAAGTACACCAATAATTACAGAAAAATTAAACAATTAAAAGCTTTGAAAACAAGTTTTTTAATGGAAGCTGTCAGGTACGTCTCGCCTATATGTTTGATTTTGGCCACACTCAGTACGCTGACGGTCAAGTCTCATGAAGTCTCTTGACCGTGAGCTAAGCCATTAGAAGACACATTCTTTCCTTTTGTTCATCTGATACACATCAATGCTTTAGCATAACTGTGCCGTGAGTCTTTAATGAAGTTTACAAGATGTAGCAATAAAAATTAGATTTGCTAATGCCCGTCCATCGGGTCTTGTTAACGCTGCTTGCTTCTGCGTATTGAGATCCTCTTCCTTGGCAGTAAAATATTAGCTGCGTTGTCTGCCTTAGCTTGGGGGTCGTTCGGCCCGCCTTCTCTCACGTTTTCGCTCATGTCCATGACGTTATCGATACTGCATTTATGTTGCTCGTGGTTGGATGTTCTTATTTGTTTCTTGTGCTTACGGGTCGCTTTCATTCGATTCGGATCAATGGAGTGTCATCTATAAGAGATGATCAGACTGAAGGTGGGTGTTTTCATTTTCATCTCTTAACACGTTCGAACTGTCACTCTGGCTCGTGAAGATGGCGAGTAACACTCGTCTATAACGAATCGGATTCGCTGTTTTCAGAAACATGGACGACAATCTCTGAACCACGTAGTTTTTGAAGAAATCCAATCCACGCGAGCCACATCATCAAACACCTAAAAGTAGTTTAGATGCTACATGCATATCTATTTCTTTCGGCAGCTAATATCAGAATGACGATCCGCGTGATCATCCAAGAACACACGCGAATGTGTCAATATCCACACGATTATTAATTCGAACTTATACCGGCAAAGTCACATACGCACGAGCGCATGACATACGAACATACGAACACCAGGGCCATCTTAAGACCACTCGGAGTCCCTGCGCACTACTGAACGAGTGGGCCCCTATAGTTGAAGAGGACTTTTCATGCTATAAGGCTATTTCATACATACGGCTATTTTCGTAAACAGCTATGTATAATTGCGTGAATATTACAACATCTATTATATATGTCATAAGATGCCATTCTTCATTGATTGATGGGCGAACGTTACTAGTTTAGAAATCCACCGCTGACTGAAGTATGACGTTTTGAAACATTAAATATGGACAAACTTCGTGAACAATTCATATTTATCAATTTTAATTTTTCTTGGTTCATACTATCTTCAAATTTGTAGGGTTTCCCATTCTTAATGCTATTCTCAAAAATATTGCACCACAAGACTTTCATAGAACCACGCAGAATAACCATGTTTAGTTGAAGTACAGTTTAACGTGTAATGTTCATATTCTGCAAAATGTAATAATGGGCAAATGTAAATGTAATGTTTGGGAAATTCGGTGAGTTTTCTTTCTATTAACATAACCAGAAAATTTAGCCTAGCAAACTTCAGAAAATTCAGCTCGCACATTGCATCAAAATTATCCCATCACAATCTTAGAAACGACTCGGGGCAGTGAACACCACAGTTCCGAGAGTACCTGATGTTTACCAGAAATAGATTTCATATCGTTGAAAAATACAAACAAACAATGATTCGAAATTAATCGGAATTTTTTTTTATCTGGCTAACAATCTGCAGTTGCTGCAAACGAGGTGAGATTCATGTCACAACCGGAATTATGAACCAGGGCATAAACTTACCACATAGCGCGCCTGAACAAACGTCGACTACCTCTTTTAGACAAGACTCTGGTTCTTCGGTGTTTTGACGTGATTCGGCATTCGTGCCGTTACGCAAAATCAATTGTAGAATTTTATAGAGTCGTCAAAATAAATTTTGTGCCCAAAAACTGCGATGCGCCGAGAACATAGCTTTACAGCTCCAGAAGAACAACTCTCGACAAAAAGACTGCAATATGCCAAACTGACCGGAACTTCAGTAAATCGAAAGATACTGGGCAATTACAAATGAAAATTTAATAAAAGTAGAACATAGCTGGAAGAGAATTTACAGACACTACTGTGTAAAAGTTTATGAGAACCTTTCAAAACTGTTTATAAATATTAGGGGGAAATGGGCCAATTCGGACCACTGGCTAATTCGGATCTCCAGCTGTTTCTCAGCTATTCTAATGTTATGAAAAGCGTATATATCATTTTCATGACAGCTCTGTTCTTTCTTACAAAATTTTACGGTGCTCAGTTTTCGTGTGCGTGCACTAGGGGGAAATGTTGTTTTGGAGCGCTTTTTTTTAAATGCGTTAGCCGAAAAACAAGATTTTTGTTGGCAACAACAATTAATTAAATCAAGTGCATTATCGTAATTTTTGATCTGCCGGATAATATCTTTTATTTGATATCGTGTTTTTGGTGATTTTCGTTTAATCGGTGTGTAAATAATAGAATATGGGTTGGTCCAGTTCGGACCTTTTGCCGTATATACGATCTGATACGCGATCGCGAAAAACCGTTTGAGACGAAAGTGTGTGCATATATCTTTATACGAATTTTTATTGTTGTCTATTGTTGTACCATGTTCCTAATGTGATGAAACGTGATATAATGTAGTATCAGAAAAGCCATATTGACACATTCCAGCGTTAGAGGACAACGTTTGCACGTATTATGCAACTGTTAACAGCTTGTCGTTTGAAAAATCCTACGATGTATGCTCAAAACACTTATTTGAATGCTTTAAAAGTCCTAACACAACGTTAATGTTATGTATTCGAGATTTTTCAGGTTGTCATTTCATTCTGAAAGGTGAAAATGTCGCGTTAGGGGACAACAGAGCAAAATATTGATTTCCCAACCTACACTTGTATTTATCAAAAAACCTGCTCTATCTCAAACTTTAGAGCATCCATTTGTTCTAGGAATTTGATCATCGATAGTCACAGAACAATACTGTATACTTAGATTTTCGTGCTTTCATGAAATTTTTTTCACGACCGTTGCAAACGCTGCGTTAGGGGACAACATCAAAATGAACACAAACGGTCGCATATGAAGTGTTGTCCCCTAACGCGACCGAAGTGTTTGTTGAAGCTCAAACAAAGCGAAGTATATTACCTCTAGACATGTAAATAACTCAAAACAAAGATTTGAAATGCCAAACTAGATGTATTTCTAGTTTCACCTTCATGTGTATTTGACAAATATTTAGAAATCAAATTAATGTGGATTGAGAACCAGAGCCTAAAATTCTCATACCTATTCAATGAACGACAAAATTCAGAGAATTCATCTTCGTCCTTTCATTGCCTCTTTCGTTGCTAAAAAAATAAAACAATAAAGGCGATGTCCCCTCCTCTCTCGATTCTACGAAAACGAGTAGCAGCAGCAGCGACTTTCGTTTTCCTATGACAATCCGAGATTTTAATTTCGTTTTGATGCATGCTCAGTAATTTGCGATTCTCATTCATTAAATGAAATTAATACAATTGCACAATGCAACTAGAACATAGTTAAAATGAGAAATATGCTCACCGATCAGGTTTCCGTCTTACAATACCATCATTAGCTCACAAATCTACAGAATCGAGCATCGACAAATAAATATCATTGCTAGTGTATTTTCGTTTCCCCAGCAGTAAGTTCAATATCGATGTTACCAATATCATTCTGAATCTCAAAGCGCAAACGAGCGTGCGGAGCGAATAATGAAAACGCTCTGCTACGTGCTTGCTTTGTCCTAGTCCGTTGTCTCATTTTCGATTTCGCAAAGTGCTAGTGGTATGGAAAGAAGCTTCGTTCTTTCGTCAGTTTCGCCTGATTTTGGCAAATGAAAAAAAAACATTTTCCGACACTGTTGAGAACAGGCCACAACGCATACCACAGTGTGGCCCGGTATAGAAGAGATTGTAGACCACAATCGCCACTTTCTAATGGTTCGGAAAAGGTGGTTTCAAGTAGTTTTAGTAAGTTGAATACATTATTGACATAGGAAAATATCTTCTATATATAAAAGTATATCTATATATATATAAAAGTCAAAGTTTGTATGTATATGCTTTATAGACTCCCAAACGGCTTAACCGATTTCCGTAAAAATTTGCACACAGTAGGTATTTGATATGGGGCGTGTTTGTGTGCTATTAATTGGAGATTATCTGCCCGCCAGATGGCGCTTTGGAACAAATTGTGTTTTCCTCCTATTTCGCAGAGTGTCGCAGCAACGCGCGATGGGTATTAGCTAGTATATATATATAAAAGCCAATGTTTGTATGTATATGATTTATGGACTCCCAAACGGCTTAACCGATTGCCGTCAAAATTTATACATGGTGGGCGTTTGTTTTGGAGCGTGTTCCTGTGCTATTGGTTTGGGATTATCTGCCCGACAGATGGCATTCCGGAATAAATTCTTCTTTTTTCTTATTTTGTTGAAAGTCGCAGCAACGCGCGATGGGTATTGGCTAGTATTAAATAAAATTGACTGTTTATTATGGTGACTCAACAATTTTTATTTTGTTGACCAAATAAGTTTTTTCAAGCAATTTTAATGCGCTGACTTTGTTTTTTGACATTATAAAATCTTGAAAATAAAATTGACTGTTGAATAGGGCATATCAAAAAACGTCATTAGGGTGGTTCAATATTTATTTTTTTGTTGCGTTAAAAATAAACAAATGTGACACTGAAGCAACTCAGCAAAGGTAAGACTGTCAAAGGATTATACTCAGTCAAGCAGTTATGATATTTACATATTGTATATAATGTCGCGAAAAACCAGTAATACGGTTGAAGTAAAGATTTCGAAATATAATATCGCCCTTCCCGTTCAACCTCTGGCGTTTGTTCAACCGTTTCTACTCATAGATCTGCAAGAAGACACTTAATAGTTATGATTGCGGAAATTAATCAAAATGCAGCCGTTTTACGCAATTTTTGGAAAGAAGGGAAAGACGCAGCTTTTGGAAAATTTAGATATATTTCAGTATAAAAAAATGTTAAAAATCTGCACACAATTGCGGTCTTATGGGTCAGCTGGCCGGCTTGTCACTGAATTATCTAAATGATAGAAAACTGGAGAATTTCGTGAAATTGTATATTTTATTTGCGAATTCCGAGAAATGCGTATCCTCGATAAAATTTCGACTTTAACGTGCTATAAAAACATTAAAAGCTGTGTTAAACTACGATGTTTGGTTCATGTAGAAGAAAATCAATTCCGAAAAGACAAACCGTGGATTGTTCCAAGTGGTCAATAATTATAAGCTGTGAAGTCCGGTTCCATTTTTTTTCATAAATTTCTCCACGGAAAATCTCCTCCATCTTTTTATTTGTTCTGCTCCCAAGCCCAGTACGTTGGGAAAATACGATCAAAAATGTCCATTTTCACTTAAAAGATGCAAATTTTTTTTCGCGAAGCTTTGGTTTTAAACTGTGAAATCCCGTTTCATTTTTTTTTAATTCCTTCACGGTGATTTAGTTGGAACCTCAAATCCCTGCCATCTTTTTATTTGTGCTGCTACCAAGCCTAGTTCAATGGGATTTTTTTTAATCGTATGCTGCCCATATAAGCATAAGAATCCCATATGGATTTTTGTCGAAAATGAGATATCTGTTGGATTATATTCTGTGTCACCACTGAATCATAATGCACAAATAAGATTACCAGGTTTGTTCAGAAAATATCGAAAAAAATACCAAAACATGATTGTCCCATCCATAAGGCTCAATGAAAAATGTAAATCTTGAACAGCGTTTTTCTCGGCTTGCTGTTTTTCAATATGGGACTCTTATGCATATATGGGCAGTATGGCATTACAGTAAATTTTTTCGATTCGATTTTCGAATAATTTTTTCAAAAAGTCCTTGGATCTAAAAATTTATAAACTGTTTTTTGTTTTGAGACTAGATGCTGATGTTTCATGCTATTTTTAGACATATTTCGACAAAAAATTTTTTTTTCGATTTTCAACATTTCATGTTCTCCCCTTTGGATTTTTTGTTATATTATGACAGCAATATTCAAACGCCGCACCCCCTTAATTATGTCCGATTGCGCTAAAAACTTGCATAGATTACTTTTTCGATGTAATAAGCATTTTATGTAAGACTTTATGCGAAAATTTAAGATGACCATTTTTATTGATATCTTGCCTCTTGAACACCCCTAGTTCTCCATACAAACTTTGGTTTTAAACTGTGAAGCCTGGTTCCAATTTTTTCAAAAATTTCTTCACCAGGGATTTCCTGGGACCCAAAACTTTCGCCATTTTTTTTTCGTTCTGCTCCCCGATCATGCGTTGAACAGTGTTATCCCGTCAATTTGAAAGAATATTTAACCCTTTCATGCCCAAATTTTTTCTGGTGTATGTAGGGTTTCAAAACTATTTTCCTTGAAAACGGTGGGGTCAAGAAACACGAAAAGCCCTATTTTCATAAAGATAGGTGCTTCCAAGGCAGTGCTAGAGGCTGGTCAATTTTTACCTTCTAATGCTCAATTCTTCTAGAATAATTACAATATGTAGTCCAATTACGTAGCCAACTACAGTCTGAATTGGTAAGTTTTATCAGTTTTCAATAATATTGCACCATAACGAAGATATATGAAAAAAATCATTTTCCGTCGACAACGCAAACTGTCCCTGGCAGCACTGCTCCATCGGAATCCAATCAGAGTAATTGCAATAACTTCAGTTCTAGAGCTGATCCTTGTAACTGTTAATATTCAAATTAAAGGCAATAATCACATTAATGAGCCTTACTTGTTTTTGTGAGCAAATCTCGCCTCAATCAAAAGTTATAGCTGTTTAAAAACGTTGTTGTCCACAAACAACATGGGCATGAATGGGTTAAGGAGGACAAGTGAGTGTTATTCTTTATGACCAAATTCTTCCCTGAAACCTGAACCCTGTTCTGAAATTGTTGATTTATCCTTAGCAAAACCACGATTTTTTCACTTTTTATTTTGTTCAAACCAATTTATGTATTATTGATTCAATAAATTCCGTACTTTCACTTACACAGCTGCTTTCGCAATTAAATAACGAAGAAAATGATGTACTATACATTTCTTTTGTTTGCATTTTTACCTGCGAAAATTGCGATCAAACGTGTGGGGTACATTTGTACCCCAGTGCAACGTTCTAGGATGGAAAACGCAAGTGCAATGTTCTAGGGTTAAGTCAACAGTTTGGTACAAGCATATTTCAAGCCTATTATATATATATATATATATATATATATATATATATATATATATATATATATATATATATATATATATATATATATATATATATATATATATATATATATATATATATATATATATATATATATATATATATATATATATATATATATATATATATATATATATATATATATATATATATATATATATATATATATATAACCTTTACAGTTGGAGCCAAATAACCAAAAAACATTAAGTTTTGGAGCATATGGAAACTTGCAATGTTATACACAGCATCAGCCTTAGGCTACAGATTTTACGTTTGTGACGATACCTTGTTCGTTTCGGTACCCTCGTCCCTCGTATCAGACAGTTTCCGTAGTTCTATTTTGATGGCCTCTAGACTATAGTAATTGAACTTAATAATATAGGAGATAATCAATATTGAAGCAGCAATATTCTTATATTCGTTGAATAAATAATGAAATGCATCATTCTTTCTTTCATGAGCTGTTCTTCTAGCACACATATTTTCTTCTTGGACAATTGCACCATACATGTATGTAAGAGCTAATCCAAGTTGATGTGCGTTAGTCACATATTAAGGGGTTATATACAAAGCCGTGGCGTCAAAACGAGCTAAGTTCGTGAGTTTTTTAGAGGGTTTTCTGCAAATTTTATTTGAAAATGCGAAAGACAGTTCGTTAGGAGTACTATCAAAGATAGAAAAAACAAGATGATTTATAATTTTTTTACGAAATTCAAAACTTATTGAGCGACTTGGCGGAATGTCACAATTAATCTTCTTAAGACAGATGTCTTCCGTTTAATTCCACTATATTAATAATAATGAAAATCAATTGCTTTTCAACATCAATCAGATACTAGAATTTCAACTATTACTTGTAGTCTTCTTCAGTGTTCATATCAGTCTTTAGAAAATTTCTATTTTAGTCATTTGCAAATCATAGGTTTTACGTAGAGAAATTAACGCAAGCTGAATTCCCGCATACCACGCAATCGGTTTGCTTCTTTTGAGTTCAGATTTATTCAAGTATATACAGTAGAATAAAATGTTGATCGAGTTTGATAAGCTTCCAGAGTAATTCTACCACATCTAAAAAGTTCAAAAATTTACACTCTTTTCATTCTAGACCATCACCGCTAAAAATTCATTTTCTTGAAGTGATAATTTATGCCTAACGTCCACTATGCCAATCGTCCATTATGCCTAACGTATTTATGCATGATGGGGTACACCCTTTATAAACTAAGAGACAAATCTCATCAGAATAATCACTTGCAGTAGGCACGGCTTTTGGGAGCAATGATATTCTGATATATTCTATCAATTGAAAGCACTTCAAGTGTCGATGATCATAATAATGTTACATATGATTTCAATACTCTATTTGTATAGTTTCACTTTTCAAAAATAAATAAAATAAACTCTGTTTTCCAATGCTTGATATTATAGAACAATCGTTATACTGACGATTGATATATATGTTTCACAAGGGACACCACAAATAGAAACACATCCAGGTGGGCACCCTACAAACCTCGAAACATGTGCGCTCCCGTATTCCTCCTCCATCTCGATCAATATTTGCTGTGTCTCTTGTTCTACGCTTCTAGAACGCATCCAGCATTCAGAACGTGAAGAGACCACAGCCGAGAAGAACGTAAAATACGAGAAAAAAAAAGTGCGGTTACTCATCACTGCTAGACTTGCTCGAGTAGAGACGTGTGGTTCGATGAAGAGGCCACATTATCCGACGGCCTGATTCTTTGCCAGAACCGAACAAGAAAGACGACAGCCAAAACCGTTCGGACGTACGTATGGGATGATGGGGTAAAATGCACTGCATTTCCATCATGGAAAACTTTGTCTGGACTAGTTTGACGGAAGGATGCAGTTGCTTGTGGTTGATCAATTCCCTTAATATTTTATTGTTGTTCAGTTATTGAATTACTTATCATTCTGTTCTAATAGAGACAAAATGGATCGCAGCTTAATTGACAAGCCTTTGGACAAGAAATGGAACACTGCATATTCTTATGTAAAATTTTGAAAAACATTTCGTCGCGAATAACATTTTGTAGCTAGGATAAGATATTTCATTCGATGATGCATTTTACTCCCCTGCACACGGAGAGTGATACAAACCATACATCATAAATGTTGGCACCATTTTCGGCAATGCAATGTAGGCATAATCTCTCTCTCGCTTTGTGATGCACACCCACTTCACTTTCGTTTCTTGACGCTGCTGCCCGTTTTGTTGGTTATCTCCCTAGTCCCTCTACAAGCGTCATCCCACGGTTGGTGCTCTTGATGCTGCTGCTGCTGGTGTTCAGATGCATACATATGCGGTGTCTGGCCTGGTCTGCTCTTGCAGGCTGCTGGTGACTGCTTTTGATCGCTTGCTTGTCTAGAACAAATTGCTCCTGATGTTGTGTGTTTATGATATGATGAGGAAATTTCAATATTATGAATTTCAGTTCTTCATCTCGGCGTTTGTTTATTCGTTGGAAGAGAGGTCATAACGAGGAGTGTTGATAGCGACTAGTAAAGGGAGGAACGGCCTTTCAGTATATGTTATGGGACATGTCATGCACTTATAATAACTACAGGAGGGTAGGTCAAGGTGTTTATTGAACTTGGGAAAGTCTGTTTCAATTGAAAATATTTCATTTGACACTAGCAAATAAATTAGGTCCACTTGGCATCATTATAAAGCCTGTACTCGCCATTGCTGCTGGATGTATGTAATATCGTGTGGATTCAAAATATTCGACATGAAAGTTGCAGCGAAAAAAAAACCTGCTCAGCTTTCGCAATATTCACAAAAATGGAGTTGCCCATTGAATACATTGTTATATGCAGCGTTTTCATGCACACGGAATGACAGGAATTGCTATTGCGATAAAAACTAACCTATCTATAAACGATATGCAAAAACTCTTTAACCCATTTATGCCCAAGTTGTTTGTGGACAACAACGTTTTTAAACAGCTGTAACTTTGCTCTCTAAAACAAGTAAGGCTAATAAACGTGACTATTGCTTTTCATTTGATTACTAAAAATTACAAGGATCAGCTCTAGAACTGAAGTTATTGCAATTAGTCTGATTGGATTCCAATGGAGCAGTGCTGCCAGGGACAGTTTACGTTGACGACGAACAATGATTTTTTTCATATATCTTCGTTATTGTTCAATATTATTGAACACTGATAAAACTTATCAATTTATAGTGTCTTTGGCTACGTTTTCCACGTAAGTGGACTATTGTAAATATTCTAGGAGAATTGTATTGAGCTTTAAAAGATAAAAATTGAGCAGCTTCTATCACTGCGAGGGAAGCACCTATGTTTATAAAAAAAAGCTTTTCGTATTTCTTGACCCCACCGTTTTCAAGGAAAAATAGTTTTGAAATCCTACGTGCACTAGATAAAAGTTGGGCATGAAAGGGTTAAATTCACATTGCAGATTGATGAGACCTGTCTTATAACAACAATTGTGTTCATAATTCGCAATTGAACATTATTTATTTTATAAAATGTATTATGAATTATTCATTATTTTGCAGAATGTGGATGCATAGTCCAGGAAGGGTTCATGAATGTTGGGGCAGGAAGTATAATGACAGAGTGCCCATGAAAAATGGCATAGCTGCTCAAAGTTCGATGGTTTGAATTAAATATCAAATATCAGTCATTCTGTCAACGCCGCCTGTGTGCCAATAGATTTTTAGAATTATATGTTTGGATAAATTATTCTAAAGTATTTGTTTATTCCCTCCCCTAGGTTGATGAGTTTGACGGTATTTCAAACATTAAGCACATTTCGTGCATCTGACAATTGCTTTTAGATGGTTATTGCATTACGCTTCGATAGCGATGTGTCCAGGAGACCGAGAGGGCTTATGGGCCTTTTTTATGTTTTGTGTTCTTTCATACCTTGTACTATCGTCTGAGTATCTGTGACAGCTGAGTCAGGGAATGGATACAGAACTGTCGTATATATTGGATTCACTGGTCACTTTTTTCCCGTGTTCCATTCGAGCATTCGATTCGATTTATTCGGGAAGCTCGAATTAAATAAATTAAGGTACGATCAATTTACCGACGCACTTGAATCATCTATTCGCGGTCAGTACAGTATGACAAAATGCTAATAGAATGCAATTGTCATTAATAGTAAAGTAATATCATTTGCTGGCATTTAGACGAGTTCAAGTAGTTTGACTGCATGTTACATGTGTTCTTTTCTTCTACTTCATTAATCTGTTTTTGTTGTGCTTCTATTAGTTTGCTTTTCTACTACTAATTGGACTACCAAAAATAATATCGGTCAATTTATACGCTTGTACTTAATCTCTTGTCATATCTTTATTTTCATTCGACGTGCTATGTTTTCTTTTTTACTATATCTTAAATTAGATTCATGCAAACACTAACACAATCAATTGCATATTCTCTCATATACACTCACAATCTTTTTCATTCCAAACGTACAAACGCCCGTGATTTTCGCGATAACACAAACTTGGTCACATAAGCGAAATTCTATAGTAATCATCCACTCATACTTACGCCCTCAAGCTCGTTTACATTTAAACACCCCCGTTATTAAATGGACCTTTTGGCACTTATAAATTTTCAAACGCATTATTAAGAATTACCCCTTCTTCGCGCGAATCGGTTACGTCCAGAAGTCCCTACCCTCGGTCCTGGTAGCATACACTCATTCCTTCAGCTAGACCAATGAAAATGTCGCTCATATATACTGGACAACATGACGAAATAACCGAGGGGATACTTTCTTTTTGTATTTGAATCGTACACTGAAAAGTAAGCATCAGATTCACGGTCCGCGTGATCATTCAAGAACACACGCAAATATACGAATGGCCACACGGTTTCAAAAGCGAATTTATCCACGAGAAGTTACATGCCCGCTAACAGACGCGATAAACAGGTTAACATACAAACGCTCAAGTCTCGTCTTCACACAACTACGCCCGCCATTTCACAAACATGAGAACACCCTAGTGATTCAGTAAACTTTTTTTTCTTCGAAACCAGGTGGAACAGTTATAGTTAAGTCAGTCCTGGTACGGGTCAGGTGGATAGTTTGTGTAATGGCTGAGCTGGTCCATGCGGACGACATGCACTCCATAGGAGAAGAAGGGATGATGGACGGGGAAGGGTATGAAAGGTTTGTTGAGCGTAATGTTAAGTCATTTAGTATGTCCGACCATAAGTGAGTACAGTGCTTATCTGTCTGGTTTAGCGTGGGTGTTTACTTATTGTGTAATAGTGTGATCGCTAAAGGCTCGAGCATTTGAATGCTAGCGTGTCGCTAACTTTGCGTGCATAAAGTCTATTTTAGATTCGCATATTCACTTGTATTCTTGAACGATCGCGCGTGGACCTGAATCTGATAATTAATTTTTAGTGTATGGTAGAGGGGCGTGTTGTCTGATGAATATGAGCATCATTGTTGATTGGTCCAACTGGAGGCATGAGTCCAAGCTGATCGAGAGTAGAGAATTCCGAACGTAGCCGGTCTATGATCACGCGAGTGGTGGGTTAATTCTTGAGACCGCGGTTGAAAAGTTATAGATGCTGAAATGTTAACTTAAGTAGGGGGGGGGGGGGGGGGGCGGCTGTTTTAATGTTAGCGAAATTGTGAGTGTATATGGGAGAATATACAATTGATTGTGTTAGTGAGTATTAGTATGAACCTAACTTAAGATATAGTAATAAAAGGAAAAATGACATGCCGAATGTTTCTTTTTTTAGGTCACTAACCGTGCATTGAAGAATGCCCAAAAACTCTGAACTAGGCCCCGTCGACTAGTCTGTCGGGCATTTGGAGGTTCACTATCGAGATCGGGATTGTTAATTTACAAGTGCTAAACCATCCACTAAGCCACCGGGGTGTTATGCTTTTAACGAGATCGTGGGTGTGGTCGTGCGTGGATGATCGCGAAGGACTCGAGCGTTTGTATGTGGACTTTTTGTCGCGTGTGCTAGTATGTATGTAACTTCGCGTGGACACGTTATTTTTATAAGCGTGTGGCCATTCGCATGTTCGCGTATTCTTCAATGATGGCGCGTGGACGTCTTGTCTAGTTTTTATTTCTATTGGTTCAACTAAAGGCATGAATTTGGGCTGCTAGAATCAAGGGCAGAGACTTCCGGATGTGACCGATTCATAATTGCGCGAGCTTAGGTTCTTAGGTTCCAACGTTCACCTAATCAATCGGGGTGTTTAAATATTGGCGAGATCGCGGGCGTTCGTATTTGTGACCAGGTTTGTGATGCCACGTTTGTACCTTTGGAATGAGAGATTGTTAGTGTATATGAGAGAATAAGCAATTTGTATTAGTGAGTGTTATCTTGGATCTAATTGAAAATATAGCAACAAAAGAAGGGTACCTGCAGAGAAAATTGGGCCCTTAACCCACATTGTATATTATTTGACCATGGCAGTGGATAATAAAGGTCGCCAAGTTAAGTCCTAAAATTGATCACAATGTAGCTTAACTAAAAAGAAAACAATCGTATCCCAAGTTTCTGTGATATAATCACTGTAATACTGCTTTGGTGGAAAAGCCCCCGGACGACATCAAGGTACAATATCATGCCGAGGGATGAGAACACCCCAGTGATTCAGTAAACGTTTTAGCATTTAAAAACTGCTAAACGCGATTTTAGAAGCGAAGCTGCAAACACGTGTTCGCGCGGTCATGAATCGGTCACATGCGAATATGTCCAGTATAATAGGTCGATGCCTTCAGTTGAACCAGTTAAAAATGACGCTCATATGAAATAAACAACACATTTCATTCTGACATGAACTGTAATGATATGGGGAATCTTACTTTCTTCTAGCATTCGGCACGTTTGCATACAAACGCTTAAGAGTTTCGTGATCATTCACGCACACCAATACCAGCGGTCTCGCAAGCAAAACACTTCGATGATTAGGAGGATTTTTTAGTTCTAATAAACCCACAAACGAGATCACAAGCACGAACCTTTAAACGCCCGTGCTCACACGATAATACATCGGTCACGTCCGGAAATCTCTGCCTTTAGTCCTAGCAGGGTAGGTCCATGCTTTCATTTGAATCAATCAGAAAAAAATGACGTTCATATCCATTAGACAACATGTTCTGTGGCGATATGACCGGAAACTCTGGTGATATGGGAGTACTAACTCTCTTCTAGCATTTGAACCATGGTCCGTGCGATCATCCAAGAACTCACCCGAATATGGAATTTATACACGCGAAGTTACATACACGCTAGCACACGCGACATACAAACGCCTATGCGACATACAAGCGCCCACGCGGTCTAAAACGTTAACTTACAAACGCTCGAGCCGTTCGCGATGGTACACAAAAAGGAATATGAAATCGCGATCATCCATGCACAACCACGCCCAATATTTCGAAAACACCCCAATGATTTAGTGATCGATATAGCACAAATAATTTGATTAAGATGTCGCAAGCGCGAACAAATTAACACTCATTTCCACGCGATCGTAAAGTTCCTACGCCCGCATATCTGCGCCGTACTCTTAATATCGCAATTAGAGTTACGGCCCGCTGTAATTGGCCTTAGACAGGTTTTTAGTGGGTGGTATTTTCCATCTCGTCTGAAATTGTAGTGAATGATTCTGACGGAGAGTCCTTCCGAGAACCTCTGCAGCTTCAGTAGGATAATTTTCATAAAATGATATGTCCATATGAATTATTCAAAAGCATTTGTTTATTCAATAGGTTCAAAATAGGTTGCCTGAAGCCACCTTTCGTGGGCTGGCGTGATATTTCTGTTATTTTAAAATTTGAACAAGATATTCGAAATTGCTTTCACTAATGACTACGTACGAGTTTATTTTTTACTTGAATAATTTTTACCTAATTAAGAATTTTGTCTCGATTTTAATTACTTTTTCGGCGTTTTTGCCTTTCTCATATAAAAGTTGGGTAGTTTTTGTTGAATTTTGTTTATTTTTTTAATTTTCCCTAAACTCTTGTGAGTGAACTAGAGATATAGAGAAAAGCTCATATTTGGCATACGATTTGTAGAGCTAATTGCCACTTCATTTAGCAGTGTTCCGAAAAAAGTTGCCGGTCTAATGGACACACTCCAAAAATGTACATTTTAACCGAGACCCGGAAGGCCGTGTGTACAATTCAGTCATATACCGATTGAGTTCGTCTAGATAGGAAAATGTCTATGTATATTAGACCTCTCCACATTTTGAAAAAGTGTTGAAATATACATGGGTCAGCTCAAATTTTTGTTCTAGGTGTGAATTTAAGAACTTTTGCCAAAAATGGCTTAATTTGGACGTGATTTAGAGGTGTCTCCAATCAAAAATTGTGTTTTTGCTATGTTTCCATAGTAAGATCACTTACACTCTGATTTGATCGGCCCTACATGCCCACATATCACCAAAGGTTGTTCCTTACACATATCTTAACATGTTTTAATCACAATAGAAAATTTGTTAACTGGATTTTTGTATAGAAAAGAATACCAAAACCAAGAAAAAATACTACTAATTTTCCTTGGTTTTGATACACTTTTCTATTGCGATTGGAGCTATGTTCACCAGTTAAAACATGTTAAAATATGTGTAAGGAACAACCTTTGATGATATGTAGGCATGTAGGGCTGATCAAATCAGAGTGTAAGTGATCTTCCTATGGAAACATAGCAAAAACAGGATTTTTGATTGGAGACACCTCTAAATCATATCCAAATTAAGCCATTTTTGGCGAAGGTTTTTAAATTCACACCTAGAACAAAAATTTGAGCTGACCCATGTATATTTCAACACTTTTTCAAAATATGGAGAGGTCTAATGTTTATGTATGTGTGTGTCATTTAAACTCACGGAAGTTTCTCAGAAATGGTTGAATCGATTTACACAAACTTTGTTTCAAATGAAACGCATAACGCTCCCATAAGCCTCTATTGAATTTTTAGTTGATCGGGGTTCCAGTTCCGGAGTTTCGGGTTGAAGAGTACGGTCACACAGCAAATTTTCATATAAACTGTCACCGCCATGATATCCAAATGATACAATACATTTTAAAATAGATGCAACATTATTTGGATTCGCACATCTAGATCACTGATGACTAACCAAAGATTACTTGAATATATTGTCCATTATCGACGGCAAAATCCAGAATTTAAATAAACGTCTGTTCTTTATTCATGATGGAACCGATTTTCAAAAATGAAATGCACCCCTATGTGCCTTTCGAGTTGAACCAGAGCACGAAACATTTACCATGAAAATCTGAGCAATAGTTTGACCTATTAATAGAAGATCAAGTTGTGCTGGTTCACGCTTCTTAGAAAATACAACTAGCTCAGTTTCCTCCGGAGAGAATTCGATACCCAGCATAATAGCCTTAATAGACAAATTGTCCAAGTTCCAAGGGTTTAGACATGATCTCATGTGCTTTTCAGACAACAAATTCAGAAAAAAACTTGTTCAAAGTAATTGAAATACCATGCTGGTGCAGCTTCTCAGAGAGTATGTTGTAACTGCTTCAAAACCCCCCTTGATGTCCAAGTAAACTGACGCCGTTTACTCTTTACGACAATAGGCCATTTGAACTTTTGTTTAAAACAACGCAAGGCAATCTTTCGTCCCTTTGCCTTTGAGGAAACTAAATTGTATATCTGATAATAAGCCATTTGCTTCGACCCAATTGTTGGGTTGGAATAGGATCATTTCCTCGTGCAACTTCCACACGCAAGACAGCAATTCAATTGGTCGATACGAACTGTGATTGGCTGGTTTTTGGTGTCTTCGCCAACACTCATTTCTCTCCAATCGTGTAGGACTATATAACCCTCTAGAAACTTACTAAATAAATTCAACAAGCAAACCTTTGTCAGAGTCTGGTAGATTCTTCTACAAGTTGAATTTGAATCTGTTTAGCCCTGAGCTTTTTTTGTCACATGATAAGAGAGCAAGTAAAACCTCCACCATCGAAAGGGATGTTTCGTTCACGGTATCATGAGAGGATGCAGCGCGTTAGGTTTTGTATGCCGGGGCGAAAACAGGAGAAACCTTCTTGGCAAAATCTAATATCCGAAGGTTTGAATATTCCTTGCTTTCATGTAATTCTGATTCTTGGCCACTTGCTCGTAGAATTGTGATAACCGAATCGATCAAATGGGTGATTGAAAGTTTTGCTCCGGAAAAAGATGGAATCATTCCAGTTCAACTTCATAGAGGATATGAACACTTCAAGCATATTTTGCAAAAGGATACATTCCGTTAGCGTGGCGGGATATAACTAAAATCCATTCCCAAAGGTGGTTGTGTCACTTATGAGGCGACAAAGAGCTTTAGAGCGATCAGTCTGACCTCCTTCCTTCTCCAATCAGTAGAATGTTTAATCGACCACTACCTCCGGAATGTTAGCTTGGGAGAGAACCCACTGCATGCAATGCAACATGCATATCAGTGGAGGAAGTCTACACAATTTTTCTCGATATTGAAGGTGCTTTTGACAACGTGTCTTTCGAATCCATTTTGGATGCAGCACGAGGTCATGGATTACCTTCATATATCACGAACTGGATACACGCAATGCTTAACAAACGACATCTGTGCTCATTATTAACCCTTGTGAAGGCAAGCTAAAATCCTAACGCTAAAAGGCAAGCCGGGCCTCTAAGGCCAGGTAATATTTCATACCCTCCCACAGCAATAGCATGAAAAATTCAAAACATATTGACCAATTTTATTCAGAAATACAAACTTTTCGAGTGCTTGAATGATTTCTCTACTGGAATTGATTGGCAATGTAGAATACTCACCCTTGGGATTAGCTAGAGTAAGCATCGGATGAAGCCAAAAGCTAAAATATGTAAATAAATAATTACCACTTTTCGAATGTGTCGAGCAATATCTTGTTTCACCACAGGTTAAAAATGGAGAGCTTTGTCCTTGGAAAACGTTCGTTTACTCCATTTTCTGGCAAGAAAAAAATAAATATTTGGCAATTTGCAACTTTGCTCTTCAAAACGCATGTCTCAAACTTCTGTACTGCCCTTGAACATATATTTGTCCCGTTTTCTATAAGACTTCCTATCTATATACGACTGATTTCCGATCATAGGTGGTGTAACTTTGTCAAATCAGAATACGCTGAGATGACAACTTCGTGTGCTAGTATATTGACATTATATTACCCAAACTCTATGAATCCACAGCTTGCTTCGACGCTATGTAATAATACGGCATGGCAAAAACTGTTATTCTGCCATACAGACCACAAAAATGGCAACTCTGTTCTTGAATAAGGCTTTTCACACAGAAAATTCTTCAGATATATATTTCATTGAAGAAAAATTGTGAGGTTCTACGTGAACCAAACATTTGTTACAATGATATAACTTCATGAGTATGCGTCAGATCGGCACAAAAATTAACTTTTTTCGGAACACCACTCAATCGAATGGTAATTGGTTCCAGACGTCCCATTCCAAATACAAACTTGTGCGTGTGCTTCTGGTTTAATCACAAGAATTTTTAAATTTGTATGCAAAAATATATGAAATATCGGCAATGGAAATAATTATCTTATGTAACCTAAAAACCACAGATATATAGCTGAAGATGAAAGGATTAACATTGCAGAAGACTGCAAATTGATCCGACTTTGATATTGTAATATAAAATTGAATGCTGCCTCTCTTTCTCGCACATGTTTAGAATAGGACATTTTCAAAAATTCTTCTAGTCTTCGAACTTAAATAACTTTGTCCGGTAACCTCCAATAATTACGCAACTTTCAACAAGGTTGTTCGTTATTAACCCATTCATGCCCATGTTGTTTGAGGACAACAACGTTTTAAAACAGCCATAACTTTTGATTGAGGCAAGATTTGCTCACAAAAACAAGTAAGGCTAATAAATGTGACTATTGCCTTTCATTTGAGTATTAACAGTTACAAGGATCAGCTCTAGAACTGAAGTTATTGCCATTAGTCTGATTGGATTCCGACGGAGCAGTGATGGCAGGGACAGTTTACGTTGATGACGGAAAATAATTTTTTCATATATCTTCCTTATATTGCAATATTATTGAAAACTGATAAATCTTATCAATTTAGACTGTCTTCCGCTACGTTTTCCACGCAATTAGACTATTTTAAATATTCTTGGAGAATTGTATTGAGCATTCGAAGGTAAAAATTGAGCAGCTTGCAACACTGCGAGGGAAGCACCTATCTTTTTGAAAAAAGGCTTTTCGTGTTTCTCACTGTTTTCAAGGGAAAATAGTTTTGAAACTCTACCTGAACTAGAAAAAAGTTGGGCATGAAAGGGTTAAAAAAGCTACACCACCTGAAGTTTTGAGGTAGGCAGAGTAACTGTGGGAATTTTTATTGAATTTTGATTTTTTGTATCCGATTTTCCATATATTTCACCATAGAAATTACAAAAATCCTGTGAGTGAGCTAGAGCTATAAGAAAAAGCTCATAAGTGGAATACGGTTTGTAGAGCTAGTTAACACTTGATTTAGTAGTGTTCCGAAACAAGTTCAAAAAAGTAGCCGGTCTAGTATGCGTGCACAGTTATGGGTGCATTGGAAAGCGTTTACGTGAGAAACATTACATGACACAAATAAATGGTAAATGTGTTTTAACTTAATCGAAGATAAGTTCGTCAAAGCTTAGGAAATATTTATAAAAACTGAAAAGAATTCATCAAGATTGATTTTTGGATGCAAATATACGAACCAGGAATATTAATTACATTACCAGCATGCAGAGTTGCTGTCGGAATACCTAGCGGGCCTGTTAAGCCCCCTTGCCTTGTTGTGCTTGTAAAAAGTTTATACGAATCTCTGAAGCACACCATTTGTGATATTTCCGTAATATCTTACTGTTTCAATTAATTTCAGCGTCAGTTAATGGAATTTCCATGATCAAGCTCTTACTGCATGCATAACGCTTTGTGACTAAGAAATCGATAGTCGCCGGGCCTGGAAGACCTGCGTGCCTTTTTGAGGGTTAAGATAAGTAGAGATAAGGAAACTGATTGTCTGCGGATGTCCTCAAGGCGGTATGCTGTCACCACTTCTATGGAACCTTGTCGCCGAAGGCTTGTTGAGGAAACTTAATGAGCTTGGGTTTCTGATATACGGTTTCACCGATGCTTATCATACAATGATCACCGGTATTTGCAATAACACATTTTTTGATTTGATGCAGCAAGCCTTATGTGTTGTTGAGCAATGGTGTCTTCATGTTTGATTATCAGTTAAGCAACCGGAACTCGTTCGTTGCAATTCTTTGACCCTGAATCAAGGAAGCTTGCATGGCTTCTGCCAATGTAGACGGGTTACCGGCAAATCTTGGGGACTCAAACCCAGGCAAATTCAGTGGATCTACACAACAATTGTTTGACCAATACTTGCATACGGATGCCTTGTTTGGTGGCAAAAGGGAAAAGTCATGAGAACCCAATTAAAATTAAACCTTCTTCAGAGGATGGTCTTGGTGACGATGACTGGTACGTTTTCGACAACACATACTGCTGCTCTAGAGGCACTCATGGACATAAAACCGCTGTATGTATTATGTATGTGTTTCTGAAATAAGAAGCACTTTCTTGTGCATTCCGTTTTAAAGTTACTGGGCTTTGGAACAGTATCCCCAATACTGTGGCCCCAAATGGGTACTTGGGATGAGTATGCACTTGCTCCCAGTAACTACACTCACATGTAGTTTTCCTTTGAAACTTTCAATGTCAGAATTTCTCCTCGCGAAGAATGGCTGTCTGGCAGGATAGAGCAACAACTTGATGAACACATAGTTTGTTATACTGACGGTCCTTTGTTGAAGGACCGAGTCGGTGCCGATGTCTATTGTCGTGAAATGAGATTAAACTACTCTCATTCGCTTGGTAGATACTGTACCGTATTACAAACAGAAATCTATGCGATTCTGTGTGGTGTACAATCGGCACTGCAACAGGGAGTTTGCAGTAAAAGAATCTATTTTTGCTCTGACAGTCAGGCTGCCCTGAAAGGACAGACAAATTCGAGATCGAAATTAGTAATCGCATGTCGGACTCAACTCGGAGAACTTAGCATTTCAAATGCGATCTTACCTCCATGGGTACCCGGTCATTCCGGTATTACTGGAAATTAATGGGCGTACGAATTGGCTGGAGTGGGCGCTGCGACTGACTTCGTTGGTCCAGAATCAGTTTTACCATTGTCGGTAAGTTGGATAAAGCACAAGATTTGCTCTCCGGAAGTCGCACTTATGGCCACTTACGAGCAACCGCTGGTGTCCTAAGACGATTTCGCTAGATTTTCAGGGTAGCGTGCACTCAGTGCACTAGCGCAACCTCCGGAAGGTTAAACAAATACTTTTCTGCCGGATTTGAGTCCGAAAATGTCAAAGAATTTGTTGCATTTTTTCAAGTACAATTGCAGTATTCTGGTCAGGACACTGATTGGACATTACAAACAGAGTCGGAAAATGTTTTTTTTTTTTTCATTTGCCGAAATCAGGCGAAACTGACGAAAGAACGAAGCTTCTTTCCATACCACTAGCACTTTGCGAAATCGAAAATGAGACAACGGGCTAGGACAAAGCAAGCATGTAGCAGAGCGTTTTCATTATTCTCTCCGCATGCTGGTTTTCGCTTTGAGATTCATAATAATATTGGTAACTTCGATATTGACCTTATTGCTGGGGAAACGAAAATACACTAGCAATGATATTTATTTGTCGATCCTCAATTCTGTAGATTTGCGAGCTAATGATGGTATTGTAAGCCTGATCGGTGTGCATATTTCTCATTTTAACTATGTTCTAGTTGCATTATTAGATGCACATTGCATTAATTTCATTTAATGAATGATAATCGCAAATTACTGACCATGCATCAAAACGAAATTGAAATTCGGATTGTCATAGGAAAACGAAAGTCGCTGCTGCTGCTACTCGTTTTCGTAGAATCGAGAGAGGAGGGGACATCGCCTTTATTGTTTTATTTTTTCATGCATTTAGCGACGAAAGAGGCAAGGAAAGGACGAAGATGAATTCTCTGAATTTCGTCGTTCATTGAATAGGTATGAGAATTTTAGGCTCTGATTACAAACTCAATTATCACATGACTACTATTAAGCATGGTGAGTATTATTCGTGTGATCTTTGTGAATCCGATTACGGAACTTTATATCATTTGACATGTAACTGCTCTGCAATTGCGTATCCGGATTCTTGGTTCTCCATACATAGATGAACCTATGTACAGAAAGCTGAAACTCGAGGATATGCTATTGAGCCGTATTTGAATGACGATATCTCTTCGGGAGTGTTGTCGTTCTGTTATCTCAATATCACCTAGGGGGTGTTGATATATCCGTTCAACGAGAAGTGTTTTTTTTATTCCCTTGGGAGTTTACTTCCGTATTGTCTATGTTCTCCGTGTCGTTATTTTCCTTATCCCTAACCTTACCACTTCCCCAATCCCCAATGAAAAGACAAATCACGGCAGGGCATAAATCTCCGATCAACACGGGGAACGTGCCATTTGAGCCAGTCGCTACTGATTCCTGATAGTACTGTTTTGGTTTCGTATACTTCGGGCCGTAGTCCAAAGCGTGTTTTTATCGTTAATCAGTCAACGAACCAACGCCAATCACCATGCTTCTTGGCTTTCATCAAACTCTTCATTCTAACGTCGCGTGCTGTTGATAGATAGCGAGTAACCCGTCATTCCGGAAGGTCTTATAAGCGCCGGTTTTCTCTGCGTATTGCGTATTGGGTATTCGTGCCTGGTGCTCGTGTCGTGTGAGTTTGAATCACTATATTTAGAATCAAGTCGGACAAAAACTTGTATTCTTCCTTCGGAGAAAATACCTGTGCGAAGTAGATAATTTATGATATCGCATGGGTACTTAGAGTTGATAGTTTGGGATGGGATGTCAAATTGAAGTTTTCGCAAAGATCGTCGATTAGGGTACATCGCTTATCAACATGAGATTTAAAGTGTGTGTGTGTGTGTGTGTGTATACAATTCATCTCCCACTGACCGGCAGTGCTTTTATGGAAGAAAAATGTTTGCATTTATTTAACACTACATTCGTTTTTATGAACACATGCAAACATGTTTAGCCCTGGAGATGAAAGGTGATATCTCTAAAGTAAATCCAACGACACATTTCAAGAATGTCTGTTCATACACGTAGGGGAGAGAGGGTAACAATGAAACACATTTTTTCTACAATTTAATGTTGATGATAATACATGTTATTTGTGTAACCAAAAGTGATACATAGTGCCACTCTGTTGTTAACTAATACATATATTTTTTCCAGCTGGTAAAATTCACGGGAAATAAATTTTTTTGGATAATAAACAGTCGGTGGTAAAATGTATCAGTGTGCCCCATGGGTAGGAACTATGAAACACGATGTCGTCTATAGTGAAATATTCTACTTATAAATTTTATTCTCTTGTTTTGACGAAGAATGATGCTAACGCTTTGAAATCAAGTTATATTGAGGCGAAAATCGTTTGTTTACGAAAGAATCCACTATATCATCGCGTAACATCGAACCACCATATATACATATTAGCTGCAATCCTGAAATAAGAGACAATTTCTACAAAACTTGCCCAAATTTACTAATTTTGCACTATATGAGTAGTATTTACTGTGGAAAATCGGAACCCATTCACATTTTGAGACAGACCACAAAAACAAACAAAAAATCACTGTTCCCCATACGCCATCGTTTCACAGTTACCCAATGGGTCTATTCATGAAAATTGTGAAATTACACAGAACCATGAGAAGTTACCAAAAAACTTTGTCCGCGACAAATATTGAGCATAAAATTTGCTATAAATAGCAATAGACTAAACATTTATTCAATGAATAGTAACTCACAAAGATGGAATAATGTTTTTCATTGCAAATTTACTCTGGCTATCACAAAACAAACAAATATCTATTAAAAGAGATAGAGTTATCAGATCTCTTCCAAAATATAGCAACACGTGTAAAGAATTAGAAATCGTGAAATATGAGGGAATGAGACGATTCTGATCATGCATTATGATTTTATTGCGAATGTTTCATAGTTCCTGCTGATCCACTGTTACCCTCTCTCCCCTACATTCCGAGGTCGCTTTCATATACAATAAGCCCCGCACGAATACATCCACGCATCAATTGGATACGTGCAGTGCATTCACACTTCCAGAATGAAAAAATACATTTTCGATTCCGGCACGTATTTAGTATAAGTAAAATATTGGCTTTTATATGAGCAATAATACAATTTAAAACGATCTCACCAATGTTTGTTATTCCACCACTCTTCAACTTCTTTTCCCTTGTTGCTATTATAAAGCTTACGCCTAATTCACCGACTGAAAGTCGCCTCTTGTGGAATGCTTCACGAGATATGGTCCCCTGGACTATCATTACAATCACTATATTTTTACGACATATCATTTTATCAAAAGCAAATTCCCACGACCGCTAGTTCAGTGCTACGCCACCCGGCAACAAACTGATAGATTAATTTATTCATCATTAGACGCAGACGTATTCTCGAATTGACCTGATACATTACACGCCGCATTATTCCAACATTTCCGTGTTATATTTTATTAGTTTCCTTGAAAACAGTCAAATAAATTCACATGGCGACAATGAAATAAATTATTATTTTTCACACACGAAGCAAAGAAAAAATGTCATCCGTCATCGTCGCCTACTGCGATGCACTATCATCATGAGATTCAAAGTCTCCTAACACTAGTTGCAGGGATTGCAGGGATTCTATGATGTCATAGAGGCGTCGGTGTAAAACCGCGGTTTTTTTTAAAGGAATCTATGCAAAGGTCCTTCCTTCTATTTTTACTTGACAAACGACAACTTCAATGTCTGTTATCAAGGGAAGGTTCATTCTGTAGAAGGAGTACTTTTTGATTTCGTAGGAGATTTCTCGACCCATACGAATAATATTAAAATCGAGGATGTTAAGCACAATATCGGACATTTACCAAGTTTCACATGGTGCAAATGAATCACATCTCAAACTATTTATTAAATTTTTTAAAAAACGATTTGCGGGATCAATTCCTTGACCTCGTTCAATGTATTAGCTAACAACTGACTTTTAAGAGGATCAGTAACTTAAATTCGTCTAATATTGGTACCCCTATACTTCCCCTAAGTGAATCATTATGATCGTTTGACTACAATTGCTACAATATTAAACAGTTGTAGCGGAAAGACCCATTGCTGCCATTCGATCATCGACCGGCATAAAAAGCGACACTGACGTAGAGCAAAAAAAAAGAGATCAACCAACAGCCAGCCACCAAATTGGCGCCAGTTAGACACTAAATCCAAACGGTTCACACAACATATGCGAACACCTAAAAGCTGATCACGAATGATATATTGTGTAAGCTAAGCACAGAAGCTCAGATTTGAAAACGATTTTTCTTCGAACTCTGGATGAATTTAAAAAACTATACTCCTAGAATAATTCCAATCAATAAATGTTTTTCGTTCAATTTTCAGCCCAACTGCGACCGCGGATATTGGAACACCCGGCAGATGCTGTGGCGGCCAAAGAGGAGCCACTGACACTTAACTGCAAGGCAGCCGGTCGACCGCCACCGGAAATCACCTGGTACCACAATGGATCCCCTCTTGGACCGTCCGATCGGCGGGTGATCCTACCCGAGGGATCGCTATTCTTCCTGAAGTATGTTCGACTAGCACCAATATCGGAAGCAAAGTGTTGTCACTAATGTTTCTATTTAACTTTCAGAGTGATGCAGAACAAACGTGAGCAGGACGCCGGGGTGTATCACTGCGAGGCGCAGAATTCGGCCGGCGTAGCATCCAGTCGGAATGCGACGCTACAGATTGCCATGTTGAAGGATGATTTCCGGGCGATGCCAAAGGACACCGTTGCGCTAGTTGGTGGTCCTGTGATTCTAAATTGTACACCGCCACGCGGTATTCCGGAACCATCGGTGCTGTGGATAAAGGATGGTAAACTGTTGGATATCAGCGGAAAGCGGTTATCCATGGTGGATTCCGGAAGTTTGATGATATCGGAGATACAACCGAACGATACGGGAAAGTATGAATGTTCGGCACAAAGCATGGCCGGAACGAAGACTACGCCACCGGCGTATTTGAAGGTGCTAGCACCGCCGACAATAGTGAAGAGTCCCCACGACACGGAGGTGTTGGAAGGGGAAGGATTTGATCTTCCATGTGAGTTGGCCGGGGATCCAAAGCCGGTGGTGACTTGGCGCAAGGAAAGCGGTCGTTTACCCGAGGGAAGATCGCGTAAATTGTTAGACAATACATTGCGGATAGAGGATGCTCGTCAGGATGACGAGGGAAAGTATATATGTGAGGGACACAATGAGGGTGGGAACGTGACTATTTCCGTCTATTTATACGTGTACGAGGCACCGACCTTTATGGAAGCACCCGTAGACGTTGTTATCAGAGAAGGGGAGGGAATTACACTTCCATGTCGGGCCAAGGGTCGACCAACGGTGCGAGTATTCTGGGATCGAATCGATAAACTACATGTGAATAATAGTGGAAGCAAGCCAACAATTCAAATTACGACTACTCCGAAACCAGCGGAGAAATCTAAACGAAGTGTTCTGTTGGGAACGACGGAGAACCACGTGCGATCATTCGCTCCAGAATCAATCGGAAATTGGTCAATTAAAATACAACCGGTTTCGGAGAAGCAACTTTTTCAGCTACCGCACGCTTCTCGTATTCAATTGGTTAGAAACAAGCGGGAATCTGTCGAAACAAGCGTAGAACTGGAAGCGATTACCAGCACAATTCCTTCCTTATTGAGCAACAGTATTGTCCAGTTCGAGGACAACGGTGGACTAACGCTGAAAGCTATCAGCAAAGCAGATGAAGGCTGGTATGCTTGCGCTGCTATCAACGAAGCTGGTAGCATTGTGAAGAAAATCTTCATTAAAGTGCTCGATAAGGACGAATCACTGGAGGCTCGTAAGGAACAAATTCATACATACGATCAAAGCCGGTGGGTCAGTGAACAGTTCATCGTGCTGAACAACGTGTTTACTATCTCCGCTAGCTCCATTGGAATCTCGTGGGATGTGACGGACAGTGCGACCAAGATGCCGCTAAGAATGTACTATCGAATCGCTAGCGAACCGATGATCAACTTCCTGTACAACTCCACCTTCGAGAGTCAAATCACGACAAGCAACTTGAAGGAATACACACTGAACGATCTGCGCCCCTTCACGGAGTACGAAATTTTCGCCAGCATCCCCGAGGGACTATCCGGATCGGTTTCGAATATCCGTCGGGGAAAGACACTGGATGGGGCTCCTTCCGCGGCACCCACCGACGTACGAGTTGGAGTGATCAACACGACAGCTGCATTCGTACGGTGGTCTCCGCCGCCAATTCATTTGCTCAACGGGGAGCTGACGGGGTACAAGGTGTGTTTCGCTCTGGTTAAGTGATGTATTTTAATTCATCCAATTGATTTTTTATCTTTAAACTTTAGATTCAAATTAAGTCGAACGCCACAAATAAGGTACTAGGACAAATGGTTTTAAACTCAACTACACAATCGGTGGTAATAAATAGTTTGACACCGGGAGCGATGTACGTGGCGAAGGTGGCTAGCTTGACTGCCGGTGGAATAGGTCAGTGATAGCGAGTGGGGATTAGGTCGTGATGTGTATAGTTATCTATTTCATTGTATTGCAGGTCCTTACAGTGCACCAACGCCCCTTCACATGGATCCACAGAATATTGTCAGGTAATTGGATTCTGTTCTCTTCTTACAATTTACTACTTCGACAACGTATATTTGACGTGAAATTCACCAATAATGACCTAAAACAGCATACTAACTTTTACTTCGATTTTTAGGACGGACCCAACCCCAAGCTATTGGATGTCTTCGTGGATGTCGGGCACGGCACTGGTCATTCTTTGCGTGGGTTTAATTGGAGGAGCGGTCTTCGCAATCTTCTGGACCATACGCAAGAAACAGAGTGTAAAGGCTTCCTACCCGGGACCATCCGTAACAACAATCATACCGGACAAACAGCACACTCTGTGGCTACACGGTAACACCCTTGTGAAGCCATCACACTCGCTGGACCCTCCAAGCACTTCGGAGTACGCTGAACTGACTAACAACACGCAAGGCATGAAAAGTAACAATTGCATTCCACCGGAACCGTACGCAACGGTGACCCTGCAGCGGGGTGGAACCGTTTCGGAAGAACCTTGCATGAAATGTGCCAACAGTCCGGTATCTAGCGAATACAACGCCCCGATGAGGGAACCAATCAACATATCAGATGTACTGCCACCTCCACCAGACCATCCGTACGGCACATATCGTCCTCCCACTAGCATGACCATTCGGACCAATCCGGCTGCGCTATCGCCGCAGATGATGCGCAAGAATCATGGCCCACCTCCAATGCAGAACCGGTGGGATACGATGCCGCCACCTATTCCAAGTTTTCCGCAAAACTGGATTCGTCCACATCACATGAACCCGGCTATGACGATGAACAATGCTGAGATGTACTCGGAGAACGACTACGAAAGCGGATCCGTACTGTACGAACAGTGCTACCGACCGGATCAGATGCCGCCGGTGGTACCACCGCCCAGTAATAGCAGTCATTTTTTCAGCCACGCCGGAGAGCCAACGGAAGAATTCTATCGCCACATGAACATGGAATTCGCCCAAGATATTGGCTTCGAACCGGCCAGTCCACCGGCACCCTGTCCGGAAACTCCGTTCAATAGTAAATATCTAACTGGTGGTGCATCGGATAGCCCCGTCATATCGCGCAAGGTAGGTGTCAACACGAATCCCAGGGGACACCTGCAGAACAGTGTTTCCAACAATAGCAACAATTATAACAGCAGCCAACACAGTGCTGGCCAGAGTTCCGAGAGTGAAAGTGACAACCGGTGGGCCCCGGCTCGGACGAAACGTAGTAGAAGTAGGTCGAAAAGTAGCGATAGGAAGTATAATCGGACTCTTATTCGATAAAAGTCGTAACGACTCTATGCCATAACGAAACGTACCGCTAAACTCTCTATTATACATATTAACAGTAAGGCAAACAAAATTTCATCTTTCTCTAAGTAAGTAACCAAACAAGTAGCCGATCGAAAGCAAAGCAAAGAAAAAAACCAACCCTATCTTTCTTAGTAGCATCAATACCTTATATCTTTAACAAAACAAATGCGAATAACAAAAGTAAAGGAATCCCTATTAGAGCTATGAAATATCTTTCACTCACTCTTTAACTGCTCGATCTGTCTCCCTTCTCCTTGTCGCGCGCTCTCTATCTCTCTAGTGTGTATTTTGGGGGAGAACAGAAGGCTGCGGGAACGGGCAGGTAACCGCTAGGACTTTATTTTCAAGCAAGTAAAATTTGCAGAGTGGAAACATTTGAAGTGGAAGTCGGGGAACCAAAAACAAAAATGACACTCGTCAGAAAACCGCTGTAAATATGATAAGCTTAAGGAGGCTCAAAATAGTAAGTTAAGCAATTATATAGTTATAACCAGATTTTTTTTCACAAACGCGTTGTGCAATGAATGTTGATGTCCACAAGGTGAGGGTCTTGCTCAAACATTGATTGGCTAAACTCTT
The DNA here is from genome assembly GCF_030247195.1 of Topomyia yanbarensis. Classification (NCBI taxonomy): domain Eukaryota; kingdom Metazoa; phylum Arthropoda; class Insecta; order Diptera; family Culicidae; genus Topomyia; species Topomyia yanbarensis. Next base: position 11,207,153 of record NC_080672.1, read on the forward strand.
TATCACTAGAACTTACGTCTCAATCGTTACTAGCTAAAGTACAGCTCGATTGTCAAATATTTTAGAGTATACAAATTCTACAAAATGTGATGTTTGGTTAAATTAACCAACTTTTTAAAGTTGAGTTTTAAACAAAACTGTTGGTCTTTTTTTTTTTTTTTTTTTACAATGGAGAAGACCTTTATGTCCTAGCCCAGTACACGTGCTAACGGTAGGGTCCAATCTACCACACGGGGTGCACTGGGGGCGTGTCGGACTCGAATGGTGACCAGCCATTAATACCGACTAAACTCCATTGGGCTCCGCCATCATTCCTCCCAGGAACTACCTCTCGGTATTACTTCTGGGGGGATGGCTGTACTAAATGTACTCATTCACTCTTACTCACGCGATCATACATCCTGTATGAGGCTTACTTGGGTGCTCTCTCAATCACACTTTGATTCACTCTCAAACACTCCCACATGAGGCTGACTTTTGTGCTCACCTTTTACGTTCCATGCGAGGCTGACTTGTGTGCTCACCTTACTCATTCCTTGCTAGGCTTACTTTTGTGCTCGCCCTACCCATACATGTGAGGCTGACTTGGGTGCTCACCCTATCACCTGATTCACTCTCAATCGTGCCACTCTATTGTACCTTTGTCACTCCCTCTGGCATCCCATGTGGGACATTTTTCTTAGGCCCCCCTTCTGACATACCATGCGAGGCTGACTTTTGTGCTCACCTTTTTCATTCCTTGCTTGCTACCAACCTGTGAGGCTGACTTTTATGCTCACCCTTAACATGCAGTGTGAGACTGACTTGGATGCTCACCCTTTCACTCCTCTGCCACGCCATGAGGCATCGATAGCTTAGTTCCAACATACTACGCTACGACCCTCCCGTCTTGGCATGAGGCAGTCCACTTATACGCCTATACACTCACTCTTCTGTCTTGCTTCGGGGTGGCTGGGTTTACCCCTTACGCGGTTGCCATTCGCTGCGCCAACCTACCTCGGCATGAACAGACCATTCACTCTCTTATTTTGCGCTTGGCCTTTTTCGCTCCAACTAACCAATCACTAGTTAGCCGTGCCCGCCGTCTGTTGCTCGGTTCGCCAGATTACCTGTAGCCTACTGGCAATCTGGATGGTAGCAGCCGAGACTGCGTTCCACTTCTCCACCGTTTGACACATCCGCTGAATAAGGGTATCCGGGGTTGTGTCCCAGCCACAGACGTCAAGCATTGCTCTTCTTTCGACGTCGAACCGATGACATACGAACAGTATGTGCTCGGCAGTTTCATCTACACCTGGGCAGTCCGGGCAGACTGGGACCTCCGCGTGTCCGAACCTGTGGAGGTACTGACGGAAACAGCCATGGCCTGACAGGAATTGTGTCAGGTGGAAGTGAACTTCCCCATGGGGTCTTCCCACCCAGCTCGATATGCTAGGTATCAGCCGGTGGGTCCACCTACCTTTCGAGGAGTTGTCCCACTCACGCTGCCATCTGGCGACCGAGGTCACCCTGGTGCGCTCGCGGGCTCCCCTATTTCCACGTAGCTCAAAGCACTCCTCATCTTCCCGAATGACCAGCCCGACTGGCATCATGCTCGCTATCACGCAGGATGCATCGTGTGATACCGTGCGGTAGGCAGATATCACTCTGAGGCACATCACGCGGTAGGTGCTCTCCAGTTTCTGTAGGTAACTGGTTACCCTCAGTGCTCTTGACCATGACGGGCCGCCGTACCTGAGGATAGATACGGCAACGCCTGCCAGTAACCTACGTCTACTGGCGCACACCTTTGAGCTGTTGGACATCATTCTCGATAGTGCCGCAACAGCAGTCGACGCTCTCTTGCACGTATAGTCGACATGGCTGCCGAAGGTCAGCTTGTCGTCTATAATGACTCCGAGAGACTTCAGACTTCGCTGTGAAGTGATCGCGACTTCTCCCACATGGATAACTGCATGTTGTGCCGACTTGCGGTTGTTGACGATAACTACCTCCGTCTTATGATGAGCGAGCTCCAGGCCTCTCGCGCTCATCCATTCCTCCACCGTGCTAATCGCGTGTTCTGCGGTTAGTTCTACCTCAGGAATTGACTCCCCGTAGACCTCCAAGGTTACGTCGTCGGCAAAGCCGACGATCTTGACCCCAGGAGGGAACTTCAGTCTCAGAACCCCGTCATACATGAGGTTCCATAGCACCGGGCCTAGGATCGAGCCCTGCGGGACTCCGGCGGTAATCGGAACCCTTTTCTGACCGGCATCGGTCTCGTATAGCAGTACGCGGTTTTGGAAGTAACTTTCCAGGATCCGGTACAGACCCACCGGTAGGCTAAGCCGGTGTAACGAGAGCGCGATGGCATCCCAGCTTGCGCTGTTGAATGCATTCTTCACGTCAAGTGTCACTAACGCACAGTATCGAATACCTCGCCTTTTTCGTTGGATCGCTATCTCGGCAGTATTTATCACTGAGTTGAGAGCGTCCACTGTGGACTTACCCTTCCGAAAGCCAAACTGGTTGCTTGACAGACCGTCCGTACCTTCCGCGTACGGGGTGAGCCTGTTGAGGATGATCCTCTCAAGCAGTTTGCCAGTCGTGTCTATCAGACAGATTGGTCTGTACGCCGATGGGTCGCCTGGCGGCTTCCCGGGCTTCGGCAACAGCACCAGTTTCTGCCTTTTCCATCTATCGGGGAAACGGCACTCGTCAAGGCATCTCTGCATAGCTAGCCTGAACATGTTCGGGTTCGCTATGATCGCTGCCTTGAGAGCGTTGTTCGGGACTCCATCCGGCCCTGGAGCTTTGTTCATTGCTAGGGATTTAGCCACTGCGAGTAGTTCTTCGTTCGTCACTGGAGCCACCATTTCGACCGTGCCCGCACTGTCTCGTAGTGCAGGTGGCCAGGGGCTTGTGGCTCGAGACGGGAAGAGTACTTCGATAATCGTTGCCAACCGGTCCGGAGACCGTTCTGGGGGTGAGGAGCCCCCTTTGGTCTTGGCCATCACAATCCGGTAGGCGTCACCCCACGGATTCGCGTTGGCACTCTCACACAGGTTGTCGAAACACGCTCTCTTGCTGCTTTTAATAGCCTTGTTAAGGGCTAATTTCGCAGCTCGAAACACTTCACGGCGGTTCTCTCTTGCATCCTCGGTGCGAGCTCTTTGCATCCTACGTCTAGCTCTGAGACAGGCTGACCGTAGAGCTGCAATCTCGGCACTCCACCAGTATACCGGGCATCTACCGTTTCTTGGCAGTGTTTTTCTCGGCATAGTGGCGTCGCACGCGCGTGATAGAACAGCTACCAGCGCATCCCCGCTTAGACTGTCGGTGTTGGCCTCCAGTCCCAGGGCCGCGGTGAAAGCTTCGCTGTCGAAGTGATTGGACTTCCACCCGCGTACCTGACAGGGATCTCCCGCCCTCGGATGCTGCACACCATAGTTGATCTTAAAGCGGATTGCTAAATGATCGCTATGGGTGTAGCCTTCGTCTACCCTCCATTCCATGCCTGGAGCCAGACTCGGGCTGGCAAAGGTCAAATCAATCCACGCCTCCACTCCGTTTCTACGGAATGTACTAGCGGAGCCATCATTAGCTAGCACAGTATCGAGTTTCGCAAGCGCTTCCATTAGCGCTTGACCCCTGCTATTTGTACAGCGGCTGCCCCACTCCACTGCCCAAGCGTTGAAGTCTCCCGCTATTACTACCGGTTTCCGGCCCACGAGGTCCGACGAGAGCCTGTCGATCATCTGGTAGAATTGTTCTATTGGCCACCTTGGTGGGGCGTAGCAGCTGCAATAGAACACACCATTGATCTTGGCAATCGCCACACCCTCGGCGGAGGGGTGTATTACCTCTTGAACCGGGAACCTTCCCGTTGTACAGATTGCCACCATTCCAGACCCGTCCGACACCCAATTGCCGTTGCCGGCAGGGATGCTGTACGGGTCTGATAATAGGGCGACATCTGTCCTCGACTCCGAGACCGACTGCCACAGCAGCTGTTGGGCTGCTGCACAATGGTTAAGATTTAGCTGTGTGACTCTCACGGCTTCTTCTTATTTAACTCGCCGAAGGGACACGAAGGTCCGCCCATAGCATGTTTATGGGCTTGCTTCTTAGAGGTGCAGATAAGGCACTTATATGCCTTAGTGCACCCCCGCTCTTTATGCCCCTCCTCGCCGCATCGACGACATAGCTTACTCCTGTCTAGGCCTTTGCATTCGTAAGCTTTATGGCCGGATTCTAGGCACCGATAGCACCTGTCCACTGAAGGCGGCTGGGGTATACTAATAGGGCATACCGACCAGCCGATCTTCAGCTTCCCTTTCTCGGTTACCTTTTTGGCATCCGCATTCAGTAGCCTGAGGTAGGCTACTTGGGTGCCAGAGGGTCCGTCCCTCAATCGCACAGAGGCCCGCTCGATTGTGACGCCGCATTGCTCCTTGACGGCTGCGGCGACGTCTTCTGCGGTCGCGAACTCGTCCAAGTGTTTGCACTGGAGAGTTGTTTCCGCACCTAGCGACCTGATTTGGGCGCCCTCACCAAGGACCTCTTGGGCCAAGGCCTTGTATATTGCACTTGATTGTGCGCCTCGCTTCAACACCAGGAGCATCTCTCCCGTGTTGGTGCGTCTTACGCTACGCACATCCTGCCCAAGGGCCGAGAGGCTTTCGGCCGCTTTCATCGATTTAAGGACATCGGCGTATTTGTCCTTGTCGGTTTTTAACCACAAGGCTTCGCCTCTGTCCTTGGCCTTCCTCGCAGGCCGCGGTACCTCCGGTTTCGGTGCCGGCTTTTTCTTGGTAACCAGCGTCCAGGGGTTTGAGCCCCCCTGCCCCGGTCGTGCCGGGTTGCTGGTACCATCGCTCTCAACAGCGAGGTCACTCTCGCCCTCGCTTACCTCACCCAGGCGGCGTTTGACCTTGACGGTTGCACGCCGAGTGGTGTCGGTTTTGGCACCCTCTCCTGGCGACTTCCTAGGGCGCTTCGCATTCGATGCCGTCTTGCGATTGCCCTTTCCCTTTCCCTTCGAGGGGAACTCGGTCGCCGCTCCGATCGACGTGGCTGCTCCATAGAAGGTAAAGGCCACTGTCTGTGAACCTCTATTAACCTTCTCTCTTTCCTCCCTATTGGAGGCCACTGTCTGGGTTTCTCTGTCGGGCCTCTCCCGACATTCCACCCTCTCAACATATGCCTGCTGTTCCTGTCTTGCGACACGAACAGCTTTCCGGAGCTCCAGAAGGCTCAACTTCAACTCCTTGGCTATGTTCTGCTTTGCGCTAGCGAAGTCGATTATAGCATCGAGTTGCTTCGCTACTTTGCGCATCGCAGCTATTGGCCCCTCCGATGCATTGGTAGGGGTATTGCCTACCGCTGCTGGGGGGTCACTGGTGCTTTCGAGTACAGCACTCATCGTTCCACTACTCTCCCCACGGGGGGGAGACCTCGCCAAACCACCTCTTGCGAAGGGGTTTGGCACCTCCGTCTGTTTATTTTTGTTTTTATTTTGCTCCATGAAAATTCCCACGAGTAGCGCGAGAAATATATGTCCGCCACGCCAGAGCTCCGCATTAGCGTGGTAAGGGACGCTTACTGTGGGGGTTGCCCAGGTACCCCACAGGCTCCGTTAACGATCGAGCATCTTTTTCACCCCCTCGATCACTCATCCCTCGGCACGGGTCGCTTCACGCCTTGGAATTGGGGTTATGCCCTACCTTGCTTTACGTGGTGATCTCGGCCCGGATCATCACAACCATCCTCCTTTACCAGGGCTTTGGACCTGTAGCTCTGGATCTCAATAGTTCCATGTACGTATGTTATTACAGACATGCTACTATTGGGATCCGTCATTCGCTAGCGGAGTTAAAACTGTTGGTCTAAGACATTTGGTTTGAATAGTAGAATAGGAGTGCTTTCTACATTGATAGGGGAATCAAAGAACTCATCCAGATGAATAGAATGGATGTCGTCCAGTTAATATTTAGTTCGTGTCATCAATGCGTTGAATTTCATCAAGTCATATATGATTAAGCTGGGACGGATCGTTGTACGACTGTCAGCATCTTTATCGATTCCTAGAGGCTCGGAAAAACGCGAAGAATCAAAACTAATTATTATACTTTGCTCGCGAGAATTAAAGGCCCGGTGAATGAATCAGTAGTTCATTTATGATTCATACTCGGAATTCATTTTTATTCGCGCGTGTTGAATTAAACAAAACATTTCTCGATTCCGTAAGCATATGGCTTGCAGAGAGACGAGCGTGTCAAAATATTAGCTTAGCTTGAAGCTATAGCTGATAATGTAACCCAGGTAATCTAACTTCCATGACTTGTTAACCAATGAAATTTACCAGTGTTAACGATGGTAGAAATATATGAGCACTGCAGAAGCCTCAGTAAGTTATATTATGACTGAAGTTGTACGGAAGATCGCTGAGTGAAACTAGGATTTTGATATCAGGTCACAAGCCGCTCATGCAGATTTTGCGCCCAACAACCTTCCTGCACTATACATCAGTGGAATGGGAGACTATACTGATTATCTAGCTCATTTCAACTGTCATCTGTGAGTCAACCAAACTGAACACCAGCGCTGATTATTGATCCCGTATTCCAAGCAGAACTACACAGTCCTACGTGAACAGCTTGGTCAGCGAGGAAAGAAATAACGGGAATGGATTCGAACGGTTTGCCCTTCTTCAAACACAGATACTGCCAGTGCGAACCGATATCATAGCACACGAAACACACAAGGATCCGTAGCTCGGGAAAATTACATAAGCCTTACCTAGCTAGGCTACAAGACTCCAGAGGCGCACATTTTGCACCAGAAGCACCAAAATTCACTACTGGGAATACCCAAACGCACCGTGAGACCGAATTCACATCGATTACGCTGGTTCCGTTTCAGGTGTGATGTTACTAATAATCGTCGATGCCTTCAGTAAAGGATTCAAAGTTAAAACCACTACGTCTACAACAGCTTCCATTATCAAGCTTCTCGGCATATGATGCACCTACGACAGTTGTGTCGGACAACGGCCCTCAGTTTACGGCCGCGGAATTAGAAGTTTCAATATCACAAGCTGTCAATACCTTATCATCACATCGTTCCGCTTATTTGTACTTGGTCAATAAGTTTTTTTTCGTTCTGAACCTCCGCGGATGGATAAATGGATTCGTGGCATTATTTCTACACGGTTGGAAGATTTGCACTACGAGATTGTTTACAAGTTAAACGATCTGAAACGTCCCGTGGATCAAATCAAATATTTCGAAGATAACGACGGCAAGGGGCTAACACAAAACTAGGGTTGCCACTTCTTGAGAGGCTTTGACCCGGAGATTTTCACTGACCTGGGGAGAGGTGTATTTTGAGTGGAACTAGACAGAAATTGGAATCAAAACGATTGCTCGGTATTTTGGAGCACTTTAATCGCTTTTTATTACTATGTTAAAGTAAAGCTGTAATTTAGTTTGGTGTAGTATTTAATTTCCCTGACTAAGTGCCACGAATACAAAAGCATCTGCTACTTTTGCTGTGGAGGACAAGTCGAGCGAGCATTGCTCTCCTCCACAACTAACAGGAAAAGGCGAGCAAAGGAGGCAGGGCAGCAGCAACACGTAGGAAGCACTATGTGGTGTCGGTTATTCATCACTAGAGGTCCGAACAAAGGAACAAAACTCACCTCTCTAGCCAACAGTTAAGGATCGCTGCAGGTGTAACAACAACACCGGAAGAACTCGTTTGATGTTGGCCTAGCCAGTTGGATCAGAACAAATCTGCCATATCTTGGTGCAGCTGGTAATAAGCACCACTAACAGTGAATTGATTTGGTAAAATTGCAGCAAACTAACTTTTTTACACCATTTTGAGCGACTTAGTGGGGTGTAACATTTCAATTGTAGCAAATAGTGAAATTACTTTCCTTAATTTGCAGTAAATTTGATTTCTTTTTCATTTACAATTCTTTGTAAAAGAAATCTGAAATATTTGGTAAACTTATCTTCGCCATCTTGAAACGAAGGGTTAGTCGGGCAAAATAAATCTGAACCAGAGCAATAGTTAACTTAGACTTTTTTAATATTTCGTAATATTAAAAATTGAAATTATGCTTCTTCCCACCAAACCCGGAGTAATTGATGTAAAACCCGGAGTCTCCGGGTCAAACCCGGAGGGGTGGCAACCCTACACAAAACACACGCACCTTCAAACTAACCAAGGTATTCGACGAGGGCATTAAAAGAGAGTATAACTAGTTATAATCTCTTTTAGGGCATTAGGTTACGCTCCTCGCATCGTTCGTTATTATTGTAACATAAGAGCCGCCAGTGTAGGCATAATCCAGGTCCAGGTCTTCTGTCCCAGATTCATCTGACAATGTGTGACACCAAGGTCCAGTGCGGTTCAGTATCTAGAAAACTCGCCACCTTTAGTACGCCGCACTATGTCGGGGCCCTCCTCGATATTCTTTCTTATATACGAATTTGTTTCTTTGAAGAGGGAGGAAATATTATGTATTATTGCGATTCCATGGCTCATTATGTTCAATACAATGGTGGAAATGTATATATTACATATTCAGTACGATTTGCACATAGTACATACAATGGATTGACAGCCACGATTTTGAGATACTATGTGTCGACACTGAAACATCGCTTGAAACCAGCGGCAAATCAAGGACAAAGATCCGTTAAGAAATTTTAAACTAGTTATAATTTTAAAGTATCAACCCCTTCCTGCATACTATTACCTAAGCCTAAACAAGCCGGGATTAGGTTGACGATTTTTAGAGCGATTGCATAACCTTTCTATATGAGAAAGGCAAAACATCATTGAACGAGATCATGGAATATCAGTGAGCAGCAAAACCATGCAAATATGACGTCGGAAGAGCCTTTGATCTCCCTTTTTGCACAACAAAAGCTACTTATTTCTAAAATCAATTTGACAGCTAGACTAAACTTTGCTAAGTTGGTCAGAAATAAGTGTGCAACTTTATGGAGAAATGTTTTATAAGGCGATAAATCGATATTTTTTCGATTTGGGTCGGACAGTAAATGATACGTTTAATTTACAGCAAAGAATCATCATAATCCTCAGTATAGGTACCATAATATCTGTACAGCATGGTTTGAGGCCAATCATGATCAGCATAAGTACAAGCAAATATTGTAGGATCATATGGAGCCATCTACCGGGCTATATGGAGAAAATTTATGCATGATAATGGCCCTAAGTAAACATCTTGGTTCGTTAAACAGTGGCATTTTGATCAGATGATTAATATTCTTTCATGACCAGCCATAATCCAGGTCCAGGTTTTCTGTCCCAGATTCATCTGACAATTTGTGACACCAAAGTCCAGTCCGGTTCAGCATCTAGAAAACTCGCCACCTGTAGTACGCCGCACTATGTCGGGCCCCTCCTCCGTTCTACTATAAAAATAAAATAATTCCGTTGTAGATTTTCATTGGTTGTTTTCGGGGTAACTTTGAAAAGCAAAATCCTTGCATCGAATAGAGGACCACGTAATGTAAATATTACCCAAAAATTAAATCCCCCCATGTAACAAATGGAAACAAATTTCTTTATCTTTATTCTTAATTTTTTTAATGAAAAAAATAAATGTTGTTTCTTAAAAAAAAATCGTCCGTGAAAACATGTTACGTGACGTTCTAGCTTACTCCCCCTACCCCATATATCACAACATATCACAATTTGTCGTAACCTCACCAGACCCCCCCCCCCCCAAACGGGTTATGTAATTTATGAATGGTCCCTAACTTACAAAATGTTGTATAAATTGCATGTCTACAGGCAATTTCGCTGCACAATTTTGTGACGTCCCGAACAATTGTAAGGGTACAGACAACTTCTACAGAACCTTCTCATGAAAGTAATTGAAATGAAACATTTCCCTTTTTTCCTTTTTTTATTTCGACTAATATCTAGTAGAGTGGGACATGGTTATATGAAAAAAATGAAATTTTGCTCCGAGTAACTTTTTGGGTCCCATTTAGCTCCCAGAACAATTCTGCAAATTGTTAGCTCGATCGGAGAAACTATATTTTTGCGCCCACGGTTCAAATTTTACATGGAATTTCGTATGGGAGAATCGTCTTTTGCAGAATAATTCTTCCAAGAGCCGCCCGTTACTTCCTAAAAATAAATAGTTGTCTAATTTATATAGGAAATTTGTCAAGGAAACAAAGTCTAGAAGACCGCGAAACGATCTGATGTATGTGGAAAAAACAAAAACCGATTGATACCCTGAAGATTGATGAAAATTTCACTTTTCATAGCATCACTGCTGCTGACGGTCGAATTATATACAAAATTTTTAACTTTTACTTATTAGCCTGAATTTTTTCATCAAATCTCTTGCGAAGTGGCCAAACAGTATAGATAAATGATTTAGACACATTAAGAGAAGATTAAAACTAAATTGCGTACAATTGGACAATCAACAGCAGTGGTGCTAGGAAAAATGAATATTTTATCAATCGTCAGAGCATCAATCGGTTTCTGCTAAATAACTTTTTTCTCAAGCATCAGATCGTTCCGTGGTTTTTTGAGACTTTATTTCTTTGTTACATTTCCTATGAAAGCTACATGACGATTTATTTTAGGAAGTAATGGGCGACTCCCGGAGAAATTATTTTGTGAAAGTTAATTTTCCAATACAAAATCCAATATAAACTTTAAACAGTGGGCGCAAAAATATAGTCTCAGGGATCGAGCTAAGAATTTGCACTGTTGTTCTAGGACCCAAATGGTACCTAAAAAGTTGCTCGGAGCTGGAATCTAATTTGTCCCACCCTAACATGTAGTCACATTTTCTTTTTTACTTTTAAACGACATGCAAATAGCTATGCAATCTCTCTGAGTAGGGAAAGTTATGAAAATTTAGAACCATAGTACTCAAGTGAGAGCAAAGATGTGAAATACACAGATAGGAAAACTAGAAGTGGTAGGGTCATTTGAAACAGGCTTAAAGTCTTACGGACTAATCTTTTGTCTTCTGCTGGCAGGAGTCGAGATTAGGCAACATTACTACAAATCGCTCAAGTCTACCAACATGTCTCCTGTCAAAGACAGACCTATCCCTTTTTACCATGAGAACCGACAAAAGAGAAGTCACGAAAGATCACCACTGAAGACCTGTCGACGATTGACAGCATCAATGGAATGCTGCTGTTTGCCTCTCGAATGCCGGGTAGTTTTTTTACGCTATTGCCATTACTCTTGCAGTGGTGCTGCGTATGACCAAAATGCACACTAAGAGCCTCTTTATTTATACTAGAATTGAATGCACACATGGGAGCTACACACATCGGGAGTGAAAAGGTTTATTGAAAAAGAGAAGAGCGGTGGTATGCACAAAAAATCCTCTCTTTATTTGCTCTGAGAGGCATGCCATCCCTGGTTCAACTTTAACTCTCGATGATGACTGTACTTTCATAAAATTTGAACGGCATATTAAAATATCGTGTTGTCACGTGTTAAAAAGATTTAATCTTCTGTTCCGAACGACACTGCTTAATCCAAAGCCTTTGCAGAAATTTCACCGCCGATGATCTCTCCGTCGGAGTGGCTGGCAGCTAAATAGCTCGCGAAAACGAGCATCGGTATCGGGAGAAATACCGCCGCCGAGAAATTCTCAGCACCAGCGAGCAGATAAATTGGAACGAGTATCATAAATTCTCCATTGTTTTCTAGAGTGGCTATCTCGAAATCAATTATAATCAGCATTAGAAGCAGATGTTTAAAAAGCGTATTTAATTATTGCAAGAGACGAGGGACTTGCATACTTTGACGAACATTAAAACTAACATGTCTGTTGTTGGTTGAATGCGTTTTGGAATTTTTGAAAAATTTGTTATATATCCAATTTATCATCAGAGTTGATTTAGCCTAGAAGCTATGGTGCCACAGTGATTTTGAATTTCTCAAGTGAACTAGTAACCTTCAAAACAAACAAAAAAATTAACTACGTTTGCATTTTCTAGTCGACTGCTTTAACAATTTTAAAAAGAAGAAAAATAAACTTTTCCATCGGTACGCTAGATTAGGCTTTTGTACAAGAAATATTGCGCGTTTTTGGGACAATCAATATGAAATTTGCCATTTGTTGCAATTTTTATTGGTTCAACATTTTTCCAAAAACACGTCTTAGTTCTTTTGAAAAGGAAGAAATTTCCATTTTTATTTTTTTTTTCCAAAAACATTAAAAATTCAAAAATTGGTTTTGTGGCAAGAGTTCCAGAAAATGGTTTTTGCTATAAATCGAGATTTTGAGAGTATATTAAACTGTTCAAACGTCATTTTGTGTAGTATTTGAGCAGATCTACAACCCATACTAGATCACTTGAAAAGTTCATTAAATTTTTGTGTAAAGCTTACTTAGTACAAACGGTTGGTTTGGTGAAGTAGAAGGCATGGCGGGACGGGGGTGGGGTGGCTTGGTCGGTATTTGGTATGAGACGAACAAATGATTATTTTAGGAATGATAATTCTAAAAGCCAATGTACCTATCATTATTAATAGCCTTGATTTATGAAACACTCAGTAGGCCTTGAAAACTGTCAAATGTGAAAAATTTCTATAGACGTTGTAAACCAGTAGCATAACTTTCAAGTTTCCGATTTTAAGCTTCATTGTGAAAATTAACCAATTTCGCGGAAAATCTTTTAGTATTACGACAATCTAACTCCAGAGTGGCATCTTCGTTATAAACACCAGGTAATTTAGTTTATGAGTGATCAAGTGGTGACTCAAGAACGATCATCTGTCCGTTTCACTTGCACTCCGGAAAAAGAGCCGACATTTTCTATTATCTTTAAAAAGCGTTAGTATCCACCAATTTTGAAGTTTGAATTTGGGAAAAAGCAAACGATTTCTGGGTTTAATGGGAAGACGGCAGTCCAAAAGGGTGACTTTCGGCTGCGCGTAAAAGCGACGTATTGTTTCTCAAAGTAATTGTTGACAATTGGGTTTGAGCTAGACCCCGCTGAAGTCGATAGTACTGCACCTGCGTTTGTGAACGACTCTCCTTCAAAATATATTTTCATTTTCCCCTATTTCCACGCCAAACGTTCCACTCCCATGGAAGAGTAGTCAAGACATAGTAAATTTAAAATAACTTACATAAAACAACCTATAAATACATAACAAACTCGAAAGCCAGAAAAAATAACTAATCTATTAAGAAGAGCAAGCTGTCAAATTGTGCCATGAAAGTCGCGTGAGCTGGTCGGTCAACACATAGTGAATAAAACAAATACTCAAAAAAAAAACACAAATCAAGTAACAAGTCAGTGATGCGAAGCTATCGGAGTAAAGCAAGCAGAAACACATAAACAGGAACGAAATGCAGCGGAGTAAAGAAAGATATCGTTGTTGGTAGTATAAATTGAATTACAACAAAATAAAACAAAACAAAAGCAGAAAAATGCATATTTATTTTCTATTGCGATATGTTGACGGCGTATTATCGAATAGGGTCGAAGGGCGTAGAACAAACACAGCAATGCGGGCAGATAAATGTGTTCTTATTTTCGTGTTTTTGTACAGATAAAAAAAATGAAAGTTGTTCCGTTTGAGCAGTTGTTTTCTTCAGTTCCGAGTTTGATGTTTACAACCAAACAGGCAAGTGCGGCTAAAAATTGATTAACATTCGAAATTTTGACACAAGAAGAACAAAAAAAAATCAAAACATATGACACAAATGACGCGAAAATATCAACTGTGATAAACCAAACTAAAATAATGGAAACACAAATAATTGAGTAACTATATCTAACTTTAACATGGACAACGGGAGGCAAAACCAAGCTGATTTAAAAAACAAAAGTGCACATGAACACACTCATTCACAGCACACACCATACAAACAAACAAACACACACACATACACCCTCACAGCTAAGGATAAAGCAGAGAATGAGAAAAGAAGATTAGAGAGTTTGATGCCACTCGAAACTCTGATCTCACTTGAGACGGATTTTTATTGCACATCATTGAAGGATATTACTAAGAAACGGTAAGAACAACAAATATGGTAAAAATTATATATATAAAAAATATATATAGATCTATATATATATATTGAACAGCAGAACAATGCATTATAATTATATTAATTAATTTATTGCCTTAACAGTAGCATTTACGATACATTAACAAGAAGGAGTCAAAACAATGGGAAGACAGAATACAAAGCAGTAAAATTAATGTATTAAACGCAATAATCCAAGCATAATCAACTTATTAATTATAGCATACAACAAACAAAATAACATATAAGCAAAGTATAGAAAGTAAAGAACAGAGAAGAATAAACACGAGAAGACTTATTTTACATTATTATTAGCGAATATCATTAGCGATATTAGATTCTTAGACGGTAAACAAAACAAACAAGAAAACAAAACAATACAAAGGTAAACTAGTAAACCATTCAATTTTATTATCCAACAGCAGCAAGAACAGATACAACCAACCAAACCAACCAAAATAAAATATTTATATATACTCCCCCCGCAGTAGCAAAGCATACATTGTCAAGGGACATCATCATCCCCTACGATAGTTGAATACTCGATCATTCATGAAACTTTGAGAATGAAACCAAACCAAACCAAAATAAAAAAGAAAACATTTCTCTCTTCATTCTCCAAATAGCGCATTATTCTGTAGATTGTCATTCTTAGCGAAGCAAAAGCCATCGTCGTACGACGAAAAAATATCGACAACCGGAACCAACTGAACAGTTTACAATAATTCATCCGGTATTCTAATATTTGCAGCAACAAAACAACAAAAAAAAGAAACGAGACAAATTCACCAAAGATAGGAAAAGAGTTCTCACTCACTCATCTTCTCGTGATAATAGGTTCGAAACGGATATGAAGAAAAAAAAATCGCAACGAGAGTAACTCACTCACTCATTCACGCATCATCTCTAAAGAGTTTAGGTTTAAAACAAGTGACACGGGGTATTAGCTATACGCTTCTTGTTTTCGACAAACGGTCAACCGGCGAGCAGATGATGACACATGAAAACAATGCAAACAAATAAAAGGAAAACAAAAAAAAACAAACAAACAAACAATACGCTCGTATGTATCTCGAAGCCATATTATTCGCATTTTTCGCTTGAAACGCTATCTCTATTGAAAACAAAACAAAAAAAAACAGACAAAGGTATAGGAAACTCGTATGATTAGGTAAGTAGAGGAAACATGAAAGGAGAAAGTCCGACAACAAAATGAAGTAAAAAAAAAACAAGTGAACGCTAGAGAGTTTTTGGCCATATTTTACTTTTAATTTTGTGTTTGAGAAATTTTAGAGACTAGTTTATAAAAAGGAAAAAAATGCAAGCAGAACGAGAAAAGGAGGGGAAAACATTGAAGAAACAATGAAGCAGAAAAAAAACTAGAAATAAAAATGAGCAGGTTAGCAGTTTTCCATTGATAAATTACAGCGACTGTTGGTAATTTGGGAAAATTTGAGAAACTCCTTGAAGCGTCAGCACGGTAGTGCGGGTGGTCTGGTTTGAGTGGGTGACACCTTTATAATTGTATATTTTTCAACTTACTTGTTTGTTCTAGTAACTACATCTGGTCTCTAGATATCGGCCCATATACACCTTGACCAATGGCTTAACTTCCCTTCCGAAAGACCACAGATTTTTCACCTAAAAAATTCGCAATTAACTCGGCTTGGATTGAATCCAGACCCATTGGAGTGAGATGCGGTCACGCTTACCACTGAACCAGTGTAGTGTAGCGGGTGCATTTCGAAAGAGCTAGCTTCCACCCACCTAACGATCCATAAACACCTACCATATGGAGGAACCCCTACTCCCTTCCCTCGGAAATAGCATCCCAGCTTTGAGCCGGACTTTGCCTGAGTACTTAAACTCTGTATCATTGACAAGCAGATTACAAGCGTTGGATAGCGAGTTCGACGCCCGACTGGCAAGTAACTCGTTCACGATTTTGAAATCGGTACAACGTATGTTAGAATGCGATCCAACAAAAGTAGTTGCAGCAACAAAACCTGGTAGTACGTCTTAAGGACGACCTCGAAAAAAGCATATAACACTCTGCATAGTCTGAACGAGCTGATCAACGGGCAAACGGTTCAAGCGGTTCCTCAACCCACACTCAACTCAGGGTGTGCTATATGATGTTGATACCAAAGACATGAACAATGAAGAACTTGACGAGTTGAAAGGTCTAGCAGTCGTATCGGTGCGTAAGATCACCCAGCTGTAAAACTGTGAAGATCGTTTCGGAATCTTCGGAATACATAATTTTCTCATAACCGCATCAGAATTACTTACATTAGTTTCCTTCAAGATTTTAATTTTGTTAATCACGATGTCAGGGGCGTGTGGAGATAATTCGTGTAAGCGCATCTGTTTAGAGTCCTGCGGAGATGATGTTGTTAACGTGGCGGCTTTCGTTAGTGTTCTGCACGTTGTTCCGCGAAACAAACGACTGTGCTTCTTAATGTTTGATATGGTGCATTTGCAGGGCGTTAACTTTTCCCGGATTGAGCACAATCTACACATTTCACTAATTGTTTCACTTACCGAGTAGCTGGTCTTACAGGACATTTCCAAAAACCATAATAGCAACACAATTCGTCTGCAGTCGTTTTTGTTGTATACCTACAGCGGAACGATTTTTAGTTTCTACACTGGGCAAGATGAGAAGGTAGACTGACCTTAATTAACCGGTGATTAAAATGGATAATTTTTGTATTTTTATAGCGTTCAAGAAATTTTTCTTATAAAAGTCCAAAAGCGATTTTGGACCTCGCCAAAGATGCGTGTCTATAAGAACCTAATTAAAATATGCGAAATAAATAAATCAAATCAGTTCAGTTCATCCAACAGCAACAGTACTCGATTGCTCACCTGTATCAAATTTACGATTAGAAACGAATTTTTTGGATTCAATATGAGATAAACTTATGTTAATTGAAAATCTTTTTGGTTTCATAATTTTAAACAAGAATTTCGAACAGCATCTTGTCATTTTGCTTACAACAAAAGCTAAAAACTGCTCCATTGCTACCAGCAAATAAATCAATCCGTGTGTCGTTTTGTCTTCACAGTAGAAGCAAAATATCGTGTTCCAACCCACTATGTCGAAAAAAATGAGTGATGATTATAAGCAGAAAGTGGCCTATTGTGGTCAAACTGTATTCCTGTTTACTTTTAGAGGACGTTCATTAAGATCTACTATTAAAAGTAGCTAAAGATGGCCAATATTTACACCCTTCATTTTCACAATGTTAGACTTAGCGTGCTGATTATGTTCCAGACCATCAATCAAGCAGAAAACGGAATATATCCGCACAATGTTAAAATAAAAATTCTAAATCCCTCCACTCCCAGTATTATTCCAGCTATTGTATCACCTGCAGATCGTTCAGCCTCCTTCCGAGGGTGCAGAACGCTCTGTTTTAATTGTTTTGTGTCGTTGCCCAAGTAACCATAAGCTCTAATTTAACACTATAGATAAGATATAAGTTAGCATTTCGATTGCTAACTAGCCGTATAGAAGTATTTGTAATGCTTCATTGCGTCTAAAATGTAAAGCATTAAATCTAGCACTATATCGACATACAGAACACAGACATCGTGCTAAAAAGCTTTTGAAAATAAATACAATGAAGCTTTTATAGAAAACTCTAAGTGCTAATATAGAATTTTTTATAGATCCTCGAATTTTTCGCAAAATCACCGATCTTCATGAGGTATATTTTATTGTATAGGGATCATGGTGAATAGCTTTTGGTATAAATATTTCGTTAAAATTCCTTTTTTTCTTTAAGATATTAACCCTTAAACTTTATTGCATGATAAAATTGTAAATTTTATATCTCAAAAACTACTGAAGATAATTCAATGAATTTTTGCACACTTATGGAATGATATTTGCACTATATTATAAAAATATTTTTACTTTATAATTGTGTGAATAACGGTACTTTGCATCTATTTAAAATTTTCAATTGTATTTTTACTTGTGTTCTTCACGCTAAAAATTTTCAAAACTTATGTCAAATTATGTGGCAATCTTTCACCTTCAATAATCTGTATTGATAATTTTTCATTTTTGTTCCTATTGAGAGTTATGGAGGATTTTGTAACAGTGCGCTCTTTCAACGCACGGCCCACTTTGATGCAGCCCGCGAAAACGTTCATATTGGCAACGTCGCACGTCGTTACGTCAGAATGCGCATCGTGTGGGAAGTGCGCATCGCATGACTAAAAGAAACCACATCTCTCGATTAGCGCAAAAGGGCAAACTTTTCAATACGGATTATCGAAGGTGATTTTTTTCCGGATATTTTGAGATGCGTTAAATTTTTTTGACCGAAGTGCACAACAAAAATTATAGTTGTTTGATATATTTTTTATTATTATAGTTTAACGTTACTAACAATGAACATCTTTAAATACCTATTTGTTAGTCAAAATACATCTACGTTATATTCAAATTATTTTTTACTCTACAACATTAATATATGAAAATGGAAAATCTTATTCCAACAGCATTTTATTTCACGTTTTTATTTTCACCTTTAAACAACGATGTGTCTTTTGAAAAAAGTTTACATAAAATCTGTTGTTCAATGGCATCGATGTTGGGGTTCTATATCACTGTTGCTTTTGTTAATTCTGTTAATTGGTGGTTCTCCAGGTTCTGGTAAGATATTATTTATTTTTGTCGAATTTCAATTAATCATCAACGATCTTTATTTCAAAATCATCGTTACAGTTTTCCGCATGTACCTGTTGAGTCATCGAATATTCCAGTTCCATTACTTTGGCAAATACCATAAGAAGAAAAATTAAACGTGTAAATTTTCCTATATTTTAAACGCGTTATAAAGGAATCCATTACTATAAACATGGGGTGTAAAATTGAAAATTTAACGAACATTGTGTTTTCTTTATGTCCATATTTATTTTTGTTGTATTTTTGCGCCCATTACGACATATGCTACACATGTGTTGATCAATATAATTTTTAAATTTATCACTCCACATGGATGCCACAAAAACAAGATACGACGAACATATTTAAGAAATTGTTTTAACGGAATGCATCATTCGTGTGGTCGACCCATATTTATAACATAAAATAATCGATTTTTTTTAGCAAATGTTCTCTATCTTTGCATCAGTTCTAGTGAGTTTTCTCACTAGAACTGATGCAAATTAAATGAGCGCGTAATTTAACGCACGACCCGATGGCGCAAGGCTGAAAAGGCTATGTGGATATAAGAAAAGATTCGCAATATACCGTGCTACCTCTAAGACAGAACCAACTGAAAATAAAACGTGGTGAAGTATGTCAATTTGCGAAAAATATGTCAACGCAGGTTAAAACATGCCCACTGCTCAACTTTGCTCATTGGCTCGCAACATCCGAGCGCGCTTGTCCGAGGTATTCAGTGACAGAAAATTAAATAACTCCTGAACAATATAATAACGCTAAAGAGCATGCAAATTACTCAGAAAACATCACTTTCAATTATCCATAAAGAAAAGCTTGTCTTTTTGCTTAAAGCGCGATTCAGACGATACATCAGCTTCCGTCAACGTCAACAGAACGTCACCGTTCCGTCAGGATAAGTTAAACACGTTTCATTTGCGACCGTTCACACGTGCCGTACGTCAAAACGTTCCGTGCCGTTGATGTTGTGTGTGAATGCCTCCATTTAACTGCATGTAACTTATCCTGACGGAACGGTGACGTTCCGTTGACGTTGACGGCAGCTGATGTATCGTCTGAGTCGTCCTTTAATCTCAGAGATGCCAATTTTGAACGTGAGATACGCTCCTTCAAAGCTATGCGCATTAGGACGACGTGCGGCGTTGCCAATATGTACGTTCTCGCGGGTTGCATCAAAGTGGGCCGTGCGTTGAAAGAGCGCACTGTTACAAAATCCTCTATAACTCTCAATAGGAACAAAAATGAAAAAATATCAATACAGATTATTGAAGCTGAAAGATTGCCGCATAATTTGACATACGTTTTGAAAATTTTTAGGGTGAAGAACACAAGAAAAAATACAATTGAAAATTGTAAATAGATGCAAAGTACCGTTATTCACACAATTATGAAGTAAAAATATTTTTATAAGATTGTGCTAATATCATTCCATAAGTGTGCAAAAATTCATTGAATTATCTTCAGTAGTTTTTGAGATATAAAATTTTCAATTTTATCATGCAATAAAGTTTAAGGGTTAATATCTTAAAGAAAAAACCTGTTTTAATCCACCTAGCGGTGCAATTGTGCCTTTCTCAATCATGAACACGTGAATGTTTGCGTTGTTTATATTCATTAAAAGCTTTCAAATGAATATATTACATTTTATTATTATACATGACATGACAAATATACAAGAAAAAATCACTATTCGAGTTCTAAAATTTTGTAAAAGAAAAAACAGCTACATTAATATTAAATTGAAAAACCTGTTTTAATCCACCTAGAGGTGCAATTGTGCCTTTCTCATTTCTCCAAACTATGATTTAATAGCTGGTTCGTACAATATAACTTTATGGAAATGTCTTTCATTCTTATTACACTTGGTAAGTATATATAAGAGCACCTTTTTGCATTCATCGCGGTATCGGTTTGAATCGGATTTTTCTATGTGATCGCACTCCACAACCCGTAACTCCGGAGCCGGAAGTCGGATGGAGATGGAATTTAATATCAGTTTCCGGGGACGCAACACCTTTCATTTGAGACTAAGTTGATCAAATCGGTCCAGCCATTTTCGAGAAACCAATATAACCGTTATTCTGAATTTGGATGCTTCCGGATCCGTCGATGGTGGCCAGTGTGGCCAAAGAGAATTTGAATGACTGTTGGTGACCTAGATCTACAAATTCAACAGTTGTGCACATTTTGGAAAAAAATTCACCTTTTTACATTCATCGCAGAATTCGTTAGAATCGGGATTTGCTGCGTGATCGTACGTATGACCCTGTAATTCAGGAACCAGAACTCGGATCCACACAAAATTCAACAGCAGCTGATGGACCTTCCATTTAAAATCAAGTTTGTCAAAATCGGTTCAGAAAATTCCGAGAAACCGATGTGGACAAATCAACAAATTTTGTTTTGTAACCATACTCTTCAACTCGTAATCCGGAACAAGATGTCGGTTGAAAATGAAATTCAATAGCAACCTATGGGAATATTATACCTTTCATTTGAATCTTAGTTTGTAAAAATCGGTTCAGCCATCTCCGAGAAACCGATGTGTACATTTTGTTAACAAATCCGCACATACACACACATACATACATACATACATACATGCATACATACACACATACATACACACATATTTTGCGATCTCGGCGAACTGAGTCGAATGTTATATGAGACTCGGCCCTCCGGGCTTCGGTTAGGAAGTCGGTTTTTGGAGCAATTGCATAACCTTTCTATATGAGAAAGGCAAAAGAATAGTATTTAATAACCTTAATCAGCATGAGTTCAATGTTATCTTCATGTGATTATATTTTGAAATGTTGGTGGAATGGGTTTGAAAGTGGAGGGAATGGGGGGTTAGTAGAGTGAGAGTGGAGGATGCGTCAGAAATCCTTCATCTTATTTCGGTATACGGGGTGGATGAAGGAAATGCGGGCGTGAGGGTGGTCCAAGGGGAGGGGAGTGATGAAGGAGGGAGGTGTAAGGGCAAGGCGGGGGGAGGAGGGGCGGCGACGTAATACTCAACTGCATATTTTGCCTTCCATTTGAGACTTGGTTTGAGAAAATCGGTTCAGTCATCACTGAAGAACCGATGTGACTTTAATTGTGGAATATGCCCGGAATTCCGGACTTCCGGAATCGTCGATAGTGGACAATATATTCAAAGAATGTTTGATTGGCAATCAGTGATCTAGATCTGCGATTAGAAGTAATTTGGTGACCATTTCAATAGTTTTTAGCCTCTGAGGTATTACGATTGTACCGATTTATATGGGAAATTCCAGTGTATCCTTACTAACACCCCTGTAACTCCGGAAGCAAGAGTCAGAACCGAATGAAATTCAGCAGTAGTTAATGGCATTACTGTATCTTTCATTTGAAATCAAGTTTGTAAAAATCGGTAGAGAATTCGTTGGGGAATGGGTGTGATATTACAATAACAAATATACGTATGCAGTCTATGCTCAACCACCACAGGCATCAGTCACAATGCCAGTGTGCTCTCTGCTGCTTCCCAAGCCAGCGCAAGCAGTTGCTTTTTTCTTGTGTGCGTTGTCTGAAGAACAAAGGGAACCGTTACTATTATTCTATCAAGATGACTGAGTCTCGACAACAAAATGTGATTCTTCGGGCCAACACGGTGGCCATTGACTTACGGTCTTTCCGCATAAGACCGAGTATTGGTGATGTCGAACATTTGCTGAGAGAGAAAATGCAGCTTCGGTTTTCGGATGTCAGCTTCATCCAGTTGGAGCACGTCAGGCATGTGGTGCTGATAACGTTCAACAAATTCGCCCAGGCGAAAAGATTCATTTCGCAAAACAACTTGAAACTCGTCCTGGATTGTGACACCGTTAAAATCAAGATCCCTGTGTATATGGATAACGGAAACGTGGAAGTTAAATTACATGATTTGACACCAGGTACTTGCAAAGTGGCCATTAAAAGATTCATATCGTATTTCGGAGAAGTGGAATCCATTACGGAGGATACATTGAAGAACTAATTTCCAGGTATTTCAAATGGTGTTTTTGTGGTGAGAATGCGGGTAAACAAACCCATTCCCTCCTACCTTACCCTGCAGTACACAAGGGGGTGATACCATTATACAGCGAACTCTATGTACACGTGCCTGAGTTCTGTGAACAAACGGCACATTTCGGACAACCCTGCCCAGAAACCGCTAAGCAAAGCTCATCTACAGAAATAAATACCAACACTCAGTCTCCAATAGCATTCCATAAGCCACAAACGGTTGCCAAATTTAAGGCTGCTGTTTAAGCAATAATGACAACTGCGAAAGCCGCGTCAAGTAACACAAACTCAACAGCTAATACCAGCAATGAGGGAGCTACTAGCAATGACGGAGGGTTCACGCTTCTGATCCGAAAAGGAAAGAAGTTAGGAACAACACCTGATCGGTAGTAACCCCGATGATGACCCGGACATGTGCGAAGACGACAGAGATATGAATGACCCCCATGATACAGTTGACGTCGATGCAAATATTTCCCCGACACGAAAACGGATCTCCGTGCGCAATGGCAAGTCGCGCGTATGGGATCGATCTTAGCATTAATTGTTTATTATTTTTATTGTTTACATCATGTAAATATATAAAAGACCCACGGCTCCGTGAAGCTAACGCCATGAGCCGTGCCAAATAAACGAATTAAAAAAAAAAATATACGTATGCGTTCCAATAGCTTGAGCTTGTGCGACCCCACCCCTGGCTGCAACTCCGTTATCGATCTGGACTAGCTGAAGTTGCACAGGGAATCATTTCGTAGATCGCGAAAGGAAAGGGAAGGGATATTAGTCCGATACTTACTTTTTCTAGAGGCTGTATATATTACTGCGCACTCCGAAAGTATCATGGGAGGAGGATATTTGTTAGTAAGTATAGAAGTTGTATTCTACTGCTTCGTTGTCGACGCCAGAGAGGTGGCTCCACTATCTGGACTAGATTTCGATCCATCATACTCATGAACCTGAGACCAGCGACTTTACTTCCCTTCTGAAAGAAGATGTGACCACAGATTTTTTCACCTCAGAAAAATCTCCACGACCTCAGCTGGGATTGAACCCAGGCCAACTAGGATGATTGGCGGTCACGCTTACCACTCAACCACCGGTGCAGTCCAAATATACGGATGCGTTCCAATAGTTACCCAAACTCGTAGGCCTTCATTTAATAAATGATGATGCAATAAACTTAAAATCAAAATGCAAATTCTGCACGATCTTTCGAAAAAAAAATACAATTGCAAATATAATCCACAATCGACGTTTGCGTAACTTCAATCAAACATTTAGGTAGAGTTTGGATTAAACCAAGTATACATGCAAATCTTCTCACAGATCAGTAATCAAACGCGTATACCAAATTGAGACGGGGTTTTCGACTGCGGATCGAATCCCATTTCTATAGGCACTAAAGCGTCAATTTAAACAGTCGGCATGTCAAACGAACGAAGACAGGAAGGGTACGTTATTGACAGTTAATTTTTTTTTTGTTGTGTCGATAAAGAAGGGAAGAGTTTTTTTAAAAAAAAAAACACGACTCTATATAAACATTGCTGACTGCCATTAAGGTGCTTCTGAACTAGCCCTTTTCTGGCACACTGATTCGCCTTTTTCATCACCATCGCCATTGTTTTAATGATCTCTATAGAACTATGAATTCGCAAAGAATATGTTTAGTATGCGAATATAGAACATATCTAAAGCCATTAAATAATGCTTCGTGGTCTCTTGGGTATATTCCTTACCCCTAACCTTACCACTTCCCCAATCCTTCCCATCAAAGAAATCATAAAAAGACGATTCATGGCGAGGCACAAATCTCCTATCAACATGGGGAACGTGCCATTTGAGCTAGATGCTACTGATTCCTGATTCCTGAGTACCCACAAATTGAAAAACTCGTAGCTATGGCAATATGGCCCTGCATATGCCAACCATTGAATTAAACGTTGAAAAACCATTTTCAATATGGTTCGTTCAACAATAAATCAACCATTACCTGGTATAATATCGAACATAACCAGTGTCGTTTTTCCATGCTCGACCATTCAAACAATGGGTTGCTAAGAACAGTCACCATACCAAAATATACTGTTTTCCTTATACATTTGGACAACATACCATTCAAGAACTATACAGATTATGGTAACAAGCATAATTTAGATCTAGCGATGCATAAATATAAGGTGGAGAAAAAATATGTTCCCTTTCACTTTTCAATTCTCTCGATGGATGAAGTTTTATCTTGTTACGCGCTATCTTCTGAAGAAAGCTTCGTTGACACTTAAGTGTACTGACGCTTTATCCAACTGAGCTATCGCCGTAATATTGTAAGACGAGGATTTTTGATCATATTAAGCTACAGGTTTTTGGAGCAGCGTAAACAGATGTACGAATAACAAAGACCACCAAATCAATATAACCACTGAGAACTGACGTACAAGTAAAGTTTTCAACTTGTGTAAGAAATAAAACTGTCGCTTTGAAATGACAACAGCAAGTAGCAACTTGCCACTGGTCGGCGCTTCGATCGGCCAGCAATCGCTATACGGGAGTTGTATACAAACTTGGACACAATGGTGACTAACGCATGCGAACCTGTATGCGATGGTGCTTTTCAACGTATTTTCATTTAAATGTTTACACAGGTTTTTCGGGAAAGTTTGTTCTAGCTTATATGTCTGTAGCACCTCAACGATTATCACCCTCGCAACCCACCTGCAATATCAACGAGGCTTCATCGCAGTGATCGTTCTTCATTTGTCGTGCTCGATGCACAGGCAGCGGCTATCGATCGAGTGATCGATCTTTATCAGCCGTGCTCGATGCGCGATCTGAAGCCACCGAGATGCATTATGTGGTGATCGTTTATTAGTCTGTTGTGCTCGATGCACAGACCGAAATCAAAAAAGCATTTGTTTCAATTCTCTATACCTTTGCCCTGTGTAAAATATTTTTTCTTATTTTTTCGATACTTGACTTTTGTATATAAGCCGGTAGACAGTAGCAATAAATTGTTAGTTTACTAAATCAAACCCAACCGAATACTTCTATCGCGTTTCTAAACGATCCGATAACCATATGTCTGTTCTCTGTGATATAACTTCTGGCGCAAAAGTACAATGTAGTATACACACCCTCAATATAGGATACACGGAAGGTATTGAAAATGGTTACTAAATGAGTATGGTACTATAATAGTTGAATTATAATGGTGGAATGTATCAGTAGTATTCCCAATATGGTATTATATGAATAGTTAGGAAATCAACTTTTTATTCATTTCATAATGACACTTTATTATCAGTATGATTATGTAGAGCATTTGAAGACAAATTGGATTTACGTTAGTACGCCGAATGTCATAAAAATAAACAAAACATATGACAACAGCTTTCATACTCGCCTGGATGTAAAATTTTGTTGATAGATTTTGAGGTTTTAACCGAACAAGAGCTTTTCAAATCACCACATTTTTCAGTACCTATTATTATTGGCCTTTTTTATGATCAACTGAGTGCATTGAAGACGAGTTTGAGAAATTCAATATTTTAATCGCTTTTTAAAAAAAATGTGCGCTGTTGGGGTAAAACCAACGACACGACTAGACACTTGCATTCCAAAACTGTATCGCAAATCGGACTACCCCTCAGTGACTCAGGTAACTCGTACTGTCAAATATGATATTTGGCTGCAAAATGTATGAAACCTGCAACACTGAATAATATGTTGTTATTTTTTTCCAAATAACCTACCGTAGCAACGCCTGGTTACGTAGGGAAAAACGATTTGCAAACAAAACAAACCGTTAGTTTTTCGAAAAAAGTTGTTTGGAAGCATATAAGTTGATGATGTGCTGTGTAGGAACGAGTCGGAATACGTGTGGAAGAACCAGAACCACCGATACAAAAAAACCAGTCGAAAAATAGGATTGTCCGAAGGATTCGTATATCTAAACCATGGTAAGAACCAAAATATAACGTCCTTTTCGTTTTTGACAATGCATTACACCGGTGTATTCTCTTTGATCGCATATCAGTCCCATAAAGATAGGAAATCCCATAAAAAACGGCACAACTATGCGATCATGGGTAGTGTAGCCCCAGGTAAAAACAAAAAGGCCGCTATTGTATTTGCAGCTGAAATAAACAATCCACTTTCATTGCAGATTATCGAAGAAATATCCAGATATATTGAACGATCATAAGGAGCTATTTTGATTTCATCGTTGGATATGCAAGACTGTTTGATGCAGTTGAAATCTAGAAGTATACAATTTCCAAGAATCGCATTCAACAGCGATTCCAACCGAATAAAATGAAGTTGAAATATTTCACCTGAAAGTGACCTTTAAAGATATTTAATAAAGTTGTCTAGAGCATCCATTTCTGTTAATATTTACCGCTTGAAAATTTGGCGTAGAAAATAGAATTAGTGAGTAAGTACTCCAATCAATACAAAATGCTTCAAAGCAAAATTATTAACAGTACCATCAATCCATTATAAATACTTGCGATGAGAAGAATGCGACCAGTTTTATTTCGTTGTTTCTGAAGTGCACGTACGTACACCTTCGCACTGAACTGAAGACGTTAGAAAACAGAGTAGAGGAACAAACTTTTGAAAATCACAACATGACCGTTTTTCTCTATGATAAGGATAACATCCATTGAAGTTTTTAAAAGAATTTCATTATCTACATCTAAGATTTATTCTAATAATCATTGATACGTTGCGGATTCCACCTGTTACAAGGAGCTGTGGCCGTGTGGTATCCGGCGACCTGAAATCTTATTTCCGCACACTGGAAGCAGATGGGCGTTGACTCATTCCGTTTCAGTACGATTAGAATTCTCTTGCAATCAGGTGTAGCATTTCGTTCCAGACCACAATCAGCGCGGGATATAGCGGTTCGTGATAAAACGACACGAATCGATAGAATAGCGGTATTGGTGTCGCTTCCGATAGCGACTCAGTATCCTCTGTTTGGTATACTTGATCGAGCGAGCCCAGTCGACTCTTCAGACAGCAGGAATAATTACTCGTTGATCGGTAGCCCAGTAGGGTTTTGCATTTATTCGTCATCTAGCTTACCCGCACCGTTTGAACAATTGCGGCCGTGTTGGCAAAATCTTTGATTTTGCTTCAGCAGAATCCAATTTGGACAACTGTCGCCGTTCAGAAAACCCTGCCTTGATCTGTATCGGCAACTCGAGCGGATTCGGTTCACATGGGACGATTGATATTGGAAACGTTTCCTTTATGATGAGTTCAACCCGCAAAGGTTGGGTCACCTCCCTCTTGACTTTTACCGGGGTGCAGGAGGATTCGTACCTCTGTTGCTTTTATATTGTGAACAAGTGAATCGTTTGTAAAGCTCTCGCCCTCTAATTTGCGTTCATTTTCCAAAATTAGTGCTTGTGTGTTGCTACGAGTCTGCTGTCGGACACAGGAAACAGATGGACGTTGACTCATTCGGTTTCGGTACGATACAATTTCCGGTGTAGCATCTTGCCCGAACCGCGATCAACCCAGAGTATAGCGGTTCGTGGTAAAGTACAAATGACACGATCGATCAGCGGAATTTGCGTTGGTTCCGATAGCGGTTCGGTATCCTCCGCTTGGTGCCTTCGAGCGAGCGAATCCGATCGTCTTGTTGGACAGCAGGAACGATTACACGTTGGTCAGTAGCCCAGCGGGGGGCGATACTGAAATAAACGGAAATCAGTTATGAATAATTTAATATATTCGTCTCCGAACTTACCAGCACCGTTTGACGCATCCTCTTCCTCAACAATGGCGGCCTTGCTAGCAATCTATTCGATTTTCCAGCGGCATCCAATCTAAACAAGCTCCGCTGTTCAGAAAACCCTTCCTCGTGATCTGATTCTGCCACAAACGAGTCAGCAGCATACAGCGTCGTTAATGATCCTGGCTTCAAAGTGCGCGCCTGCGTCGGAATGTACTTGAATACCGAAATAGCGGGAACACATGCGCGACTTCTGCATACTGGCCGATCCTTGCATAAAACAGTAGCGCGACGCATGAGTACTTAGAAAAATTTATAAAAAAAAACTACTGCTTCAAAGGCGATGACGAAATGTCGTCCCTTACCGGAGGATGTCGCCGTCTGGACTGATAATCGCGTGTTGAAATTTTCGTGTTATTTTGCTTCTTGGCAAGATCCGGATGCGCCGTCTTTCTAAAAAATAAACATTTTTAGCTTAGTATACGGTTACTGATAAGAGCATTTCACATCACAATTACCTGGTATATGTTTTTCTTCCAAAAGATCTTTCTGATCTCTGTGGCTAGAAAGCAGCAGCAACTGTTGAAAAAATAGCGGGTTGTTTTGGCAGCACATAATGATTCGATTAATTGCCAAAGCGGAACAAAACTGTTTCATCATTAAGACCACTTGCCAGGAGCTCCACTATTCGGATTGCTGGCGTTGTTGCCTAGCTCTCCAAAATAAACAAAACGTTGTGAGGATCGCGAGACATTTTTCTTGACTGAGATTTGGAACTACTACTTCACGTTTTAGACACTGTTTAGACGAAAATGTTTCAAAAGAAGCTAATTTTGCCAAAGTCCAACAAAAGCTTCGCTTATCCGAGTTCACATTTGATTCTTACGGCAAACGAAACAGAATATTTTCTTTCCTAGCTGTTACGGACTTTGGTTGCTAGGGTATGTAAATAAACATTAAGAAAATTGAGACAGTGTTGCGTGAGAAATTCATATTTCATCTTTACCAAGGGGTCGCTCAATGTACTGATAACTGGCGGTTAATTTCGTGAACACTTTTTGTTCGGGATTTTTCATTAAGTTTCAGGTCGTGTCGTTGGTAAAACCGACACTCTGTTAAGATGGTTGTGTTTACATGCGGTTCATTACAAAAGGCTGGGGATCTTTGTGACACATCAATTACACTACTAGCACACTATAGTATTAGCAGAAATACACAGAAATACTTTGATTGTGTTTATTTCTTATAGGTCTCTTTAAAAATCAAAAATTGGTATTTTTGCTTATCAGATTCTATCGAAGCTTTTGCGATTTCTGCAAAAAGCTCCTCCGAAGTTCTAGTGTTCTCATTGTTTGTCATAGATGTACTTTATCACAATGAGACAATGATCTTTTGTATAACCTGGTAGATCGTTGATGATCAGAATTCGAAAAATCAAGGCTGGAAATGGTAGTTTTACTAAGAAGTGTGCATCACTTATAAGTAAATGAATCAGATTAGCAGAATGTAGAACACTTGCAAATCTTACGAAATAAAAAGACACTGAAGGTTGCAATGATGCGCATAAGGATTATTTGGAAATACCCTTATCAAGAAATAATCCTATAGCATAAAATACTCATGTTTATAGCACTACGCCGTCGAACTCTCTTCTCCTCACTACATAATGAAGCTACGAAAAGTACATATTTGTATCTCATATACTCACACTTTATTACTCAATCATACATCATTTTTAACATTTTTAAAAAATACAAACATTTTAATAAAGTGGAGAAAAAATAAATTAAAGGGGATATCGATCTTACCCCTATGGGGTGTCGGTTTTACCCGCAGTGTCTACAAAAAGTCACTTTGTTTTCCAAGTTTTGCAACCAATAATTTTTAATGAAATTAATTTTTTGGAGCGCTGACAAAATTAAGCCTTGTTAACCCATTCATGCCCATGTTGTTTGTGAACAACAACGTTTTTAAACAGCTATAGCTTTTGATTGAGGCAGTGGCGTAGCCAGAAATTTGGTTTGGAGGGGGTTTTGATGAAAATCGCAAATTTTTTGAAAAAATGCTAAAATTTAATATGAGTTTGATAAATTATTGAAAACTCAAAAACATAAGTAGTCTAACAGATGTCATTCCAGTCTACAAACAAGAAGGATCAACATGGAACAGTTTTCAAACCTCTATAGATTATTTTCTTGTATAATATGTCAATGAAGTCAAAAATTACGATCTTTTAAAGTGGGATAAATGATCTAAAAAATTTTCAACGTTCAAGATCACCTAATATAATAATCCTTGACTTTGAAGGTTTGACAACTTCGGGAAGTTATCAACATAAAACAGCTTTGATATAGAAATTTTAGTGATTAACTCTCATAGAGGTAATTATGGTGAATTAATTTTTCAAAAATATTAAGAGACATGGTGTCTTCAGCAAAGTTTTTGATAATGTCATTTAAAACAATTTTGTTGAAAATATGAAGGCTACATGAATTCAACATATAGGGATTTAAATGGACTGGGCCTGCTATATTTCTTCTTAGTGAATAAAAATTTAGGTGAAAACTATTTTTTTTCTGCGCTACGGATAAAATTGTTTGAAACAATCATTGCGAGTTGAGAACACAAAACCTATAACTAAATTATGGATGGATGGAACTGAAACTTGCGTTTCGACTTCATCTCATCAGAATCCGACACTAACTTGGTGGGCGGACTAAGCTAGCGCCGAATTGATGCTAGCTCCTGAAAATGGAATCACTCTTTGTGTTTTTGAGTCCTTTTAATATCTGGGAATTATTTGTTTTATATCCAATTCCCTTATTTTTTTTTGTAAGCTTCAAAGGCACCTTGAACGCAATGTGAATTTATTATTTAATTACCGCAGAAGAGATTTATCAAATACAGTAACTTCAGAATAGCTTGTTGTAAAGGTTTTCTACTACTATATTTCGATACTCTGAATATGTGGGATATTTTTGTCTTTGACAAAGTTGTTTGAAATAGCACTTTCGAAAACTTTTCTGGAGACATTAAGTCTCGACCCAAATTTGGTTGAAGAGTAATTCTTGTCTATAATTACTTCTAGGAGGATTAACTGTCAAAATTATTCTATCAGCAGGTGAACAGTTTTACCTTTCGAAATTCTTCAATGTTACTTAACATCGAAATTTGGCAGTTTCGAATGAATGTGATCGTGACCGTTAAAAATTTATCGAGCATTAATTTTACTTTTCTTTATTAGTCAACCTCACAACTTGCAGTACTAGGACATAGCATACAAAATTTTAGTACGCCATTCATTGCATCCTGCTAAGAGGCTATTCATATAGTTGATAATACAACAAAAATCCAATGCTCATAAAACCGATCCTGACCTGCTAGAGACAAAATTACATCAGCTTTCAACTAGTTTATGAAATGTTATTCTTGTTGTAAACCATATTGAATTGTTGTCTAAACTCTACACAATCTAAAAAAATACATTTTCAGCAAATGTTGAAATGTATGTAAGTTTTCGGTAAACAAGCTTATGTTTTATATGCAATCAACCTATTCAAATTTAGATTCCCATTCGAAAAATTGTCTCTAATCCATATTTTGAAGCATCTTTCCAAAAAGGAGCTCATAATAATTCAGACAGTTATTTTATTTTACATTGAAGTAATTTGACAACTATGGGATTTTGGCTAAGAGATAAGTTACAAGATCCCCTTCCCACAATTTTCCAAAAGTTCTCATGACGCTTTAAACACAGTTCTCAATGTAGTGATCAGAGAATATTTTTCCTAAAATATTTTGTGGAATATTAAATTAAATTCGTCAGCATCAATTTTTTTTTCAATCCAATTAATTTTGGTTTGGGGGGGGGGGGGTTTAACCCCCAAACCCCCCCCCCCCCCCCTGGCTACGCCACTGGATTGAGGCAAGATTTGCTCACAAAACAAGTAAGGCTAATAAATGTGACTATTACCTTTCATTTGAGTATTAACAGTTACAAGGATCAGCTCTAAAACTGAAGTTATTGCAATTAGTCTGATTGGATTCCGATGGAGCAGTGCTGCCAGGGACAGTTTACGTTGATGACGGAAAATGAATTTTTCATATATCTTCGTTGCGTTGTAATATAATTAAAAACTGATAAAACCTATCAATTTAGACTGTATTTTATTACGGATTCCACGAAAGTGAACTATTGTAAATGTTCTAGGAGAATTGTATTGAGCACTAGCTAATACCCATCGCGCGTTGCTGCGACACTCTGCGAAATAGGAGGAAAACACAATTTGTTCCAAAGCGCCATCTGGCGGGCAGATAATCTCCAACTAATAGCGCACAAACACGCCCCATACCAAATACCTACTGTGTGCAAATTTTTACGGAAATCGGTTAAGCCGTTTGGGAGTCTATAAATCATATACATACAAACTTTGACTTTTATATATATAATATAGAATAGATAGATAGATAGATTGGAAGGTAAAAGTTGAGCAGCTTCTAATACTGCGAGGGAAGCACCTATCTTTATGAAAAAAAGGCTTTTCGTGTTTCTTGACCTCACCGTTTACAAGGAAAAATTGTTTTGAAACCCTACCTGGACTAGAAAAAAGTTGGGCATTGAAGGGTTACGAATTTTCTGAAGAAGAATTCTGTGTAGAAATTATAATTTTATGGGTTTGTGGCGACCCAGAAAAAGTGTTAAGCTTAAGGTGTCGGTTTTAACCATAATTCCCCTACTGCAAAAACCTTGAAGGGATATCTCGCTGTGTTTGTCTTGTAGGAATTTAGTAGGCCTGTTTGGTTCCTAGTGAACTTAAAAGGCTAGTATCTAAGAAAAATTGTGTTGCCAAGGAAAATAAACAAAACGCGTAGCACTCAGTCTTGTGATTGACGCTGTAGTAAGAACAACGGATTTGGAACGCACGAATCATTAATTCCGAAATGGCCTCCTCCGGACACGACATGTCTATCGTCGAACGATATTCACCTCGAGAATAGTTAGGAACTATCATGTTTTTGGCACTCAAACGGTTTATAGGACGACGAGGATCAATTTTGTCGGTGCAGATCGACTGATACGGAATCACCATCATTTTAATGTGTAGCTCAGTACCTACCGGACACCAAAACGACATTCTTCAATCATCGGTGGTATTTGGAAATTTGCAGTGAAAGGTAAGAAGAAACAACTCAGAATAGTTTTCGGTAATTAACGTTTCAAAAACTCTCAACCGTTTTGTGTCCAATAGAGACAGGTCTGAACTTTCGTCCTTTTGGCCAATGCTATCAACGTTACCCGATTCTTGTGAATCCCTTACTACGAATCACTTCAGCATTGGTCAGCCACTCGACTTACTTCCTCGAACTCGAAGTCTAACAGAATCGTTTGGATCAGTAGCACTGTTGACTTGACTGTTGGTCTGGTATATAGCATATAATCGAAAGTCAGTCCCATGTAGATAGGGAATCCCATATAAAATGGGGATGGTTTGCGATTATGGCCAATATGGTGCTTATTAAAAACGAAAATAAATCAATCGGTGCCCGTCACTCTTCGCCGTGGGCAGCTGGAATATCAACGTCCAGGGCACAATGTTATTGAGGAATCCTCAAGGTCCGGGAGGAGTTTTATTCATTCCCAAACCTTAGAAGATTGACTACCTATACCTCCTCTTCGAATTACTTTTTTTTATTCAGTTCGTTTATTTAATAGGCACAAATGCGTTAGCTTGGCGGTGCCAAATTCTTTTTTTTAACATTGTGAATATCTTAAAACTAAAAGGTAACCATGCACAAATATTTTCTAATATTGAGAGGAACATTTTTTACAACTATTTTAAACTAAAAATACGATTCGATATACACGATTGAATAATAATTATTTTTCACAAAAAAAATTTACAGCTATCTTAAGACTAGGAATGTAGATTAATATAAAAGAAGGGGAACAAACTTTTATGAGAAATTTCACAGCTATCTTAAAACTAGAAATACAATTAAATATACAAGATGGGAAACGAAAAAAAAATGAAAAGGTTCAAGGCTATCTTAAAATTAGGAATATAATACAAATTGGTTTTTGTAACAGCAGCAGGAGTTGTATCAGGAACAGGGGGAGTAGGCAAGCACGATGACGCGGAAAGAAAAACAAAACTTGCAACTTTGCAACAGGAGAAGAACAGTGACATGAGTTAGAGCCTCAGGCTGGTAGATGGTAGATGTCTAGGATCGGGTTGACGGCGGAGAATCCTTCAAGAGTGATCAGACCATCGACCTGCTCTCGCTTTGACTTCATTTTTGCAGGCGTGGTAAAGGTGACGGCAGTCATATAGTGCCACTCTGGTGCTCCAAAAGGAAGGACAGGGAACTTCTAAAAACGAGAAATAAAGGAAATGGGCTAGATTAGGATATTTTTCGATTTAATATAAAGGTAGATGAGAGACATATAGGGAAAATCGCGACTTGCCAGGATATCCTGAACTGGGACATTGGGTGGTCTATCTCGGGCCCGGGGGGAATCCTTTAGCTGCGATCTGGTGCCATAATACCCAGCGCACGCCCAAACAACGTGATCGATGTCGTGATAACCTTTATTACAAGCGCACCGACTACTCTTTGCGAGCCCAATACGCCGCAAATGCGCATCCAATGTGTAGTGGTTGGACATAAGCCGGGACATTACACGTATGAAATCCCGATCCACATCCACCCCCCCCCCGAACCAAGGCTTCGTTGATACCTTTGGGATAATCGAATGTAGCCATCGTCCAAGTTCCCCATTGCACCATGAGTTTTGCCAACTGTCGAGTGTCCTCTGATGACAAATACTGAAAAATTCGTTGAAGCAAATTGGTCTTTCGTAGATTGCTAAAGAGTCGGCCTTTTCATTACCCGGAATAGAGCAATGAGAGGGGACCCAAACAAAGGTAATCTGGTAAGATTTTTCAGATAACTTGCGCAAAGACTCCCGTATCTTCCCCGGAAAATACGGGAATTGCTTTTTAGGCTTCACCGTACGAAGAGCCTCGATAGAGCTGAGGCTGTCCGAAATGATTAAGTAGTGCTCTGTGGGCAGAGTCTCGATGATGTCAAGGGTGTACTGAATAGCAACTAATTCTGCGACGTAAACTGAAGCTGGATCATTGAGCTTGAATGAAGCGGTGATAGTATTGTTGAAGATACCGAAGCCAGTGGACCCATCGAAATTTGATCCGTCAGTGTAGAACATTTTGTCACAGTCGACTTCTCGGAATTTATTATAAAATATATTGGAGATCACTTGCGGGCGTATATGATCCGGGATTCCACGAATTTCCTCCTTCATGGATGTGTCGAAGAACACAGTAGAATCAGAAGTATCTAGGAAACGAACCCGATTGGGATTGTACGAAGAAGGATTGATGCTCTGTGCCATGTAGTCGAAGTACAAGGACATAAATCGGGTTTGAGAATTAAGCTCGACGAGCCTCTCGAAATTTTGAATCACCAACGGGTTCAGAATGTCGCATCGGATGAGCAATCGATATGAGAGTTCCCAAAATCGATTTTTTAGCGGGAGAACGCCTGCCAGCACTTCGAGACTCATCGTTTGTGTCGAGTGCATGCAACCCAAGGTAATGCGCAAACAACGATACTGGATTCTCTCTAGTTTCATGAAGTGTATATTCGCAGCGGAGCGGAAACAGAAACACCCGTATTCCATCACCGACAATATCGTTGTTTGGTACAACCTGATCAGGTCTCCTGGGTGGGCCCCCCACCGTGTTCCAGTTATTGTTCGGAGAAAATTGATCCTTTGTTGGCATTTCTGTTTCAGATACCTAATGTGACATCCCCAGGTTCCTTTAGAGTCGAACCAGACCCCGAGATATTTAAATGTGAAAACCTGATTGATCGTTTCACCCATTAATAGAAGCTGGAGTTGCGCCGGCTCACGCTTCCTAGAAAAAACAACCAACTCAGTTTTCTCCGTGGAGAACTCAATACCCAGCTGAAGAGCCCAAGCAGACAAATTGTCCAAGGTATTTTGTAATGGTCCTTGCAAGTCGGCAGCTTTGGGCCCTGTAACAGAGACCACCCCGTCGTCTGCAAGTTGCCTTAGCGTGCATGAATTGGCAAGACAATCGTCAATGTCATTCACGTAAAAATTGTAGAGCAGGGGACTTAGACATGAGCCCTGGGGAAGACCCATGTAGCTAAATCGCGACGTTGTTAAATCGCCATGCGAAAAGTGCATGTGCTTTTCGGACAACAGGTTTAGCAAAAAGTTATTTAAAATTGGTGAAAGACCATGCTGGTGCAGCTTCTCTGACAGAATGTTGAGAGAAACTGAGTCAAAAGCCCCCTTAATAGCCATTTGGATTTCTGTAGAAAGCAACGCAAGGCAATCGTTCGTCCCTTTGCCTTTGCGGAAGCCAAATTGTGTATCTGACAGTAAGCCATTTGCTTCAACCCAATTGTCGAGGTGAAACAAGATCATTTTCTCGAACAACTTCCGAATACTGGACAGCATTGCAATCGGTCGATACGAATTGTGGTCGGAGGCGGGTTTTCCTGGCAGATTCTTCAGCAAATTGAATTTGATTCTGTCCAACCCTGGGGCGTTATTGTTGCATGACAAGAGAGCAAGTGAGAATTCCACAATCCACAATCGAATTTCTGTACCGGGACAGAGTCCGAACAGATCTTCTTGGCGAAAGCAAATATCCAGCGCTTTGAATATTCCACGTTTTCGTAAGTACTGTTTCGGTTACGCATACGTCGAGCCGTACCCCAAAGAGTGCTCATCGCTGTTTCTCTCGTTAACCCGTCGACGAACCGGCGCCAATAACTGCGTTTTTTGGCTTTCATTAGACTCTTCATTCGCTTTTCTAACGACGCGTACTGTTGATAGCTAGCGGGTAACCCGTCTTCCCGGAAAGCCTTATATGCAGTGGACTTTTCCGCCTACAGCTCTGAGCACTCTTTATCCCACCACAGGGTGGGAGTCCGTCCATGGGTATTCGCGCTGGGTACTGGTTTAGTCTGAGCTTGATTCGCACTGTCGAGAATCAAGCCAGCCAAAAACCTGTACTCTTCCTCCGGCGGAAGTTTTTGAGTGGATTCGATTTTAACGGATATCGCGGTCGCGTAACTCTTTCAATCAATGTTCCGTGTGAGGTCATACGAGACATTGATTGTTTCTGATGATCTGGTAATTGAAATTACGATAGGAAAATGATCGCTACCGTGGGGATCAGGGATCACGTTCCACATGCAATCTAACTGTAGCGATGTCGAGCAAAGCGACAAATCCAACGCGCTTGCGCGTGCTGGTTGTGTAGGAATCCGCGTTATTTCTCCCGTGTTTAAGATGGTCATGTTGAAATTGTCGCAAAGATCTTGGATTAATGTTGATCTATTATCATCATGAAGACAGCCCCATACCGTACCGTGCGAGTTAAAGTCTCCCAGAACTAGCCGCGGTGACGGTAAGGATTCCGTGATATTACAAAGCGTTCGGTGCCCTACCGAGGCTCTAGGAGGAATGTAGATGGAAGCAATGCAAAGGTCTTTACCTTTGATACAAACTTGACAAGCGACAATTTCAATGCCTGGTGTCGAAGGGAGGTTAATTCGGTTGAAAGAATAGCACTTTTTGATCCCCAAAAGTACTCCTCCATAGGGGTCTTCTCAATCCATACGAATTATATTAAAGTCGTGGAAGTTGAGATTTATATCGGAAGTTTAAACTATGTAGTAAAAATTTGAAGGAATCGAGAATACTTCTGCTGTTCCACTGTAGAACAGTGATCAATTCGGTGGACTCGTTCGATGACTTAGCCATCGAAGGATACGATCGCTCCAAGGAGGGGCCAATTAGGAGTCAACTGCTTGAAAAATGTTTGCACTATAGGGAGAAAACGTATCAGAAGGCTTTTAAGAGGATCAGTTACATTGAAAGCTGATTACTGGACTGAGTGTCTGTTTGAATAAAGGGGACACTTGGGATTTCTGGTGTCCCTGGAAGTGGTGGGTACTCCTTGTTAGAATTAAAATTTCCAAGTCCTGGAGCAACTCGCTTCGGCTTTAGGACAGCACTTCCGTTGAATTTATTAGATGTTGTTGGCGCACTCTGAGGGGACGACAAATTGGCACTCTTACGAGGCAATCTAGGGGAGGCAAGATTTTTCCTCTTCCTGGACTCCCCCTGTTAACGAGAGATGTTCCCTCTTGAGGATCATCAGATTTTTGCTCAACGTTAGCCAAACCAGTAAAGATATTTTCGGACAGGGCAGATGGCGAAGCATTCTTTAGCATTTCTGCATAGGAGCGACTCGAGCGTTCCTTAAGGGAGCGCTTAATTTTATCCACGCGCTGCTTGTACGCAGGGCATGATTTAAGAGCATGCGAAGGGCCCCCGCAGCAAATACACTTTTCAGTTTCTTTGTCGCAAGAGTCATCCTCATGCTCTCCTTCGCTGCAGCTTATGACCCGCGGTACAAACAGGCGAACAGGTAGGTGAACCTTGTCAAGGAGGATGTAGTTGGGAAGCGAAGACCCGGCGAATGTCACCCGAAGCGATCCTGATAGAGAGTAGGTTGTCTTACCTCCCTCGGTGTTTGCGGTATACAATTGTTTTCATTCCAAGCTCTTAATCTGTTGAAGTGAGGGGTCCTTAAAGCAACCAACTCCGTGCTCCAACAGTTCTTTGCATTTCAGGCCCGGTTCGGACACTACCCCATCGATTTCTACGGCCATAGCAGGCACGTACGCTCTAAATTCCCGCGTAAAGCGCTCACAGCAAGCAATCGCGTTTGCCTGGCCGAGATCACTCACTAGAACACGTATCTTGTTTGCCCGAACACGTATTATCTGAGTTACGGCCGGGTAATTAGCAGTCAGATCTCGAGAAAGTTTTAATATATTAACCGGTTTCTCTCCGGTCCGAAAATATACCACCCATGGCCCAGAGGAACCTTCTGGATACTGCTTTATACGGGGAGCAATGCCAGTGTTAGGGGGATCAGGGACTTCCATGATTACATCAGATGGTATTTCGCCCTCGGCCATTTAAGCACGAGGGCAGAGCGTTATATAAACGGGAATGTGTCTTATTATTTGATTACAAGGTAGAGTAAAAGTAGGGAAAAGGAAAGAAAGCAAACGAGGAAAAAAAAATAAAGCAAAACTTATCTGCAAACAACGTCGATTGTTCCGCACCAGCGAAAACAATGTACTGGATTTACTGCCGGCACCAGCAGAATGGCAGCTAACGAACGAACAAAGGATGACCTTCAATCACTGAAATTTACACACCGAACACCACTGTGAAATATAACGATCCGTTCCGTTCAAAGGTTGGGAGACATATATTAAAATCGATTTGTTTTAACTTTTAAATACGGGCGGACTGTAGCACAAAATGGCGACCAAGCGCCTCGACAGGAAAGAGTGGTTGCATACGTTTTCATGAAAAGGGGACATTTCTTTTGTCGTTCCGAATAACAACCAGCGGATTTTTATTTTCATTATAATTGCAACAATGAAGCAATATTTAATACTTTATTTCATTCAATCATTCCTCAATTCAACTGTATTTTTTTTGTTTGTTTGTTGGTTTGTTTAATTTCCTGTTCTCGCAAAAAAGGTGTTTTGTTTCTAGTTTTACTCTCATCTTCACATTACAACTTGTTTTTTTTTCTTCTTATTTTTGCACGCTTTGTCTCTTATTATCTTGTGTTTTGCTCTGTTTATTTATCTTCATAGATTTACTTTCCATACAATTATATAAGGGATTTTGTTCTGTTCTTTTTTTTTGTTTGGATTTTTTCTTCTTATTCACTTCTGGCTCATGCATTGGTGAGTGAGTGTGTCTGTGTATGTGTGAGGGTGTATTTTTCTGGTATGTCTCATTTTAATTTGTTTCCGTTTTTTTTACTCGCACTCTCTCGCTCACTCGAATCACGCTCGCACTCAGCATTCGTTCTTGTTTTTTTAAATGTTACACAGCTATAGTTCTAATTCTAAACCTTCTTGCTTACACGTGTAGGGTTGTTTTTCTGTTGCACATTTTTTTTCTCTTTCGCCACCTGTTTTCCATCTGCAGTAGTTTCGGGTGTGAATCTCTCTCACACACACACATATTTTGCTTATTTAATTTCATCTCACTTGAATTACTCGTCACTCACTGCTTACTAGGGCTAGTAGTAGTCGTAGTAGTAGTAGTAGTAGTAATCTAAATTGATAGCATCACTCCCGCTTACGTTCCACCACGTTTTCAAGTTTTTTAAACTTAGTTCACTTGTTTACATTTTTTTTAAAACATTGATCCATTTTGTCTTAGTTTTGATAAAGTTTTTTGCTTCTCTCGTTTAAAAAAAAGTCATAATAGTAAAGAAACAAATTAATTGTGTCAATTAAAAAAAACGGTCGCTTTAAATTAAAGT
This sequence comes from Topomyia yanbarensis, assembly GCF_030247195.1. Taxonomy (NCBI): domain Eukaryota; kingdom Metazoa; phylum Arthropoda; class Insecta; order Diptera; family Culicidae; genus Topomyia; species Topomyia yanbarensis. The sequence continues at coordinate 11,248,117 of NC_080672.1, forward strand.
TTGGTCACGTATGTGTTGTGTGTGTTTCTTTAATCATAACACTTTTATTTCGATTGCTATTTACATTTTTTTTTTGTTTCTGTTGGAAAACATGAAGGACAAAATTTTAAGAGAATAAGAAAAATAATAAGCAATTGTTTCAATAAATAAAAATCTGCGTGCTTTCATTTTTAAAAATTATAGTAATAATTCTAATTACACTATTTACATGTTTTACTTGGTTTTTGAACAAGCTGCAGCTTGAGTTTTTTTTTTCATCAATTTCTTTCATTAAAAAGTAGTTTTAAATAATCTTTTTGCTGTGAAATTAATAAGAACGGATTGACAATTTCACTGATTTTTCTTCAATTGTTTTTGCCTTACGTTAGAGTACGGTTTTTGTTTATCATTTTATCTTCTACCAGCTAATTCATATCATCTCCATCTGCTTTTAAAACGTTTTCATCTCACTTTGATTGGTGATTTTCAATTGTTTTTTGTTTATTTCCTTCCTCGGGCACACACACTGAAAAAATGTGTTTGGTAAAATTTGGAATATTTCTTCCTGCTTGATTTACTTCGTTTGTTTCAAACTTTGGACCGGAGGGGCTTAATTCCGTCAGTATTTACAATTTGCGATGGTTGTTTTTTTTTATTCTTTCTCCTACTTTCTTCCATTACAAATTCATTTCCGCTTAACTTTGAGTGAGTTTTCAATCATTATGAATCATTTATCTCTTATTATGACCTATTTACTAAAGAAAACGTTTTTTTTTGTTAATCGTTCCGTCTGGTTGTCTTCTTGTGTTTGGCTTTTTACTTCAACTTCTAGTGCTTCCTTCTCATGCTCACCAGCGAACACTAACGCGATCTGTTTGCTTTCTGCTGGCCAGCCAGCCAGCCTTTCTTCTATCTCTATCTTCTTTTTTTCTCTCTTTTCATGCGTCTTTTGATGTGTATTTTTTGTCTCTTTCCTCTGCGTTTGTATTTGTGTTATTTTTTCCTGTATTTGGAAGATGGGGGAAAATAGAGATCCTCATTTTTGCATGCATGCTTTATAAAATATCAACATTCTGCTTGTTTTTTTTTGTTTAGTTTTGTCCGATTTACACAGTTATCAGTAGTAGTAGTTTGTAGTAGTAATAATAGCAGCAACAGATTGCATCCGTTTATCTTTTTTGCTCTTCCATTTTTTTTTGTAATAAAATACCATCATACTAGAATAGTTTCTCTTACTGTTTTAAACTTTGTACAGCTTGCCGTAAACTGATCTGCCTCTTTCTTTTTTGTTTTATTCTACTGCAATTAGTTGTGTCTCTCGAAAAGGCTTATGCTTCCAGTAGCACCTTGTGGATGGTGGTTACAGGGCCGCCAGGATTCGCACCATTGGTAGTAGTAGTTGTGGCATTCATTGACGAGGTGGCTGAGGAAGAAGAGGCGTGACCGCTGCTGCGAATCGGTGCCGGGGAGGGTGATTTTTTCGAGAGGTTTAGTGGAGCATCGACGGCACCGGAACCGTGTCCGGCAATGTCGACCTGTAGTTCCAGTAGGCGGGGTGATTGGGAGGGTACCGTTACCATCGAAGACGACAGCTGGGGAGATCCGATGGGACCGGTGGTTGTGCTGGCCGGTGCCATGGAAGCAACCGGTGGCGAGATCGATGTCGAATGTGGTGACTGGAAGTAGCGAATGCTACTGCTGCTGGAAGAGGAGGAAGTGTCTGCACTTCCGGTGGAATTGAGCGACGGGGAGGGTGTCTGTTGGCGGGTGGTTGTGATTACACTCGTTGGACCACCTTGCCATCTGCTACTGCTACCGCCGTTGTTACTCGTAGACGAAGAGGAATATGGACAACCAGCGTTGGCGGCGGATGAGGCAGATGATGCACTGCCATTACTGCTGCTGCTGCTACTGCTGCTAGATGTTAGCGGTGAGACCGACGAGGATCGTGGACTGCACACTTGTAGACCACTTCGATAGGGTGGTCCCTGATGGTCTGCTGGATGGTGCTGAGCTTGTTGGTGCGATTCTCGCATGATGTAATTGTGGATGATGTCGGAACGTTTCATCTGTTCCGGTGTCATCGTCGGTTGTTCCATCAAAGATTTGGCCAGAACCGAGTGGGTGCTGGACAGGGAAGACGACTGATGGCTTGCCGGTGGAGTGGCAGAAAGTTGATGATGATGATGCTGATGATGGTGGTGATGATGATTGTTGTGGAGGCTTTGGTGTGGTGACTGATTCAGTGGACGCGTTAAATGCATGTGAAGCTGGGATTGTGGCTGCTGAGGAGGAGATTGAAGGCCTCCGTGTGAGCTGCTACTGTGCGCTAAAACCACAGAATTCGTTGCGGCGCTGGAGCAGGATCCAGAGGACGATGACGGTTTAGGCGAGTGTGATGAAATTGTGATTGTAGACGACGAGGAAGATGAGCAGGGAGCAGGTTCTGCTTCACTCTCCCGCTGCCGCATCGCACGGAACTTTTTGTGAGGCTTGTATGCCTCGTCCATCAAACTGTTGGTATCGTACAGTGGCGGTGCCTGGAGGACACGCTTCAAAACGGGCATGTTCTCCACAATGTGCCGCTTATCATCCGATTGATCCTCCAGGGAAGACCGTGGGCTTGAACAGGATGACGATCCACTGCTGACCGGTTTATGATCATGTTTTTCATTTCCGGACTCAATTCCGGAATCGGTGGGAGAGTCCAATTTCCTGTACCGTACGTGATGTGTTCCAACCGAACGAATTACCGGAGTAATTGTTAGGCCATTCTGCGCCAAATGCGCCGCCCCACCAATAATATCATCTTCTGCCGACGATCCGGAACTTGCCCGATGACGAATCGGACATTGACCCGACAAGCTAGCAGCCAACAGCGGAGCCGAAGCACTCAACGACGAAGCCGCATGCGAGTAGTCCAAAGTCGTTTCAGCCGACTCCGTACTGGAAACCGAACCCATCGGACTTTTAGCCACATCCTCCACAATATTGCCGTCGCAACTCCACGTACCGTTTGAGTTGGGACTCTTGGCTAGCTCTTCCTCCGCACTCCACATCTGCTGCCGCAACATTTCCTTGTGTTCCGTCCGGAACACGACCAGTTTCTCCGTGTGCAAGGTACTCAACGTTCTCAAATCAGGCATCGTTCTCAACAGTTCCTGCATAAATTCCGGCTTATCTGGCCGGTTCTGCGAAACGATCGACTGCAGACAAGCCTTCAGCTTCGAGTACATCCGCTCGATCAGTTCCACATTTCGCAATCCGGGCCGATCCGGGGTAATCAGCACAATGGCACAGAACAGACCAATCTCCGCATCGGTCAGGTTCATCGAGTTCATCCGTTCCGCAAAGTTGAACGTCGAATCGACCAGGAACCGTGCGTTGGCTCCGTTCTGGATAGTATCCCGGCGCATCACCTGCCCATTCAGACAGATGATCGAGTTAATTTGCGAGTCGAACATGCAGATCAGCCGCACGAACAGCGCATCAAACAGGCCCGCCTTCAGCAGGGTAAACTTGTCGTCCTGCGTCAGCAGCTGGAAGCCGGGAATCATACCGGCAAAGTCGATCACACCGCGGATGACGTGGGCAAAGCGCTGGCTAAACTCCTGCTCCGATTGCAGCTCCGGGGCCGGGTTCAGCGGACATGCCTGTTTGAGGGGAGAAAGGAGACTCTTGTTAGTTGAGGTTGTTTTTTGTAAAATATATTATTTAGGAATGATTAAGAGGTAAGATGGAAAAATAATGATTTTTGACAGATTTCTTCCCAACACTTAACACCGGCTACTAGATTGTCAGTAAATAATTCGATTGAATCCATATAACCGTCTCTCTTGTGACGCTTTCAACTGCCCAAAGCTATCAGCATGGGTTGCTGTGATAAATTTGAATTTTGCGCGAAACCGGTGCTCCATGCTGCAAAAGCTTTTGCAATGCAGAGCGTGAACTTTGGTGAGAGGTGAGCTTTCAGGCCGGTATGGCGATAGCAGAAAAATGAGCGAATATGGACACTCATAAAAATCATCACGAAGAATCAATTATTTTCATGCATATATTTTTTCTCGAAATCGGTGTTAGGTTTCTGAAATATATTCTACTGATGTAATGGATGATATTTTGACACTTTTCGGAAAACGTGTTTTAAATACTTTGGGCAATGTTCGTGATTAAACATTTCATACATCTATTTCTTAAATTTTACTCTTTCTGAAATTTTCAAATCGAATTGAAAATTCGATACCAATCTCGAATTTCTCCCCATTTTTGAACGAGAGTCTAAACAGTCTGAGACAGACAGTCTGAGAAATTTTGCACATTATGAGTTGAAAATCTTGGCTCCCACATTTCTGGCTAAGTTTATTTTGATTCTCGTCAAAGTTCACATTGACCATATTTACACGGAAATTAGAGCGATTTTTTTAATTTATGGAGCAGAAGTACGTCTATAAGTAGAATGTTTGCCTTTCAAAAGGCGAATAAGAATAATCTTCCAGCGCTCTCAAAAGTACTATTCCCGTCCTAATTCGCTGTAGATAAATCCCGCATAATGTAGTTATCACGTTGAGCTTGATAATCGCCAACTATCTATAGGGAGAGAAATTATTTGATACAGTCGACTAGATAGACTGTCAAGCATGGGATTGTCAGTCTAGCAGATAATATACGTAGGAAACAAATCGCCCTCGTCTCTTTTCATTTGTAATTGTATAAATTGCGATCAATTCTGAGAAATTCGGAGTCACTCTGTGGGATAAAAGTACCCCACATTTGAGCTGTCCGCGTTGAGTTTCTGACAATTCTCTTCATTTTTCAAAATTAAAGGAAACAAATGCTAAAACTAATTGAACTAAATTGGTACACAACCGACCTGAATTCGATTTCCAACCCATGTGTACAATATTAGATTGTACTAATAAGAAAAAGGCAGTTAAAGCTTCCTCAATAACAAAAAAAAAACATCATGCAAGTAACATTTTCAAACACCATACAACAATTTTCAATTTGCATATTTTTTTATAAAAACTAGATAATTTTATATTTGTTTAGTAAATTTAAAGTAAATTGCAAAACTTTGAAACTAAGTTGAGCTAATTCATTCTGATTTCTGATCCTACATGAAATTTCATTCATCCTGCAATTGGACAGTTATGAACAGACATTTCTAAACGTGGTTTTTAACTGTTATGAGACAATTTTGAACTCAAACTATGCAAGTCTCCAACATTGAATTACTGCATACTGAGCGAACAAAATTAAAATCAGCAAGAACAGAACATGCTTCGTAAAACCCACTTTTAAAAACATTTGAATGTAAAAATCGCATATAAACTTCAAAATCAAAAAATCAGACTGGAGGTCTTTGTTTGAAAAACCTTCAGTGTAAAACCAGGAGAAAAAATATATAACTTGTATGTAACGATATACGGATTTTCCTGCGAACAGATTATTTATTTTTAATCGCTTTTCATCCTTCCCGACTTTTTCGGGGTAGAACTTTTTACGCAACTTTTTAAGCTGATGGATCTTAGTCTAATATTTTATGCTTGAAGTTTCTGTCCGATTTTTACATTTGAATGTATGCAAAGCAGATTTTACGAAGCATAATCTGTCATTGCGACTTTTATTTTCGGTCACTCACATGCTACTCACAAAATTTGCCTTCTAAATTTCTAGTGTAATTTATGGCTTTTCGCTACTCTCCGAGCACAGCTATTAACAAAAGAGAAATGTTTTCTCTTTCATTTACAGTTGATTTATATGTACTCTTATCATCAATTTTGCGGAAATTTGATAATTTCTATTTTGCGGCTCTTCAATGGATTTTTAATAGGGGATAGGGATTTTTTCTCAAATGTGCAATAAATATTGAAAAAAATGTTACACTTTTATACTGTTACCAGAACGACCCAACGGAAAGACATAAATGTGGTAGTTCTGAATCAAATTTATTTCAATTTCATTAAGTTAGACAGGTAAACTTGTTTGGCTTATATTTTTTCCGGAGTGAATCATACAGTGAAATTAAAATGAATAACGGACTTCAATTTCACGTACGATTATTACAGAGTTGCATTCCTCTATTATTGAAGAGTATATTCAAGTTTTATTGACAGAATAGAAACTCAAAATGACCCGTGTTTTAAGGACAGAAAACAGAGGTGCTTTAAAATTTCAACTTATTCGTATAATTCTTTGTTCAATAGAAAAAAAAATAATTTCAAATCCTTGAGAAAATTAAATGAAATTAAATTTCGATTTTTTTTTCGTAAATTAATACTAGACGCGTAGGAATCCAAAAAAACTACAAAGCTACAAAAAGTAGCTTGAGCTCTATCCAGAAGTGATTCCCGTAGAATGAAATAAAAGTCCATAGTGAAAAGTGAAGGATTTGGTTCCGGGAATTACTTGATACACCAGTGAATTCTGAGCTATGGATGCAATATACACTCTTAAAGAGCCAGTTTTTGACAAGCTTGTGTTTTAGCGTTTTTGTTGTGCATATATAAGGAAACTTCGGTTAAATATCAGTTTACTACATTAAGTGTGGTGAAACGGACATTGAAAATTAATCTGGGGAAATAGATTTGAAATATCAAATTCTCTCTGCAATAGATGATAATTTTAAAATCGTGTAACTCTTTGCACCAACCTAATTGAGGACAGATTTGTAAAGACGAGTGTTACGGTGAATCTAGTGCTACAAGCCTCTCCCCTTTGAGACCTCTTGAAATTCACGAAATATGTGTTTTTCGGAAACGTGAAATTTTTGAACAAGATATGGGTTTCTTTTAAACCCATAAATTCTTTAAAAATCAACCATTTTAGAAATTCTTATACAATTCCAGCCCAACTAAAAGTATTTTAACCCTACATTCCATCGAAAATCGTAGCTTTAGCGCAATCGAAAAACTTCGCTTCGCGGAATATCTTCAAGAACAGCGGGAAATTTGGTATACTGAGGCGGCATGTGTGATACACGCTGGTATACACAGCATTCCCTAGGTCGAAGCAGAACGAGACAAGAATTGTTTTTTTGTGCATCAGTATGCGAATGAGATTTTCACTGCGAACCATCAACTGGTAAAAGTTGGTTTCATTGTGGACAATTCCTGATGGGCGAGTTATGAAACGTAAAGAAAGCAGTACGAAGATGGACAAAAATTTTGCGGTGTATTTGCAGATATCGAAGGCCGCTTGTTGGTGTTGGTTGTAGTAGATGAATTTCCCTTAGTTGCTTTGACGCATGGTTTGCCGTAGTGTGTTACATAACTGGCATATAGGCGTCTACCCAGGGTATGTGCATAGCGTTCTTTGGATGTAGTTAACCCTTTGAGAAGATCTGCCCTCGAAAGTAAAATAAGAAGGTATAGGGTAGTTCCGCCGCATCCCCACCACGCGAAAACCGTTGTAAACGTCAGAGAAACGTTTCTCCACGTGTCGTTTGTGGTGGATTCCACTTTTTCATACTTCGACATGAACCTTTTAATATAATCCGTGCTAGTGCACGGTGTCAAATCGTGTAGGCGAATATCAGTCAGATCACTGCCCATATCCACAGGGATTTTGGATTTGACGTTTGCACACTCGACGTCGCGTTGTATGTTGTTCTTTGCAATGAAGCTTTCTGCCTCAACTAGGGAGTTGAACGTTATTACTACTAGTATAGTATTTTTGCTTGTTTGTTGCTAACAAGCGGTGCGCTTTTTGACTTCTGATCTGTACCAGATGAGGAACCTAATTGTAGATACATTTGTATCAGTCTCCCTTTGTGCATATTGCTAGTTGTATGGTTCGCACTATCGGGGGATTAAATAATAGCCAGTTGCGTTGGCTTAATCGATTCGTCATTGGAAACCGGAATAAAGATAAGTGTCGTTTATATCTTTCTAAACACATTTATTATCTCTTTCCCATCTGTATGGACGCTGACTCCATGCGATGATGGTTTCCTCTGTAAAGCTGATGGTTTCCTCTCCAAACCGGCCTTTGTGTTATTTTCAGGCGAAAAATAACAAAATCCTTGAATTTTTCGAAAATTTCAAAGGAACTGATGCAGCAAAGGATTGCTCGAACAATCTTAGGGTCGTGATAGCAAATTGAAGGATAGCAAACGATCTTTTTTGTGGAAAGCTCTTCTCCGACTACCACGACTATATCCACGCTCGTGAGGTCGAGTTTGAAGGTGTAGTCACTGATAAGTGTCTGACACGCGAGGATTTTCTGAAGTTTACCGGTAAAAATACTGGAGTGTATACATGCTGTACTAAACACAGTTGATGGAATAGAATCATACGCCAATGAAGCTAATCTGTGCTTGATTGCCGAACTACATCCTTTTGCCCAAGTTTCGTCTGCCGTTTATGTAGAATGCACGACTTTGACAGCCTCAATGATAAGAAATTGAACCACACAGCCATCGATTGCAGTAATAAGACCTGAAATAGCGGTGAGAATTATGTGAACAAATCGTGCGGTAAGAATCTTGAAAATTGTCGTTGGTGTTGAAAAAATCTGTATGAGCTCTTGTGTATTGCATACAAATTACGCAGGGATAAACTAATATGTGGAACTTACACCTGGAACAGGTTATTAGTAAAGCCACAAATGCCTTCTGCCTCTGCAAAATAACTTGCGGCCCAAAATGATTCAATAGATTTATACGACAATAGTAAGGCCTAGAATAACTTATGCTTCATTAATATGGTTGCCTAAAACTAAAGAGATGACTGCTCAGAAAAAGCTTGTATTGAAACAACTGGGGTGATTCGCAGCACACCTTCCGTGGCTCTGGATGCTCTTCCAGATCTCCTACCGCTTCATCAGTTCGTGGAATTGCAGGCAGAAAAAAGTGCCTTGCAATTAACTCGATCCAAAAAAATAGATAAATATAATCAATATAAATCCTATTTCACATTTAATAATAGACTGGATGCAGATGAAGGCAAACCAAGAAATTCCCTATGATGTGACTGTAACAAGCAGACATGTGTGGGAAACAGGTGGACCAAATCTACGTTCAGGCTTTAATGTTTTCTTTACGGAAGGTTAAAAAATGAATAGCAGTACAGGAGCTGGGGTGTTTGGACCCGGGATAAGAATAACTATCCCCATGGGACACTGCCCAACTGTATTTCAGACGGAGATTCAAGCAATTCTTGAGTTTGAGTATATCTGTCTCAAAAGGAAATATAGATTTGCAACGATCTGTATCTTTTCAGACATCTTAGCAGCTCTTAATGCTTTTAAAGCCTCAACTTGTCAGTCGAAATTAGTGTGGGAATGCATTACCTTACTTAAGCAACTGTCAGGGAATAATGAAGTAAACATGCTTTGGGTGCCCGGTCACAGTGGAATTCAAGGAAACGAATCAGCTGGTAGTTTGGCAAGACAAGGTTACGAGACCGAGTTTATAGGCCCAGAACCTTTCTGCGGAGTCTCAACCTGTACTTTAAATATGGAACTTGGGAAATGGGAAATGTCTATGGTAGAATCGAACTGGAACGCCACAGATACTGCAAAGCATGCAAGGAAATTTATAAATCCGAGTGCCAAAGCCGCTCGAACTTTACTTAATCTAAGTAAGAGGAACCTTAGAATAATAACTGGTTTGTTTACCGGTCATTGCCCTAGTAGATATCATCCACATAAAATAGGAAAAATTCAAAGTCCGAGTTGTCGTTTCTGTCAATTTAAGAGCATCTACTTTGTGATTGTAGCGCTCTTGTTAGATATTTAACTCTTGGAAAAGGGTTCCTACAGCCCTCTGAGATTTGGCAATCAAATCCTAGTAAGGTAATCAGATTAATTAAATAAGTTGATTCTAACTGGGATAATATGCAAAATCAGACAAGGTCCTTCGTATCTCAATTATGATGGGAAAGCTGAGGTGCATAACATCAAATTGAGTCATACGTACCACAATATTCCTTTAAATGGTCGCAGTGGAAATCAAGGCTCTACAGCTTAAAGAAAAACTAATATGTCCCTTTAGGAAAGCTGCAAGCAATCCTTTGCAGAAATGAAAATTCAGTGTGTTTTATTCTATCTATAACCATCCAAAGTTCAAAAACGTGATCGCAAATGTTTTTATCACGAAAAATCGATTGTTGAGCTATAGTAATTTCAGGCAAGTTAGCGTAAAAAATATTTCCCATTTTATAAAAGTATCAGTGGCGTAATTCATCCCCCGAAAGATGAAAAAAGAGTTTTTGTTTGTCAATTTATGCATAATAAAATTTTCTTTATTCAGAAAAGTTATAGTTCATGTAATAAGAAACAACTTTGCTGTAGATAATCTAAGTCAATATGTTGATGTTAGTGTAGAGTTTTCTATGAAACAGCATTTTTTAAAAAGAATTTTATCTGGCGATTTTTTAGAATTTAAAAATGTTCTTCGATTTTGCCCGGCGCAAGAAAATTTGTATTTTGTATAACGAAACTTTATTGGTTGGTTGAGTTATCGAAGGTTTTGTTCGCAAAACTGCATCAATTTGGTATATGCACACAATCTTTAAAATCCGCAAATAAATTCATGTACATGCTTTCTCTTCCACGTATGCTGTCGCATGCTTTCTTTTGAACGTAAATACGTATATTAAAAATTAAAATATAAGTGTCTATTCAAAAAACGACTGGTAAGCTAAAAGTCTGGCGGAATAAAACTGAATTAAATAATGAAATAAGTGACTTAAAAAATGTGACAGTAAGTGACATAGGTGGAGGGAGAATACATTTTTTTGTTTCGGAAATCCTGAAAATAGCGGCGTTTAATAAATTATGTCATAAATTAAGCCACGTTAATTCACCTCAAATTTATTTTCCCTCCCCCTATGTCAATAATTATCCCATTTATTTGATCCAAAGCGTGCATTTTTAATTGCTTTCTTCAATAAAAAAAAAATAATACGCTTTATTGTAGTTATGTCAAATGCAGTAAATTTGAGTATGCATAAATGGACAAACAAAAACTCCCTTCTCCTCTTTAGGGAGATTAATCACCAATCTGATATTTCTATAAACAATATTTTCTCTACGCTAAATTTCCGAAGACAATATAGCTCAGAAATCGATTTTTGAAGACTACAATCTCGACCATGCTTTGCCGCAATTACAGTTTATGAACTGTGTTGTCATATGATATTGACACAATTGTTCTAACCAAAAAATGATTACGTTGGTGATTACGTTTAAATCGGTATTTTAAAAATATAACTCAACTTTCTTATTAAAATACAACATAATAAGCCTGACAAAAGAGAACACTTCTCTTTGCTAAATTTTTAGTTAATGCTAGCAACGAATTCAACAAAGTGCGTTGAATTTGACGATGAAACCACCGCGAAATGGTGCTGAATTCATCGGTATCGGCGACATAGCTGAATTCAACACTAACCCTAATTTTCTGTGCTAGGTCGTCCACTGGTTGGAAACGCATAGTTGTTGATTCCGCAATTTATTGAAAATTAATGAATGAATTGTTTATCTCAACAATGTACTGGTAACTGGAGCTCAACGACTCAGACACTTTTTTTGGGAATAGAGTATCAGATCGCGCCGTTTGTAAAACGGAACATTCAATTCCCAAAAAAAACATTACTTTTTTATTAAAAAAAAATAATCAGCCCTCGCTTTGTTCGTGCCAGTTTGATCGTAACTTAATTCCAATAGAATTTGAATGAGCTTTTTCAAATATACTATAAAGGGGTAAGGCGCGGAGCTCATGAGTCACCCTTCGTACGTTGAAGCTATAACCAAGAAGGATTCTTAGCGAACAGTAGGAGTATTACAGCATCAGCCCTGAAATTGTTACTAAAAATAGACTGCAAAATTCGTCGAAATGTCAGGTTTTGTCACGAAACTGATTTTTGAGCAAGCATTGCTTTGAACTTACAAGCAATGTACAGGTAGAATAAGTGTAACTTTCGTAATAAATATTGATAAACTTCTTTCTTTCGTAGAAAATATAAATAAAATTGTTACTCGTGGAGATTTAACCAGTTTTACCCAGCAGCCACTGGGAAACCTAATCAAGTTACCGAATAGACGATATCTGTCTTATTATTTTTATAGCAAGCCTTGAAATTCGGGAAAAATTCTAGGAATTGTTGGATACACGCTGCATTTTTGTGTAATTATAAATGATAATCACGAACCAAAAACATAGATCCAGTTCACCATTATTTTCAGTCTAACAGTTAAACGCTTTTGTGAGACGGTTTAAAAAACGTTGTTTTTGCTGAAAAACGGGGCTTCAACCTTGAAAGTGGGAGAAATCTGATGAAACGCCAATTTTCGGGGTCTTTTTTCTGCTAGAACATTTTCAAGTCCAGCTTTGATTTGAAAAATACTTAAAATCCTTCGAATAGAGGATTGGAATCCCTCAAATTTCCCTGTTTTTGCTTATATACAGGGTGATTAAGGATGGTTTTCTTGATTATTAGATTCAGTAAGATCGTAGCCCTGCAATTCTCACGTACATCAATAGTAAGCTGAGAAGTATGTTGAAGCGAAAGTGAAAACTTCACAAAATAACTGAAATTTGCATAGATTTAGGACTGGTGTATACAACTTTGATGGCGAACAGCACAACTTATTGTGAGCTCATGCAAAAATTTAGAATGGGACATAAATAACAATGAGAGATTCTCTCTGGGGCCTTTCTCTTCTGTTCATGACTCGGTCGTTTCGACATTTAGTACTCAGCTCTTTGCATACTATTGTACTAAAACCATCGGTTTTTGATATTTACTGGAAAATTAGCGCAAAGTGTTATGGTGACGTCGCAATAATCGAAACAGAAAGTAAACAAAGAGTGACTGTCAATGTTACTTACATCCTATTCTAAATTTTCTGATTACTGATAAAATCTATCATTTTTCGATTGTTAAATTTTCATAAAATTGCATATTGCGTAAAAAAAATCAAACCATATAAGAATAGCGCCAAAAAAATCTTTTTCGCAATGCTTCAGCTTATGTACTTGTACCGAATGAAACAGACCAAATTGATCATTCAATTTAAACAAACAAAATTTTATCGCCCATAAAAATGTGTTTACTAGATTCTATCGTAGAGATATGCTCAAATATTAATTTGTCAAACTGTTATCAGCCACTTAAGAGATACTAATTTGTCATTTTAGCCTAAACTATCTCTTTCATCGACCATGACTCAAAACCATAAGCTACCTCTGACAAATACTCAGAAAAAAATGCGGAAACACCTGTCGAATAAATCGATCAGCAAACAGTAAAGTAACACCGTCCTCCGCCCGCCTATCACTCAACCAACCACCCGGAAGCTCAGCCACTTTTCCGCACAACCCGACTAGTTCGGGTCGCTTCCGGGACTAGTGCCTGTTGCTGCTGCTGCTGAACAACTTTGTTGTACAATCAATCAAGCGCGAAACAAGTCGATCACAATCTCTCAAGTACCGTTTCCATTACACCCCGTTTGACCTTTGTCCAAATCAAGCAAGCGCGCGCGGCATGTAATCACCCCGACCGAGACAACCACCGTTTTTGTTAAATAAAAAAAAAAGATTGCGTCACGCGTGTTTCCCTCCGTGTGCAGCGCGTGTAGTGAGAGCCAATCACTCACCGCACCACCACCACCACAGCAGCAGCGAACAGAGCGCGCGCCCGTCTGAACGGAGTTCTTGAATTGATTGCAATGGTTTGAGTGCCAGAGAGAGAACAGGAAAACGATTCCCCCTTGCTGACCTTGAAAATTTATTGATATATGTTTGACCGTGTTGATATGTAGAGCTATAGCTAGCTAGCCTATACACACACACACACGACACGAGAGAGGCAATTGTATTCGCAAAACTATTTTCGGTAACTCCAAGGCCAACGACATGTGTCTTTCGAAGACGACGCCGACGTCAATTCGACGGCGGCAGCCGATAAAGAATTCATAAACCATTCCCTTTTCAACATTGCTTCTTATTAATCCAAGTGACCTTTTTTTCATTCCAAGCTCTGGAAACAAGAACATGAACGTTCAAGGAATGTACGTGTGAAGCGTGATACCATTAGTTACCGCAGCAAGCCGCGTGATTAGCTATCAACACGATACATATCACATCATACACAACGGGAGAAAAATGCGTAAGCGCGCGCTTGTATCGATGAGTGCCTCAACCGTTCTGTTTGTGAGTGGCATCAGCATGGCAGCGTTGCGTGCATGTGCGAACCGCGTTGGTGGTAGCGCGCGGATCGATATGACGTCGTTCTCGCCTCGTCGCCGCGCACGTAGGCAGGCAGGCAAAACACGAACGTGCGCGCCCGCGAGCAAATATTCTTCCCCTCCCCCCCCCCCCCCCGCCGTCCAGTTACCCCATCGTAAACTTCTTTTTTCTTCCGCTTCTTCCTACCTTCAATGCCCTTTATGTCGTTCAACCAGCGCGGTTCGCGAGTGCCCCTGGTCTGAGAAGCATAGCCACGCCAAGGTCGACGAACTGGGTTCAAGGTTTCAGCCACTTTGGCGTATCGGCTTTTTTTGGGGAAGCTTCGCTTCTGTATTTTTTTGGTCGTTCGTTGAATGTTCCGAAGCGGTGCTATTGCGTGTGGTGTGTTTCATTTTGCGGAAAATGTGAGGGTGCGATTATTGTTTGGAGCTCATTAAAATTTTACCCGGAATGGATATTTGATCAGAGTGGGCGGAAAGGCAAGCACCTGCGTTTCGAAGGTCGCAAACTCTTGACACATGGCTAACTAGATGGAATTGAGAGGTTTTCATTATATTAGCAGCGCTGGGTGAGAGTCCATTTTCGTGAAAAATACATTTTGGAATAACAATGAACTCTCGAGTACTTATTCAAAAGAACGTATCCAATTATAATCGACTCTTTGGTATTTTTTTATTCTTACGGAACCACAAAATTGTCCAATTATTTTTTAAAACTGACTGAATAATTAACAGAAGAAAAAGTACACAATAAGAGATACTTGAGAATTGTTTAAAAACAGCATTGATGAATTCAATTCAGACTTTAAAAAGAATTAAATAATTCACCTTACTTTGGCAGGAGAACCCGAAAAATGACATTTCATTTGCATCAAATTTCGACGTCGAGACGATAGAAAAAATCAGAATTTTCCCTGTTTTCTAGTACACTGAACCATATTCGAACAAATTTTGGAAGCGTCATCGTTCTCATATAGCAACCGTTAGCTCCGATCAAGGCCAACCTTGATCAATGACACGTCATGTTGTTCACACAACGAACCCAAGCCAGACCCAGCCAGACACCAGAACCCCGAGACGAAATTCGAGCACGGGAAGTATTTGGCTAGACGACACACAACAAAAAAAGCATATGCTAAGGGGTCGTCTCCCTTTTGTTTTGTCCTTCCTTTTTTTTCGCCTTTCCTTCTCTTCATATCATATCTAATTCGCTACGCTAAATGCGACATTCGATCGATCACTCGACCGATCGTGAACCTGCTTCTCCTTCGACGATGTATGAAGGGGACGAGACTACGCTCAGCGCGCCGCCACTCGGTGTCACTCACCGATCGCACACAGATTGCGGTTGTGTGGTGTGGTGGTGGCGCTGTATGTCAAGCAGCGTGGCCGGCGAATGGCGACGACGACGACGTGTTTTTTAAAACTAGCGGCAGACCATTCGACATGCACTTCAAGGTCCCATAACCGTATATTCTAGCTGAATTCATTTCCGCATTTATCTGTTCGCTGAGGTGCTGCCTGCTGCTAGTAACTACACGCCAACAACAACAACAACACAAAACATTTATTACAATCGGTGCAAACCGCAGCTGCCTGCTGCTGCTAGAAGCTGAGACGAGCGCACGTGGGGCATTCTCGATCGGGAAACGTGTGCGCGCTTCCCAGTCTGTAACTACTCCTCTATAGCTAAAATAAAAACCGCACGCGTCAGGGTAGGCCGTGACGCGCGTTAATCAAACATCGTCATTGCCCTGGCGCGATAGATCTCAAACTCCAGAGGTTGCTCGGGTGATTATGTTTGCTATCAAACACAGCCTACTACTAACTTCCGTACACTTAATACGATCAGAGCGCAGAGCAGCACACCGATGAGAACACGAAAAGTTTGTTCGCCTCTGTTGCTATACCCTGCTCGTCTTCAAGGTCAATGGCAAATGCTATGTAGGTATTGAGTAGCGTTGGAGCTGTGCTACCACCACCATCACCGGCAGCGGCTGCCAACGAACGATAGCAGAGCTCGAGCAAACAGCAGCAGCAGCAACAACAAAAATTGTATATACTACTTGCGCTGACTGGCTATGGTTGTGTGCGAGCGAATTCTGGCTGAACTTGTCACGATGCGAACGATGACCTTGAAAAGCAATTTTTTCGCAAATGGCTGGCGGCTGCGCCCCTCATTTACCGACCGGAAAAATTTGAGCCGAACGTCTGGCGTCTGTGTATCCTATCAACAGGGGGCGGCCGGCCCGGTGACATTCCGTTCCCGAAAATTTAACCGGGTGTTTGTTGTGCGGGAATTTCAATTGCGAATTATTAGTAATGCGCGGCAGGAGCTTAATTTATTGCGTCTCGGGAAAAAAAAACATTATGTCAGCCGACGGACAGGATGATGGGTATGGTATGATGGGATGAGAATGACAAACGACACTTACCAAAGTAGGCAATGAGTAGGAGGGACAGTCGCGGGCCCGCTGCCGCATCGCAGTAACCTTCTCGCGGGTGAACTCGCACGTATCCATGTGTGCTCGCAGTACGGCGGCCAGCAGGCGCGGCTGGTCGTCCAGCTCGGTCGCCAGAGCCCGTTGGTTCCCTCGGTTCTGGGTGCTCTGCTGCATGGCCGCCAGGATGCGGGCTTTCTCGCGCTTCGGCACCCGGCCGAATCTGACCGCTGGAAGGGGAGAAAAAAAAACCGTCGATTAGAATTCATTTGACTGTTCTTTAGATTAGGATGATAAACTAGTTTTTAATAATTTTGGCACGATGCCAATCGCATATTGGTTCAAACAAACGATTCATCGTGACGATGATTAAACAATCAAACGCTGAAGATGTTCATCGCCAGGAATAACAGGAAAAATACACTCGTTCAACGTTTCCATTCTCGGTATGAGAACCCCCATGGAAACTTTCCATTCAACAGACAAATCGCAGTAAGCGTTGGCATTTTTTTCATTCTTCCAGAAACGTCTAAGAAACAAACATGACAGCTCTATCAATTTCGTCATTTTTGTTGATTTCAGTTGTTTATCGATAAGTGTTGTTGGTTGCTGTTGACGTGTTTGAAAGTTATAGAAGCTGGAATTTTAAAAAATCAACATATTCTCAGGTAGGTGGGGAACATTTTCTCACAAACGGGAAGCGCAGAGGAATTGCTAGTGCGAAGCTTCTGATACAAGGAAAAGCATTTGAGTTCAGAAAAACGCCGCTTATTTTTCACGACTCCCAGCTAAACT
Organism: Topomyia yanbarensis; assembly: GCF_030247195.1. Lineage (NCBI taxonomy): Eukaryota > Metazoa > Arthropoda > Insecta > Diptera > Culicidae > Topomyia > Topomyia yanbarensis. The sequence continues at coordinate 11,265,525 of NC_080672.1, forward strand.
AGTCGAAATATGGTTAGGAATTTTCAGTAGTTTTTTGTCAGAATTCCGGCTGAAATTGAACAACCAATTTCAACTCCGCATTGATTGTTTCAAATAAGTCGGAATGACGACGGAAACTGGCCCGAATCTCGATTAAAATTCCGGGTGGGTTTGACTGAGACCGTTCTTCAGTTGTCATTTGGTTTTAAATTTGGAATGGAAAGCTGCGAAGCGATTTTATTTTTATCATTAGAAAATGATAGATTCAAATGCTGTTGAAATGGTAGATTCAAGTTTTTGTCAAAGCGCAGTACATAAAAAAATGTTTTTTTTTTTTCATTTTTTGATGAAAGCATCAAAAGTGCAAAATATGAGCGCTGTATTCGAAATATTCTAGAAAATACAATGTATTGTAGAGAATCTACAAGAACTGAATGACGGACAGCGGCATCAGATCAACAGAACGAAGGAAGCTCGTTCTGCTCACAGGGCAAAACAAGTGACCATTTCTCTAAATTACGTTGATCAAAAGTAATACAAATAATTCATTTTTTGAGATTTCTTTAAGTTTTGAAGGTAGGGGCAATTTTTTACATTATTACATCCGTTTAGCTCAATATTGCGATTTGTTTTCAGTTGTACATACCCTAGATCAAAAGTAAATTTCACAAATGTGACAAAAACTATGGCTTATGTAACATTCTTAGCACAAAACCAAACTGATTTTCTGTTGAAAGCTGTGTTTGTCTTTGCAATACTGCACAAAAATTAAACAGCGACTAGAGTATGTACAAAGTATGTTCCGTACGTTTCGTTATCAGAAAACATCCGTTGGAAAGGTACCACACTACGTAGACAAGTGCTTGGGTTACAGAATTTGGAGACCCGTCGCATGTTCCTGCAGAACATTTTAACATTGGACTTGTTATTATGCAATATAGACAGCCAACATCTTCTTGCTGGCATTATTTGTGAATCTCTGTTATAGGTTCCCAGACACTGCACTGGCTAAGGACTAAATAATCCAATTGATAAATGTTCCTGAAAACTCAATGAGATTTGTTACTTGTACCATACTTAATATATTCAAGTATAGGTATTAATAAGTAATATAAATTTTCAGCAAATTTAAAATCATTTGATAAAAAATAAATGCCTAGCGCTGTCAATATGTGACGCAACGCTTTTCGGTAATTGACAGTGCGTCATACAACTGACACTGAACATTTTAGAAGTCAAAAATAATTTAATTTTCCTTTATTGATGGTAGACAGACGAACTGATCGAAGAAAATCACTTCGAAGTAGAGAGAAAAATGGAATCATATTCCGCGAAGATAACCGTGAGAGCTACCTTCAATATTTATGGAATAATCAAAATAATGATCATCAGCAGAACGGTTCGAAGGTAAAAACTATGTTAATCATGATACTAAGAATTATTTGGTTGAATTAACATTCTTTGTTTTCTTTTTCAGAGACAGAAAATTATAAGTAAAAGTTGTTTGAAGCGATCACAATTGGATTCATAGTATTTCAAAAAGAAAGTCACTAAATATTTGTTTTCAGAAAAAAGGTTAATTGGTGAGTGTTTAGATTTATATATATTCAAAAAGAAAACTTGGTTGGAAATAATTATTTTTAATTTTTTCAGAGAGATGTCATTGTTGGGATTATAGAACTTTATAAAGAAAACTATCCGGCACATCAGGAAAACATTAACCGTGAGCTTCTTTTTCAAGTCATCAAAAATGCGAGAATCTGTAAGTATTACTAAACTCTAGCGTAAACGTTTGCAAGTTATGTTTCACTCACAAATAATAAGGTTGAATATTTTATTATCTCGTAGACTCTTCATAAGCGACAATGACGGCCCGCTTTTGTCTGCCCTTCATTTTGTCTACCCTCGATTTTATTAGTTTTTTGACCAGATTTTGTCAGCCTTACATGAAAACCCGTTTATTGGGCTCTAGCAAAAGAACCAAGTAAAATTGGACAATCATTTTTTGAGCATATTTTTCTTATCTCAGAGAAGCAAAAATAAAGAATAATATTTTAATAATTTCAGTTTATTAAGAAGAAAGCAGAAAATATGTCTCGATTTTGGCAGCCTAAAATGGACCGCGTGGATGACAAGTACAGATCTTCTCTTCCTGATCAGTTTGCATCTCTTTACGAACAGAAAATTTATCCCAGCACTCAAGCTTTTTCTATTAATCTGTAGATCCAACTAACGAATCGAATTCGGTAATGAACAAGTCCAGTCAGTGTCCGCGGCATTCTTTGATTCTAGCGAAACTTTCCATATTTCTTTTGTATGACAGACTAACCATTTTGTCTTCAAAAATGTCGTCTTTAAAGCAACTTTTTAAACCCATGCATAGAGACAGCTGACTAATCAGTATTGTTTAATATAGCAAAAATTGACATCAAAATGGTAACCCATTATCTTTCAGCAACGAATAGATTTTCTCTACCAAAAGACAATTTATGGAGGAGATACACATAACTTAGTAGGTCAAATTGACGTATATAATTTGACATATTCCGGAAAGCTACAAGCTGAAGCTAAAATACACTACAGAAACTTGCATTTGAAACAGACCAAAAATTCTGCCAAGGAAAACCAAAAAAATGTCGAAGCGATAGATCCTTAATGCTAAAAGTTCACTCACCTTGCGACTATTTTAACAAGAAAAAAATTGACAAAAGCATTAAGCCTTCCTTGACTCTATTTTAAGACAAAATAGATTGCCTGGAGGTTTTAGAATCAAGAAGCAAATTCTTGAAAGGATAAAAAGTCAGTTTTTTTAAATTTCCTTTTAAAAATAGTGGTGTTTGAAAACGAAAATATAGCAATTGTGGAAGAAAAGAATAACGTTCGACTCATACAATGATAAATCTACATCGTTCAGTACACACAGGAAGATTGATTGTTCAATATGACTACCCTGCAGAATATCAAAATTTGGATAATACAGAGATTTGTAGTACTTCTAGGGAGGAGCGCCGATATCGTGTACATTATTGGCCGCAATAACTAGATGGAAGATTTTGTGATTCAGACCTGAAATTGTATCAACATAAACCATTTGAAAATCAAGGTAACCACAAAACACAAGAAACCTTAAGCAACGTGGGTGTCTTTTGAAAAGCACTATGCTCATACGTTGATAGTTCACTGTACACCAGATAACGACGACGCCATTCTGCACCCATTCTATACGATCAATGCGTACGGTGTGATACGGAACCCAAACGATAGTTCCATACTCCAGCATGCTGCGTACCAGGCTGATGGACAGAGCCAGACAATACACGTCGTTGAAGTTTCGTTTGAGTCAAAGTACTGCTAGGTTTAAGCACTTACTTGATTGAAGTTGTCGATTAAGCATAGCTAACAGTCGAGTATAATACCCAGGTTCTAGGTCAATGAAACTTATTCTACAGGAGCTGTCCCCACTGCACACTTAAACGAAAGCGGCAAATTACTCGCATGGAAACGATTGCGTGCCATTTTTAAACTTGACTTTGATAATGCCAAGACGAGGCGGAAAAATGGCATCTGAGTGATCAGAAAGATATGATGTGAGAAGTAAGGGCGGAAGAGACTGATCAGCGATGAATGGCCAACGGTGATAGATGAGAAATGACAGTTGAGTCATAAGAGATTAGATATAAAAGGATAGTGATTTGCGGTCAAAAGTGAGAAATGAAAAGTGAGAGGTACAAAGTTTGAGATGAGAAACAAGAATTGAATGTTGGGAAGCCTTGATAAGTGATCGATGAAACATAAGAATTAAAACGAAAGATATGAAAAGTGCGACTTCAGATATGAGGAGTGTAACCCGCCAGGGTAACAATTTAGCACTGGGTGGAAATATACCCTTTTTTGCGTATACACTCCGTAGAGTGTATTGTTTACGTAATATTAGGCTCACCGCTGTTCGGTACCGTTCACATTTAGTTGTAAATTTTTGTTCATTTTCGCGTTTGTGAACGGTTTTATTCGTACAGATAGGTTAGATAATTTTTGTTTTATGTTTGTGAATTAGTAACATAGGGCTTAGGTAGGCTACCGCTCTCCTCTTCCAAAGTTCGTGTATACTGGTTATGCTGCTCATCGTTGACAGCTGTGCGACAAGGCGGTTGGCGGTTTGTGATAGTCGAGGGCGGAAGGCGGCCATCGTGTTAGAGTGGACAGAAAGTGACGGACCACGGCTTCAAACAGACGTCGAGATAAGTGTTCTCTTTTTTCGGGACAGTTCCCCGCCACTAGAAGAAAGAATTCAGTGCGCGCGTGCGACGGCGATATAAAACCGTCGAATAGTGCCGGCCCGTGGTTCGGGCACTAGTGAAGTGAGTGGTGTTGGTGCGCCGAAGTGGGACAGCTAACCGTAAAGGAGCATTCTCGCGTCCCCGGCTAAAATCCAAGGAACCGTACACCGACCGTTCTCGCTATAGAGGGGATAAGTCGAACGAGCCAAGCTCTCCTCTATAGCTAATAGCCAAGGAGAACGCAGCAGGGCGGACAAAGGTTCCCCCTGGGAAGTTTACTGCGGTAACTTCCGGGATCGTTTACGGCGAGTAGACGATCCGGCAATTCGTCGCCAACGTCGCTAGGGAGGTTCCAACAAAGGAGCCAAGCTCACCTCCCTAGCTAAACGCCAAGGACCGCTGCCGGAGCAGCCAGCTGGGATACCAGTAGACAGACCAGGCCGTTGTTGTCCTGGCCGTACGGAGAAACCCGCCCGCCAGTTCGCCAGCAGTTACAAACGAAGCAGCGTAGTATGCAGTGAAGGGGATCGGTGGAATAAAAATTGGTAAATTTAATTTGTTTGTTTACTTTTTTTCTTGTGAAACGAAAATCCGAAATTCTGTAGGAGCACCTGGGCCGCCCTGAAAAGAAGGGTTCGCCGGGCAAACAAGAACCCGAGTAGTGGGCAAACCCCTACTTACAGGAGTGAAATATTACAAATGAGAGGAAACTGAAGTTGGGTTTTGTTATTTCGAATGCATCTCTTCAGTATCTGGTACCAACAATAAGACTGACTTATCACTAAAAATTGAATAACTTATATAAATTTCCTGGTGATTCTTGCAGCAAATATGTTTTGCTACTTTAGCCTTTTCGGTATTTGTTGTTTCTGCGATGTGTTCTTTGAATCAGCTTTCTAAATTCCTTTTTGGTATGTTAAATATATATTTTGTAACAGTATAGTAAATTACTACTTAGATCAATACTTCGATCGAGTCTTTAGTAATTTTCGATTCCTGTACAGCTCAGGCAAGGTCATTTTCGGGCGAAGCGTTCTTGACAGTATCGTCATATTCTACTGATATCTTCCTGAGTTCTGCAGTGGTAGGATTCAGTGTAGTGGGGAATTAGTATAGTATATTTTCTATTATTTTACCTTGAGGAACGAAGAGGGATAAGAGAGTAATTTAATGTGCTAGGTATAACTCGTCTGGTATTCGTAGGCTTTTCGTACATTTTCAATTCGAAATTGCTTGATACTCTAATGACGAGTACGTCTAAGATTCTCTTTTGAAACCAAGTTAGCCGGGTAAAAATTGTTGATAGTTTCTCACGTTTGCTGATCTCCACCAGCATTCAGGCAACCAATAATTTTTGTTCTTCTTCTTTTGTTAATGTTTACCATAAAAAGTTCGTGTAGAGTAACGACGACAACGGGTTCCCGTGTCGGTGCTCCTACTTTACATATTTAGCCTCATATTTTTAATATCTCAAATTATTAAAAATTTAACTCCCTAAATGGAAGAAATAGAAATAAAACCATTTTGTTCATCGGGATAAAAACCTAATAAGTTAAATTTTCATTTTTCGAATCCATCTCGTCGGTAATGCAAGGTAAGAAGACGGACAACTGAGATATGAGAAGTGAGATTTAAAACGCGAGCGTCTTAAACGAATGAGAAATTAGTCATTAAAGATGTGATTGAAGTGGTTTGAATGAATAGGTGACAATTGAGCGAGTGCAGTTGATACATGGGAAGCAAAAGGCGAGAAGTGGATAAGGAGGACCGAGAAATGATGCGTAAAATATTGGAAGCGAGAGGAAATATAAACTTATAACAATATGAAAAGTAAAGATAAAAAAGGAAAATACGAAAAGAAATATTAAAGACAACAGTAGAGATATTATAAGTGTCACGTGAGATATGAGATATAACAAAGTGAAGTGGAAGCAGAAGCTAGAGATGAGATAGCAGTAGACTGAATGAAAAGGTAATAGTTGAAAAAGTAAAATTGAATTGATGAAATTCAAGTTGAGAGAAGTGAAAAGTGCGACATGAGTTATAGGGAGTGAAGTATTAGAAGTGAAGGGAAAGCGAAACTAAGTGGGAGGCTTGATGTGAGAAGAGAGCTATTGAAAATAAGAAGCGAGATATGAAAAACAATAAATGGAAGATGAAAAGTGCCAAACGAGAGGTGACAATAGGGGATAAGGGAAATAAGATGTGAAGCGTACTAAGTGAAGTGGAATGAGAGATTGAAGGACAGAGGAGAGATTTAAGTTCACTGAGTAAATAGGTGAATGCGCGCGGAAAAATTTAATATTAGACATAAAAAGTGAGTCATTAGATATGTTACGAAATATGAGACGAGAGAAGCGAAATATGAAATGTTAAAGAAAAATGCGAAATGAGATGTAAAATTGTTGTCGCGAATATGAGAAGTAAGGAATGAGATATAACAAGTGAAGCGAATATCAAGGTTAAATGATAGAGGAGCGATCTGAGTAGTTTAAATCAGCGGTTCTCAACCTTTTTCGTACCATGGACCCCTTAGAAATCAATCTGGGTTGCTTGCGGACCTCCTCGGATAAACATCGATTTTGTATGCTATCAACAAGTTATTTTCAGTTTGTTACGAAACTAGACGGAGAAGTTTCAATCTGCACTCGGGAATCATATTTTTTTCGCGGACCCCCAGCAACGACTCTACGACCCCCTAGGGGTCCGCGGACTCCAGGTTGAGAATCACTGGTCTAAATGAATGGGTGTGAGTCATGAGATACGAGATATAGAAAGGTTAAACGTGGGATATGATATGGTATGAATTAGTCGTTAAAGATGCTATGCGAAATAGGAAATGCGAGAGCTGAGATAAGTGAAATAAGATATGAGAAGTGCGAAATGAGAGCTGAGATGTTAATGATGACAACGAAGATATGCGATATAAGAGGTGAACTGGAAACAGAGATTGGAGGTCAGAGATGAGGTTAGAGTTGTACCAGTAAAAATGAGTGAAATGTGAAAAGTGAGAACTGACAGATGAGACGTTAAACATGATAATGGAGATAATGGGAAATAAAACAAAAAGGTATATTAAAGGATAAGGTGAAGCATAAGAAGTATGAGGGGAGATGTTAGATGTGAGAAATGTGAATTGAGTACTATGAATAAATATATGAAAATTGAGAGAATGAAACAGAAGAGCAAGTGAGAAATAAGAGATGAGAAGTGCGAAGTTAGAGGTGATATATTGAACATAACAAAGGATGTATGAGATGCGTCATGTAAGAAGTAAAGTGGAATTAATCAAAATGAATATAAGGGAATTGAACAAATGAAACTAAAAATGTGAGCTATGAAAGTGGGAAGTGAGATATGAGGAATGAGAAATTGTAAGTGAGATGCTAGCAATGAGAGATGAGATGTAAAAAATGAAAAACAAGATAAAAGATATTAATATAACAATTGGGATAATTAGAAGTGGAAGGAAATTGATGTGATTTGAGCAGACTGAATTAGATTCTCAAATCAGAAGCGTGAGCCACGAGAATTAAAGTTAGAAGTGGCTACGGAGATAAGAGAAATAAGATGTGAGACGTGCAAAATTAAAGGATAAAATAGTAGTGAGATACAGGTGGAGTGATGAGAAGTTAGAGATGAGCTAGAAGTGATTAGAAAGATTATGTAAGAAGCGAGAAATGAAAATTAAAAGATGATAAGTAAATGATTGGAGATTGAAAATAATAGTCTAGAATTAAGAGGTATGATATTAGATGTGAGATGTAAGGTAAAACGGTATATCGAGTGGGAAGGTGACAGATGGGAGAGAATAAGTAAGAGAAGAAATGAGAAGTGAAATGTTACTATGCTGTTCGCCCTTGGGAGCAAATTTGATTAAAAGAAATGGTGACCGACTTATTCCGATAGCTTCATAGAGGGAAACAGTATATTGCCACATTGGTTTGTTAGCTGAATGTTTTGATTTCGCTATGATCTTATCGGTAAATCCAGAACTTCTCCACTACCGGGAAGTCAGTCGCGACCAGTTGTTTCAACATACGTAGAAATTTTGTGTCAATTTTGGATTTACAATCTAGCTTGCAGATCAAGTTGGCCTTATAGTTTTTCATAAAATATTTAGTTATGTAAGAGTTTGTAAATTAAAGCTAAAACATCCGGTCTATGACAATCACAAAATAATTCAGTCGAAAAAAGCCAAAATTTTTCGAAACAGAAAATTGAAACAAATCGAAAAAGTGACGATATGGCAAGGAGTTTGCAGCTTTGAGTGAAACATGCTAGTTACCCTCCCGAAAAAACCAATAAACAGAAATGAAAGAGTATGTTTTGATAAAATAATGAAGGTTTTCACTTATTTCAGCTTCGTTTTCTATCGAGTTTCGAGCAAATCTAGATAGTTAAAACGTAACGAGAACAATCTCCGAACATATTTGGGACAATCAATGTAAAGAAATCTAAAGCGAAATGGTTGAAAATGTGGATCAAACTGGTGAACTAGTTCGAATAAAGTCTTGCTGGAAGAATGGGTAGCAGTTTGGAACGAAAAAAATTAAATTATTGAAAATTGGCAACGGATATCTTCTTGATGGGTATTCTTTAAATTGTATGCAAATTATTGAATCCATGATTTTGAATTATGTTGCCCTCAAACACATAACTCGGAGGACGTCTTCAACCACCCGATTGTGACTCACTAAGAAGTCGTGTTAAACCGTCTCGGCGGCCAGCCACAACAAAACAAGGAAGACCCCGCGCCGTCACCACCCGTCGCTCTCCGCGAGGACACGAACAAAGCCGCGCACACCGGAGCGAAAGGGTTGACCATGCTCGTGCAGTTTCGAAGCCGTTCTTCAACTTCACCGCGGCGCGCGCTCGGAAGCGGCCTCGAGAACGAGCGCAACTTCCCCAATGGATTGTTTTTTTTGGGTATCGTTCTTGGCTTTGTTTCATTGAGCGCTCGTTCACTCACTCACTCATTCGTTCGTTCGAAATTGAAATGGATGCGGCGAAGCTCGCCGCCAACCAAGCAGGCTGTGAAACTGAAGGATTCAGCGTGGCCTTCCATTGAACTTGCCGTGGTTGTTGTTGTTGTTGTTTCTGTCTGTCGCACCTTTGAGAGGTGGACGAACAAAAAAAAAATAAGCCATGAGGTCGACACTGGTGCTTTATAACCCAGTTAAATCGACAGTCAGTCAGTCAGTCAGTTCCGTGTCACTCGTTCGCGCAAAGCGAAAGTCTACTATGACCTACTGAGCGAGACGGTGCGTGGCACTCCACTCGAGCCTCCTCTTGCCGCAAGCAATTGTCGGTGGCTTCGAACAATACCCCGCCGCGAGGTGAGGTTGAATGACCCCCCAAATAATGGTGGTGGAATCAGTGGGAAATGTACGACGAGACACGAGAAGAAAAAAAAACGAAAGCGCAGTCTGGTTAATGACCTTCTCTCGGCGATGATCCTTTTCACTTTTTTTTCTCTTTCTCACTGGATTTCGCATGCAGAAATATTCGGTGGAATTTTCGACCCCCTTCCAGTAGGCAAAAGAGGTCTTGAAATTCACTTTCTTTTATCGGCCGCCTCTTTAAAGCCGAGTCGAACCAATGAACGAACGAACGAACGAACGAGGGTGCAAGTGAAAAGTGAAAAGAGATACTAGCCCAAAACAAGCCAGTAGTAACCGTGGCCGTATTAGTAGTAGCTGTATCTCCAGGGGAAGGGGTCAGGGGACCAAAGAAAGAGAGCCGAAGATAAATAAAGGAAAAGTGTGTTACTTTCACGCGCCGTGCCTCGTGCAGCTGATGATCGGCGTGCGAGAAAACGAAAACAAGGTAGGCGGCGGCGCGAGCTAAAGCCCCGATACCAGATGAAGGAAGGCGGCGGCAGCCGTTCAAATTCGGAACTTCCAGTTATTTACTGGGGCAGAGGCGGCAGGCAAAGGGGGTATATGTTTAATAGAGAAATTACAAACAGCGCAGCGAAATAGATACAAAAAGCGAAGAGAAAGGAGGAACACAACGGCGAAAATACAAACACAGATCCGGCGGCGCTTTTGGCCTTTATTTTGACTGCTGTGGAAGGTCTCTTTCACGATTGCGGCGGGTCCCTCGAGCGAACCGGCTCGCTGGCTGAATGAATAGAGAAAACGAATCAATTCAAGGTGTGTGGAGTGTGTGAGAAATGAAGGTGAGAGTGGTTGGTTGGTTGTGGGGAGGGGGGAGGGGATACATTTCCTCGTTTCACTTTCGTCGGTGCGTCTAGGAGACACTGCATCGCGCGGTGCTCGTTGTAATCTAGTAACCTGAGGCGTGAGAAATGAATGAAGCAAAAAAAAAAACAAATGGGGGACGAGAGGAGCTACACCGCAAACACGTGCGCATTAATTTTTTTTTCGAAACTAGTTGACTTGTCGATAAGTTTCCTTTCCACTTTCATCACCCATGACAACGGGTCGGATCCTTGCAGCCTGCTGTGTGGAAAATTTCAAAACGTGGACGATGATGATGGATTATTTTTTTTTTTTGGTTTTACGATTCCGCTTTCTCTCTGCCGTTTGTTGAATGTCAACGATGGGTCATACACACTATGTATCAGCTCTCTGCGTGTGTGTGTGTGTGTTGTTGATCCGGTGAAACCGCCTGCTGGGATAGGAGTTTTGCAGAATCAAGGTCAAAGATCACCATCTTTTACCCACACTTTCACGAACACGAAGAGCAACCCGCTGTGAAAGGTCAAGTGATAGGGCGACAGAGGATAAGTACAGTGACGGACAAAGTGAAATTTCCTATGCCTACTCGGATGATGAAAAAGAAAAGGCCTTTCTATCAAAATCAATCCCATGATGATGTTTTTTTTAACGATTTTCAAAGCCTTCTTGGACTGGACTGGACTCCTAGCTGGTGTCTTTATCGAGCGTCAGTTACTGTATCCCAGCACCCACGCTTTTTACGCAGAGAGGAGTTCGGGTTGCTGGGTTGTTCTTGGAATCAAATGAAACGCGAATAATGATGCCAGTTAGTGGAAAACGAGAAAAATATGTTCTCTTCAACCTACGTGCATTGTGATAGGAGACAACTCCCTTCAGGATTCCCTTCAATATTGGTAATTCTTCGCTCATTTTGTGTTTTTTTGTAGATTGGTGGTTGTTTCGTTTGCGTCTAAAATTGGAACTTTTTTCTTTGGTACTATTTTCACTGCTATTTTTTTCTGTATTTGTATATGTATTTTTTTCTCACTTATTCACGCTTTTTTTTTAAAAACTAGATTATGTCGTCAATCTTGTGCTTCTCATATTGCTTCACTTGGAAATTGATTTTCACCGTCGTCGTCGTCGTTGTTGTTGTTGTTGTCGTACACCACGCTAAATTGCGTTTCCAATTCCGATCCATCCAGCCGACCAGCGGCAGCGCAGCAATATAGGAGGCTACGGATGGGGAGATTGATGCGGCACACTCTCTAGTCGCAGTAACCCATACCCATACCAGCCATACAGCACACTTTCACTAGCCGCGCGGCGCTGCAAAAGCCTACTTGTTTTCACTGCTCTGCTTTTCCCAACGTGATGGTGCACACACTCTCTCTTCGGGCGCGCACTGGCTGTAGGTATATATCTTTTCACTTCGTGCAAGCAAAGAAGGCGGCTTTTAGTAGCAGCTTGTTTTCATTTGTAACTTTACTAATCACAGTGTGCCAGAAGATTTTCTACGTTTTTTTTTTCCTTCTACAATTTCACACACAGCAACCGATATCGCACAGGTTTGCTTATCAACACGGCAAACAGGATCATTCATTCACGCTCATTCACTCAGTCGTTAGAGATCACACACCAGCACTTCCTTTTTCCGCGTAGCACTTGACGTTTTTGGCTCCAAAATTTGTACCCTTGAGTTTGATTTTCCTGTTGTCCTCGCGAGAGATAGAGAAAATAAATCGAGATCGAACGGTCGCGATCACGTAGATTTGATGATTCCGATCAATTTGCAAAAGCGCACTACTATCAGCCAGAGTGACTGCTGAAATGCGACCACCGACATCAACGAACTAACTGTAAAGCTCTAGCCTCTGCCGTGCTCTGAACACCCATAGAGCCCTCGCCACCGCCGATACTCACTCAATCGAGCGCCACGTTCGTACTCACTCACCGATACACTCTCAGGGAGCTCTCCTCCACGATGGTACGATATACACAGCATGCGGGAAAAAAACATGAACCTCCCGTCAAGCAGGCCGTGCCACCCAAAAAAGCTCTCACCGAGGGGACTCAATATTTGAATGATTCGGAAGCGGAGGCAGCAAAAAATACCCACTTTTACCATCAGACAGGCTACTACGACCTCGATCCGACAACCGTCGATCGTCTAGCTAGATGTCTCGCACCGGCACTAACCGAATCGTGATGAAGATCAGGAAGATCGTTTATAGTACTGCGATGAACCTTTTATTTCTTTCTTAGAACACTCACCAATACCACTACCAAAGCAAGCGACGGCGACGACGACGCGCACACATTTTTGCGCATCTGGAGTTTACGCGCGGCATCAGAGAGTCGTTATAGTTGGCCTTGAACTTATCCGAATTGAATGCTACACCCAACCACCATCATGACCAGCCAGCCCCATATAAATAGGGCCATACATAATACGTATATATACATACGATTCGCCGAGTGGTTTATTTTTATACACATGGCGCACACACCGCCGGAGCAGGACTACTATGATGGTGGACCTTGTTGTTGACTGGCTGCTAGCGTTCCCTATCTATCCTGTTTGCCGTAGCTATATACACTACAGCTCTACACATACCGTATCGCGTCGCCTGCTTCGCTTACCGGGAGCAAACATCTACGTCATGTTATTATAATTATTTTAGTTTGGAAATTGCGCCACTGTTTTCGGTCGACCTTCGGCAAATTGCGTTCCCGGATTTTTTTTTTTGAATGTAAATTATTTAAACATACGGAAACAAGTACGTCGTATTTGAATAATCAAACAATTCCAAGAACGGCAGGCTCATCTTCACTGCTCGTCACCCCCTAACCAACCACCTATTCAACCCACCCACCCACGTCTATTCGGGGCTTTAAACTGGAATGTGGTGAAATCCAAATCATTCTATCGCTCGCAACAATATAACCTCGCCCCTCTCGGGGGTCGATCTCGGTGTTTGTCGGTGCGGTGCAGTGTACGACAACGAAACTGCCAACGACCGACCGACAAGGGAGGGATGGGTGTAGAAGGAACAAAAAAAAAGAACGAACGTTGTCCTTGACTCGTGATAACCTTGATTCACCCCCTATATTTATTTCATGCTTGCGCGCTCGCGTTGTTTTCTTATATACCACACACAGATAGAGAGAGAGAAAGAGAGTGACTGACAAAGCAGACGAGAATGAGCGATCCCGGTTAGGGGAAAGCTTTTCCGACGAGAGAATGAGTGCCGAGCGTAGAGCTTACCCATCATCATGTCGCGCGACATATCGAGTAACGCTTGTTGCAGAAATTATGGGAAAAATGGCAAAGCTCGTTTCGATTTTACTGTGAAAGCTCCACACGGTTGGTAAGCTTTCCGATTGTAGTTCGAGCAGTTTCTGGCTAGAACTAGAGGTCGCCCATTCGAGCTCGAGTGATTGAACTTTTTTCACCGCTTCACGGTTGGCTGGAAGTAGAACGTTCTGCTCGGTTGAACTCGAGTGCGCGTTTGGCTCTTTCTCCTTCTCGCTGTTCGAGCTTTACCTACATTATATGTGTGTATAGTAGGCGAGTTCGTTGACTCGTTGGGTAGTGACCGTTGATGGGGCTCTCATCTAGGTAGCTTTTGTTAGATAAAATATTATGAGCTATAAATAGGTTTCTGTTTCTGCTTTGCACGTTTGCCGTTTGGACTTGTCAGTAGCAATCGGAAAGAAAGACTTCAACGCTCGAACTGAAGAACTTTAGCGACGAACTGGGTTCCCACAAACTAACCAATAAATTTCCCAGAACCCAAAAATTAACACAATAGAGAAATAAATACAAGGAAAGTATCGTCTGATTAGCGATCAAGCAGACGATCCAGCGCCACAAAACAGATCGTGAGATCGATTTCGCGCAGCACTGCTGCGCTCTCCATCCAAGTAGGCGCGATAGTGAAAACAGATAACACTTTCCTGCGCAGCCCAATTAGCGCTTCAGCTCACTTTTTTTCAGCTTGTTGTTTATTATGATTGCCCTGGTTTTTATTTTCCAACGCGCTAAACTCGAGTGCATTATGAATCCGTTGGTGGCAGAGAGAGCGAAAGAAAGAAATCATCACATCAAAACCTACACGCGCGATGGTAACTGGTGAAAGTATTCAGTTTCGATTTCGTTTCAAAAAAAAATCAATCCCTTCCCATCCGACAGCGGGGGTAAATGAACTCTTCCACAATGGTTGCCGTTTATGTAAACGGTCTGCCGAACCGTCGTCGTCGTGTAGATTTGATTTTTTTTACCGTTCATACGTACACACAGTGAAATGGAAAGTGGTTGCCGGGTTTGCTAGGGGTCATAGACACAATTTCTTTTTCTCCCTCCCTCCCTCGACCACTTAAAAACGCAAACGCGACGAATGAATTCGAAACTTGGAGACTTTCCAAAATCTTTCTCGCGCGGTCGAAAAAGTGGCCTACTTTTACGCGCCATTACGCCAGCAAGCCTCTGGGTTCGAACCGGAACCATCACTCTCACTCTCGGATTGGATTGGATTGGCTTGGCCTGGCCAACTAACCACCACCACCAACTGTACTGAACTGGCCCCACACAATGGGGGGGGGAGGGGGGGGACTAGCCGATTGGATATTCATGTGGTGATCCGGGGCCGGTTAGCAAAATGCAACCACCAACAACGATGATGTGGTGTGTCGTAATCTCGGTACCTCAGCCGTTGTCGGCGGCGTCGCTTGCTGCGTCACATCGTTGACCAGTTTGCAATTTGCGGGCGGGAAAAGGGAAGCGCACAACGGTTTGGGTTTTTGGGTACGAAGCACAGCAGCGTCGTAGCAACCCTGTTTTCCCGTGTCGGGGTGCGCGAGCACGTGTTTTTTGTAACCAAGTGGCGCGAAATCATGTAACATTCATGGGTGGTATGCTGAGCTGTATTGCTCTGGCGGTAGGTGAAACTATCGCAGTAGGCTCGTTTTTGTTAGCTGGACGTATCTTAATGATGGCGATTGTTGATAGGTATGTTCCAGTACCTGGTGAAATTTGTAGTGCTTCGGAACAAACAGAGAGAAAAGTGTTCCCGTACACGCTACTTCTCATTTTTCTGCTTTTGGCAGCAAATTGGAATAACCAGTAAAGAGTTTATTTTTCTTCTGTTTGTACTGGAGAAACTGGAATCAATAATTGAGTGCTGGAACACTTTATTTTTAGAAAAAAATCTACTGGGAAAAGTTTTTACTGATCAAAACATCCTAAATCGTACTCGATCATGTAGCGAAGCTAGCTAAGAGAGAATTAAGCACAGAATGAATTAATTGCAGGGAGTATGAAGATTTTTCCTTCATAGATTAAGTAGAGATTGAAATCTGTGCTCCTCAAAACAACAAAAAATCACATTTCTCCAAATTTAAAGAATATAGATTTTTGCAATATCTTTTATCGCTCTTTCGGTCTGGTCAGAAAAAAAATTTCGTTACTCTACAACGTTATTGTAGAACATAACATTCACGCAAACGTCACCGACCAATCCAATCGCCTACGCACCCGTTTGCTGTTTACCTAGTTTATCTACTATAAAATATTCTGGGGGGCATAATTTTCATTCGACAGGCATTTTCGTGTATCGAAATTCAAATTTCAGAATTTCGGAAATCAAGTTTTGAATATCGATTATCGAAAATAGGATACCGAATATCGAAATTCAAAATTAAATTTTGAATATCGAGCTTCAAATTTAGAATTTCGAATACTGAAAACCGAATGTCGGATTGGGAATGTCGAATTTCGAATATCAAATGTCAATTGAATTTTTGGATTTCGAATATCGAATTTCGAGTATCTAATTCCGAACATCGATTTTTCGAAAAATTGAATTACGAATTTCGAATATAGAATTCGAATCTCGGAAAGAGAAATTCGCATTTCGAACATCGACTATCGTATACCGAACGACGAACAATGCCGAATTTTCAATACCGAGGTTTGAAAATCGAACTTTGAATATCGAAATTCGAGTATCGAATATCGATTTTCGAATAACGAATTATGAATTTAAAAAAATCAAATATCTAATATTGAATTTTAATATCGAATTTTGAATATTAAACATCGCTTTTCGAAATTCGAGTAGCGGTTTTCGAATCTCGATTTCAGAATATCTAATGACGAATTTCGAATATCGAACATCGAGTATTAAATTTCGAATATCTAATTTCGAATATCAAAAACCAACTTTGTATATCTAATTTTTAATTTAGGATATCGAATATCGAATTTCGAACATCGTATATCAAATTTCAAATATCGAATTTCGAATTTCAGCATTTCGAATTTCGTATATCGAATTTCAAATATTGAATTTCTCATATCGAATTTCAATTATCGAATTTCGGATATTGGAAATCGAATGTCTAATTTCGAACATTGAAAATCAAATATAGAATTCCCAATACCGAATAGGGAAATCGAATTTCAAATATTGAATTTCTATTATCAAATTTCGTATATCAAATATCTTGTCGAATTTAGAATATCGATTTTTGAATGACGAATTTCGAATATCGAATTTTGAACATCTAATTTCGAAGATCGTATGTCAATTTTCGAATACCGATTTTTTTTTTGTTGGAGACGAACCACTGCGACCAGTATTTAGATTCTTCTCAGTTAGGCACTCCACTTCGTATGAAGTTTATTACCTGCTTGGGATTTGCAGTCCAAATATCAAAAAGCTCCAATCTTCCTTTACCGAGGACTCTGCGTTGTATCAATGCATTACATTCGCAGAGCAGATGCTCTGATGTCTCTGATACAGATTTAGAATATGTCAAATTTAGAATATCGAATTTCAGATGGCGAATTCTATAACATCGAAAAATTAATTTCGAATTTTCGTTATCGAATTTTAGAGCTCAAATTTCGAATATCGAACTTTCGAATATCTGAACAATACGAATTTCAAGCATCGAATATCGCATTTTGATCATCGAAAATCAAATATCGAATCACGAACAGCGAAAAATGAAGTTCGAATTTTCAAAATCGAATTTTGAAAATCGAATTTCGAATATTGAATTTCGAATTTAGAATTCTGAGCATCGAATTTCGAAAATCGAATGTCAATTTTCGAATATCGATATTACAATATCGCATGTCGAATTTCGAATATCGAATTTCAAATAGCGAATTCCGAACATCAAATTTCGAATTTTCGTTATCGAATTTCGGATATTTAATTCCGAATATCGAATTTAGGATAACGAATTTCGAATATTGAATATCGAAAATCGATTTTCGAATACCAATTGTAGAATATTGTATTTCGAATGTCGAATATCAAATTTTGAATTCAGACTTTGTCAGCCACCGATCCGATTTTGTCAGCCTCATGAAAATCTGTTTGATGAGCTCTAGTAGACGAACCAAGTCAAATTTCAGTAAATCTTTTTTTGAGCATATTTTTCTTATCTCAGAAATGTAAAATATGCAAAAATAACAATATTGATTTAAGTGTTTTAAATTTAAATTTTAAATGTTTTAAAACTCTAAGACCTAAGCGAAATTTATACTAAATTATCAGATAGGGCTGAGACTAAGGGATAGCGTCTAGGGAAGTATATTTAACAGCTTCAGTTTATTAAAAAGAAAAAAAAATGTCCCGATCATGTTAATTTCCCCGTTTGTTAGCCTAAAATTCACCAAGGGGCAGATAAAGACGAATTTTTACTGTATCGAAAATTTACTTTCGGATTTCGAATATCGAATTTCGAGCATCTTATTTCGAATATCAAATTTTTAATACCAAAAATTGAATCACGAATTTCGAACATCGAAAATAGGACCTCGTTTTGAATTTCGGATATCGAATTTCGAACATCGAATTTTAAAGAATTCAGAATAGCGATTTTCGTATATTTCGATTTTTGAATTTCAATTATCGAATGTCAAACATCGAATTTCGAATATCAAATTTCAAATATCGAATTTCGAATAATAAATTTCGAATATCGAGTTTCGAAATAATTTGTTCGAACATCGAACTTCGGACAATAAATTTCGACTATCGAAAATATCTCAATCATACTTTCTTTCAATTAATTTTCGACTTTGTGGATTCTCGAATCTTTAGATTTTTAGAGAAGCGTTTTGAGGTAAATTTTTTTTAACGACATCGAATATAGGGTCACGTACCGCCCTCTCAGTGGCAAAGGATATGAACCAGCACCATTTCATGTTTAAAGGAAAGTGCAAGGAAGATTACACATTTGACCTCAACATGGACATCGAACCCTCGCCACTACTGATAGATGTCTTCATGAACGACTTCGAGGAAGAACGCGGATGATAAATAGTTTGCCAACTGTAACAGAACATTACCTAACCCAAACACTGTTGACCTGTTAAACTCCCGCCAAAAAAACCACCCAATTTACGACAGAGAAGCAAATCGAAAGAAAATTTCCGTTTTTAGACCTGATGATCAGCAGAGAAGCGGATAACAAACCAAAATTTGAAATCTGCTGAACGCCGAGATCCACGGTACATAACGCACGACTCGGATCATTTTGGCGCTCAAAAATAAGCAGCTTCATATTTCGCAGCTCATAATTTTTTTCATCGGACGGCGGCATCTCTTTTGAAGAGATAATATTTTTAAAATAAAAATCAGTGAAATACCATGCGTCTCCATCGTTTAGGTGCATGTTTCAATTTTTAAATCATATCTGCAAAACGGATCGTTCTTCCACGCTACTTTTTAGATATGTTGTGTAAAATTAAAGGATCTCTCTATTAAAGGCATAAAAATAAGGAGTCGTTGCAGACCCTCACAATGAAAATAAAGAAAAATCAATTGTTACGCATATTTTTTTTTATAGAAAACTAAACATTTATGAGGGTGCCGTTGATAAATGAAACAAAGATCAGTTCTATAAAACAAAATTAAAACATCATTTGAGTGGTCAACAATGAAAAGTGGTTCAGAAGTGAGGAATAAAAATTAAAAACTGTATAAAGTGAAAATTAAATCCTACAAAATGGGGTGACTATTTCAAGAATAGAGGTGAGAAGTGAGTAATGAGTACAGAATAGTGACTTAAGCAGAAAGACACGGAATATACGAGCTGGATAGTGAGATATGAGTAGGAAGAAAATAGATGTGGGAAAATATGGCCAGTTGAAGTTGAAAAGCATTGTTGAGATATTAAAGATTCATTCTTGACCAGTAGGAAAGAGATGTGATGCGACTTTCTTTAAAAAATAAAACTATTTGGAATCTAATAGAAGAAAAATTAAGATGAAAACGTGGGATGAGGCTATATTTTAATAAGACTATCAATGGTGTTAGTATGCATAGATTGCTCTAGTCAGCCGGTTGCCGAAACTATTTTGAAAGATTTTAGAAAAAAAAATCGTATATTTTTCAAGAACGGACAGTTTATTTTTTCTCGTTTCTGTATTCCAAAGAACATCGATAATTGTTGGACAATTGACTCAGTGTGGAATATAAGTTTCTTTATACCTTAATACAACATAGGACCATTCATGAATTTTGCACAGCAAAAATTACCCAAAATGAACCAATATATTTAAAATTATAAATGTTGATAGCTTTTTCTTCCTGAAACTAGTGACAAAAATAAAAATATTCCAATATTAGAAAAAAATTAAGTGAAATAAGACTAGTGTTCCTGAGGGAAAGCACTTTTGATCACTGATCTAACGACTTGCGAAATAAAATTAATAAAAAGTCTGTATAATTTATCTATTGTAAAACATTTGGAACAACACGCTTGAATGGCTGTGTATTAATTGCTTCTACAGCAATCCCACTTGCCGGACACAGTTCACATGGAGAACTTGCATTACCTAGCAGTAGGTAATTTTTAATCTGTGAATCCATCTTCCTCCAGCGAAACACGAAAAAGAAGGAATTTATTTTTACCGAAAAAATAATATAATATTCCCTTGAGCCAATTAAACGAACTTTTTGCAGCAGATGTCCTAGCAGAAAACATCACCGTCGACGGTTCATATCAAGTACTACATATATAATCAATTATAAATTTATTTTTTTTACAACCGCCATCTGTAAACGTTGTTGTATTGCTAATTAATGGATTGAAGACAAGTAAGACAAGTCTTGATCGTATGACACCTTGCCGGATTCTGCCTGATTTTTTTAATCTAATAATTCAAAAAGATATCTACCATAACTGTCTTAGAACGGCAAAAGTTATTCAGTTTAGTCAGGAGATTAAACAAAAGCTGAAAACTATGTAATATAGACTTCGTAAAGGGAGCAGTACTACTATGTAGTTACAACTGAACCTGAACTTGTAGACAAATTACTGAAGGCAATAGATTCCAAGCGATACATAGTACCACTGTACCCCAAGGGAGCAACATTAGACCTCTACTGTTCCTCATTTACATCAACGTCATTGGTAAAATTGTATCTTGTCTTGGGATAAACACATAAAGGAAATTGGGAGAAAATATTTGTTTATGTGTGGAATCGTAAAATGTGTTAGTAGCTTCGTTCCTAGAACGCTACTTGTTCTACTTTGTCTGCATTCTCTCTCGCCTAAACTATTTGATCATTGTATCGGGACGAGCCTGTAATTCAAAGCTTAAAAAACTGCCAGTTTTACAAAATCGATGTAAAGTAAAGGTGCTTATTTTCACCCCATTCAGGAGGGTACCCTAATAAAATTATCTATGGCTTGCCTTTTCTGTTTTTGTCAGTAAGGCTTTTCACTGATTTTGTTCATAAAACATTACCTAAACAAGGCATGTGTGAAGAGCGAACGTAAAAATAATTTAAAATTTTTATTTTGATTATAGAGGTTCTATCTAACCTTAAGGTCATTCACCTCTTTTTTCGGGCTGGAAAGATCTCTTGGGAAAAATATGTATCCATATGTGCGGGGTTGGGAGTCGAACCCAGGTGAGCTGCTTACAAAACCAACGATTTATCAACGACGCAATGACCGCCCCCATTACATTCTTACTTTCTTTCATTTTTCATTTCTCATATCACATTCTTATTTCTTATTTCTCAATTCCCAAGTTCTCAAGCTTTCAAGTTCTCAAGTTATCTAATTTCAAGTTCTCAAGTTTTCAATTTCTCAAGTTCTCAAGCTCAAGTTCTCAATTTCTCAGGTTCTCAAGTTCTCAAGTCCTCAAACTCTCAAGTTCTCAAGTTTTCAAGTTTTCAAGTTCTCAAGTTCTCAAGTTCTCAAGTTCTCAAGTTCTCAAGTTCTCAAGTTCTCAAGTTCTCAAGTTCTCAAGTTCTCAAGTTCTCAAGTTGTCAAGTTGTCAAGTTGTCAAGTTGTCAAGTTGTCAAGTTGTCAAGTTGTCAAGTTGTCAAGTTGTCAAGTTGTCAAGTTTTCAAGTTCTCAAGTTCTCAAGTTCTCAAGTTCTCAAGTTCTCAAGTTCTCAAGTTCTCAAGTTCTCAAGTTCTCAAGTTCTCAAGTTCTCAAGTTCTCAAGTTCTCAAGTTTTCAAGTTCTCAAGTTCTCAAGTTCTCAAGTTCTCAAGTTCTCAAGTTGTCAAGTTGTCAAGTTCTCAAGTTCTCATTTCTCATTTCACATTTCTCTATTTTCATTTCTCATTTCTCATTTCTAATTTCTAATTTCTAATTTCTAATTTCTAATTTCTAATTTCTAATTTCTAATTTCTAATTTCTAATTTCTAATTTCTAATTTCTAATTTCTAATTTCTAATTTCTAATTTCTAATTTCTAATTTCTAATTTCTAATTTCTAATTTCTAATTTCTAATTTCTAATTTCTAATTTCTAATTTCTAATTTCTAATTTCTAATTTCTAATTTCTAATTTCTAATTTCTAATTTCTAATTTCTAATTTCTAATTTCTAATTTCTAATTTCTAATTTCTAATTTCTAATTTCTAATTTCTAATTTCTAATTTCTAATTTCTAATTTCTAATTTCTAATTTCTAATTTCTAATTTCTAATTTCTAATTTCTAATTTCTAATTTCTAATTTCTAATTTCTAATTTCTAATTTCTAATTTCTAATTTCTAATTTCTAATTTCTAATTTCTAATTTCTAATTTCTAATTTCTAATTTCTAATTTCTAATTTCTAATTTCTAATTTCTAATTTCTAATTTCTAATTTCTAATTTCTAATTTCTAATTTCTAATTTCTAATTTCTAATTTCTAATTTCTAATTTCTAATTTCTAATTTCTAATTTCTAATTTCTAATTTCTAATTTCTAATTTCTAATTTCTAATTTCTAATTTCTAATTTCTAATTTCTAATTTCTAATTTCTAATTTCTAATTTCTAATTTCTAATTTCTAATTTCTAATTTCTAATTTCTAATTTCTAATTTCTAATTTCTAATTTCTAATTTCTAATTTCTAATTTCTAATTTCTAATTTCTAATTTCTAATTTCTAATTTCTAATTTCTAATTTCTAATTTCTAATTTCTAATTTCTAATTTCTAATTTCTAATTTCTAATTTCTAATTTCTAATTTCTAATTTCTAATTTCTAATTTCTAATTTCTAATTTCTAATTTCTAATTTCTAATTTCTAATTTCTAATTTCTAATTTCTAATTTCTAATTTCTAATTTCTAATTTCTAATTTCTAATTTCTAATTTCTAATTTCTAATTTCTAATTTCTAATTTCTAATTTCTAATTTCTAATTTCTAATTTCTAATTTCTAATTTCTAATTTCTAATTTCTAATTTCTAATTTCTAATTTCTAATTTCTAATTTCTAATTTCTAATTTCTAATTTCTAATTTCTAATTTCTAATTTCTAATTTCTAATTTCTAATTTCTAATTTCTAATTTCTAATTTCTAATTTCTAATTTCTAATTTCTAATTTCTAATTTCTAATTTCTAATTTCTAATTTCTAATTTCTAATTTCTAATTTCTAATTTCTAATTTCTAATTTCTAATTTCTAATTTCTAATTTCTAATTTCTAATTTCTAGTTTCTAATTTCTAATTTCTAATTTCTAATTTCTAATTTCTAATTTCTAATTTCTAATTTCTAATTTCTAATTTCTAATTTCTAATTTCTAATTTCTAATTTCTAATTTCTGATTTCTAATTTCTAATTTCTAATTTCTAATTTCTAATTTCTAATTTCTAATTTCTAATTTTTAATTTCTAATTTCTAATTTCTAATTTCTAATTTCTAATTTCTAATTTCTAATTTCTAATTTCTCATTTCTCATTTCTCATTTCTCATTTCTCATTTCTCATTTCTCATTTCTCATTTCTTATGTCTCATTTCTCATTTCTCATTTCTCATTTCTCATTTCTCATTTCTCATTTCTCATTTCTCATTTCTCATTTCTCATTTCTCATTTCTCATCTCTCAGTTCTCATTTTTTCCATTTCTCATTTCTTGTTTGTTATTTCTCATTTCTCATTTCTCATTTCTCATTTCTCATTTCTCATTTCTCATTTCTCATTTCTCATTTCTCATTTCTCATTTCTCATTTCTCATTTCTCATTTCTCATTTCTCATTTCTCATTTCTCATTTCTCATTTCTCATTTCTCATCTCTCAGTTCTCATTTTTTTCATTTCTCATTTCTCATTTCTCATTTCTCATTTCTCATTTCTCATTTCTCATTTCTCATTTCTCATTTCTCATTTCTCATTTCTCATTTCTCATTTCTCATTTCTCATTTCTCATTTCTCATCTCTCAGTTCTCATTTTTTTCATTTCTCATTTCTTGTTTGTTATTTCTAATTTTCCATTTTTCTGACTATCATGCAGAAGAAACTTGAAAAGTTAGATTTGATTCGTAGACGGGAAGGTCAGGAAAGATGATCGTTTGGAAATTCGAACTACGAAATAAAAGATGAGAAATACAGGATGAAACATGAGAGGCAAGAAAAGAGAAGTAAGAAATGGGACTACCGTAGAGCACGAAAAATAGTCAGTTTTCGGGAATTTTTTTGAGACGAAATTGGATTTATAATACAAGTACAAAAATAATTGTTTCAAATAATCTTTTTACGAGATGGCGGGAGCGGTATGTGATCCCTCAGGCGCGTTTATTTAATAGCGTATACGGCCGAAAATCTATCTCTCGCAATTTTTAACCTAGAGCCTAAAACTGAAGTTGTTTTCGATTCCTTATAGCAATAGCCAGTAACGTACGTAGGATTTTTTTTCAATATTTTGATTTTTCACGAAATGACGCTCTTTTTAGTAAAAAAAACTCTGAAAAGGTGTGAGCGTAGCGTAGTTGGTAAATCAATTGCCTTGTACGCAGCGCACCTGGGTTCGAGTCCCGACCCCGCACGTAGGGTTAGAAATTTGTCATAAGAAATTTTTCTAACCCGAAGAGGCGAATGACGTTAAGGTTAAAACCTCTATAATCGAAATAAAAAAAGTCTAAAAATGTCATAAACATCGACACAAAGCTGATTAAAGAAATTAAACAATAATAAAAATAAAATCCTGCGGACGTCGCTGGAGAAACCAATTTTGAATATGCTGTGAAAATTTCAATCAAAAATAATTTGCTCGAGTTTTCGGCCAACTCAAAAAATGTGGTTTCGAGAACAACGCGGTTCAAGTATTCAGTATTTTGGCAGAATTGAAAATTTGAACATTTAACAATCAATGACGCCTACGAATTTTTGGTATATCAGTTTCAAGTCTCTAAAGCACATTTTATTCCAATAAAAACAATTTCGACATTTTAAAAATTCTACTGTGATGTAACCCCTTAAACTAATATTTGGATGTGAGAGGTGAGAGATTACATATGAGAGGCAAAAAATTCCAGAGAAATGAGAGTTGAGAAGTGAGAATTGTTTGAGATGAGAAAACAGAACAGTACGATGGGACTGATGAGATGTGATAGGTGAGTAATGAGGATTGAGCAATGAATAGTAGTATCAGTGAGGGAAGAGGGAAGAAAAATGCAGTGACTAGTTTGAGATGAGAGGGAAGAAGTGAGCAATGAGAGCAGAAAGGGGTGATTAGAGAAAGATGAGAGAGAAAAATGCGAGAGGTGAGATATACGATGTATGACAGATTTATTTGGCAGTTTTTGGTCACAGGTACTTTTTCACAGATGACAGATTTTTGTTATTTTTTTATTTTACTGATTTCTACAGATCTTTCTAAATATTCCAATATAAGGTTTGTTTTGGGTTTTTAGACATATTTTCGTAGATTCTTTTTTAGTCTATGAATAAAAGATAGAGAGAGAAGAGACCTGAACACTGAGAAGCGAGATGCTTGAAAAGCGAAAAGTGAGCAGACAAATGAGATCTGAAACTTAGAGATGAGTAGTGACAATCAGTGAGTAAGAGATGGGAATCATGAGGAATACAACTTCTACGGCTCAGATCTGACCTAAACAAAACAATAGAAAAAAGATTTACTTTTAATTCGAATAGGTGGAAAGGCTCCAGAAGAACAAAAACTATTTGGAGTTTAATGGACGAAAAAGGAAAATTGTTCTTCAATTCTGGTAGAGGGCGCCCATCAAAACTATTATCCTCAATTTTCAAAACGGACGCTCTAAAAAAAACTTTAGCGCCAAAGTATACAAAAAAAATTTCGAGGCAGAACTTAACTTAAATACTTTTTTAAAAAGGCTTCCAACAAAAAATTCTTCAATTGTTTGTTGGATGGGCACCAGATTTTACGTTTCATGCATCTCTAAGACCTTTAGCAAAGAAAAATTAAAAGTAGTATTTTCTCATCTCAACTCAAAAATTTCCTGTTTTATTCACTTCTAAGACATTTTGCAGTACCATTACGAATCCAATAGAGGTTAGATCCTAATGAGATTGACATGAAATCGGGATGGGATTGAAATAAAACCTAGATGAGATTGAGATGAGATTGAGATGAGATTCATATGAAATTGAGATGAGATTGAGATGAGATTGAGATGAGATTGAGATGAGATTGAGATGAGATTGAGATGAGATTGAGATGAGATTGAGATGAGATTGAGATGAGATTGAGATGAGATTGAGATGAGATTGAGATGAGATTGAGATGAGATTAAGATGAGATTGAGATGAGATTGAGATGAGATTGAGATGAGATTGAGATGAGATTGAGATGAGATTGAGATGAGATTGAGATGAGATTGAGATGAGATTGAGATGAGATTGAGATGAGATTGAGATGAGATTGAGATGAGATTGAGATGAGATTGAGATGAGATTGAGATGAGATTGAGATGAGATTGAGATGAGATTGAGATGAGATTGAGATGAGATTGAGATGAGATTAAGATGAGATTGAGATGAGATTGAGATGAGATTGAGATGAGATTGAGATGAGATTGAGATGAGATTGAGATGAGATTGAGATGAGATTGAGATGAGATTGAGATGAGATTGAGATGAGATTGAGATGAGATTGAGATGAGATTGAGATGAGATTGAGATGAAATTGAGATGAGATTGAGATGAGATTGAGATGAGATTGAGATGAGATTGAGATGAGATTGAGATGAGATTGAGATGAGATTAAGATGAGATTGAGATGAGATTGAGATGAGATTGAGATGAGATTGAGATGAGATTGAGATGAGATTGAGATGAGATTGAGATGAGATTGAGATGAGATTGAGATGAGATTGAGATGAGATTGAGATGAGATTGAGATGAGATTGAGATGAGATTGAGATGAAATTGAGATGAGATTGAGATGAGATTGAGATGAGATTGAGATGAGATTGAGATGAGATTGAGATGAGATTGAGATGAGATTGAGATGAGATTGAGATGAGATTGAGATGAGATTAAGATGAGATTGAGATGAGATTGAGATGAGGATTGAGATGAGATTGATGTGAGATTGAGATGAGATTGAGATGAGATTGAGATGAGATTAAGATGAGATTGAGATGAGATTGAGATGAGATTGAGATGAGATTGAGATGAGATTGAGATGAGATTGAGATGAGATTGAGATGAGATTGAGATGAGATTGAGATGAGATTGAGATGAGATTGAGATGAGATTGAGATGAGATTGAGATGAGATTGAGATGAAATTGAGATGAGATTGAGATGAGATTGAGATGAGATTGAGATGAGATTGAGATGAGATTGAGATGAGATTGAGATGAGATTGAGATGAGATTGAGATGAGATTGAGATGAGATTGAGATGAGATTGAGATGAGATTAAGATGAGATTGAGATGAGATTGAGATGAGGATTGAGATGAGATTGATGTGAGATTGAGATGAGATTGAGATGAGATTGAGATGAGATTGAGATGAGATTGAGATGAGATTGAGATGAGATTGAGATGAGATTGAGATGAGATTGAGAAGAGATTGAGATGAGATTGAGATGAGATTGAGATGAGATTGAGATGAGATTGAGATGAGATTGAGATGAGATTGATGTGAGATTGAGATGAGATTGAGATGAGATTGAGATGAGATTGAGATGAGATTGAGATGAGATTGAGATGAGATTGAGATGAGATTGAGATGAGATTGAGAAGAGATTGAGATGAGATTGAGATGAGATTGAGATGAGATTGAGATGAGATTGAGATGAGATTGAGATGAGATTGAGATGAGATTGAGATGAGATTGAGATGAGATTGAGATGAGATTGAGATGAGATTGAGATGAGGATTGAGATGAGATTGATGTGAGATTGAGATGAGATTGAGATGAAATTGAGATGAGATTGAGATGAGATTGAGATGAGATTGAGATGAGATTGAGATGAGATTGAGATGAGATTGAGATGAGATTGAGATGAAATTGAGATGAGATTGAGATGAGATTAAGATGAGATTGAGATGAGATTGAGATGAGGATTGAGATGAGATTGATGTGAGATTGAGATGAGATTGAGATGAGATTGAGATGAGATTGAGATGAGATAGAGATAAGATTGAGATGAGATTGAGATGAGATTGAGATGAGATTGAGATGAGATTGAGAAGAGATTGAGATGAGATTGAGATGAGATTGAGATGAGGATTGAGATGAGATTGATGTGAGATTGAGATGAGATTGAGATGAAATTGAGATGAGATTGAGATGAGATTGAGATGAGATTGAGATGAGATTGAGATGAGATTAAAATGAGATTGAGATGAGATTGAGATGAGATTAAAATGAGATTTTTTTTTTGTAATTTTAAACAAGCGTAAATCTTGAAAAGGTGAAGTAATTCTAAAATGTTGTAAATTAATAGAATACTACAATGCATAACCAAAAATGTCATTTTTCTAACAATAAAAAAATATTTTTTTAAAAATTCAATGGAAGTTTCCAAAAGAAAAATTTCATTCCAGAGATTTGTCCATTAATTAACGCAATTTTCC
The DNA here is from genome assembly GCF_030247195.1 of Topomyia yanbarensis. Lineage (NCBI taxonomy): Eukaryota > Metazoa > Arthropoda > Insecta > Diptera > Culicidae > Topomyia > Topomyia yanbarensis. The sequence continues at coordinate 11,294,280 of NC_080672.1, forward strand.
ATTCATTGCATTCGAAAGAAAATTCGAATAACCCCCGACAAAGTTCACTGCACCGTCCGTAGCAAGCAACCTTATCACCCCCATGAAAAACCGTGCCAAAAGGTCACTGAAACCCGTGAAATCCGGAAATGAAAATTAAACCACTCGAGTACGCTCTAATTATTCCCAGCCTACTGTGTTCCCACAAAACCACCCTCGCTGCAAACCATAGTTGCCATCCCTGTCATCATCATCATCATCATCATCATCATCATCGTTTTTCGTCATGATGCTCCTTGTCTCCTTCCCCCACCCCAGCAGGGGGATGAGCACACTAAACAGTGTATGTGTGTGTATGCGTTGCGAGAGCATTCAATACTGAACCCATTTCGAATTTTCCTCCTTTCGTACGAGATAAGAGCGCGCGTCGTGCCTGGTGCGGTCGATAGATTGCGCACAAATACACACAAACGCTCGTTGACCTACAATTGGCGAGCTAGGTGAATAACCTTTGCAACCAGTCATAGCAGTAGCAGCAGAGGCAACACCAGTAGCTCGCAGCTCACAGCGTGCGTTTAGACTTGTGGGGCGAAATGAAAAGTGAAAACGGCCGCCATTAACAACTGGCAGAGCTGAGCTCGGTATCTCGATGCAAAAAGGGGGGAGGGTGGCGGTAGAAGGGAGGTTATGAATAGGTAACTGGCAAAGTTCATTCACCTCTCAATGTAAATGCTCTTTCTCTCTTTCTCGTTGGGGCCCCTGGCGGGCTCGTCGTTACTTGCGGTTATCGACCTGGTAACGAAGCCCTACAACAGAGGCCCCGAGTCTTGTAAAAGAGGTATTGTTCAAATCGAACACAAAAAAAAACCCTCAACCACAAAGTGAAAGCTTTTGCTTCTTCCTATAAGAGTCACCCCTTTCCAAAAATTGATCTAGTAAACAACAATTACATCCGATACAATGTTGCCCCAGGCGAAGAAGAAACATCGCACCTCATGCCCCATCCAAGTAGCCATTGTGTGTTTCGGTCCTGATGCAACAAAGGAAAGAAAAAATGATACGCTTGAAACTGTCGCCCTCTTTATCGACTGTCTGTGTGTATTCGCGCACGCCAATGGCGTCTTCTTTTATTCGGTCGGACACACTGCGCTTACTTTTTCGGTGTTTGCGTTTGTGCTCACTCACTCAGTTTCTTAACCCATAAAAAAATGGCACAAAGAAACAAGCTGCAACAGAGCCGCCCGGGCGATACGAAAAACAGAAATGGGAACGCGGAACGAACACGCTGATAGGCATCTATCTGTAGGAGTGGAAGACGGGCGCACGGGCAACGCACATGTGTGTGCTGGTTTAAATTTTTGAGGTCAGTTTTCGCCCGAAAAAAAAATCCATCGCGCACTGTGAAAGCGTGCAGAAAGAAAGATTTGAAAAAAAAAACTTAATTTGGGGGTTTTAGCCCTAATTCCACAAGTAGCAGCAGTGAGTCCAGTTTCTAGATCGATCTCGCGCGAAAAATGATCCAAGACTTAGCAGGCGACGACGACAATGACGACGATGACGATCGGGTAGGTGTTGAAAGAGTCTCCGAACAGCAGGCGGCGCTAGAGCGAGCCAAATGGTGGTAGCACAAATGTATAATCTTTTTTCATGAATTGTAAAACAAGTGAACGACCGTGCATGACCGAATTAAGAGTCAACGACTCGCCTCCTTTTCCATACACTAAACTCGGCGCACATACATACTAACTCGTCACTTACTCGCTCGCTCGCTCACTCACTCGCTCGCATCAGGCGGCTGAGAACCGTCCGTCCGTGCATACACGAGTATGTAGGAATGACGTACATATAGCCGAGTCAAAGTCTCGTTCTTACAACCGCGATTCGTTCGCTAGCTCCGTCTTAGTTGTTCCTCGACCCGGACCCGGCGGAGCGATTTATGTAAGCAGCCGCCGCCGCACACGTCTTGGATGGTGTGTGAGTGCTTCAATGTTACTTTTTCGAAAGTCGAAGGCTGATGGTGTGCAAGCGAGACGGAAGGGTTACGAAGGTGGCCGCAAAAACGTCCCATGTCAGCGGCAGCATCAGCTGTCGCAGAATTTTCCCTTCCCGATCGGACAGTTTAGCGATCCAACGTCCATGTTGGTCGCGCGGTAGGAATTTAAAAATGGTGAACTGTGTCGCGAGGAGCCTATCTACCTGTCCTGCTTGCTCTAACCGGGTATTCGTCACATCATACGACAATGACACCGAACAGTATTTTGAATGTTTGTGAAACGATTGTTAGGATGGTTTGCTTAGAAATCGAAAGTTTTTGCTGGTTTACGTACTCGACATGGAGGGAGTGAATTGCGATAAATTATATCTCATTTGAATATTTAGTCAGTAGCCATCGGTTGAAAACCACCCAAAACGGGTACCATCAAAGCATGTTACGTGAATACAAAACACCCCGTTTCCGGTTTACTGCTGTGTCTAAAAAAACACAAATTTGCATTTGCTAGCCAGCAACCACCCCCCACCCGTTCGCGAGCTAGTTTTCCATTCCACGAGAGCGAAGCTCGGAGGCAATCAAAAGGTGATTGACATTTCTTGGTCTATCTCCACACACCTCTTTCTCCTCGCGAAGACACGACGATTACGAAACAAGAGAAAGTGAAATTTTCAGATTTCACGCGCACACCGCTGCAGTGTAGGCTTCGATGGGGGAAGTGAAAAACCAACACAAACGCATGCGCGCGCGCTCAGTACATCTTTCATAATCAACGAACGGCGCGGTCTGCTCAGTCTAAAACCTGTACCCGGGTGTAAGTGCGAGAGAGAGTGGCACATACCGGCGCGGCGGGGCGCAGCTTTTGTTTCATTTTTCCGCGACGAGGTTATTCCACTGCCTGTCCAACTACTTTGAATGTTTTTTTTTTGGTGTAGAGTTACTACATCGCACAGCTCTCCGACTGAAAATCGATGCCGAGGACACACAACCGAAAAAAATACTGTCAATGACACACAACACAAGAAGCTAGTCGATTGTCTACCGCGAGATTAGGAAGAGACCGCGTCGATTGACGCAAATTTTTGGATCCAATCAGTAGGCGAGGCCTTCTGTGCTTGCTCAATAAAGCTCGGTCGGTCGTTTGGTCCGGTGGCGCAAAATTACCTTGAATCGGAAAGGTAAACAAATTGTGAGCAGCAGCAGCAGCAGCAGGTACACGATCAGCTCTAGGTAGGCTATGATCGGTAGTAGGTCCTTGACGGGTTTCGAGCTGAATGGTGGCGATTGCAGTCAAGCGCAGCACAGTGCACTTTGATGATTGTGACGGACGATCAGCTGCTTGAGTTTTGCGATGGTTTAATAGGAGCTTTTCTGACCAAAGGAGAGGTCGTTGTTTCGATTTTTCATTTGTGGGACAAGGTGAAGCGTTTCTATTCGAATTGTTGTCTTGATTGAATGAGACGGGTCAATCAAATGAACGTGCGGCTCCGTCGAAATTTTGTCCAGTGGAGACGCGTGGTGTTTTATAGGAATATTCCCCTGAATGTTCTGTTGACTTATTCTTTAATGTCTTACTTTTGCTGAATTTTATTAGTAAATACAATATGGCGTCAGTGCTAATGCGTGGGTGTTCAATAATATTTTAGTATATGAATTGCTCGAAATGATAAGAGATCCTAAGTTTCGATAATCAAAATGATGATATTTGCCATATACTTTTCTAAAAAAATTGAAGTTCAATGTGGAACAGTAACATTAAACATTGAAAGGGGACCTGACTCCACGAACTAAAAAATATAAGAACTTCTTCCAAGATTCTTAAAATTCTACTGGAAGTGAGATGAAGATTTTCCGGAATTCAAAAAATCGGTTTTCGAAATTTAAAATCATCATTTTGAAGTCCAAATTTTAAAATACTTTATAGCGAATTTCGGATTCTGAACTTATAGTTTCGCGTTTCAATTCCGAATGTCGAAGTACGAAAACCAAATTTCAAAAAATCGAGCATCGAATTTCGAAATTTCAATATTGAATATCGATTTTCGAAATTCAAATATCGAATATCGAACATCGAAAATCAAATCCAAACGTCGAATGACAAATTTTAAATTTCGAATTCTGAAAATCGAAAAATTAATTTCAAATATCAATTTTCGGAAACCCATTATCGAATTTCAAAACTCGAATTTCGGATATCGAATTTCCAATACCGTATTTCGAATATGGGATTTCGGATATCAAATTCCGAATATGGAATTTCGACAATTCAATTTCGAAAATGAAATTAAGAATATTGATTTTTGAACGTCGACAGTCAAACTTCTAGCTACGAATATGGAATATCGAATTCCGAAAATCTAATATCGAGTTTTGATTATCGAATATCGAAATTCGAATTACGAATTTCGAATATGTAGTTGCGAATATCGAACATCGAAATTTGAATCCAAAAATTCGAATTTCAAAAATAAAATTTCGAATATGGCATTTCGAAACTATCGAATTTCGAATATGAAATATTAAATTTCTAAATCCGAATATAAAATTTCGAATATCGAACCTTGAACATCAAATATCAAAAATCAAATTTCTGGCTTCGAATATCGAATTTAAAATTTCGAATATTGGATACCGAGAATAAAATTTCGAAAATCGAGTATCGAATTTCGAATATTGAATCTCGAAATTCGAATATTGATATTCGAATATCGATATTCGAATTTTAAATTTCGAACATTGAAAATCAAATTCGTACATCGAATGACTAATTTAAAATTTTGAATATCGGATGTCGAATTCCGAAAATCGAAAATGGAATTTCAAATATCGAATTTCGAATATCTAATATCGAATTTTGTATATCGAACATCGAAATTTGAATACATAAATTATATAAACTCGAATTTCGGATATCGAATTTCAAATATCGTATTTTGAATATGGGATCTCGGAAATCGAATTTCGAATATGAAATTTCGAATATCAAATTAAGAATATTGATTTTCGAACGACGAAAATCGAATTTCCACTACCGAAAATCGAATATAAAATTCAGAAGATTGAATATCGAAAGTCAAATCCTGAAAATCCATAACCGAGTTTTGATTATCGAATATCGAAATTCAAATATTAAAATGCGAATACTTAATTTCGAATATCGAACACCGAATTTTGAATCCACGATTTTAAAAATCAAATTTTTAAAATTGCATTTCGGAATCATCGAATTCCTAATATCAAATTTTTAAAAACAAAATTCTAATATTAAATGTCGAATATCGAATTTTGAATTAAAAAAATCTAATTTTTGGTTTCGAATATCAATATTGATTTTCGAACGTCGAATATCCAATTTCAAATACCGACAATCAAACTTCTAACTTCGAATAAGGAATTCAAAATTTCCAATATCCAATAGTTTTGAATATCGAACATCGAAACTCAAATTACGAATTTCGAACATGTATTTTCGAATATCGAACTCCGAATTTTGAATCCACAAATTCGAATTTCAAAAATCGAATATCAAATTTTAAATTTCTAAATCCGAGCTTCGAATATCGAATTTAGAATATCGGATACCGAAAAGCAAATTAGAAAATCGAGTATTGAATTTCGATATTCGCAAATCGAATATCGAAATTCGAATATCGATTTTCGAAATTCGAATATCGATTTTCGAAATTCGAATAACGATTTTCAAAATTTAAATTTCGAACAATGAAAATCAAATTCGAACATCGAATGACAAATTTAAAATTTCGAAAATCGAATATCGAATTCCGAAAATCGAAAATTGAATTTCGAATATCTAATATCAAATTTCGAATATCGAACACCGAATTTTAAATACATAAATTATATAAACTCAAATTTCCGATATCGAATTTCAAATACCGTATTTCTAATATGGGATATCGAATTCCGAATACGAAATTTCGACAATTAAATTTCGAACATCAAATTATTGATATATTGATTTTCGAACGCCGAAAATCGAATTTCGAATACCGACAATCAAACTTCTAACTTCGAATAAGGAATTCAGAATTTCCAATATCGAATTCCGAAAACCTAATATCGAGTTATGAATATCGAAATTCAAATTACGAATTTCGAATATGTCGTTTCGAATATCGAACATCGAATTTTGAATCCACAAATTCGAATTTCAAAAACCAAATTTCGAATTTAGAAATTTGAATATCGATTTTCTAAATTCGAATATCGATTTTTGAAATTTAAATTTCGAACATTGAAAATCATATTCGAACATCGAATGACTAATTCAAAATTTCGAAAAAAATTATATAAACTCAAATTTCCGATATCGAATTTCAAATATCGTATTTCGAATCTGGGATTTCGGATCTCGAATTTCGAATATGGAATTTCGACAACTAAATTTCGAATATCAAATTAAGAAAATTGATTTTCGAACGTCGAAAATCGAATTTCGAATACCGAAAATCGAATATGGAGTTCAGAAGTTCGAATATCGAATGTCAAACTTCTCAAATTCTGAAAGTTTTGAATATCGAAATTAAAATATTGAAATGCGAATATTTAATTTCGAACAACGATTTTTGAATCAACAAATTCGAATTTTAAAAATAAAATTTTTGGCATTTCGAAACGATCGAATTTCTAATATCAAATTTTTAATTCCAAAATTCGAATATCAAATTTCGAATATCCAATTTTGAACATCAAATATCAAAAATCGAATTTCTGGCTTCGATAATCGAACTTATAATTTCGAATATCGGATACCGAAAATCAAATTTGGAAATTCGAGTATCGAATTTCTAATATTGAATTTCGAAATTCGAATATCGATGTTCGAAATTCTAATAACGATTTTCGACATTTTAAATTTTGAACATTGAAATTATTCAAACATCGAACGACAAATTTAAAATTTCGAAAAACGAATGTCGAATTCCGAAAATCGAACATTGAATTTCAAATATCGAACATCGAATTTTGAACACATAAATTATATAAATTATATAAACATATTTCTTATATGGGATTTCGGATATTGAATATGGAATTTCGACAACTAAATTTCGAATATCAAATTAAAAATTTCGACAGTCGAAAATCGAATTTCGACTACCGAAAATCGACTCTAAAATTCAGAAATTCGAATATCGAATGTCAAATTCTGAAAATCCATAATCGAGGTTTGAATATCGAATATCGAAATTCAAATATTGAAATGGGAATATTCAATTTCGAATATTGAACAGCGAATTTTGAATCCACAAATTCGAATTGAAAAATCAAATTTTTAAAATGGCATTTCGAAACCATCGAAATTTTAATATTAAATTTTTATATTCAAAATTCTAACATCAAATTTCGAATATCGACTTTTGAATTTCAAAAATCTAATTTCTGGCTTCGGATATCGAATTTATGATTTCGAATAGCGGATACTGTAAATCGAATTTCGAAATAATAATATCGAATTTCTAATTTTTATTATCGAATTTCAAATAACGAATAACGTATATCAACCGTCGAGTTTCGAATATCGACTACAGAATTTCGAATCTAGATTTAGAAAATCGTACTTCGGATAAGTATCGAATCTCGAAGATCAATCAAAATGACGAATATCTAATTTGAAATAACAGATTTTGAATATCAAATTTAGATTTTCCATTATCGAATTCCGGAAATCGAAAACCAAATTTGGAATATCGATTTTCGAACAGCAAATTTCGCATAACGAGATTCAAATATAAAATATCAAATGTCGAATGCCGAACCAAATTTCGGATATTGAATTTTGAATATGGAATTTCCAATTTATATCGAATTATGAATATCGAAATTCGAATGCCGATTTTCGCAAATGAAAATTCGAATATCAAATATCGAATTTCAAATTTCGAATATGGATTTTTGAATTTCGAAACTCGAATACCGAAAATCAATCTTCGAACTTCGACCATCGAATTTCCAGTATCGAATGTCGAAATCCGAAAATCCAGAATCGAGTTCTGAATATCGAATATTGAATTTTAAATATCGAATTTCGAATATCTACTTTCAAATATCGAATATCAAATTAACAATTTCGAATTTCAAAAGTCAAATTTTGAATATAGAATATGGAATTTCGAAAATCGAATTTCGAAAATCAAATTTCGAATATCAAATTTTGAATTTCGAATTTCAAATACAAACTTAAAATATCTGACTTCGAATATCGAATTTTGAATTCCGAAAATCGAAATTCGAATTTAGAGCATCGAATGTCGAATTTGATACTTTGAATTAGAATCGAATATAGATTTTGAAAATCGAATATCGGATGCGCACCGAATTTCGAATATCAAATTTAGAACTTCTATTATCGAATTCCTGAAATTGAAAATCAAATTTGGAGTAACGATTTTCGAACATCGAATTTTGAGCAGCGAGATTCAAATGTCAAATGTCGAACGAAAATTAAATAACGAAAACCAAATTCCGGATATTAAATTTTGAATATGGAATTTCCAATTTATATAGAATTACAGTTATCGAAATTCGATTTTCGCAAGTGGAATTTCAAATTTAAATATTTAAATTTCAAATTTTGAATTTCGAATATCGTAAATCTAACTTCTGACTTAGAAAACTAAATTTAATATTTCGAAAATCGAATCGAATTCCAAAAATCTACACTCGAATTTCGAATATCGAATTTCGAACATCTAATTTTGAATATCTAATTTTGAGTTTCTAATATGGAATATCGAATATCGAACATCGAATTCCTAATATCAAATTTTTTATTCCAAAATTCGAATATCAAATTTCGAATATCGAATTCTGAACATCAAATATCAAATTTCTGGCTTCGACAATTGAATATATAATTTCGAATATTGGATACCGTAAATCAAATTTCGAAAATCGAATGTCGAATTTCGAAAATCGAATATCGAACATCGAATTCCAATTAACGAATTTCAAATATCGTATTTATACTACAGAATTTTGAATAAGGAGTTCTGAATATCGAATTTCAAATTTCGATAATGGGTTTACGAATTTCAAAATTCGAACACCGAAAGCCAATCTTCGAACTTCGAATATTAAATTTAAAATTTCCAGTAGCGAATGTCGAAATCCGGAAATCCAAAATCGAATTTTCAATATCGGATTTTAAATATCGAACATCTAATTAACAGTTTCGAACTTCAAAAATCAAACTTTGAATGGAATTTCGAAAATCGAGTTTCTAAAATATATCGAATTTCAGAATATCAAACTTTAGATTTCGAATCGAAATTCGAATTTCAAATACAAACATAAAATTTCTGATTTCGAAAATCGCGTTTTGAATTCCGAAAATCGAATTTCGAACATGGAATGTCTAATTTCGAACTTTGAATTAGAATCGTATCGAATCACGAATATAGATTTCGAAAATCAAATATAGAATTTCGAATGCAGATCGAATTTCGAAAATCAATGACGAATTCGAAAATTGAAATTCGAATTTGGAAAATCCAATGGCGAACATCGAATTTCGAAGAACCAGATTTAAATATCGAATTTCGAGTACCAAATTTCCAATACCGAATCTCGAAAACAGAGCTACGAAAATCAAATTTCGATTATTGATTTTCGAACGCGAAATTTCGAAAATCCAATATCGGATTTCGCATATATGTTGAATTTCGAATATCGAATGTTAAGCATTTTCGAAAATTGAATTTTGAATAACGAGTTTTGAATTTTAAATATCGAGCTCGAATTTGGAACATCAAATTTCAAAAAAAAGGAATTTCGAATAGCGAACTTGGAATAATGAAGTTCAAAGATGAAAGTTCGAATATCAAATTTCACACTTCGGATCACGAATTTGGCGTTCTGAATTTAGAATTTGGAATGTCGAATAGCGTACTTCGAGAACCGAACATCGAATTTCTAATATTTAATTTCGGATATCGAAGATTAACTTTCGAATATCAAATTTTGAATTTCGAATATCGAATAAAAAATTTCGATTATCGAATTTCAAGTTTCAAATTACGGACATCGAATTTCGCATATTGAGTTACATATATTGAATATTGAATTTCGGATATCGAATGTTAAGCTTTTTAGAAATTTGAATTTTGAATATCGAGCTTCGGATTTCGAATATCGAATCTCGAATTTCGAAAATGGAATTCCGAATAGCGAATTTGAAATATCAAATTTCGAAGATGGAAGTTCGAATATCGAATTTCGTACCACGAATTTGGCATCCCGAAGTTGGAATTTCGAATTCCAAAGAATTTCGAATAACGAACTTCGAACACGGAATTTCGAATATCGAATTTTGGATGTCAAATTGAATTCGAATATCGAATATGGAATTTCGAATATGGAATTTCGAATATGGAATTTCGAATATGGAATTTCGAATATAGAATTTTGGATGTCAAATTGAATTCGAATTCGAATATGGAATTTCGAATTTTTAATATTCATTTAAGATGATTTAATTTCGAATACTGAAATTCGAATATAGAATTTGGAATATCGAATATCAAATTTGGATTATAGAATATCGAGTATTAAATTACCAATATCGTATTTCGAATATTGAGTTACAAATATTGAATATTGAAATTCGGACATCGAATGTTAAGCTTTTTCGAAATTTGAATTTGGAATTTTGAATATCGAGCTTCGAATTTCGAATATCGTATCTCGAATTTTGAATGTCGAATTTCGAAAATGGAATTCCGAACAGCGAATTTGAAATATCAAATTTCGAAGATGGAAGTTCGAATATCGGTTTTCGTGCCACGAATTTGGCATCCCGAAGTTAGAATTTCGAATTCCAAAGAATTTCGAATAACGAACTTCGAACACGGAATTTCGAATATCGAATTTTCGATGTCAAATTGAAGGTTAACTTTCGACTATCGAATTTCGTATATGGAATTTCGAACATCGAATTTTGAATATTCATTTAAGATTATTTAATTTCGAATACTGAAATTCGAATATCGAGTATCAAATTACAAATATCGTATTTCGAATATTGAGTTACAAATATTGAATTTTAGGTATCCAATTCCGCAAGAGCTCCGAATTTAGAATTTCAAATTTCGATTGTAAAATTTCCAGTTTCAAAATTTGCTAGATTTAATGTGAGCTTCCGTATTCAAAATACCGAATTTTTAAATACAAATTTTTAAATCGGATTCGGAATTTCGAAGTACAAATTTTTGAACTTCGAAAATTTTCAAAATTTCGGAACTTTTTGAATTTTAAAATCAGTTTTCTTATTCCAAATTGTCAAATCCATCTTTCAATATACTAATTGTGGATTTATAATTTTGCATTTCGAATATCGAGTTTCAAATTACGAATTCATTCAATTACGAATTCAGAATTTAAAATTTTGAGCTTCGTCGAATTTCGAATATCGAATTTCGTATATCGAATTTTGAAAAACGAGTTTCGAATGTACGCCAAATTTTGACAAACGAATTTCAAATAAATTTCGGATATCGAATTTCGAGTATCGAATATCAAATCTCGGATATCGCATATCCAATATCGAACTTCCTATCACGAATTTGTAATTCGAAACTTAGATGTAAGTTTCGAATACTGAATGAATAGTTTGTGGTGTCAAAATTTTCAGGATTCAAATTTCGAATACAGAGCCTTGTTCCCAATTTTTAAATAAAAATTTCAAAAAACGAATCGCGAATTTCGGAATCAAAATGCCCCATATTGAATATCGAATTTCAAACATCAAATTCCGAATATTGAACTCCGAATATCGAAATTCAGATATTAAGTATCGTACGTCGAATTTTGAGTATCGAATATCGAATCTCGATTTCCGATTTTCAAATATTGAATTTCGAATATCAATACCGAAAACCGAAATTCGAATCTAGGATATAGAGTTTCATTTTTCGAACATTGAATTTTGTATATCGAATTTCTAAAACCGAATTTCGAATTTGGGATGTCGAATGTCCGAATTTCGAATGCGTTTCGAATTTCTAGAATCGAATTTCGAATATTAAATTTCTAATTCCAAAATTTTCAGAGAAATAAAACTGCGAACTTCGATTTTCGAAGTTTCGGATCCTTTTTCCGAATTTTTAAATCCAAATTTCGATATATAAATTGCACAATTTGTATTGGAAATTTAAAATTTTGTTTTATTATGATCTTTCTTCATCGTAAGTATTTAGCCAGTATTTTTCAGTTCGTCATAAGACTTGTCTACTCCACGTAAAAATGGTCCAAATCGTGACAATTTTCAATATTTTGCTTTATTTCATTTCATTACTTCTAACTTCTGAGTCGCTGAACCGATTTCCATTGTTCGCTTCTCAAATAAAAGATATTTAAATTTAGTTTAAAAGAAAAATATAGAACCCTCAAAAATAGTTGGTTTTCTATGAAAAAGATACGTAACAATTTCTCGATTTTCATTGAGAGGGTCTTCAACGACTCTTTGTTATCACGGAACTTATTGAACAAGGAGTTATTTTTACGCAACATATCTAAAAATCAGCGTGGAAGGATGAGCCGTTTAGGAGATGTAATATTTCGAAAAATAGAAATGTACACACCAAACGATGGAGGCGCAAGGTACTTCACTAATTTTTAGTTTTAAACTATTTTCTCTCCGGAACGGCTCGTTCGTTTTCGCCTATTTTTAGATATGATATGTAAAATAAAATTATCTTTCAACTAAAAATTTGAAAACAGCGAGTAGATGAAGACCCTCCCAGTCAAAATTGAGAATATCATTTGATAAGTATTTTTTTTTTATATAAAATCAAATATTTTTGAGAGTTTTGCACTATTTCTCAAAACTATTTTCTTTGCGAGGCCAACAATAATAATCGCTTCAACGGGGTAGAATTGGCGATTTAAAAAAAAAAATCTATTTTGAGGAATCCTGATTTTATGGACCAGTTTGACGCGTCTAATATTTTCCGGCGAGGACCGATCCTCTTAAATATACATATTCTTCGTAGAATTCCTAATAAAATAAAAATAGCTAAGGTCGTTATGAAGGGAACAGTTTTGGAAATATTTTTTATGACACAGAAATGTATGCATCGAAACGATGAAGACACTGATTTTTAATTTTAAAAAATGTATCGCCGTTTTGTGTCTTAAAGAAGTAGCATTAAATTTTTTTTGAAAGTCAACAAGTTTGCTTGAGTCTTATTTTGAAGAAGAACTGTCGAATCTAGCTAATAAAAAAAACCATCCCAATTAAAAAAAAATCAGCCATATTGTTCCAAACAAAGGTGTCTTTCTGTGAACTAACAACCTCAACAAAATACAGCTCCCCATACGACCTTCCAGAACAATCTAAATTACGTCAATCCTAAATTGACGCACACGAGATAAAAAGCTATCAGATTAAACCCACCCCACCCGAACCCTTCGGAGACCCCTGAAGGTAGATCATGCTATCAGTTGCACTTACACCATCAACACCATCATCCCCCAAAACAGGAGCGCAAAAAGATTCACCCCAACCACCCGCACAACCCATCCTCCCCCCACCAAGTTACTCCAACAAATCAACAAACATCACGAAAACGACGTGTCAGGGCCTTCTCGGATCACACACAAAGAGAAGGAAAACGCGCGCGCTCACCCCGAAAACAAGAAAAAGAAAAAAACGCGCACAGCACACTGGCCTGGCCTGCCTTGCAAAGTTAGCAGCAGCAGCAACCTACCAGAGCTAGAGCTACGCGAATGAGTGAGTGAGTGAGTGAGTGAGTGAGTGAGCGAGCGAACGAGCAAAGCAGGCGAATATTTTTCTGACCTAAATAGAGTTCAAAATGATTATGGCCTAGTTAGACGGTCAATGAACTTCGGTTTAGCCTCGACGTGTCTCTCGCCTCTTTGTCTCTCGATCCCAATCGTATCGCTCGCTGCCTGCCAGCCTGCCATTGGCGATGATGATGATGGTGGTGGTAGTGGTGGTGATGTCGCTATATCACTTTCTATTGCGCACACTCGTAGCTCGCTGTGCGTATGCGAAAACAGTGCGATAGCACTGCAATCACGTGAAAGAACGAAACAGCAACACGCGGTTGCGACGATAATGGCGACCAAGTTTACTTGGACACATATTTAAATGTGTGTGTGTGTGTAACTTTACATTACAGTTGAACCGATGGGCGGCAGGGCAGCCGTTGTAGTTCAAATAACGGAATTTGCACTCGGAACACCAGGGGTCATTATATGGGACATCGTATGCGTAAAACAAACAAACAAGCAAATGGTTCTTCCCGTAATTTGGCAACACTAGTCCGGCACGATTCCCGCGCCGAACGGAACCAAAATCAAAAAAACGTCAACCGTAGCAGGAAAAAGAAAATAAAAAACAAAAAATAATAAAATACACACAGTCTACTATGATTACTCACCATCGCGACTCATTCCGACAGCTATGCATTTTTTCAGCCTACAATACTGACAGCGATTACGGTTTATTCGTAGTATGCTACACTGCTGGTTTTTAGTACAAGGGCGATACTGAATTTTCTGCTGAATCGAGCGCCTGAAGAAGCCCTGTGAATGAGTGAGAAAGAAACAAGAGAACGAAAAAAGAGCGAGAAAAGGAGAACGAATTAATTTGAAGGTTGACCACCAGCGCGCTACTTGGCTCTGTAGCGAATAGATAAAAGTATGGCATAATAAGAGTATGGTATGGAGAGCGTATAAATAATAATGAAAAACAAAATCTGGGAATGGGAAGGCAGTTCGAACATACATGATCTTCGCATAGGTTCTCCTCGAACTGCTTGCAGAGATCATTGATCAGATAGTCGGAGCAGCAGTCGCTGTTGGAGCTACTATTGCTGCAACTGTCGTCACTGGTGGGCTCGGGTGACGCTGACGGCGACGAATGATCGGAACTTTGAGATGACTCCCGACTTCGGCAACCTCCTCCTCCTCCTCCTCCGGAGTGATCGTTGGGAGTTATGGCACACGGACTATTACTACAGCCTTCTTCCTCCTGCTGGTGAGGTTGAGCCTGGTTTGATGATGATGATGATGATTTTAATGCTTCTTCTTCTTCTTCTTCGGCAGCTGCCTGTTCCTGCTGCTTCCGCAGCTCCTGCTCACAGGCACTAATCCACTCTTTGGCAATCGTGGTCTTCTTCCACGGGCAAAGATCGATCTTCGGCGTTGTTTTTATCTTCACCGCGGGTGGGTCTTCCTTTTGACTACTACCGGAGGCGCTATCCGTTGCAGCACTTGCTAGAACACCACTTTTCGGTTCCACCTTGGGAACCACTACTACTTGACTATTACTACTACTACTACTACTGCTACCACCAGCTTCCTCCCCATGGCTGAAGAGGGTTATCCTATTCAAATTTGAACTTTTCAGCGGAGCGGATTCGAGAATTTTAACTAGTGCACTATGAGTCTTCTTAAGACTCTGGCTGTGGCCGTGGTTGTTATCATTGTTACTAGTACTATTGCTATCGTTAGGAGGTTTTAAACTACTACACTGACTGCTTGGAACTTTCAGACTTGTTTCAGTCTTGAGCGCTGCCGACGATTTCTCGCTGGTGGCGGGCTCCTGCTGCTGCTGCACTGCACATCCCATTTTTTTTCTCTAAACTAACGCGGTGTCTCCTTCTGCTAGTGTCTTTCGTAAAGTCGCGCGCGCAAAAAAAAATAATGAACACACTTCTTACTTGACCCTTCACAACAGAAACCGAACTTATTAGATCACGGACTTATTGCACTTCTTCGACGACATCTAGAGGGCCATGCTTTTCGCACACATCACTTTTGCACTCCGCCAAGAAAGAAAAGAAATTTCAGAACGCACAGACGACGCACTGGAGGCGACAACACAACGACGACGACTTGGTAGCGACAACGACGACGACGACGACGGTGACGATGATCGGCCTACTGCGACGACAACGACGACGGTTGCTTCAAGCGCACGCTTGCTCAACTTGACGGACCTATCGGCGGAGTAGATGCTCACATTCCAGAGTTCAATTTGCGAATGAAACTTGAGGAAAACAGTGTACACCAAACAATCCTCCACGCTTGCAACGGTGTGAGGCCCGCGCGCGCCAACTTGTGTTTTCGATTCAAGAGCTGCTGGTAGTGTGTGCGAGTTTTGCCATCTCTTTCACCCTCTTACACACTGCACTGCACTGAACGAACGAACGGACGGACCGACTGACGTGACGGACGGGCTGCTGACTGGTTCACTCGGTCGAGTGTAGTAAAGTAATGCCCTACCACCGTTATTTCTGCTAGCTCGCTGCTGCTTGCTTGCTTGCTTGCTGAGCTGTTATGCTATTTCTCCCCACAAACCCGCCAACGGCCGGGACCAGCCAGGCCCACCCTGCCTGTAGCGCCAGCTGCTGCCTCCCAATGGCTACCCATCCCAGCCGCCGCCACCGCCACCGCCACGATGCTTACTGGTATATTAGTGTGTATGTAGCTCGCACCAGCTGCAAACCCAGGGCACGCGACTCGGTCGGGCATTGGGTGCTGATGAGCGAAAACAGTGGTCGAAGTATGGTCGGGGAATTTGTTGCGATTTTGGGGATTAGATTTAGTTAAGATTACAACTTTTAAAAAAGCAATAAATACCATGCGTTTCCGCAGATTAAGATAAATGAGCAACCATGCGCCTCCGTTGAGGCAGTTAGTCAGCGTCTTTATTTGATACAATCAATTAGGTTTCCATAGAAACTGCATTCGCGTGGTTCGAGTTTAAATGACATTTTACAGCTGTACACCAAGGGTTACTTGGATCGATTTGCATCGAAAATGGGAGGAAACTCTTGCGAACCATTTAAATCTTTAAATCTTCTAATTCCTCTAAATCTTTAAGGTTTACTAAATATTTTACATCTTTTAGCCATTGCAAATCTTCCAAATCTTATGAATCTTCTAAACCTTCAAGATTTTCTAATTCTCCTGAATTTTCTCCATCTTTCCAATCTATTGAATCCTCTAAATTCGTCCCCTAAATTCAAATCTCTCTCTCTCTCTTTGAATCTTCTGAATCTTTTGAATTTTTTGAATCTTTCGAATCTTGTGATCCCCTTATTGTTTTTATTTTTTCAAGTCTTCTGAATATGCTAAATCTCTTAGATATTCTGAATCTTCCAAATCTTCAAAGTTTTCCGAAACTTCTAAATTCTCTGAATCTTCCAAACCTTCTAAATCTTCTAAATTTTCTAAATCTTTTCTAAGGGTTAATTTGTTCACCCCAGCCTAACCTGGCTTCAGATTGAAATGAGAGAGAAGAAATCTTATAATTCTTCCGAATCTTCTGAATTCTCCAAATCTTCTGAATTCCTTAAATTGGCTGAATCTCCTATATCTTATAAACTTTCTAAATCATCTGAATCTTGTGAATCTTTGAACTCTTCAATATCTCTTAAACTTTCAAAATCTTCTGAATCTTCCGAATTATTTTACAAATAGAAAAAAAAACCTTCTGAATTCTCTCAATCTTCTGAATCTTAAAAATCTTCTGAATCTTACGAATCATCTAAATCTTCTACCTTACCTAAATCTACTGAAACTTCTTCTTCTAAATCTTTTGAATCTCCCAAATTTTTCGAATCTTCCGAATCCTCTGAATTCTCTAAATCTTTTGAATTTTATAATTCTTCTGAATATGCTAAACCTTTTGAAAATTCTGAATATTTTAAATCTTCGCAACCTTTCCAATTTTCCGAAGCTTCTGAATCTCCTAAGTGTTCCAAATCTTTTTTTTTATTTTAGAGGTGTTAAAACTTCTCATAAATATTCTTCTTTAGTCCTTAGATATAGCCTAACAACCCTTTCTGTTTATTTAGTTTAAATTCCCCTTAAGGGAGTCTGACAGTGCAAAAAAAATTTTATTTTTGCATATTTTGGATCTCTAAGACAAGAAAAATATGCTCAAGAAAGGATTTACTCGAATTCAAGGCTGCTAGAGCCCATCAAACTATCAGTTATCACAGACAAAATCGGGTCTTCACTGTATTCTGAATCTTTAAAAACGTCTGAATCTCTAAAATCTTCTAAATCCTCCGAATTTTCTTAATCTTCCAAATGTTCTGAATCTTCTAAAGCTTTCAAATTTTCATACAAATAGATAAAATCATCTATATTTTATCAAGCTTCAGAACCTAGAAGATCTTCTAAATATTCTGAATCTTTCAAGTCGTCTGAATCTTCTAAATCTTCCAAATCTTCTAAACGTTCTGAATTTTCAGAATCCTCCAAATTTTGTGAATCTTCTAATTCTCCATGGTTTTCTGATTCTCCTAAATTCTCAGTATCTTTTAAATTTTCTGAATCTTTCATCTCTAAACCTTCTAAATCTTCCGAATTTCCTATATCTTGTGAATTTTAAATCATCTGAATCTTCTAAATTTTCCAAATCTTCTGAATTATCCTATAACAACAAAAATAAAAAAATCTTAAAAATTTTCTAAATCTTCTGAATCATCCCAATCTTCTAAATCTTCTAAATTGCTGAGTCTTCTGAATCCTCTAAATCTTCTACATCATTCGCATACCCCAAATCAAATCAAATCTTCCAAATCTTCTAAATTTTCTAAATGTTCTAAATGCCTTCCGTATCTGCTAAATCTTCTGAATTAACTAAACCTAATTTTCTGAATCTCCCGAAATATCTTACAAATACAAATCATCTTCTAAATATTCTTCTGATTCTTCTAAATCTTCCAAATCTTCTGAAACTTCTAAATCATTTTTTTTAATCTTCTGAATCTCTTAAAGTTTTCTGAATCTTTTGAGTTCTCAATCTATTGAATTTTCTGAATCTGCTAGCTCTTCTAAATATTCTGAATCTTTTAAATCGTCTGAATCTTCTGGAGTTTCTGAATGTCCTAAATCTTCCAAATCTTCCAAGTCTTCTTCTGAATCCTCTAAATTTTCGGAATCTTCTAAACCTTCTGAAACTTCTAAATCTTTCGAATTTTCTGAATCTTGTAAATCTCCTTAATATTCTTAATCTATTACACTCTCAAAACCTTTGAAATCTCCTGAATCTTTCAAATCTAAACCTTCTAAATCTTTTGAATATCCCATATCTTCTGAATTTTAAATCTTTTGAATCTTCTATATCATCTAAATCTTCCAAATTGTCGTACAAATACAAAAAAAATCTTATAGATTTTCTAAATCTAAATTTTTCTAAATTTCCTCTCCCGAATCAGCTGAGCTATCTCGGGTAATAAGCATAGCTTCAATCCAATCAAAAATACTTCTAATCTCCGTAGCTGTACTGGCAAAACGAGCAGGAGTTTGTTTAGACCAAATCGTTTAAGACACGTACACTTTATAGCCATTTAAAAGTTTTCTTGTCCCTATATCCAGGCATTTGGAATACAGCCTAGAGGATTACTGGCCCGAAATCATTCAGTTATGAATGTGTTCAATGTCTGTTTCCCTAATTGGAGAAGTGCCGAAAATATTTCGTCCTATCCTTCAGATTTTAGCAGCTAATCAAAAAAAATCGAGCAAATATTCCACATACGCGGACCAATCGTGCACTGGATATACTCTATTCGATATATTATTTTATGTGGAGATACCCCAGAAGATACAATTGAAGATCCGTAGAAAAATTGTTAATTTAAAAATGCACAGAAAACTTAGAAAACTAGCTAATAAGGGTGTTGATTAAGAAAATTAGTACAAGACTAAGGTACCTTTCGGCACAAATGGTGTTTGCACAATTTTATTCTTAGGCAGAGATACCAGAGAGAGAGTGATTTTTTAATTGAAAATGTGCTTTTTTGAAAGAGAGTTTTTTTTTAAATAGAATAATACATCAGTCCGAAAATCTGTGAACAATTTTATTCAATAAATCTGAAGGCATCAAAAAAGTAGGTTATAATTATAATTTTTTATAATTTTAAAAATTCACCACAAAAGCACCGAAGTTTGAGTACCATGCACTAGAGATAGTCGGGTTTCGTTTTTTTTAGCAGACACAGACTACTGAGAAACTTGACTTATACATTTTTCTCGGTTCTAACAACAGTTGGCTAGATATTACTAAATAGTAAAAGTTATTAATAGTTTAGAGTCGTAGTACTGAAGTTAGAGCAAGTATTTGAAATATACTAATTGGAAAATTAGAAATTGCATCCTGTGGAAACTAATATTCCATCTTCTGCTCATAACAAATAGAAATTTTGCATTTCATTACTACGAGAACCGATTAAAGAGAAGCGATGAAAAATCACCCCTATCGCATTCAATAAAATACTAGTAATCGAAAGAGAATAGGTAATAGGTCTTTATTTGGTGTGGTGAACTGTGGAAAAAATAATTTGGAAAAATGGTGTTTGCACCACTATTTTTTCCTTAGGGAGAGATACTTAAATCTTAACCTGCAACACAGTTGGGTAGTATCCCATCGGGATGGCTGTTTCAGGACGCTGCCGTACTACTACTCTTTTTCAATCAATCCGTATAGAAAACAGTAGAACCTAAACGCATGCTCGTTGCAGTCACATTAAAGGGAATTTCATGGATTGTCTTGGTCTGTATCCAATCTACTAGTTATCGTATATGTATAATACCTAGATTAATAGCAAGAGACCCCCTTTCCTTCCTAAAACGGAAGAAGAATACATAATTCAAAAAGTCTATAACATTTAAAATAGCACTAGTAATAAAAGCTGCAAATTGGTGACAGATTTGTTTGAAATTGAATGAGAAACAATTCTCAAATAATGTCCTACTATGCTCAAATCGCTGTTGTTCGTTGCATCATTCATTCGTGCAGCACTGCCGATCATTTTTCCTTCATTTTCAACTTCATTGGCGATGGGAATATCTCTCCGCTGGGGTACGAACTAGGTTTTTCGAGGCGAAATTTTCTGAATATACTTATTGCTGTGCATTTAGGTTTGAAAATGCTAAACATGTAAACAATTATTTCAAACTGTTTACTACAGATTGTCAAAGTGAATGATTAAATTGAATAGTGGTTCCGGTAGATTCAACTGGAAGTTTGGATTTGAAAATTCCGCATCACTACCGGTGACACATCAAACGTAATAAAAGTTGAAAGTTCAAAAATCATAGGCTATCCAAAATTTGAGAAATTCAGAAATTGAAGAATCAGAGTACATTAAGTCAAAAATTGAGCAATCATTGAATCTCAGAAATAAGGATCATTTGTAATTCTGGATTAATTAAGAAACCTGTGACTATTAGATTCCAGGAAATCTTAAAATACAGTATCGAAGAGAACAGAGTGTACAGGAAAAAGGACAGACTTTTGATCCTTATTAATGAGCACATATGTCAATATTCGAAATCTAGAATTAGGGTTACTGTGCCCTAATTCATCTTAGCACCTCTATTCATCTCACCCGTCGGGAGCACGTCGTTTGGCATAAGTTCATTTGGCATAAGTTCATTTGGCATAATGTTCATTTGACATAATGGTCATTTGGCATGATGGTCGTTTGGCATAATTTAAATAATACATTGAATTTTCTGTTACTAATCGTTGACGCCTAATGTAACTACGCCACATCGCTTGAAACCGTGTGCTGTCCGACATCGCTCCGCTCCGTCGGACTTGAACTAGTTGATATCCCCTATGTTTGAGTAATCCGGGCAAACGAGTGGATCACAGGTTTGCTCGCGAGGGGCCGACGACGCACCATCGGAACCCGGCGGATCCCGCTTCGGATCCTTGGTCTCAGTTATACAACGATGCCAAGGGTTAATTGGTATATAGGTTCAAATAACTGCTCATATTTGAAAGAAGAATCAACCGTTATGTTTAAGTAATCCGGGCAAACGAGTAAATCAACAAATGTGCAAATTTAAAGAACAGCTCATGACTGAAAGAAGGAATCAACCCTTATGTTTCTGGCAAATATACACAAATATATTTGCCAGAAACAAGGATTGATTCCTTCTTTAAGACATGAGCAGTTCTTTGAATTTGTATACCAAATAGCGCTCGCAAGTAAACTGGTGATCCACTCGTTAGCTCAAACTTAGGGGTTGATTCCTTCTTTCAACCATGAGCAGTTCTTTGAATCAATATACCAAATAGACCTTGGAAATATCGCATAACCGAGACCAAGGGGGCAAGGTGGTTATTGACCCGTCGTCAGAAGCGACTACCCCTCACCAGCAACCCACTCGTTTGCCCGGGTTACTCAAGCATAGGGGCTATGAACTAGTTTAACTACCATACTTAAAGCGATGTGGCGTAGCCACATTAGACGTCAACATTGAATATAACAGAGATTTCAATGTATATTTCAAATTATGCCAAACGACCATTATGCCAAATGACCATTATGCCAAACGACCATTATGCCAAATGATCATCATGCCAAACGACGATTATGTCAAATGAACATTATGCCAAACGAAAGCATGTGTCACCTGCTGTTATGCCAAATGAATATTATGCCAAATGAACTTATGCCAAATGACGTGCTCCCATCTCACCCATTTGAACACATTAGTTAGAGCAGTGTCTGCTATCTCTATTCAACGCATCAGCTCAAATTGTAGGATGAATAAGGGTGCGTTGTACTCGACTTTTCGCTTCGATCTAACGAGAGTATTTTACATTTTTCAAGCCAGATTTTTTATTGATCGTCTTCTTAAGAATAAGCCGTATAAAGCAAAGATGTTGATACCCATTTAAGTGCAATCTAACCAGTGTAAGCCGATTTATCAGCGAAATAGTGTGACGTCGTGACTAATGAGATGAATAAGGGCACGTCTACCCTACATGCAAAAAAAGGATCGAAATTAATGACAAAAAATAATGAATTAATTCTCTATCAGGAATATATATCACAAAATCGCCAATTAACATAAGATTACAAGCCAGGGGTGGGCGTAGCGTAGTTGGAAAATCGATTGCATTGTACGCAGCGCACCTGGGTTCGAGTCCCGACCCCGCACATGGGGTTAGAAATTTTTCATAAGAGATTTTTCTAACCCGAAAAGGCGAATGACCTTAAGGTTAACACCTCTATAATCGAAATAAAAAAAGATTACAAGCCGCACATTTTGGAAATTTCTGGTTTTTTAAATTATTACAATTATCAATTTCTCATATTCCTAAATCCCGGGATGCGTGGATTTTTAGATTCATAAATTCTTGGGTTATCTCGGATCCGCTGAAATTATAACATCTTGTATCCGTCTTAATTGTTGAAATACTGCTTATATATTTGCTGATCGGAATATTTCTTGATGTTTTAATATTATCACCCTAGGTTGAGAAAAAGGACAATCCAAAAAATCAACATTCAATTTTTCTAGAATAAGTATTTCAAATGGAAAATTTGAAATCCCCTGTTGAAAGCAGTGAGAATTTGTAAAAATTAGCGTGTAGTAGGAACTCTTTTTCTATAAATCTATAGAAAATTTGTACCCTGAAAATGCACAGAAAATTTGCAAAATTTGGTAATGAATGCATTGATCTGGTAAATTCGTGCTAAGGTAGTAATTGGCCTGCTAAGGTAGTAATAGATATTATGGACCACGATATAATATTAAATTTTGTAGTCACAAATAGTGCCTAAAAAATGTTTTTTCTTGGAGTAAAATACGACAAATAGCCATTAAATTATTTTACGCGTATGACGTGAATATTTTCTATCCCATTAAAATTTTTGAGAAATGCCAAATTCTTTGTAAAAAAAGTATAATAAGACTCCAGCGTAAGCTGTATTATTATACGGTGGTAAAGGGAGAGGTTCGATCCACGGTATTTTTCTTAGGGCAAACCATACAAAGATTCTTTGCTTCAGTCGGTTATTCTGAATGGTGTCACTTGGCATCCATACTTGTACAGCTCGCGCTAGTACGCCATATAGGGTTTTCAGGGTATAGAAACCCTCAGAATTTACAGTTCTATGATTCCAAAAGTTCAAAGCGGCAAACGTCTTCGCCGTTGTTGAAGGGATATGGTTGGCAAATTTCTGTCGAATAACACAGGCTCGCTCATAAAACTTCTGCAGCCTGCATACCATTAACAAGTATTACTTTTCAATATTAACTATATCAATTTGAAGATTTTTAGAATTTTTAGATCATCAGAAAAGAATAGTTGTAGTCGTTTTCAAAAATTGATGATTGAGCAGAGATCGTTGATGAATTAAGGAAAGATAAGTGGCTCTATGTGACTTCCCTGAGAGATACCAAATGGCGTTTACACTTCACTTAAGCGGTGCCAATTCTACATTAAAGCAGACGTAGAATAACAGTTTTTGGTTTTCCACACAGAAAAATCGCTGCAGTTTTGTTATATCCATTGAATTTTAATATGTACATGGACAGATAGGTAGGCGCAAAACCGTATTTTAAAACCACAAGCACACATAATAATCATTACAATTCATCTCAAGTTCTAGTACAATATAACATCAAATTACAGTCAAAATAAACATCAAAACACAGTAGATCGTTCAATTTAATCGATGATGTGACAGGACACCTCACCAAATTCGAAGAGCTCTTTCACAGTGGTGAATGCTCGAATGCATGCGGTAATCTGATCGTTGTATCCAAATACACAATTGTACAAAATCAGTTTCAAATGAACGGTATAACGCTCCCATAAGACGCTACTGAATTTTTAGTTGATCGGACTTCCGGTTCCGGAGTTACGGGTTGAAGAGTGTGGTCACACAGCAAATTCCCAAATTAATCGGTAACCCTATGATTGATGCCCCTTGGGAACTCGCCAAGTTCCCGAGCTAATGTCGCACCTATTTCCCAGCAAACTCTTAACCGATGTTTACAAACTTGATTTAAAATGAAATATATCGTACTCCCATTGACTGCTATTGAGTTTTATTCAGTTTTGACTTTTGGTTCCGGGGTTACAGGTTGGTAATTGCGGTCACATAGGAATTTCTCATACAAACCTCATAGCTTTAAAATCTATTGAAATAAACATCAATTTACTTCGATTATCAGGCCTAGATCACTGATGGTGAATCAAAAATTATTGGAATGTATTGTCCACTATCGATAATTTCGGAAGTCCCGGGGTTCCAGGCAAATTTCAGATCTAAAGCCACTTCGGTGATGACAACCAAATTTCACTAACCTAGTCTCAAATGGAAGGTATAATATGAAGTTCGGTTTTGAACCCTCCATCTACCCATCCACCTCCTACCTCTCAACCCCCAGCCCTTTCTCACCCAGGACCCTCTCAGACCAACCTCCCACAAGCATTCCCTTCATCCACCCCGTATACTACAATAAGTTAGATGATTCCCGATGCAACCTCCCTCTCCCACTAATTATATCCCTTCCCTTCTCCACCATGTCCGTAAATCCATTCGTTGAACTGATGTCTGAGAAAATTTGAGATTTTCAGATTTCAAATTCAGATTATAGATTTCTGATTCCTAATTTCAGATATCAGAATCCACATTTTAGATTCCAGATTACAGGTTTCAAATCTCTGTGCTGATTTCAGATTCCAATTTTTAGTTTTCAGATTCCACATGTCTTATTTTAGATTTCAGATTACGGATTTCAGATCTCAGAATCCAGATGTCAGAATCTAGAATTCAGACCCCAGTTTCCAGTTTTAAACTTCCGATTGCAGATTTTCGATTCTAAATTTCTGATCACTGATTTCAGATTCCAAATTTCTGATTCCAAATTCAGATCTCTCTGTTTACAGATTTCAGATATTAGATCACAAATTTTAGATTCGAATTTCAAAGATTACGGATCCTTCGGGGTGGGCGTAGCGTAGTTGGTAAATCGATTGCCTTGTACGCAGCCCACCTGGGTTCGAGTATCGACCCCGCACATAGGGTTAGAAATTTTTCATAAGAGATTTTTATACCCCGAAGAGGCGAATGACCTTAAGGTTAAAACATCTATAATTGAAATAAAAAAAATACGGATCCTAGATTCCAGTTTTAACATTTAAATTTTAGATTCTAAATTTTCGATTTCAGGTTTCAGATACCAGCTTTCAAATTTAAGATTCCAGACTTCAAATGTCCGATTTCCGATTTCAGTTTTCAGATTTAATATTTTAAATTTTATCCAGCATTTCTAGTATATCATTCTGGATTTTTGCAAATTTCAAAACAATCACATTTATTCGAATAATTCATATTTTTAAATATGCTTTTGTTATGTCACCTTTCCTATTTTCCTACAATTTTTTAAAGAAAAGATTTTTATTGCGAGATCAACTCCAAAGTTTTGCTGTATTTATGCGGGTTTTTAATTTAATTTCGGATTGTTTCAAACAC
Source organism: Topomyia yanbarensis (assembly GCF_030247195.1). Taxonomy (NCBI): domain Eukaryota; kingdom Metazoa; phylum Arthropoda; class Insecta; order Diptera; family Culicidae; genus Topomyia; species Topomyia yanbarensis. The sequence goes on from NC_080672.1 coordinate 11,320,539, forward strand.
CTTTTTTTCCATTATCATTAAATTTTCAATTGAATTTGCTTAAAGTAAATTTGTTTTTCGTGAATTTTAAATTAAAAACAGCGCTGTTTCTAGGTTTTAACATTTATGTTCATGTATTATTTCAAACTGATGTGAAATTTCATATTTGTCTTTATTTGTTGAACATTTCATTGTATGATTTTTATTCTCCGTTTTCAGTTTGTCACTTTTCACATATTTTCTTAGTTCAGGTAATTCTTCATAGACTTGTTTGATATTAGGAACATCTCGAAGTAACAGTTTCTTTTTGGGGTGGGGTTCAGAAAAAAAATCATTTCTTTCATCTCATGATATGATAAAAACAATTTCTTTTAACAATATAAAATTCGAATCTTTTATTAGAAATCAGCATGAACGATGATAATATTGAAACGTTGTACTTGGACTGAATTATTATTATCAGAATTTTCTAAAAATAAATAAGATTCATTAAAAGGACACGAGTTGGAGATTTCCTCAATGAATTATGGTCTATTTTAATGATTTGGTTAATTTTTTAATTAATTCAAATATTGTTTGTCTACCACCTGAAAATATCAATCAACCCAATCCCGGTGATTTCATCTAGTAACCATCGACAGAAAACTTCCGTTTGAACCAGCAGCCAACCCATTCCCACCCAATATGCGTTGGAGATGCGTGCCCTAGTTATGCAACTCGCAACCCCCTTCCCAACCATCCCCCCGTTTCGACCTTCGATCACGCTATATATTTCGATCAGCCAAGACTAAACCCCCTTCCTTTCTGGTGCCTTCTACGGCTGCTCCGACTGCGGTTTACGTGTTTCTGTCGTTTTTTTCCTTCTATCTTCTTTCTGTTCCAACAAAGGCTGCTGCGAAGCAAAAGCAAGGCGCACAGTTCAACGACCTGTCATTGCCGTCGTTGTGAGTCGCCTCAACCAACCAACCCAACCACCCACCCACCCACTGCCCCACATTAGCGGTGGTAGCCCTCGACGCTGTTTACCACCGTCAACCTACCAACCCGACCATATTCTGTTCGCACCACGACAGCATCGGTTCTGAGCTTTGTAGGGTACCCTGTTGTAAGCAACCATCCAAGACAACCCATCCGACCAACCAACCAACCAACCACCCACCCATCCGACCGAACCGAATCCAAGCAGCCACAGCCTCGACGGCATGAAACGGCGCAACACTTTTCTCACACGACGACGACGACGAAGACGACGACAACGAACAGGACGGCGGGCGACGCTGTTGCCATGGCTTGCGCTATGCTCTCTATGCCGATGACTTTCACACATATACAACGTTCGGTTCAAAAGCATCAGCGCGCGCGGCCATCGCTCGAAAACGGAACGGGGTTGCACGTTTCGAAAAGAGAAAAAAAAAAACACACACAACACAACACAACCATCAGACCTCGTGCCATGCTTTAGAGAGCGCGTTTGTTGGTTGTTTATTGCTTGGCACTGCTGCTGGCTGGCTGGTCTCCCGTGTCCCTGACGGTGTATGGGTATGCCCTCGGAATGTGCCACAGTGTTGGTAGGTTTTTTCGTGACCCAATTTTTGGTCATCTACCCCGGCTCTGCTCGAGAGACCAAGAGACTCTGGGTGAGTCGGTGTCGGTTGGTTCGGGGAGGGTAGGTCGACTGTTGGCTGGTTGACTGTGGCGCGGCTCTGCTTGCTAGTCAGTGTGATTCAGCACGGCCCAGTCACAGACGAATGGGTGAAACAGAGTCAGATAGAGTGAAAGAGAGACAAGACTTGCTGCTGCTGCATTGCTCTTCTCACAATGACTCTGTTTCGAATTGTGGGACCGTTTTTTGGCGCGAGCGCGCGGCAGGTATGGCAAGCGCGGCTCTAAAACCGTGCAGCGAGAGGAAAGTGAGAGGAATTCACAACAACAACAACAACAACAACTGTGTGGTGTACTAGCAGCAAACAGCAAAACATCGATTGGGGAAAGGGGTGCCCGAGGACGCGCGGGCAAATCGAAGGAGATCAAGCTAAGATGATGAAGAAACAAGCGGAGCAAAAAAAAAAGCACAACATTGAGGTTGAGACTGAGCTAGTCTCTAAAATGCGCGGCGGAGTGACGAAAAAGTACCACTCGCACAATCTTGGTTGGCAAACTAGTTGGCGATTGTCCCTTCAAGACCTCTAATCACACATACAGCCGCGCACGTATGCGCATTTATCGTCACCCCGTTATGCACACCGAGCACAGAAAATAGACGAAATAAGTCAACAATTGTGCGCGGTGCGAGATGCGTTCATAAATTGGACGGTGACGAATGTGAGGCGAAATTATGAATAAATGGATTGCGCGCGCGCGCTTGCCTCGGTGCATGATTGTGTCAGACGCGGGACCGTAGTAGGCGGGCTTTAAAAGGTTTTAGAAAATTTGACAGGCGCACATTGTTCACGTTTTCAGTTAGGAAAATTATACAAGGTGCTGGAAAGGCAGGGTTGTTGCAAAAAATGGAAACCAATTTTGTTGTCTTTTTAATTTATGGTCGTTTCTGGTAGACTTCAAAATAAGAATTGTCAATAATGTGATTAAACAAAAAAGAAAAAGAAACGTAGGAAAGTGTTAAAATTAACAATTAGAAAATATAGAAATAAAGGTATGTCTTGGAAAAATGAGAAAATAATCGTAAGATAATACTTTAACAAGAAAATATGAAATAGAAACTAGGCAAACACGAACAGAGGATCTATCTCGATTCTTGTAAAATCATGAGTATCCTCATTTCCGTTTCGTTTTTTTATTTATTTTTCTTGCAAATCTCTTTTTTAAGTTTTTACTTATTCATTGTATTACATATTTACTTTCATTTCGCTTCTATTGTTTCATTTGCATTTATTTTAGTTTTTTAGTTGCAAATTTATCTTGTTTATTTATATTTTTCTATTTCTTTTTTTACTTTCAATATTTATTTTTGCGCTATTTTAAAATAATATTTTATATTTAACTAAGAAGATATCAAAAGAAAAATATTAAAATAAGGAACAAACAAAACTAAGAGAGCAATAAAACATTGAAAAGAATAAAAACTACGGTAGAGAAAATATCAACTTTGGAAAAGGGAATGGAGAGATAGGAAAAACACAAATTAGAAAAATATTAAGAAGAGATAATAAGTACTAGAAAAACTCGAAACTTGAAAAATACTATTGTAGAAACAAGAACTGATAGGATAATAATATAGGCAAATAGGAAAATGCAAAATAGATTAAATAAATATTTAGTGATTACCAGGTGCTTGGAGAACTACCCATTGAACACATCGAAAATTGAAAATTACGATAAGCTGAGCATGCTATCAGAATGGCAAATGACAAGCCGGTAAAAATAGTACTCAAAACTAATCCGACAGGTAGAAGAAGGTGTAGTGCAAAGCAAGCAAGGGCGATCGAACATGTTGCATGGGATCTACGGTATCTTCGTGCCCGGTGAGACAGAAACATAATCGCATGGCTATTTCTTGCTCGACAAAAAAATATAACATGCGTGTTTGAGACTGCTTTTCGCTTCGAAAAGTAGAGGGAAAATGATTGAAATGACCTTTTTTGTTTGTTTCTATCAGGTCAGTTATTATTTTACAATGAAGTCTGTTGTACGGATTTTCCAACTTTAACAAAAGCTAAAAAAAGAAAAAAAAATACAGAAAAAAAAATAAATTCAAAAAAGAGAAAGAAGATAAATAAGAAAATAGAAATGAGAAGAAAGAGAACACAGGAAATTAGGGAAATATAGCTAAAAAATTAGGAAAAGAGGAAACGCACAAAAAAACAGGAAAATAAGACAATAAAAAATGGAAAAATTGAAAATAATAAAAAAAGCAAAGTATGAAATTAATAATTCATTTTTTTTATCTTTTGGCTTAAGTGCCAATACCTTATTTAGGACTGGTGGTATCCAACGGGGAAAAACGATCGGAAATGGTGAGTGAAGCTAAGCAATCATGTGAAAAAAATTCCCCCCAGAGGCGAGACTCGAACTCGCAACCTTTGAGACTCCGGCCCAATGCACTAACCCTTATGCTATCCCTGGGTATGGTGACATCCCAGAAAGAACATATGATTATCCCACTGGCGACAGTGATCGTACCCAAGGGCAAGGGACCAGAAATCGACAGTCTTCATTAGCTCTGTCACCCACCGAAGTACGATGGGTAATGAACTAAAAATTAGACATCAGACGATTATAAAAAATCGGGCCTTGGTATCTAGCGGGGAAATTAAATAGATCAAATGTGTTGGGGTGATCAGCTGCCGTTGTGTGTGATTCTCGCTTTGCAGGCAGGGTACGATCACCGTCGCCAGTGGGATAATCATATGTTCTTTCTGGGATGTCACCATACCCAGGGATAGCATAAGGGTTAGTGCATTGGGCCGGAGTCTCAAAGGTTGCGAGTTCGAGTCTCGCCTCTGGGGGGAATTTTTTTCACATGATTGCTTAGCTTCACTCACCATTTCCGATCGTTTTTCCCCGTTGGATACCACCAGTCCTAAATAAAGTATGAAAGGAAAGAAAGGTAATCGAGAAAATTGGTGAATAGAAAAAATAGGAAACAGGTTCATAGGAGATCCGAAAAATAGGAAAATATGAAAATATAATAAAAAAAAATATTAAAAAAACACGAAAACATGAAAATTTTCAAATATGTGAATGACAATATAAAATCATTGCATTGGAAAAAATAGAACAGGTAAACAAGAAAATAAGATAAAATATAAGTAATAAAATTAGTATACATAATTTAATGAAACTTTCTGTACATGAAGACTTTGTCACAAAATGCCACTTTTCATACATTGTTTTTTTTAAAGAATGATCTAGACAGTCTTTTGAAAAGGGTCAAACTTTTTCAACCATTTTTTTTTTCAAATGACTATAGTCTAAAAATAGCAAATCCTACAAAAAATGTTGTGGGAGTGATTTTCACAAAATTAGTTCATTTTTTTGAATAAAAATATTGAAAAGTATTCTTCATCGATTCCTACACTGAAAAAAATCGATTTTACAAATTTAAAGTCAATTTACAAAAATTCTTCATCTTCTTTGAATTGGATGAAATTTTGTTCCAAGATAGATAGTTGGACACTTCCAAGAAAAAAAAAGTTATTTGAAAAAAACTTTTCCTTGTCCAAACTGATTTTTTTTTCAATTACCTATCTTGGAACAAAATTTCATCCAAATCAAAGACAAGGTTTTTGTAAATCGACTTTAAATTTTTAAAATGGATTTTTTTCAATGTAGGAGTCGATGGAATTTTTTTAATATTTTTATTCAAAAATTGGATTAATTTTGTGAAAATCACTCCTACAACATTCTTTTGTAGGATTTGTTATTTTTATTTTTCATTTGAAAAATGGTTGAGGAGTTTGACCCTTTACAAAAGACAGTCTAGATCATTTTTGGAAAAACAAAGTATGCAAAGTGGCTTTTTGTGACAAAGTTCTAATGTACAGATAGTTTCATTGAAATCTAAGAGATTGCTGCCAATATTTGTTCGAGTTGGCGCGAAATGCGTCTATAGGAAAATAAAAAAATTGAAAAATAAGCCAAAAGGGTAATAAGAAATATTTTGAAAATTGAAAAATAGAATGATCGTAAAGTACGAAAATAGAAAAATGGGAAGCGAGAATAGCGCAGTTGGTACGTCGATTTCACTATGCTATATTCCTTCTTAGTGGAGAACAATTTGGGTAAAAACTATTTTGCGTGTGAAGAGCGTAAAACTTATAACAAAATTTGTTTTGAAATTTGAGTTTCAACTTTGTCTCATCAGCAGTTCCTTTTCTTGTAGGACATCACGCTTGACTAGCGATTTACTCAGGAACAAAAATTGTGTTTCCGTTTCTTTGGAGCTATCGTAAATCTGGCACTAGCTTACTTCTGTCATTAAGTTAGTGTCGGATTCTGATGAGACGAAGTAGGAACATAAATTCCACGTCGATTTCCTTGTACGCAGCTCATCTGAGTTTGATTACCAGTCCCCATACATTGGGTTAGAGATTTTTCTTAGGCGCAACAGAGGCAAAAAGGATCTATAAAAAACATGAAGATTTAGAAAAATCAGCAAAAAAATGGTAAGTAAACTATAGGAAAAGAGGAACGTACTATAAAGAAATAAGACCAAAAAACTCAAAAATGATAAAAATAGAAAAGAAAAAAAAAGGAAAATTGGAATAAGAATCAAGCCAAATAGAAAATATATCATAAATAGGATAATTTGAAATATGAGAAATCGTCAACAAGCAAATGTCTAAACGGACAAGAGGGTTTCCCGCTAAAATATTGCATTTTTTTGATATTTATGCTATATTTTCTATTGCCAATACAACTGGAATTACATTGCATTTTTGCTATTCTTCCCATTTTTATTATCTGGCTATTTTTGGTATTTTTCCTAGTTTTCATCTTCGCCATTTTCTTTTTTAAAATTTTTACTACTTTTGCTCAGTCTTCGTTCGACTCTCTTTTAAATCGGTTCTGATTCCGTGCAGTCGTTGAGAAGTTATATGTGAAAATATTCTTTATTTATGGCACTTTCTGATAAGTCAAGTTATATTATTTTCTTCTTCTGTTGTCGTTCATACAAAGTATTGACTGTTTCGATTGTGGGTAACAGAATAGTCTTCGTAAGCCGTTGTCGTTGGATTAGCGACAATGATAGACACATCGAGCAAATATGATCTATTCTAGACGATTCAACTGACCAATACAAAATCCCATGACAACTTTAAGAAGTGGGCGCAAAAAATTAGTTTCTAATAATTTACCCTGTTGGCCTAGAACCCAGCTGGTACTCGAAAAGTTGCTCGGAGCAGCAATTTAATTTTTGTCCCAATCTAGTGTACATACCTAATCATGAAGTCGAAATTGATGGTGTAGTGATGTACTGTAGGCTGAATATATAGTACCTTTTCAAACACGCAGTCGGTCACTTCCCTAACCCGAATGTCGCATACCCAGAATGATACTCACTCATTTGAGACATGCTTTTCGACCTCTATCTAAACGAAAAGAAATCCTTAACCTCCTAGATGAAAATCAATTTCCAATCCAGTAGGTATGACACTGCCTGGAATGATCAAACTAGAGTAATGCAGGGTTTTTTGTGAAGATATTGATTGCAATAAATTGCACTGGAGATCGTATAAATTGAGAAACTCAAGTTCATCGCCGCGTCTCTATATTACCCGCCCAATGAAACAAATAGACATGCGCCGATTTGATGAAAATTATGGATCTTTTCCCAAAGCCAATGATCGTAGAGCGTATGTACTAAATTAATTCACAACCGGGCTCGAAATGATTATTTTGACCACTAAAAAGATAACCAGAATAGCCTGCCTCTGAGCCGAAATAGCAGACTGAATATTTGCTCAGCCAGTCTTACTCTGAACTGGAACTGGAGAGTTGTTCAAGATGCTACTGGAAGTGATCACTAGAGTGACAAAAAATTACACACCCGCCCCTCGACCATAAAAAATCATGAACATATATCCCGCTAGTCTAACAAAAAAAATCCGGTAATAACCTCATGAATAAAGTAGCACGGTAACGTGGTGAGAAATCACAAAAATCGCAAATAAGCTCATGAAATCATGAACATCATTTGACTGTCGGCTGTGTATTTGCAAATTATGAACAAGCGAGTCAAAACAAAAACTAAGCATGTCCAGGGAACAACAACAGTAACGAGTGTACCGCCATTTAAATATTCAAGGCGAACTAGTTTTTTGGGAACCACAAATAGTTTCATGAATACGAGGTCTATTATTCATAATTTCAGGAACTTGGTCACGGTTTTCATAAATCGTTCAGTTCACAAAATCGCCATCTATTTTTCATGAATTTATGAACGGATTTTTTTCCGTGTATGTCTAGAGATTAAAGAAGAATATTTTAACAGCTATAGTTTATTAAAAATAAAGAAACAAAATATGTTTCAACGGGTCTTCAAAATTAAATATTTTTTATCATGATATATGATCTCCCATGCGTCCTACGTCGAGTGAGCAATAAAAAATAGATATTGTCGCACAAATTTCAGTGCTTTCCGAACCGATAATTAAACAATTAATAAACCAATAATGGGAACAAAAAAAAAATTACGACAAATCAAGCCAGCTCATCGATTCACATATAATCGAGAGTAATTCCTAAATAAATGCAAGTCTATGCAAATTTGAACTTTCAGGGAATATTATTAAACATATTATTAAACTTTTTACACGTTTGCTTTATTTAATTTTATAGCCATATCCAAATACACATTTTTTCCTCTTACCACTGCTCATAAGTTCTTGTACAACGTTTTTGGTCATCTTGTTTTTGCATAAAAATCGATTTTTTTTTCATCATTTCTGCTTCCCATTTCACATTATTAGGATGCTTCCAGAGTACTTCCAGAACATGTTTCGTGTATGGCACGAGGCATAATTCGCACAGCACAGCTTAAAGCCACCGTGAAACCTCAGAGGTAAAAATCGACGCTTTTGGAGGCATTTATTTAAGTGCGCCTGCCCACTAGCCATTCCAGTTGTCACGAAAGGAGTGCTCCACTTTCCACAAGGGCAGATTGCTTGCTAAATCATGTATGTTTGGTAAACTTAGACACCTTCTGTTTTCTAACCTTTTCAGGAACGTCGAACTTATAAAGAGCTCTGAAGAAAAGGAAGCCAGCAGATGAGCGTAAAACTTCCGCGTACATGATTTCGCCACTGTATTAGACTTTGTAAGTGTTTAGTCCTTTACATTTTTTTGGAACTTGCGCAAAAGTTTTGCCTAAATGCAGCTTTTCGTCGCGTCGAGCTGCGAGTGCACGCTTGTGATTATTCACACTAGATCCATTTAGGCCAAATTTTCCCTTCCTATTGGCATCAATGTAGACAATGCACATGTAACTAACAAAATTTCAATATAAAATACAGAATGGAAGAAAAGTTAGAGTAATTGGAAAGTGATGCAATTCGATTCCGTACACTCTTTAGCACCGGTTGGACACTAACCACAAATATTAACACATTTTGCGAGAACGGTAAAGCAGTTGGCTTTATAGGATAGTAGTCTTTAAAGTCAGCTTCCAGGGGTTCTGAAATCTGGTTTAATGAACTAAACCTTTTTTTTTATTCAATATTCCTTCTATGAGGTGTATGCTCATAGTTATTTTAGGAATCTCAGGAAGTACTTAAATTTAAATAGATCCGGACGCTGTCATTCATTTCTAATAATGCAGTATTCCGACTGCCGTGTTTCAATATTTATGTCAAGTAACATGCAGTCGCCCAGAATGGTATTCTATTTAAGATTTTAACAATATTGTCAGGTGTACGAAAAGGATCGCTACTGTCACACTTCTTATTTTTATTGTACATTAATGTCATATGCATAAGGTTGCTGATGATATAGAATTGTGTTTCGATTGCCAAAGACTGGATGAGGATGAAATCAGTGTTTTATTCAAGCTAGATACAAATAGAATCGAGAATTGTTACAAAAACCATTTTCAGTTTAATTTATCTAAAACTAACACTATACTGATTTCTTAGTCTCATACTCGTACAGCGCTATTGAAATTTATCCTTTTGCTAGACTAGCAAACAATAGAATTAATGGACCATGCTGACATTAGCTTAGGTATTGTTATAGAATCAAGGTTCGTTTGCTACGCTAAACAGTATAAAAGTGGCTTAAAATACATGTTTCCGATTTCTATGCGACTCAAACATCTATTTCAGAGTAAAACGACTTGAACAAAGTCTTCTTGATTTGTCCTGTATTATATTTTTTCAATAGTAAAGGAACTCCTAATTTATGCTTTAGGAAGCCAGATATCTGAATAACATATCTAATTTAAACGTTCGTATATTGGTAATACTGAGGCGATTAGGAGTGCGATTTATTGGAATGAGCTTCTGCGAAATATTACCACGTCGAGTAGTAAAATAACAAGGTGTCTTGAGATTTTTCATTGACTTCGCAGAACTAATCTGACAAAGTACAGAATATGCCTTCTCCTGGACGAGGAAACCTTTGTCAAAATGGACTTCAAGTAGGTCCCCAGCCAAAAGTTAAGTTATATCTGACAGCAGCGTGGGGTGATATTCTCATCAAATTCAAATCTGTTTTCCCTGATAGAATCGCCTGACGAAATTGACGATCTGGCAAGTAATCTGCAGCGGCAGACTCAAAATTTAACTGTGCATCAGCAACAAAATGAAACTGGCGTTAGCTTACGCCTGTCACTAAGCTACTGTCAGATTCTGTTGAGAGGAACTCGAAACGCTTATCCAATAACTAATTTTAGTTATAGGTTTTGTGCCCTTTTGCGCGCTAATGTGGTTTTAAGGAATTTTTTCGTTAGTGCCGAAGAAAAGGAAAGTCCAAATACTTGAAAAAGCCGAATCCGAGATATTCAATTTTAAAAACTCATTTCAAAAAATCTTAAATCTACTTATCTACTGCTACTGCGTTCAATGTTTCGACATTATTCTTCTCGTCGAAACGTGATCTAGCCAGGTTTTTTGGTGTTACCGGAAGCCTAGCAATAGCCGAAAATTTACTGAAAGTGACGTATTAGTAGCAGTTAATTGCAGCTTGGTGGTAAGAATATTTCTTGGGATTGCCTTGAGCACTTCTGACTGATTCTCGAGCTTGGGGATCGTTTGTGCGCAGCACGTTATATTCAAGTGACCATCAATATAGCTCCACGTCGGAAAAAATGGAGAGATTTTAAATAAACAGTAGTGTTTTAGAATGTTTTCGATCCTACCTCGCAGGCCAAGAGATAATGTTTTACCCACATTTGCTTCTACATTAGGAATACCTCGAAGAAACCCCTTGGAACCTTTGACGTTTCTGCTGTATTTCAATGATATACATTCAGTGCTGAAGATTCCAGATATTTTGTTTGATTCGCTCGATTAAAAATCGTAGATTTCTTCATAATCATCTTTTTATTTTATGGATCTATCAACAACGTTTTACCCTCTTTTAATCGTTTTTTTAAATATTTTAAATTGTACTTAATTGGACTTTGGAATGCGTGTCCATGTTATGAGACAAATAAACTGCCAAATCATATACTTCGATGTTAATTTTGGTATTGTGATCCAATGTCAACCGATCCTTCAACCATTCCAGTACTCTTGAGATGGTTGAATTCGGGATTTTCAGTGTTTTTTTTTCAAAGCACGATGTGGGATGTTCCGGATTTTCTATGTGAGTGAATCACAATTACACAATTAACAAAATAAGATCAATTTCCATATTCCATATAGAAAAAAAAGTTTAAACCGGTTATAAGAGTTGCAATAATTTCGTGTTCGCCCTTTATGTTCGCTTAAGATAGATAAGATTTTTGAACAATAAATTTCTGTATTAGAGAAGCCTTAAAATAAAAAAAATAAAAAATGCATAGACTCAATATGTCGATTCTGTTTTCACTACAATATAACATTAACAATTTTTGAGTGTTTAGGAGATTCAACATTCAGAAAGTCTGACCTCAAAAATGTACAAATGATATATTTTAAAAATAGAGTAGAAATGGCCAGTTTGGGCTTTTTTAAACTATTGTTTTGTTTAATACAAACTAATCAGTCGAGATATATATATATATATATATATATATATATATATATATATATATATATATATATATATATATATATATATATATATATATATATATATATATATATATATATATATATATATATATATATATATATATATATATATATATATATATATATATATATATATATATATATATATATATATATATATATATATATATATGAGATGGACAGAAAGTAGAAATACATAATATTCAAATCATAGAAGGGAAATAATATACCTTTTTCAATTTACTGAAACTGTGCAAATCGACTCTGTGCTCATATGGCCGGTGCGAAAAATAACACTGAGGTAACTGTGATGAGGTGACTGGTTACAAAAGAAAGACCTTCTGCTGTCTATCGAACCACCAACGTCTATTGGCAGATTAGACAAAAAAACTTTGGTGTAATAAAATCATTGCTTTATGCCTTTAGTTACATTTAAACCTTCCTGATTTTTTTCTCTCAAAAAGGTATGTAACCCCTTAAATAAATCCACAGGTAACCTAATTGATATTGTTTGATGTATCCAAGACAAATATATTCGGAAAAAAATTTGGTTCGAAGAACCAGTTACAGGAATCGATCTCCAGGTACTTGTATTCTCTATGAAAATGTTTGATGTTTCATATACCGTTCGGTACAGATTTTTCCTGAAACCAATAGCCAATATGGTGCTAAATTAACTCAACGGGATCATCGCTCTGGACGTCCAAATATTATTGCTGTGTAGAGAATGATCTGCTATCGGCCGGTTATGAAAGCCTTTTATTGGTACTAGTCATACTAATGGACCATCTTCAATTGGCTGTTATTCTCCGCAAAGATATCAACAGTGTTTTATGAAAAAAAAACCTTTTGTAAGTCCCGAATAACAGTGCCTTTTACTCGTCACTCACAGCATGTGCCCTCCTTCTGATGCCTTAGGCTATGTTTGATACGTTCCAATACAATGAAATATGTCATAAATAACGTCGACAGCCTAACGAATAACACAACAACATTGCATTAGTATTAAATTGGCTCTATATTAGCTCGATAATAGCACTATTGGCATACATAAAACAGACATGCTTTAAAGATTATTTATGCTTGTATGCCTTATAGTAAGCTTTATTTACGAATATTGAGCTGACACTAATGCTACAAATACATCTATAATTTTAATGTATTTAGCATGCTAATGCAGAACTTGATTGCATTGTAAATTCCAAAATATAGTTTTTATGCATTATTAGTGCTAATGTATATCCAATATTGTGCAATAACTTAATGTTTACCATGATTTGAGTAGCTGATTATTTTTCTTTGCGATTTTTGCTCATGATTTTTTATTTAAATATATATTTTTATTTCATTTCATATATTTACTTTTCTTTCAATATTATTGGAGTCTTTTAATACGAATTTTCCAACTGTTCCCAAAAAATATAACAAAATAGTAAAAACAAAAAAAAGAATCCAGCAAAAAGAGAACACAAGAAATTATGAAATTAGGCAATAATGAAATAGAAGAATACATAAATTCAGGGGAAAGGTAAAACAGATAACAGGAAACTAGGAAAATATTTAAATCGTAAAAAAATGAAAATGTGTAAATAAGGAAATAGGAGAATATTAATATGCAAAGATGAAGATAATAAGATATGAAAAAAATAACAAATAACCGCATAGGAAAATAAAAATATTTGAAACAAGACAATAAAATTAAAATAAAATTGGATTGAAAAATTCGAAAACAGAAAGATATAACAAAAAATAGGAGAACATATAAAAAATAAAACATGGGAACAGAAGGAATGAGCGTAGTTGGTAAATTGATTGCCATGTACGAAGCGCAGCTGGGCTTTATTCCCAGCCTCCAAAATTGGATATGTTTCTAAACGAAAAAAAAACGAATAAAGTAGATTGGAAAATAAAGAAAAACAAGAAGAGGATATCTTTAAAAATAAATGAAACAGAATAATTTAAAACTGCAATTGAACCGTTTTTAGTGAATTTTAGACTGACAAAATGGGCACACTGGTAAAATCAGTCCAAAACCATTTCTGTAATTATTTACGGAATATGTATTTCGACTTTGTCTCTTCAGAATATGGCACCAACTTAGAGCCCAGCCCGGCATTTAGCTCTGGCACTAAGTTAGTGTCAGATTCTGATGAGACAAAGTCAAAACGCCAAATTTCGCAACGAATTTATTTATTACCCACTACTTTTTTCCTTAAGGAGGAAAATATAGTTTAGAAACATTTCTTATTATTTTGCATAAATTTCCCTTAGGGAAGTGATTTTTTATTTGCACAGTTTTTGCACCCATAAGATCAGGCAAATATGCTCAAGAAAGGATTTACTCGTCACTGTGAAATAATCTACATTAACTTTCAGCTTGTATCAGTTATACGACTCTAAACGCGAAATTAAATGATAAGATTATACTCCTTTTCCTGTAAGTTTTCTAGGTTTCCTTCCATTTTATTTCTGTTTCTGTTTGTATCATTTCTGTTTTTACCATAAATGCTGACAATTATCCCAAATAATCCTCCTTATTTTAAAACTGCCGTAGTTTGTAGCTGAACCATATCACAAACTACCTTGCACACTTCTAATTTGGTCGAATTCATTCGACTGATAAAATTCGGTTAACCCATTCATGCCCATGTTGTTTGTGGACAACAACGTTTTTAAACAGGTATAACTTTTAATTGAGGCAAAATTTTCTCACAAAGACAAGTAAGGCTAATACATGTGACTATTGCCTTTCATTTGAGTATTAACAGTTACAAGGATCAGCTCTAGAACTGAAGTTATTGTGATTAGTCTGACTGGATTGAAAACTGATGAAACTTATTAATTTAGACTGTCTTTGGCTACGTTTTCCACGAATTTGGACTATTGTAAATATTCTAAGAGAATTATATTGGAAGGTAAAAATTGAACAGCTTCTAGCACTGCACCGACCTTTGTGAAAAAAGCTTTTTGTGTTTCTTGACCGCACCGTTTTCAACGAAAAATAGTTTTGAAACCCTGCATGCACTAGAAAAAGGTGGGTATGAAAGGGTTAAAAAGCAGACAAAACCGGAAGCTGATAAAAATTCAAAAATTGACCTAATAAATACAAGAGATAGAAAATTTTGATACAAAAACTAGAGAAACTTGAAAATAAAGAAAAAATAGGGTAGATAACTCCGAATTTGGGAAATGCCTAAAAAGGAAATGAACAAAAAAAAAACACGAAAATAAGAAAGTTAGAAAAAGACAAAAGTGAAAACAAAAAGACAGGAAATATATAACCAATCAAATTGGAAAATTAAAAAAATAAAAGAATAGGAAAATTTGAGAATATGACAATTTGAAGATTTAAAATAACGGAAATGAAACATCTAGTAAATATCACATAATCACATTGTAAAATAAGTAAAATATAAAATATAGCAAAAAAATTAAAAATATGGAAAAAAGAATGGAAAAATTGGATTGTGGAGAATTATGAATAAGAAAAAATAATAAAAGAGTAAAATATTAACAAAAAACAAAAATACATAAATAGAGGAACAACGAAATATAAAATAAAAAATTACAGGACTAAGGAAGAACATAATGAACAATAAAAAATAAAATTGAGACCGAGAAAATGACAAAATGGTTTAAGCAAAAAAATAGGAAACAAGATTCGAGTTTTTATAAATAATGCCAACGAGAAGAATAGAAACAAGCAAATGAATATATGAAAATAAGGCAATTCGAAAATAGTGGTACCAAAAATAGGAAAATAGAAAAATAGCAAAAAAATTACAATAAGATAATAGCAATCGGTTTTTCATTTTTTTGCAATTTTGACGTTTAATATTTTTGCTATATATTCTATTGTCCCTATTTTTGCAAAATTTTTGTATTTTTGATATCATTCCTGGTTTTGTTTGTTTTTCTTTTCTTCTTATTTAAGGTTTTTGCGTTTGTATTTTTCCTATGCTTTTCTGTTTTAAAATTATGTCATGTTTCTTTTTCGCTATTTCGGTTAATTTTGCAGTTTTTTTCATTTATGCTTTGCTTCCTATTATGATCTAGATTTCGATTTCTTGCAATTATTAATATATTTATTATTTTCGTTACAGTGATATTTATGCAATGTTCGCTATTCATGTTACCTTTAGTTAATTATTTATGTATTTTCTTTCTTTTTTGGCAATTTTTGTAATATATCTTTTTTTAATATTCGTGAAATTTTCGAAATTGCTCCATTTTATACTATTCTTCATTGCTATTTATGTTTTTTTTGTCTAGCTTTGAGATGTTTTTTATTATTTATATTTTTACTACAGCTCAATTTATCGATTTTTCCTATTTTTATAATTTTTTGCTATTCTTTTTTTTGTTACTTTATATTCGCTAACTTAATTTCGCTAGTTTTGGTATGTTTACTATTATTTCTATTTCTGCTAGTTTGCTATAACTGTAATTTTTGCTGGCTTTGATACTTTAATAATTTGCAGTTTGCTATTGTTTTATATTTTTGCTTTAACAATATGTTATGCTATTTTCCCTATTTGTGCTATTTTTGCTAGTGTTCATTTATTAACCCGCTTAAGACAGATGTCTTCCGTTTTTATTCCACTATAATAATACTGAAAAACACTTGCTTTTCATAGTTTTCACGCAAATCAAACAACACATACTAGTATTTCAACTATGACGCATAGTCCTATCCATATTTGATATTTATGATATTTACATTTGTCAATTTTGTTAATTTTGCTATATTTATTTTTTTTTGCTATTTATTCCATTTGAAATTTTGCTTCTCTGCTCTTCGTGCAATAAGTTTTGATGTTCGCTCTTATTGTTATTGTTACTACTCTTTAATCTTTAATCAGTTCTGCGAATTATGCTACTTTTTGCTATTTTCATTTTGACTCTTCTTTTTCATTATTGCAAATATTGCAATTTTTGTTCTTTATTCCTATTTTTGTTAATTTTACTTGTGTAGTATTATTAGTATTTGCTAGTATTTTTGATTGTTTCAATTCATTTTTAACTACATTTTCGAATTTTGCCAATGTGATTTATTTGTTATTTTAGTTATTTTTACTGTCTTTATTTTTCCGTTATTTGAGCGATTTTGTCTAGGTGCGATACGTTAGTATTTTTTAGAATTTTACTTCTTCTCTACTTCGATTGATAAATCTGACTATATTTGCTATTTTCAATTATTTGAATACTGCTTTTCTACTTTTATAACTTCATAGCATAACTATTTTTTCTATCTTTGTAATTTTGTCTAACTGGGCCCAATTTGGTGTACGTTACTGACGACTAGAATACGAAATACCAAAGTCCAACTTTTCTAAACAAGTAATAACTAGATCAACTGCAGAAATTTTTTACAAGGCCCTTAAACTTTCTATTTTACTATAACTATAATTCCTATAATTATATGTACTTTTTTATCATTTTTTTATTCAATTGAAATTTTCAGTTCTTCTGACACAAAAAGTTGCTTGTTTTCATTCAATCTAAAATTTATCCTTTTTATGCCATCCAAATCATTGTAGAGTCGGATAATACAGTAAAATTATGACAATGAGCTAACTGAAAAAGAAGACTAATTAGTAGACCGGAGAAAGTTGTTGGCATTTTTTTTCACTGTTGGATGTATCCTTGTCATACCACAAGATGTCGTAGCGGATGCAGGTTTCTTTGTTGTCATTTCTCTATTATGTTGGAGTTGTTTTTAATTAAATCATCTTAAATCAACTGGTGAAACAGTCCAAAATGTTCGATTTAGGTTTTGTATAGGTTGAAAGATTTTAGACTGGTTTGATCATATTCAAAATGTTTCGGGAACACCCAAATGATTCATTTTAAACAGAAACTGCATCGATGATCGCCTAATCATTCCGAACTGGAGCCACCTCACACACCGCTCCAAGCATATCCGTCAATCCCAGCGAATCATACCCTGTCAGTGAGTCACTTAACCCAAAAGTTGCTACAATCCTTACACAATCGGCATAATTTCGCTCATATCTTGGGAAGACCTTTCGGACGGTGCTCGGAACGCTGCATAAATTATTTAAATTTATTCAAATTCCCCTTCTTCCGTTGCAACGAATTCGCAATATTGATGCAGAAGAAAAGTGGGGGGGGGGAGAGAGGTTGATGTACAACTCACTCAATCATCACGAAAACGACAACGACGACGACGACGACAACGGCAAAGACCAACCAGGTTTTCTCCGGTCGACGGTCGCTTGTGAACATCGTCGTCGCCGTCGTCGTCGTCGTCGGTTTGCCGTCCAATTCCAACAGTATTATTTCAGCATTATGCAACACCTTCGCCGTCAACTGCTTCTACCACCTTCGCCTCCGCGTTTCTCAACCACTTTATTACTTGAGTACGACTGGATTAAACTGGCAGGCAGCCCCAGAAGAGTCGCACGTCCGTGTTTGCGCGCAAGAGTGAGAGAAAGAGAGCTACTTTCTGTTTGTGTTTTATAGAGGTTCATTAACCCGAGCATGATGTTGTTTGCGTGCACGGGGCTTTCTTCTTTGGCTCTTGGTTTGCTGCGATCAATTCCGCGCCGCGACGGTGTGTTTAGCTGGTTTGGCGGTTGGCGCGCGGAATCCGATGATGATGATGACGAAAAATAAAACGACTACTGCGATCCAAACCACAAAACGACCGACTTGTAAAATATTCAAGTTTGACATTTCCTGGGAAATTTTTCGGGTTTACTAGCTGACGGGAAATAAATGCAAACTTTTATCGGTCGAGTCAACATTTTCCACCGAACTGGTGGTTACGTCATGGTAAACCCGAACGCTGAACCCATTTCCATCAAACTGTGACCCAATTCGAGCTGTTGAACGAAAGAGGGGCAATCCTCAATTTTACTATCCCAATTTGGCCCAAACCGCACAGATGCGGGAAGTGATTAAGCATAGTTTTATAACTCTTCCAAAACAAACATTGGAATTGGAAGGCAACGACAGGCGAAGAAAATTTGCGAAGAAAGAGTACGGAGAAAGGCGAAAAGCCAGATAGAAAGAAAGAACGAAAGAAAAAAGGCTACCAAAAGCGGACTGGCTGTTGTGGAGAAATGGGAGGGGGGGGGTGCTCAGACTGGGTTAGGTTGTTGTTCAACAGCCTCGCTCTCTTGTTGATGGTGGTGGCTCGTTTGCCATGTCTCTCGGAGTTCAATGACCCGGTGGAGAATGGCGATCACATATACACACACTTGCAAACGGAGTGCAAACCAGGAAATCACTATGACGTCACATTTTGTTTCGTTTTGGTTTTTTTTACTCTCTTGCATGACACGTTTCTCCCCGTTTGTGCGGTGTGTGTGTGCTGTTGGGCCATCAGCTTAACACACTTCACTTGCCACCGTCCCCGAATCCTGTCCCAGTTGTCGGTCCCTGGGTCTTTCTCCTCCTAGCTCGTCGTCATCGTCAAAGTCTTAAAATGTGGTCACAACGACGACGACGACGACGACGACGACGATGCAATCATCAGGGGCCAATGACCAGCAAAGCTCGCGATGAGAGAGTTTTTTTTTGTCTCTGGTGCTGAGCAATTATTATGTATGGAAAAGTCTCGAACTTGGTGTTATGCCGATTGTGTTTATGAATAACAAAATCATTTTAGGCCATTCAAAAAAAATCTAAATATTGTTGGATTGCATAACGGAATCCGGAAATACCGAAGCGGATCAAGTGGTTCCAGTGAAATTCCTCGTCAGTCAGAATTTTGGAATCGTTAGACAGGACTGAGGATAGTATCAACGCAACAGTTTTACAAATTCCCGGTGTTTAGTAGGGAATTCTAACTTATTTACAAGAAATAATTGATCATAGTAGGCCTTGCTCTGTATCATTGATTCAGAGCCGGATTCTTCAGTCGGTAGATTCACAATCGTCACTCTGTGTCAGTGATTACTTTGATCTTATTATTCGTAACTTTTCATTGATGTCATTCAGAAGAAACGAGAAAAATTTAATTCGAATCGTAGATGACTTCTTGATTCAGTCCAATTAGAGTCACTAGATTTACTTATTCCGAAATCGTCTGAAGTCTTCTGCAAATTTCTTCAATATCCTGCAATGTTCTTTTCAAATTATGTAAGATCTTTTAAAATTTGCAGAACCTTTCAAAAACCTCGTGGCGCCTGCTGAAATTTTATGAAATTATCTATAATAATCTAGAGTCATCTGAAGCTTTCTTAAGTATTTGTAAATCCTTTGCACCCTACTAAAATATGATCGATACTACCAAGTTAGACGACGAAATCTTCCATATATTCTCAAACAAAATGACGTCGTAGAATGTTTCATTTGACCAAATTTCCAAATTTTGAAATGATTCGATCAATGATTTCATATTTTCCCCATATTAACGGATATCGAATCTGTACCTTAATGGTATTGCCAAAAAAATATATGAAAACGAACTGAAAATTGATTGAGGATTTTTAGGAAGAAAAAGATTCGAATCATGCCCTGTGCAAAGTTGTCCTATATCCTACAGAAAACATATAGGAATTTGTTTGGACCATATTATCACGTTTTGCAGCATCCTGGAGCAGGTGAACGAATTCCACATTTGTTATCAGTCACGCAAGCCCCCTGGTACCCTAAGAAAATTTCAGAACGGCGTATACTCAGTGCATTAGTGCAATTGACGAAAAAGCTTAACCACAAAACTCTGAAGGCAAGGGAAATATCTCCAATCGAAGTGCAGTTCGAGGCGTTTTCGTGTAGAAACCGAGTACCTACCACTGTGAGACAAGTATGTATATTATTATCGATCCCACGGTTCCGAATCGTAATTGACAAGCTCATAGTATACATGTCTACAAAGAGGTTCCAATATCCATGTTACCTGATGTGCACTAGTTGTTGTTTAGTAACAAACATTATGTTGATGGTGTCTTGAAGCAAGCGATTGTGATTGGCAACGATGGTCGCCTTACCGCGTCTACGTCCCAGCTTGTAACGTGAAAATAGACGGCGTGGTTACTGAGACGGGATTTTTATGCACGTGTACCGTTATTTCGGTATTCTCCATATGCGGATCCAGAAAAAAAATTCGATTTTGAAATGTGCACTGTATAATACGTAATATTTAATACCCTCATTTAGTTAAAATCAGTTCTGGTGGTTGGTTTGGAATAATTTTGAAATTAGAACGAATTGAAAATAGAAACTATTTTAAAATTTCTAAAGAAGTTAAATATTTTCGGATCCAGGACCCTCCCCCTGGATCCGTCACTGCTGGTTTTAATACTGTCTTCCAGAAGATAGTAAAAATTACACTTTCGTATTAACAGCCTAATTCTACTGCACTTCGAGTACATATCCCATCTTTTTTTAGGGAAGGTCAAAAACTGCTTTTTTCAATTAAATCAAAATTCTTATATTGAAGCCGTCTGCATTCCTCCCAGAGCATCGGTAGATTACCGAACATATTACGTAACTCCTATCGGCACAGGAGACTTTAGCTCGCCTGGTTCTGTATGTGATTAACTTTACGATGATAATCGCTCTACCTTGCTCCAGTATCTTTGCGACAATTACGATATGACCACTTTAAACACAGGTTCCCGCATGTGGAGAAGTGTTAGACCAACCCAAATTGGACTGTTTGAAGATTCTTCCTGATTCTGACTTATGTAACAAGTTACCAAAATCAGGTAACCAACCTCCGATCACAACTCGTATCGGCCGAGTCCTGTATCCGAAAATCGGTCGAGAAAATTATTCGCTTTCGCTTCAATAATTGAGCACCAGAAAATAGATACACCAATTGACTTTCGCAAAAGGCAAGGAAACGAACGATTGCATTGCGTTGCTATCAACTGAAATTGAAAGGGTCTGTTCTCACAAATAGTAAATGCAGAGCTCTTGAATTGGATTCCATGAATGATCTGTCGGAGAGGCTGTCTTTCATTTACTTCAAACAACTTAATGATCAATTTGTTGTCTGAAACGTACATGCATTTTTCGGAAGGCGATTCGACAGCTATACGAATTAGACATACGAGTCTATCCCAGGGCGCTTGTCTAAGCCCCCTTCCATACATTTTCAACGTGGTATTCGGCCAAAAATTGCGAAATTGGTTCCCTGTAATAATTCACAGCTGCCAATTCGGACCCGTGACTGTCGCAAATGCGATAATCATGTCTTCTTCCTGGAACGTTGCCATTGCCCACAGAGATAGCATACGGGGTTTGTGCATTGAGTCGAAGTCCCAAGGGTTGCACGTTCAAATCCTGCTTCTCGGGGATTTTTTTCACATAATGGCTTTTGTTTAACTCACAATTTCGGTATGGAGATAAAAATCATCTGCAAACGAAGCTCTTTTTTACTTCGATATGCTACGAACAACTGAATGGTTAAGCTTTTCGAGGCAGTGTACATATTCGAAGAATTGAGTGTTCCGACGAATGAATTCCAGCATCGGGAAAGCCTTGGCGGTGGTTACTGATATGTGTTCCGAGCATATTAGTTTTAAATCCAGATAGGCACCGGGATCTTTTATGATGCTAATTCGATCGATGCTGAATGTACAAATTGTTCTACTGAGAGGAAGAATGTGATTGTCAAAATGCTATAATATTACATTTACATACATTGACGTCCATGTCGTATATGTCACACCAGGTATTAAAATGTTTTTGTGTTGTGTACGCCCAGGCAGAGTTTTCCGTAGTGTGCTGATTAAGTATTGACACGCGAGAGACTGATTGTCATAAGTACACAGCGTGGTCTGTGAATACACGGTTCCAGATTTCACGGTAACAAAGGGTATTCCAACTGCATTCTCACCACTCGAACACAGCTGAGAATATTAGGGGAGAAAATCCTCCATTTATCCTTCTTAATGGAGGAAACTTTACCATATTGCGACATAAATTTATCAGCATCTATGTTGGAGATACATTGGCAGTGCTGGAAAAAATAATTAATTTCTTCTATAGAATATTATAAAATCGTAATAACATTTTTAGGAGAAATCCTAGCAAGTTACTGCAAAGTTTTTAACCACGTTTTGGGCATAGGTTGAGTTCTTCATACTGAGTAAAATAACAATCGGAATGAGCGGAGATGCAAAAATAGCAATACCTACACTTAATTCCATATATACTTTAAACGCTATGCGCGTCAATCCCCAAAATTGGAACAGGCTTTTGGGATTACAAAAAGAGTTCAAAAAGTACCCACTGTGCCGAAACAGAAATATGACGAACCACTCTCTGGACAAAGGAGAGAGTGAGCTATTCAATGAACTATGCGAAAAAATTCGGAGATCAGGGATAGCGGAAAGCATTTTGGAGATAATAACATTCTAAGTTGTTATATTTTCTATGTGGAAAATTGTCTTCGATTTTTGTTGAAAATCCAAAGTATTTCAAGATTTGCATCAATTTTCTGTTAAAACACCTGTTTTCAATTAAAACTAACGGATTTCTCTGTTTTTATTATTCAATTATATGGTTCGGATTTCCAATCTTGAGGTTTTGGGTATTTGGCAGGTTTTCCAACACAGACATCAATGAAAGCATTACAATATCCAAGTCGCATCGCTAAGTATAGAGACATTTCGGTGAAGTTCCTTGGGAATTTGATTGTGGAACGTAACATCATCATCATTTTTAAATCACCCGTAAAAAATTCGTCAAAAAAGTAATTTTGCGAAACTCATTCTTTTGTCAGATTTAATTTTGAGCCCCGCACAGCTTTCACATTTTTACATTTCTTATAAAAGAAATGTATAGAATTCGCTCAAACTTTCAAGATTTTTTCCGAGGCCCGGAGGGCCGAGTCTTATATACCAATCGACTCAGCTCGACGATTTGGGACAATGTCTGTGTGTGTGTGTGTGTGTGTGTGTGTCTGTGTGTGTGTGTGTATGTAACGGACAAATTCTCATTCGTGTTTCTCAGCAATGGCTGAACCGATCTTATCCAAACCAATTTTAAATTAAAGAACTAAAAAACAGTATGAACGCTATTAAATTGTTTTTGATTCTGATGTTTAGTTTCCGAGATATGAATGTTTGAATGCGTAAAAATGGCGTTTTTTGCAGTTTTTTTGAATTATCTGCCGAAATTGACAATATAGATTAACAGTTTATATGTTTTTAGACAGCTTTAACAAATACCTTTCTATCAAGCTATAGATTGTTGAAATCGGACTATTATCAAAAGAGATATTAAACATTAAACGCGGACCAAAGATTTTTTAACATTTCCCATTTCCAGAAATATGACCAAAACATGTAATCTATTATTAACGCCAAAACGGCTTATTTTAGGTCAATAGTATCTTCGGAGAATTTAATGGAGGCAATATGCTCTTTCTTTTGGTATTGTGCTTTTGCTGATTAATCCCCCTATAAGTGAGATATTTTCACACTTTTTCGTGGAAGTGATTATATCGAAATGATGTCTTCAGCAAATTTGTAGCTCTTACTTTTGCGAGTAACTTTACTGAAGACTTCAAATATTTATTTTGAATACTTTAAAAGTTATGGCTTGTTGTTTGTGGATTACTCTTTGTCGCCTATTTATTTTTCAATATAGTAATAATCCATTGAAATAAGCCAAACATTATTTCGAAACACGAATTTTGTATTTCATTTTTCTATCTACAACCGCTAGAAATAATCACCGAACACTTCCAAGTTGTCTGGAAGGAACTTTATAACTTATCAGTGCAAAAATGTTCATTTGTGCGAACCTTCTGACTGCAATTTTTCTAACTTATAACCATCGGATCGATCTGAAACATATCGGAAAATGAAAAACGAAATAAATAACTCCAAGCAACGGCGTAGCCAAGAGAAGGTTTTGGGGTTTTACACCATACAACCCCACACCTCCCCCCCACCCAAAAAAAATATTGGATTGAAGTTGAAAATTTATTGATGCAGACTGATTTAATTCAATATTACAATAACAATTATCTGATCCGTAGATTGATAACCTGTTGTTGTAAACATCATGAGGACTTTTGATAAATTGTCGGAATGGGGTCCTGATCTGTAACTGATCTATTGGTCTTGATTTCACAGTTGTCTAATAGCATCAATATCAAATTCCTGCCTGAAAACATCCCAATAGAAAATTCCAGAGTTCTGTAATCAATCATAATCCTCAGATTTATTTTCAAATTGAGCTCGTTTTTGTAGAGATGTACTGTAATAAGGGTCTTTATTTAATAGGAAGCGAAGTTAAAATTGATTTAATTTCTATGAAACATAGAACTGCTCACCAAAAAAATGCATAACTTTCAATATTTGCTAAAAATGTTTTGCCTTTCTCATTCACTTTAAAATTCGTCAATCTAATCCCGACCTGGAGGGCCGAGTGTCATATGCCAATCGACTGAGTTCATCGAGATCGGAAAATGTCTGTGTGTGTATGCACGTGTGTGTATATGTGTATGTGGAAAAAATGTGACCTCTGTTTCTCAGAGATGGCTGGACCGATTTGCACAAAGTTAGTCTCAAATGAAAGGTACAACCTTCCCATCGGCTGCCATTGAATTTTTTTATTGATTGGACTTCCGGTTCCGGAGTTACGAGTTGAAGAGTGCAATCACACAGCAAATTCCCATATAAACTGAAATGAAAAATTTTCAAAATCAAATTTGTATTTTTGATGCCAAATGACTTTAAAATGCATGAAACATTGAGATGTTTGACAAAAATTGACTTTTTTGGACTTTGGTATATTTTTGCCTTTCTCATATAGAAAGGTTATGCAATCACTCTAAAAATCGTCAATCATACCGGCCTGGAGGGAGTATGCAGTGAGGAGTTGCTACTTTAAAATTAAAACTAGTTTACAATTTCTTATCAAGTTGAAAATTTTCGGCAGGACCCGGATCTCCCGGATCTTTCTCCTTGATCCGCCGCTGGTTTCAAGCGATGTTTCAGTATCACATGGTATCTCAAGATCGTGGCTGTTGATCCGTTGTACGTATGTGCAAATCGTACTGAACATGTAATATTCATTTCCACCATTGTATTGAACATAACCAGCCATGGAATCGTAGTCTGGACAACTGAGAAAAGCACAATTCCACCACTAGGTGGATTAAAACAGGTTTTTATTTTGGGAATGCGTCGAGTTGAGACGAAAACGTATTATGATTAATAACGAGGATAACATTTTCCGAATGTAGAGAGAAATTTATGAAAAATGACGATTTCCATTCGATTCTAGCAGGTTCTGATCGATTTTGATGAGCATTTGATTTTTGTTGTATGACTAATTATATGTATAGGTCAAATGTTTAAAAACAGTAATTTAAGGTCAAGATAGCATCATTTTGAAACCGCCAATCTCGGAGGTTTAGTATCTTCGATGAGTTTTACAAACGTTAAACAGCGCATCATTTGATAAAATAATTTTGACGGTATATCGTCCAAGAAGTATTTATGGTGAATTTTCTCAGGTTAATATTCATGACTTCAATAAAGTCTCAACAAATTCGCTAAACACACGAACTCTGTTACTATTTTCTGAAAAATTAATTCTGCATAATTTTAAAACTTCAAAAATTGCGGTTGCGGAATTATGCCGTTTGGACAGTATGATCGATTTTCACCAAAACGAATTTCTGGCTACGCCGCTGATTTAAAGTAAGTAGAAACAAAGTCATTCTACACTCGTTCACAAGAAACTTCTTCGAATGCTGAATATCTATTATAATACATTGAAACCCCGATTTTATCAGCCAAATATGAACATATGTTTGATGGGCTCTAGCAGACGAACAAGACTGAATTCGAGTAAATCCTTTCTTGAGCATGTTTTCCTTATCATGAAGATGGAAATATGCAAAAATAAAAAGTTCATCACAATCAGAAATAGTTATCAGACTACATCAAGGGACGGGAAGAATATTTTAACAGCTTCAGTTTATTATAAAGAAAAAAAATTGCCCGATTTAGTCAATGTCCCCATATTGTCAGCCTAAAATACACCATGAGACTGATAAAAATGGTTTTTTTTGTATGTATTATTCACTGTGTTTCACATTAATAGGTACATTTCATTTTTGGGGATTTTTTTATTGCATCGAACTACAACAATTTTTAGGTAGTTTTCAAGGGGTTATTTTATAGACTTCTTCCAAAATTTGGCGAACCTATTCCAATTCGTATACCAATTAATTGGTATACTTAAGGGTTTATATGTTGCAGATAGAGAAAATACTGAAATTTTCAGCTTTTTTCCTACACAATATTACGAAAGCTTATTAAACAATTTCTTAGTTCTCAGTCGCGTGGAAATTTGAGTAAAGTATAAACTTCAAATCGATTCAAAAAAAAAATTCGATTTTTTTGGCTCAGTACAATATTTAATCCCTTTAGGAAAATTCTTTATTATTTTATTAACAGAGCATTAGCAATAATTCGTTTGTATGTCTATTTTATGGGCCATTTTTTCGATTTCCCATTGATTTGGTTTGAATTTTTCTAGCACTGATGTTGTCCTATGCTGATTTGAGCGATTCTCTGAGTCCTGCCACTATCCCATGTAGTATGTGTTATCAAAAACATCGCGAAGCATCAAGTTCTAAATGTTCTCAAACGATATATTATCCAAAGAGAGTGACAAGAGTTATAAGAAATGTGTCATCACACTGATAGGTGGATTAAAAGCGTTTTTACACATATAACTGCTGAATCAGTCATTACTTTGCAGAATTCATGTGAAGTGGGCACCCCACTAGAAGTGAGATGAACACAGTTTCGTGTTCTGTAGAAATTAAACTTAAAACAACCTTATTAAAACAAATGAAATAAAGTAAAATAAAGCAAATGAAACAAATAAATCGAATTATGTTAGAAAAATAAGTAGAGTCGAATTAACAAATTGGATGAAATGAATAAAAGTAATGATTGAACAAATAATACGACGAATAAAACGAAGAAACTGAATCAAATGTATAAACTGAATAAAATGAGAAAAATGACAAAAAATGGAATTTTCATATTGTCTCAAAATTGCACAATATTTGTTACAAAATAGTATACGTCGGAAATGTCTGTTTTCTTCTTTCTAGAAGTGTTTAGAGCCAGAAAATCGACAGAAAAATTTACAATGGGGCTAATTTGTTTGTGGTGAGGTCCTAGGAAATGATTTCCACTAATCAAGATTTAAGAGAGTTCAAACAGTTTTCGAACATTATTTTGTGTTGCATTTTATGAGACCTACAACATATAGTAGATCACTTCAAATGTTCAACATAGTGTTATCGGTCGCTCAAAACATTTCAAAATTCATTTTCATGTGAAACATCAAAATTACTCGAATCTATGAATAAGAGCAGCGAACGTTCATTTCAGGAGCATTCTCGTTTGATACGCACTGGAGAAGACATCGTGACTCTTACTTCTCCCTAGCGTTTTTTTTTGGATTATACAATAGTCAGTTTTGTATAATTAGTTGAGCCTTACGAATGTTGATTAAGATAGAACACGAGCCTGAGAAGATCATCTGCGAAGGAGCTGCATAGGCATCGGGAACTTACCTACCTATGATGTTCTTCAGGAATCTGTTGGCCAAATCGAGTCAGCCTACCTACCTATGAAACGAAATCGAAACGCAAATCTTTGACTTACAATCTATTTTTGACGAATTTTGCTGTTCTCATGTTCAACAATTAACACGAGAAATAACGAGTAGAGAAGAAAGTTGGTGGATTCCAACTATTTCCGATTGTACTTCCACTCAAATAAAACAGTTAAACTGATACAGACCAGAACATCAACAAAAGGGTGTTTAAGGTGTTTGCGCGGAAAATCTTCAGCTCTCAAAAATCAAAACAGATATTTTCCATTCTCTTCGCCGCCAAAATAAAATGAATATGAACAATCCGAAACAAATTGTATTGTTGTAAGATAAGTCATGTTTGTCCCTTTCTCTAGGTTTTTTGTCGCTTGAAAACTATTTAACCAAGAGACTTATTGGTAAATAATGCCTAAAACGGTCTGGTAGCTTTTGGCTACCTTTTGGTTTTTTCGAAGGTAAGGATTGCTCGTCTCTAAGGTAAGACTAAGAATGTTTTTTTTTTTTATTAATTCCCAAGGCTTATTTTATATGCGCTGGCATGTTGCGCGACATGTTTGTATATTTTGGTTATTCTGAGTAAAGCCAATTGGAGAGAGACAGAGAGGCTACCTAGAATTGGTCGCTACTCGGGCAGAGGGTGTGTGCCCATAGATAGCACTGGACGTAGGGAAAAACGCTTGTAAAGCGAAAGGTTCTATCAATAAACAATTGAATATATTTTGCTTTAGCTGGGTGTTTCTCGGCGTTCACGACACATGCGAACCATATGGACGGTTTCGCTAAGGCGTGTACCGAGCCGAGGTAGTTAATTTGAATGAGCTAGAGATAGGTGATTAGATGTATTACAACGGTCAGAAGGATTCTTTGAAAAAAATCACCCAGAGGCAGGTTTCAGGCCTTCTGCATTAATACACGTTCCAATCCGCTCTCCAAACGAACTTCACAACGCTCCCTCTTCTGGGAATTTATATATCTCTATTCAACCTTTTGAAAATGTCTAGAAAGGCGGCTGCACGAAAAAGTAGTTTTTACACATTATTGGAAAAAAAAACTTCTCGAAAATCAATCAGTGGTATTCATGCTCCGAATATATTGATTGATTTTTTGTAAGGTGAAGCGAAAAATACTTTTTTCGTTTTCAAAAATGACCGCTTTCGAGGCTTTCTGAGTCAAACTTTATCGTCACGTAGTGACTGTATTCTAAACCAAACTATTTGCCCATTGAATCCCATTGGTAATCTGAACAACTTTAATAAAGAGATGCAGTTGTGCAGCTAGTAAGGAACTTTAGATATAGCGTCCTGAATTGACCCCATATGAGGAAGCAAAATTAGTGTTGTAATATTTAGTATACATACTACATATTACAACACCAATTTTGCACCATCTTAAGGAGTTAAATTTCGATACTTATTTAGGCGAATCCATACTGTTGACGGGTAGTGTATCACATGTATCTGCAGAGTAAATCCAATTTTCAATTAGTACATAGAAGACCTGTCTCAGTAACAACGCCATATATCTCCACGTCATATGCCGGGACATATATACACGGTACTTTGCCGAAAAGCAACCATCACAATTCGTCGCGTTTTCTTGCATCAACAACATCATACCTGTTTGTTTAACCACAATTGTATTGCACAAAAGGTGGGAATTCTGTATGAGTTATTCGACATCTCTAAATTCCGATTTATTTGATAATAGCCGAATGTCTCGAAGGGACAGAAAAAATATGGGGAATTTGTGTTATCCCGTGAAAAAATCTTTTCAAAGGATTTCGGCTTTGTGGAACTTGGAAGATCCGAAAACTTCTTTAGAATTGTTCTGAAATCTCCCAAAACAAACGACTTTTCAACCCAGGAGCGTAAGTCTCATATTCCATTTGACTCAGTGCGACAGGAGTGGAAAATGTTGGGATGTTATAGAAATGTTTGTGCATGTGACGAAAAGTTAATTCCAAAGTAAATTAATTATTTAATTAATTCATTTCCTAGTGGCAGCAATAGAATTTCTTTCTGACCCGATTCACGAGTTATTTTAAACCGGTTCCGGCATGATGCCTAAAAGGTGACCAAGAAAAACATTGACCATCTTCAACGGTTCTCTGGTAGTGCCGCTGAAAATGACCACATTTAAAATTCAAATTTTCACAAATGAAAATTATACTATGTCCATCACCAAGTATCATGCGATCATATGAAAGATTCTCTTATGTTCTGAATCATGTTTAAAGTAATGGTAGGTGAAATTTTGGAAATCGAACTTGGAGTAAAGATACGTTGATACGAATTTAAAAACAATGAATTTCGTAGAAACTAAGCATTCCACATTTACGAGATCAAATTTGAACAAGGCTAATGTATTAAAATTTAATGAATGTCAATCAACGTCTCATAACTAGTTTTGTTTTAGCTGACGAAATTTCTAACAGAGCCAGAGCCTTAGAGTACGACACGAGAGTTCAAAGTACCTTATGGCGTAAGCCCAGGCATTGCATTTATCGCTCATATGAGTAAATGCGCCCGGATAGTTTGCTACTGCGACAATAAAAACTCATATTTTCACACGAAAAGTTATTGGCACTCACACAACTTCTCCGGATAAATACAATGCGTTAATTCTCCGGATAAATAAAACAGACGGAGAATGAGTGAATGAGTTTATCACGGTATCCTTTTTTCGCTCGCTGCTTTCCTGTCGTTATTCCAAAACACGAAAAAACACGTCTATCATATTTCTTTGCCGATTTTCTTTGTAATTAAGTGTATTTTTTGAAGTTTTTATTGATTTCCACGAAATTAAAATGTCATCACCTTCTCCGGTGAGAAGGACAAAGTCAAATAAATTTTATCCGGAAAATTATTCTCACGCTATTTGTGGAGACGGAGAATTTTGCGACTCATCTTATCTCGGAAAAGTTGGACATCGGATAAGCTTCTTCTCGCGTGAGTGAGAGAGAATTACAATGCCTGCGTAAGCCACGCCTATACAAGATTCGTTGTAAACAAGGCGGCTACAATTGTATTTTTTTGATATCTTTCATCATGGAAAACCAAACCAAGTCACTTTTGCTTGAGATAACCAATCCATTTGCATTAAAAACATTTTTTCGTGTGGGGTAATGAACCTATTTTAACACTATTAGAAAGGGTGTCACACTATTTCGATTATTACACTTAATTAATCAAATGAATCGTTATAAATTAGTATCAATCTAAATTGAACTGAAATTAGTGTAACTCTCGCGTTTGAGCGCAGCGACAATTCCAGTCGAAAGAGCCCCATATTTAATATAACTTTTTAAATATCATCCCAACAAGTTCGGTTCGTTCCGGAAAAAGGTTTGTGCGGTCAAAATGGACAACTTTCTATATCGCAACATCCGCTTAGTTTGGATATTTTTGAAGTAATTCGGCATTTTTTGAAAATAAAAGTAAGATCTGAAGTTATTGCAATTAGTCTGATTGGATTCCGATGGAGCCGTGGTGCCAGGGACAGTTTACGTTGATATGGTGCAATATTAACACAAACTCTATGAAAAAAGGCTTTTCGTGTTTCTTGATCCCACCGTTTTCAAGGAAAAATAGTTTTGAATCCCCACATGCACTAGAAAAAAGTTGGGCATGAAATGGTTTGTGTCCATAGTGTCTTCGGAATACTTACCATAAATAGTAAGGTTTGTCAACTGACGCTAAGGTTTTCGTGATTAAACCAGCTAGCAGTTAGGTTTTTTAATTGATTTTTTTTCCGGTAGATAAAAAGAGCCGGTTTCTCACAGTAGTCCCTAGCTAAAAAAAGACGGTCAAAGTCCTTCCGAAGCAATTATAGATTCTGCACACCCTCAAAACAAATCTCAATTGCAGTCTGTCTACAAACACAATTCGTTTGATTCTACCATCATTGCAAACCTGCCTGGCAAACAACTTCAATGTCTAAGTGGAAAGTTAAACCGCATCGCTTCTGCTCGCTCAGAACGCCTCCCACTATAGACTGCTGCTGAACACAACAGTTTAGACGCCGTCACCGAAGATTATCTGCACAGCAGTCGACTGGAATTTCACCCTTCTGACCCGGTCGTGCTCTCTGAAGATTTGAACCAACTAAATGAAGGGGCACTTTGTTTGTCGCTTCCATCGCCGGGACGCCCGTTACACAGCACTACGGAACCCCCCAAGCGCTCCGCTACAAGCCAGCGACCCGCTTAGTCGTCCCGGCCCTGCGTTTGGAGGTCGTGAGGGGGTCTTCCGAACTCCTTTCTCAGGCGAGTATTTTGCTTTATATGACAGTTCGCTTTCTGAAAACCTCTTGGTTCATAGCATGCCGTTGCGTACAACTCCAGATTTCCTGTCCGTCTACTACCAGAACGTTCGTGGAATGAGAACAAAAACGCAGGCTTTCTTGCTTGCGCTCACTTCCTGCGACTATGATATTATCGTTCTCACCGAAACCTGGTTACGTGATGATATATTAAACACCGAGCTAACGACGAACTACACAATCTACCGATGCGGAGGTGGTGTTCTCATAGCGATAAAGAAACATCTAACTGGGACTCTAGTAAAAATGCCTGGATGTGAATGTTTGGAGCAAGTTGTCGTACGCGTTTCACTGCCAGGTCGATCGTTATATATTTGTTGCATTTATCTAAGGCCGAACAGTGATCCTGACTTGTACAACGTTCACTCTTCTGCAGTCCAAAGCATCCTGGACAAATGTAATAGGCGCGACAATGTACTTGTTGTAGGTGATTATAATCTTCCTAATCTTCGGTGGATTTTTGATGACGATTATCAGTGCTACCTTCCTGAAAATGCAACCACGGAACAAGAGACGGCCACCACAGAAACTTTGGTCGCTGGTGGATTGTATCAAATCTGCTCTGTTAGCAACGTGAATGGACGAACCCTCGATTTAGCTTTCGTCAATGACACGGACGTGTTCGAACTGATTGAGCCTCCCACATCTATACTGAAGGTTGACCCTCACCATACACCCTTCGTTTTAAGATTTGATATGCGTTCTGACGACGATGAAGCTTTTGATACAATTAACGACGACTTCAATTTTGACTTTACTCGATGCAACTTCGATGAAGTCTCAATGGCCATTGGTGCACTCAATTGGCGTGAGATGCTGGTTGGAAATGACTTAGATCAGGCAGTTGTGGCGTTCTATGATGCCATATATGAGATTCTTCGCCGTAATGTTCCTAAAAAACGTGTCAGCAGAATAGCAGAATATAAATTTCCTTGGTGGAACGCTGAGCTTGGTCGCCTACGCAACGTACTCCGGAAACAACGAAAGCGATATTTACATCATAGGACCGACGACAACAAAACTATTCTTCGTCAAACTGAACTGCAATATGAAATAGCCCGGAACAGTGCATTCGGTGAATATCTGAATCATGTTCAGAGCAGCCTTCGAAATAATTCTTCGACAATCTGGACGGTTATGAGTAGCAGAAAACGTTACCAGAAAATGTCTATCTTCGAGACCAAAATTCACAGTCCGCTGCCGAGTCGGCGAACACTTTTGCAGATCACTTCCGAGATGTATTTTCCAGCCCTCCTGTCTATCCATCGCAACAGTACCTTGAAACATGGCCAACGCATAATATCAACCTTTCTCTTCCTAACGTAAATGATTCTGGTGTAGCGAGCGCTCTGTCCAGCGTTGATCCTTTGAAAGGGCCTGGTCCGGATTGCTTACCTCCTTTGTTTATAAAGAATTGTGCCCGAGCAATAAGAATAAGGCTGGAGATAGGCACAATGTTGAAAACTACAGAGGAATCTCGCTGCTGAACTGTCTAGCTAAAGTTCTGGAAAAGTTTGTGTACGTTGCTTCTTCCAACATAATCGACGAACGACAACACGTATTTATGAAAAAACGCTCCGCCACTT
Organism: Topomyia yanbarensis; assembly: GCF_030247195.1. Lineage (NCBI taxonomy): Eukaryota > Metazoa > Arthropoda > Insecta > Diptera > Culicidae > Topomyia > Topomyia yanbarensis. The sequence continues at coordinate 11,354,677 of NC_080672.1, forward strand.
CAAACTTGATGACGTTCACGAGCCTTCTAGTTCCAGCTGTAGAGAAGCGTCAACAAGTGGACGCTATATATTTTGATTTCGCAAAAGCATTCGACAAGGTGCCCCACAACATTGCTGTTCTCAAGCTGGAGCGACTAGGCTTTCCTGAGTGGGTTACCAAATGGCTGCATTCTTACCTCTCACAATGATCTGCCTTCGTTAGAATTGGCACTACATGCTCAAGCGCATTCGTAACGTCAACCGGTGTGCCTCAAGGAAGTCACCTAGGCCCACTGATCTTTCTCTTATTCATGAACGACCTCTGCACCCGCATCAACTCTGAAAAACTGCTCTATGCTGATGATCTGAAAATCTTTCGTTCAATTGCTTCAGCACTCGATTCTGCTGTGCTCCAAGACGATATAGCCAATATAGAGGAATGGTGTTTGCGGAACGGTATGCAGATCAACACTGATAAATGTAAGATGATAAGTTTCGGACGCTCGGCAAAGATAAGGCGTTGCGAATATACTCTTCACACCTGTGTCATCGAGCGGGTGGATTCTATCCGTGACCTGGGAGTGTTATTCGACAGAAAACTTCGTTTCGCCGACCACTTCACTGCAACAACGGCGAAGGCTTTTGCAACATTGGGTTTTCTAAAACGTAACGCTGTCGATTTTGTGGATTTTTACGCACTGAAATCTTTATACTGCGCACTGGTCCGGAGCACTTTGGAGTATGCTGTACAAGTATGGGCGCCATACAACGTCGTTCAAAGTAGCCGACTGGAGCGCGTTCAGAGAAGTTTTGTACGATTTGCTCTTAGAAAGTTGCCTTGGAACGACCCTATCCTCCTTCCGCCGTATAATAATAGATGCATGTTGCTAGATTTGCCAACGCTGGAGTCTCGCCGCACGTTCTTGCAAAGAATGTTCATTTTCGATATGTTGTCGAACAATATTGACTGTCCCGACATTCTCTCAAGGATTCATTTATTTGTTCCCCCTCGTGATATAAGGAATCGTCCGCTTCTGTGGATTCCCAGGCACTGCACAGCATATGGCCATAATAATCCGCTAGACAGATGTTGTAGCAGATTCAACGAAACTGTTTTAGTTTATGACTTCCATACCACTAAATCTAATTATAAGTTAGCAATTAGAAATTTTTAACATTGACACTAGCAATAGAATTAAGTGTAATCTGTACGATAAATATATCGAAGATGTAATAAATAATATAAGTAATTTTATAAACTATTAATGTTTTCGTGCTTGGGTGTCTTCAGCAAAGTTTCATAAAGCTTGATAAAGTACCTGAATATGTTACCACCTTCTTAAAGGGGGTGCTTTTATTTTCGAATTTTTGTTTTACATTCTGCAATAAAATATTTTTTTCTTCTACAATCTTGTAGAACAATTTATTTGGAGTAACTTTGCTGAAGATTATACAGGGTGTTTGGATCATGGTTAAGAATCTCTCGGATGGTGATTGACTGCTATATTTGGAGATAAAAATTGTTCTACACATACCATCAAATCTCAACCGTTACAGAGTTATTGAACTTTTTGTTTAAAAAACTTATTTGTCTTAAAATACCTCTAACTTTAAAAGTATACTTTGTATTTTAAATTTTTCAGTTCCATTCGAAAGGTGAGAAAATTTCCTATTGAATGGTGTTGTCATATCTTTTAAGTAATTAGTTCTAATTACCTTTTAGCTGTAAATTAGTTAAAAGTTAGTGTTTTTGAGGAGGTTTTTGCTAATTTTCTCGAAAAAATGAAGTATGATTATAGCAATATCCATTATCCAAAAGTTGGATTTTAGGACGATTCATAATTTGTTCTTTGACGTCATATTTCTATCTCTTCTCATTTCTTTGTAATTTCATTACTATACTTTTCCTGTAACCGACTTGCAAGTGCTTAAAAGACTCTAATCTAAAAAATACGCTTTATATTGTTTTTTACAAGATTTCATTGGAAAGCTGAGAAAATGTCCTATCAGTGTATGTACAATTATCTTTTAGTTAAGTGTACTAAATGTTTTTTTACTAACGAAATAAGTCAAAATTTGTGTTTTTTTGAGTTTTTTTAATTATTCTAATTATTAATCGACAAAATTCATCGTTCACTATTGTTCATTTGATGCCCCTTAATGTTCTCTATAACTTTTTATTTGACACTTTGTCTATATCTCTTTTCATTTTGCTACTATTTAATAGTTAACACAGCATGAGCTCGCCACAAATGTAGTGGGTTCGAAATCGTTATTTTTGCATATGAAACGATGTGATAAAAACGATTTTGTGTCGAAACCAAAAGAGATAATTGAATGGAGTCAAAGAAAGAACTGTAGAACTTGCTGAGATGCATTATTTCCATGATAATAATGGTGATGTTGATTATTTACTATTTTAAGAAAATTAACGAAAATGCTAATAATAGCATTAACTTTAAAATAATTTACTTTTAAAAGAATACTAAATTCACTAAACTGAAAGGTATTAATACATTTTTCACTGTAAAATTTTCCTGGCTTTCGAATAAAAAGAATAAAAGTACAATAAGTGTCATAATTTTTCAATTAGAGCTGGTACTAGTGAAAATGAGATAAAAATATCCATGAATAACCCAAAATCATGAAAATAAGAAAAGGTAAGTGTATGTATCAAGACTAACAATCTGAATTATTAAAACGATGAAGTTACCTATTAGGATTTTCAAGAAATGAACGAAAAATCGTTTAAAATTGTTTAATTTTCAATAAATTTCGTTGAAAAGGCTACTTAAACTCATTAGCTGAAACATGTGAGGGCATCGCTCAATGCGAAATTTTCTCACCTTTCGAATGGAACTAAAACATTTAAAATACAAAGTATACTTTTAAAGTTAGAGGTATTTTAAGACAAATAAGTTTTTTACACAAAAGGTGTAACTAGGTTGAGCCAACCCAGCGAAGGTTACGCGAAATAAGTCTGACTAGGCGTATCGTTTTTTTTGCTGTTGTTAATCACGGCTGAATGCTATTAAGTCATTTTTCTGGCTGTTCTTCTACCTTGGGCCTAACTCATATTTTAATAGATATTTGCATCTGCCACCACGCCGTCTACCTCCACCGCACAAGCTGGAACGTATACACGGTGCTTTGCTGAAAATGCGACCATCACAAGCAATTACGTTCGCTTGTTTCAACAACATGATACCTGATATTTAGCAACAACTACTGCACAAAAGGTAATGTTGATATTGGAACCTATCAGTTGACAAGTTCTAAATTATTCTATGAATGGTGATCTCGTCACTTATTATAAGGAACAGTTACGATGATATTTCCGACGATTGATAACACGTGATAACTTTGCACTGTGCATTCAAAACAATAAACAGAAACATGATGCCTAGCCAATCGTCTCAGGGAGCTAATCTATATCTCAATAATCCCCCTCAGAGCTAGCATAGAAACAAAATTCAGTTTGCTTCTGAAACCGAACATATCCGAACTTGAATGCGCTGTGTCGGGAGAACGAGTGACGAGGGAAACGATGCTGAAACATTTCATTCATTGCGCTGGGCATGAATTGAATTTTGTTTTCTTTCAAGTTCACGCAGGGATGTCATTTTTTTTAAGCTCATCGTTGGATTGCATACTTCACACAGATTAAAATACTTTACGTAACTTTACGTCTTGGAAATTCACATAAATTTACATTTATTTACATTAAAAATGTGAGTTTGTCACCATAAAGAGCCGCAATATTGTACTTCACATATTAGAATACGTAAACTGAGATTATCCTCCAAAAAAGTTCTGATAACAATGTGAGCTCAATCCGATATGATCAACGATGGGTGACGAAAAGCGGTCAAAGTTCGAAAATTTTCCCCCGTGTAAAATCACCGATGAGGGAAGAACCCTTTGAAATTTTAAAATCGTACCCATATTGCTGGGGCAAATATACAATTGCAGGGATCTTTTTTGAGGTGCCAATGTCTGTTTTAAGAATTCTATTGTCATTTTGCTCTTGATACATTCCATTGGCACCCTAGCACGCATGCAGAATAATTAGTGTCCCCAGTGATCGAATTCCAATCCACCCATCCAAACTCTGATAAAAAGAAGCTGTGCAGATAGTCAGAAGCTTTAGATATAGTGTCCTTAATTTATCCCGAAAATTTATGCATCATCTTGAATTTCGATTCGATGCTATATTGTTGAAGGTTAGTGTATCTCACGTATCTCCAAAGTAAACCCAATTTTCAATTAGTACATATAAGACCCGTCTCAGTAGCAGCGCCGTACATCCCCACGTCATATGCTGAGATGTATACACGGTACATTCTCCGAAAAGCGACCATTACAAGTCGTCGCGTTTGCTTGCATCAATTACAATTATACTGCACAAAAAGAGAAAATGGACAGTAAATTTTGTTGCATTTTGAATTCATCAGAAATGTACACGACGTCAGTATAGAGTCGTGTAATATTCAATGAAGTATGATTTTAAACGAACTTTTCCGGCTAATATACGAATTTTATATGTCATGGTATTTCGAAATACGAAATTCGATTTGTTTTATAAAAGCCGAATGTCTTGAAGGGACATAAAAAATCAGAAAACCATATCAGGGAATTTCGGCTTCGTGGAACTTGGAAGATCCGAAAACTTCTCGTCGTTCTTATCCTAAAAAGGTTCAGAAATCTCCCGAAAATGCGACTTTCCAAACAAGGACCGGAGCTCTCGTATTCGTATTGGACTCAGTGGCACAGAAGTGGAAAATGTTGGGATGAGTCAGCATCTGTTTATGTTTGTCTGTGACGAAAACTTAGTTCCAAAATAAAGCTTTCATTTCCTAGCGACGGCCATAGAATTCTATTCTAAATCGCTTCGCGAGTTATAGGTCGATGTCACATGATTTGAACCAGTACCGGCATGATGCCTAAAAGGTGATCAAGAATCACAATGACCAGCTTCGACGGTTCTCTTGTAGGGTCACAAATAAAAAAAATAAAAGGAGTAATATCTCCATCGCCAAGTATCACGCGACCATATAAAAGATTCTCATGTAAACCAAACTGAATCATGTTTAAAGCCAGGGTAGATGAAGTTTTCGAACACCAATTTATAGTAAAGATACGTTGATACAAATCAAAAGCAACGTATTTCGTAAAATCTAAGTATTCCACACTAACAGAATCAAATTTGAAGAAGGCTGATATAGAAGCAATTAATGAATTTCAAATAACATCTAGTTTCGTTTCAGCTAATGTATTATCTAACAAAGTCAGCGGATTAGAGTATCTTGCAAGGGTATTTTATGGTGTAAGCAACGCCTATAAAAGATTCGTTGCAAAAAAGGCGGCTACAATTTTATCATGGGAAACAAATTAAATCGCTTTTTCCTGAGATAACCAATACATTTGTATCATCGACAATAATTTTTTTTCGTGTGGGGTAATGAGCCTATTTTAACACTATTAGAAAGTGATTCGCGCTGATTTGTTAATTACTCTTAATTAATTAATTAATCAAATGAATCCCTATAAATTAGTATCAATCAAAATTGAACTGAAAATTGTGTAATTGCAACACTGACTTCCCAGTCTCGTAAATCGGCCGTTATTTGTACGAGTTTTGATGAGGAATGATTGTTCGTTATATCAGTCTTGTAATTTATATAGAAAACATGAAAACGCTAGGATAGTTTTCGAAACAACAAAATCACTCGAATCTATAAATAATGGCAGCAAACGTTCATTTCAGTAAGATTCGAGTCAGATACGCAGTAGTGAATACATCGTGACTCTTGCTTCTCCTTACTGCTTTTTGTTGTTTTTTTAATAATCTTGAACAATTAGTTGAGCGTGACGAACGCTGATTAAGGTGAAACAACTCATGCCAGATACTGATGAGACCAAAGCGAAACGCAAGCTAGTGTTTTTCAAAGGAAGTTCTATTGATGTCTAGGTCATTCTTGTTCGAAAATCATAGAAATGAAATAGATAATAGAAAATGTGCTCCTGGGTTTCAGACCAACTATTTCTGACTGTACGGCTGGTCAAATAAAGTACCTAAGAACATAAACAGAAGGATTTTTGTGTCAGCACTGCCAAACAGACATCTTTACTTGAATCAGCACTCAAATTGGCACCGAAATTTTCTATTGTGCATTCTCTCCGCTGCACTAGTTTAGTGCTAAAGTATAGTAAGCACAAGCAATCATAAACATCATCTATTATTGTGAGCTATGTCATTTTTGTCCCTTTCTCTATTTTTTATAGTTTGAAAAATATTTAAAGGAAAAAATGATTGGTAAAAAATTTTGCACATTTATATATCTCTATTCAGCTATTTGCACACGTTAAGGTTCAACGTGGAAAGCTTCGAAAAGTTGCCAACGAAAGAAAATCAGTTTCTGGAACGAAAATCAATTGGTAGTATTCTAACTGCTTTTCTTCGTTTTCAAAGATGACCGTTTTCTCAGTCAAACTTTGTCACGTAGTAACTATTTGCTCATCGGAACCCTTTAGCAATCTGAACAACTTTAATAAAAATCAGAAGAAATTTTTAGATAATGTGTCTTCTTAATATTATGCAAAAGTAGTGTTGTAATATTTAGTATCCATACTAAATATTACAACACCAATTATGCAACATCTTGAGCGATTCTGTACTGTTGCCGGATAGTGTATCTCCTGTATTTTTGAAGTAAATCCCTTTTTTTGCAAACAAACCGCTGCTTTCCGTTTCAATTACTACATTTACTACCCGACTCATTAACCACACCGTCTATCTCCACGTCCCAAGATGGGACATGTACACGGTACTTTGCCGAAAAGCAACCATTACAAACAATCGCGTTCACTAGTTTCAACAACATCGTACCTGCTTTTTAAGCACAAACTACAGTACAAAAGGCAAAAATGGGCAGCCAATTTTTTTGCCTTTTTGAGTAATTAATTTAGCAATACACAAATTTATCTCCAAGTTTAAAAATTCTCCAAAATCGATTAATTTAGCACCCGTATACGTGGTGTTGCTAAACTCGTTGCGTGAACTCATCGTGAAAAAAATTAAAGTAATCTTCGTTCGGAAATGTAGGCGACCTGAGAATAGAGTCGTGTAATGTTTTTTGGAAAATTTACATTTCCAGCCAAAATGGAAATTGTACGAGTTATGCATAAAATTTCCAAATTGATATTTAATAACACAAAAACCTTATTTCATCCCGTAAATAATCTTTTCAGCAAATTTCAGCTTTGTCAAGCTTCAAAGATCCGCAAACTTCTTACTGTTTTCATATAGAAATTTGGTGAACTCTCTCAGCATTTCGGCTTGTCAACTAAGGTCCGAATCTTACTATCCATTTAGTAGGTCAAGATTTAAAAATGTTTGGGAATGAAAACGAAAACATAGTTCCAAATTAATGCTACAATTCCTGTCAGCTGCTAGAGAATTTTCTCTGAACCGTTTCCCGAGTTACGAGTTTATGCGAGCGGCCACATAGATGCTCACGATTTAAACTGGTACCAAATATGATACCTGAACGACTAAAACCACATTTGCTAGTTTAGACGGCTGGTAATGCTAATGACCATATTCAAAATTCAAATATTGACAAATTTCTTAAAAGGAAGGTGAGTTATCTCCATTGCCAAACACCAAAAAATGAAAATCGAATTTGGAAAGCAGATGTAATTGGTATAAACTTTGTATTTCACACTTACAGGATCAAATTTGAAAAAGGCTTATATAGAAAAAAATCAATGAATTTCAATTAAAGTTTCATAACTGGTTTCGTTTTACCTGAGGTATTTCCCAACAGAGCCAGTGGATTAGAGTACACGAGAAGTAACTTACGGTGTAAGCCTCGTCTATAAAAGATTCGTTGTAAAAAAGGCGGCTACAATTGTATTTTTTTAATTTCTTTCGTCAACCAAATCAATTTTGCCTGAGAAATAATAAGATGATTTGCATCATTGAAAATATTTTTTGTGTGGGGTAATGAGCCTATTTTAACACATTTTTATTCTATTAATTAAACAAATGAATCCCAATTCGCATTGAGTGATGCGCTCACATGTTTCAGCTAATGAGTTTAAGTAGCCTTTTCAACGTAATTTATTGAAAATTAAACAATTTTAAACGATTTTTCGTTCATTTCTTGAAAATCCTAATAGGTAACCTCATCATTTTAATTATTCAGATTGTTAGTCTTGATGAGCTGCTTAATTCGTTCTTTGACATGATACACTTACCTTTTCTTATTTTCATGATTTTGGGTTATTCAACTTGGATATTTTTATCTCATTTTCACTAGTACCAGCTGTAATTGAAAAATTATGACACTTATAGCCGTAAGCACAAAGCCGTACTAACTGTTTTTAAACCGGACTAACTTTTAAACCGGCCTAAAATATTTGGTAAGCTTTAATCATATATGGCTGCGTTCTGATCTGCGTTACACGTCAATGTTAAAAAACAACAAATTCAAGTTAAAGAAAATAAGTAAATTCATTCCGATATTTTCTTGCAGTAAAATAGCTTTTCTTCGTCAAATATCTCGTTCCATAGGGTTTGAGAACAATTTTGTCAACTTGTTGCCGATATGTTTCTGAACATAGAACTTTAACGTGTTGGATAGTTGAAAGTTGGCCGATGATGTGCAGTACTTTGTAGTGACATAATATGCACAAAAGAAAATAAATTGATATACATATGGATGTTTTTATTCAGTTTGAATAGGCGCTCGTCGAGTTAGAGGTGGCTAAACTACAGACACTTTATACACAGACTAGCGAAGTGTCAAAAATTGCAGCCAAACGGACTGTCAAAAAGTGCAACCAAAGGAGCATGAGGGTTTTGGTTGCTAGTTTTACTGTTTTTCTCTCCGCTAGTCTGTTATATAAAGTGTCTGTAGGTTAAACCATCGGTTATAATTGGTGCCATGGTAGTTATTTCTCGACAAAAATATGATTACTGGTTAAAACCCAACTGTCAAAATTCTCTTTGAAGAAAAATTCCAGACAAACCGTCGCACAGTGGCTGGGGGCTGGCCAAAACCTCAAAAAAATTTTTTTGAAATATTGATATTTCATATTTTTCCTAAATTTCTCATGTATTGAATGATGCATATTCAAAATTTTATGATCATTGGATAAGAACACGATTTTTAACATGAGTTTAAACGTAGCAAAGTCCGGACTTTTTAATGATTTTCATTTCCGAAACCACCATTGCTCTGTTCACTTCAAATGCATGTTGCCCTTTGATTTTGGTCCGATTTTAGCACAACTAGTTTCATTGTGCAGAGGAACGAAAGAACTTGGTTAGTAAATAAAATACATTAGGTAAATTTGCTTGGAACTATGACCTTTTAGTTTAAATATGTTTGAGGTGGTCAGACCAAAAATACTTTTTTCACTAATGTATTCTGTACAAATTTCGGAATCATTTCGGAATGGTCACATAGTATACATTCTATGGGAAATAACCTCTACTTTTCGAATATCTTGGTCTCGTTCTGCGCCTAGATGCGCAAAAAGGTTTAAGGAGATTTGTAAGCTTTGTTGCTGATATGGAGGCGCATGGTGTTTTATGTAAAAAAGTTAGACAATTTACAGTAAACCAACACGTTATACAATGGTTTCAAAGTAGTGTTCTTCATTTTTTATGATATTGCTGACATTGGTGAACAGTAACGGAAAATCTATCATGAAAATGGTATCATATTTATAAGAAAGGTTCAATGACACTGTATGGAAAAATGCAATGAATATTTTACGACTTTTGACATCAAAAATGAGCTCAGCACCTCAAAATTAGCTTAAATTGTGATTTTCAGCCAAATTAGGTAACATTTGAGGTTTTGTCCGACTTTTGTTTGAAGACCCGCCACTGTGCGTCGCTGGTTAAACACAGTTCATAGCAGTTAATGGAAGAGAAATTTTTTTCTCTTTTGTTTACTGCCAACATCTGTGATTGGTGAGTAACGGTTTGTCCGGAATTCCCTTTCAAAGAGAATTTTGACAGTTGGCTTTTAAGCTGGAATTATATGTTTGTCGGGATTTCATACTTTGATTAAATAATTGGTTAAAATATTTCAATTTGAATTTAAAATGAACTGTGAGGGTCATTCTAATTGAACATGATACCTATCGACGTGGGGGAGAACATTTATTTTCGTTTCAAGTGAATTTTCACAAGTTTGGAATAAAGATCAATTATCAATGAAGGTCTGCGAATTAAAATTATACACGTTTTTCAGCGAGGTTTAAATAAAAAGAAAACGAAGATCAAACAGAAAATTAAACTTTGACAGAATGATCATTTATATTCTTGAGCGTTTTTTTTGCACTGTGGCAGACAGAATATAGATATATTTCTATAATGCATCAATGCAAATTGGAACGATTTATGCCAAAAATCGAAATAAATATATTGATCACCGTTGTGTTCACAATAAATTTCAAAACATTTTGTATTCAGAAGTTTTATGTGATTTTATTCTTATTGGAACATTGCACATATTTAAAATCTATTATTTACTCTTAGCTTAGGGTATTTGTGGAGCTAATTTCTAAGCTGTTAACATTCTGATTCAATTTGCTAACGACCAGTGTAAGTAAATTCATAAAATATTGCATTTTATGATCTATATCCAATTGTCATTTGTTTGGATCTATCCCCTAAAAACAATAATTTTCTTTCGTTATTTACTTCCTTTGATGTGTGATACAATAGATATATGGGCAATCATTCGTGAAAATATGTTATCGATTTATATTAACGAATTAAATGGTCCCGCTTATTCCCGCTAGATAAGCAAAAAGAAAAGAATCAAAACAATTCTTATTGTAGTTCTGTTTCTAATTCACAAAAACAACTTTAATCTGAATTGATTGAATAGATCTCAATTTATCTAAACGTGCTCTACTGTAACCCTTTGATGTGCAATTGGAATCAAGCGTGTAGAGAGAAGGAAAGAACGAGGAAATAAAAAAAAATGCGGGTAGATAAACACGGTAAAAAAACTTTACACATTTTATGAGCTGTCAAAAAATGGGTATTTTATTGCTTATAACCAATGGTGCTTTTTATTCATTTCACAACTACTCGATGAGATAATGTCAATGGATATACTGATCTTAATAATGAGTTAAAAGTCATTAAGAATTATTTTAAGCGAGTTAACCTGCAAACTAAGGTTCGTAGCGGAAGCTGCAAATTACCGGCCTGCATGTTTAAACTACTGAGGATGTTGCAAATATGCGTTTGGCATTTTTAGAGCAGCCAAAAGATCCAGCCATTAAAAATATATCCAGTTGGCGGTTTTATTTTGTTAAGTAGTTAAGGAGACAATAATGTGAAATGAATGTTATTTTATGTTTTTTTTAATTCAGAAATAATTCTATTGACAGAATTTTTCATTCTGGCGCGATTTTCATGAATGGATATTTTTCACGCGATTTGTTGTAACAGGTCTGCGAAAAATAAAGGGTAAAACATACCCAGGTTGACGTACAAAAGCTGTATTCATTTATGGATACGAACTCTTTACCCACTAAATGGGTTATTCCACTTTTATTGAAAATGCGTAGTTTTCTACGCATTAATTGGTATTTTATTTTATTAGTGTAGTTCGACAGTGCTTGTCTTTCCTACCTGATAAACTGGCTTATTTATTGCCATCTTTATTGCGAGCAAAGAAAGCCTAATTATCCAGAAGAAAGCCGAAGAGAGGATTGAAAATAACGAAATGTATGCAAGAGAAGCATGACAATTTTTTGCATATTTTTGTCTTCTTCCGGTAACATAATGCTGCTATTTGCATTGCTGCGTTCTGATCAGCAATACACGGCTATGTTAAAAAACTGTACAATAAAGTTAATTTAAAATTCACTGTTTATGCCATTTAATAGTCTGATTATTTCGAGATTTTTTTTATTGCTCAATAAAATGGTGAATCGACATCTTGTTGAATGGGATTTGTAACATAAGTATTGTATCAAATAAAATAATTTCTTCGACCAATTTCATCACAAGATGGCGGCTCTGCAGCATTTTCACGTCATGCGCGTTTTTTGGAAGGGGTCCACGGTCGAAAATCTATCTCCCGTGATTTTTGACCTGGCGCCAAAAACTAAAGTTTTTCTGATTGCTTATGTCAATAGCGATGTACGTAGGATTTTTTCGATATTTTGGTTTTAAGCGAAATGGCGCAGTTTTGAGTGAAAAAACATAGAGAATGTCATAAAAATCTACACAAAATCGTTATTCAATAAAAAGGTAAGCAATAAACAATTTAATCCTGCGTACCTGACTAGAAAAATCAATTTTGAATATACTGTGAAAATTTCAAAGCGACCAAAAATCATTTGCTCGAGTTACATTTCCGGCCAGTGGTTTCGAGAAAAACGCGGTTAAAGTTTGCAGTACACATGGGTTATACATAAGAGGCGTTGCGGCAAAATTGAAAATTATATTTTTGAATTGTTTTCGTTCTCCATGTTTTGGGATATCATTTTTTATATCCTAAAGCACATTTTAGACTAATAAATAAAAAATCAATTGTTTTAAAATTCTACAGTGGAGTAACCGCTTAAACAATTTATTATTTAAGATCCATAATTGACTAAAACGTTATTTTGCTAATAATGGTGTATACTATCGAGAACGTTATAGAGTTGTATTGTTAGGCGCTAGCCTCTCCAAGGGCTTGAAGAGCTTCTCTAACATTACACTTAGTAGTTTGTCAGTTCAGCCAAATCTGACTGTTCCAAATTAAATCAAATGCTTATAGAAAAAGAGTGGAAGCTTACATCTTTTGAAAAGTTTGTATCAGTTGCTGTTCTGCAACACATGAAAAATGCCATAAAAATTATTTATTTGCTTCAGATAATTATGTCGTCTATGGAATAGAAATCTGAAATTTTAGGCTGGTGGGGCTTATTATACCATCCTACCCAACTAGTCTACTAACCATGCATATAGAATTTGGCAGACCTACATTGCTGAAAATGAAGTAATTCAAATTATCAGCACGATTATCCAATCATGCCTCAAATACCAAAAGTCCAGTAATTTTAATTAATAAAAATTATAATTAGTTACTTCCTATAGTCTGCCATCTGTCTGATAATGAATTGATAATTATAAATTTACAAATTGAACCTGGTACTGGATGCAGACAAAATTTCTTGGACCAATCGTTCTGAATTATGCACAATTCTTCTTCTTCTTCACATCATTGACCAGGCAACTACAAGAGCTTTTTGCAAACTGCTAAATATTATTATTTTACAATAACATGTTAATCGTTGTTTTAGCAATAATCGGATTTTGGTTTCAAAGTACTACGAAAAAATCGAAAATCGACCAAAAAATAAAAGCTCCCTTAATTACTTGTGAAATGCTGTAAAAACAACTGTGCAAATGTCTCAACGTTTGTCCAGTAGATTTTGAGTTATGGTATATACCGCAAAACAAGATTTCGATGTGGCGCATGACTGAAAAGACAAAGAATCTTTGCACCCCTTTAAGTTCCGACACGATTCAAGCGATTTTTCCGTATTCAACTTTTTGCGTCATTTTGCCAAGTCATCTGTCTAGTCTCAGCTTTCACAGCTCTTTCATACCCTGTGCGTATCTGTTCTATCATAAAGAATTAAACTAAAATTTGCACTACAGCGGAAATGCAAATAGTACAAGATATGCTAGAAAATTATAAATTACGAAACAATACAAGCAAGCTCCGATAACATTTAAATAACGATCAAAATGAGAATATTTGTAACAGTTTGTTTGCCGTCATATTTAAAAGTGTTACTTAGGCTATATGGCATGGCTTCATTTACAATTTTTTATTCAATCTTAGTTTTGAACTCTTTCAAAAGCAGTAAAAATATAAATAAACTTCCACTTTCTTATGGTGTTCTTTGTGAGAAGATACAACTAGAAAAGAGAACAAATTGTGATTATATATTTTTTTCCTAATGTAAAAATAACTAAAAAATTGCGAGCGAATTAAACTTCACTCATTTTGATAGCCATAGGTAAACTAACGAACGAAAACAATTTTCATCTCTGAATCCAATTATAAAATTTCGTCCGTCAGTTTGATTCGACTTCTGCTAACCTGCAATATAACTCTTCGATGTGGCGTTTTGAAATGAGCGTGTAGCACCTTCTAGATATAGGACGATAAAGAATATTGAAAAAAATGCATTTAAAATTCGATTACACCTGTTTTTCGTACGGGATAAAACTTGCTTACTTGCCCTCATATGGTTTGTGTGCAACATGGGCCATAATATTGCACATAAAGTTCGAAAAGTTGATTCAAATTATTGAGATGTATGCAAGAGGAACATGGCGGCCTTTTACACTGTTTTCATTTGGCTTCAGGATGCAGCCAATTCTGCTATGACAGGTACTAACGTCTTAGGCCGGACTAAACTCAGGCCTAAAATCAAAGATAGTACCGTGTGGCGGTACCAACTAGATTCAAGCTTACCGCTATTATTGTAATTTTTTTGTCTTTTTATTCGAAAGCCAGGAAAATTTTACAGTGAAAAATGTATTAATACCTTTCAGTTAAGTGAATTTAGTATTCTTTTAAAAGTAAATTAGTTTAAAGTTAGTGCTATTATTAGCATATTCGTTAATTTTCTTAAAATAGTAAATAATCAACATCACCATTATTATCATGGAAATAATGCATCTCAGCAAGTTCTACAGTTCTTTCTTTGACTCCATTCAATTATCTCTTTTGGTTTCGACACAAAATCGTTTTTATCACATCGTTTCATATGCAAAAATAACGATTTCGAACCCACTACATTTGTGGCGAGCTCATGCTGTGTTAACTATTAAATAGTAGCAAAATGAAAAGAGATATAGACAAAGTGTCAAATAAAAAGTTATAGAGAACATTAAGGGGCATCAAATGAACAATAGTGAACGATGAATTTTGTCGATTAATAATTAGAATAATTAAAAAAACTCAAAAAAACACAAATTTTGACTTATTTCGTTAGTAAAAAAACATTTAGTACACTTAACTAAAAGATAGTTGTACATACACTGATAGGACATTTTCTCAGCTTTCCAATGAAATCTTGTAAAAAACAATATAAAGCGTATTTTTTAGATTAGAGTCTTTTAAGCACTTGCAAGTCGGTTACAGGAAAAGTATAGTAATGAAATTACAAAGAAATGAGAAGAGATAGAAATATGACGTCAAAGAACAAATTATGAATCGTCCTAAAATCCAACTTTTGGATAATGGATATTGCTATAATCATACTTCATTTTTTCGAGAAAATTAGCAAAAACCTCCTCAAAAACACTAACTTTTAACTAATTTACAGCTAAAAGGTAATTAGAACTAATTACTTAAAAGATATGACAACACCATTCAATAGGAAATTTTCTCACCTTTCGAATGGAACTGAAAAATTTAAAATACAAAGTATACTTTTAAAGTTAGAGGTATTTTGAGACAAATAAGTTTTTTAAACAAAAAGTTCAATAACTCTGCAACGGTTGAGATTTGATGGTGTGTGTAGAACAATTTTTTTTTCTCCAAATATGGCAGTCTATCACCACCCGAGAGATTCTCAACCATGAACCAAACACCCTGTATATGCTTATTTCTTTATTTAGGGAATTTAGGGGTAGGGGTAGCTTAAAATTTTTTGACATTTTATTCATGCAATGAATTTCTATCCTATAGGTATGTTCTAGAAAATTTCAGACGCTAGTAAATTATATCGATTTGCAAAATATACTAATTCATTTGGATGGCAATTTTGGAAATAAACAAATTTCTATACGGAATATTGAGAATACTACAAATACTAAGAAGATTAGGTGTCCAAAAACTTCGAACGTTATTTTTCACCTACTTATACAACACAGTACAACAAATTTAATCGCATTTATCGATTTATTGATTCACAAAGTTTCAAAAAATTAAAAAAAAGGTATTTTGAAAAAAAAAGTATTTATTTATTAAAATTTTCGTTTTTATCCCAAAATTCACATTCAAATATAATTGAGTGTTTGGGAAAATTATATAATCCGCCATTGTCTAAAACTTTCTGGAACTGATCTAAGTGGTAAAAATTCATTGTATAGAGAGACCCTTATATCGCCTGCAAAAATATATGGATAAATAGTATCTTCAGCAAAGTTACTTCAAATTAACTGCTAAATATGGATAAAAAAGAAAACAATTTGTCTATTACTATGCTATATTTCACCCTAAGGAGGAAAATTGGGTAAACACCAAAATTTCTCACCAGGGCGAATTTTTCTGGTAATACCAGTCTTTGCACTTGAAGGGCACAAATCCTTATTTGTTACACACACACAGGGTGCGTTTCGGCTTCGCCTCATCAGAAACCGACACTAACTTTTTGTCGGATTAGATTAGCGCCGGCTTGACGCAAATCCCTTCAAAACTAAAACACACTTTGTGTTTCAATTGAACGACTGATCAAACGTGATGTCTCGTCCGAGCAGAAGTTCTGTTGATGCCGTAGCTTTAAGGGATTTGCGTCAAGCCGGCGCTAGTCTATTCCGACAAAAAGTTAGTGTCGGTTTCTGATGAGGCGAAGCCGAAACGCACCCTGTGTAACAATTTGTCTATTGTGCGATGCCAATTGAAATATTTTAAACCACTCAAAATTAATTTTTTAAACTATCTATTCAATTATCATTCCTATGAGTTTGATATGTTTGATGAGGTTCTTCCAATCGTCAAACTACACAACTTTTGTTAAAGCATGTTTTTCCATATCTCGAGTAGTGTCAACGATATTGGACATTTTTTGAAAAACAGTAGATCTGATGATTTCTTCTGGAAAGATATGTACATCCTGAAAAGATAAATAATTTTCTTGGACATACTGAAGATCTACTTACGACATTTAGAAAGTTTTAACGGGGCATTTACTAACTAACTTTCAGAGTATTGCAAATGGAGGTTTAAAATTTTCAGTGAAAATAGGTTATTTAATATTTCTGAATTTCTTGTGTTTTTCATTAAAAACAAATGTAGCGAATATCTCACTTCAAGGGGGATAAATCACTAAAACTATGTTATCAAAATGAAGGTCTTGAATCGTCATAAAACATCTCAGAAAGACATAATTATTGTACACTTTACCGTTTTTGCTCTAACAAGTTATCGCGCGTTCTTGGCGAAAAAAAACCACTCTGTTCTGGTTTGAGTCTTCTTCAGGGTTCTATCGAAACTTAATGCATCTTCCGTAACAACCATTCGAAGCATTCCGATTTAAATTAATTAAAATTCAAATTAATTGTTTAAGAGAGTCTATTATCTTCCATTTATGAACACTGGACTAGGCTATTTAAATAAGTCAATCATTTGTTTAGGTTTCAGTGATTTTCAATTATCTAGAGAAGCATGGTTATTTGTAAAAGTACAAATTACCGTGCGCTCACATAGTATTTTAAATTTCAATATAAATCAATTCTAATGCAATCGTAGTTCACTGGTGGGACAACACATCGACCCAATTAAGAAATTCGAATGTCAAAGTTTTCGCTGGGATGATCGTAGTAGCCTAGAAAAAAAAATGCTTGCCCCAATTCTCATGATTTTCGAAGTTGATTTCGCATGCGATTTTTGACACTCACTCACTCAGTCTCAGAAACCCCCTGGAATCAATCCGCACATGTCATTGCCCTTTCCTAAACGGAATTCGCTTCCCAGAACACTGCGCCTTCAAAGAGGACACAAAAAAAAACAATAAAAACCCGTATCTTTCGCAACTTTCCCAGCGCCAATATTTAACCTTCGTTCTATCTCCGAAAAAAATTTACGTCACCCATTCGCAGCAATCCTGTTTTTCGGCACACGTCAGTCATCCGAGCGGCAGGCAAGCAAAAAATAACTCAGGCACACACACACACACACCAACACAAGCGCACTCGCTTCTTAGAACGAACCGCGTAAACCGCACACACACCTCAGAATCTAGGTCAACTTCCCTTCAAACCTTGTCACCCCCACCGCGTGTCACGTTCCCCGAGCAGGACAAACCAAAACACACCACACCAGAGAGTTCAAAGACCCGGAACATTGGAATACCGTCACACCAGTACAACTAGGTACGTCTGCCATCGTCATCGTCATCGCCAATCGTCAGTGCCCTCGGTTTGATGAGCGATTTTTTCAGTCAGATCATCCAAGTAATCAGTGCTTTTGCTACTGGTTGACGGTGGGCGCAATATTCGTTGCCGGGATGGGTGCGAGAGTGGGACAACTAAAGGGCAGTGATGATGCTGATGATGATAATGATGGAACCGAACCGAGTTCAGTGACACATGCGCACAATTTTCCAGGCCTCCTCGATCGACCACCGAAAGCGCATAGGAATGATAGAGAGAGACAGAGAGGGTACTGTGTGTTGCAACATGCAACCAACACCCGTGTTTCGGTTCACAGGCCTGCTACGACGGTTTACTGCTCTCCGGTGAGAGGTGAAAGTGGGCTGCTGCTGGCTGACTGGCTGGTAGACACAGGCAAGGAATGAGCCTTTTTATGTGGTGTAAGTGCGCGATCGCATCTCGCATTCTCGCACCGTCATCATCATCATCATCATCACTGCTGCCGGTGAGTGAGTCGATTCTTCTTTCTATTTTTCATCGGGGTTCTACCTTTTTTTTACATTTTATTTTGTTGCATATCGGCGTGTATCATCGGCATCGCGCGAAAGATCATTGTACGCGCGCGAGCACAGCACATTCACGAAACTGGGGAGCTAGCGCCGGAATCGAGAAAAGTCATTGCACTCTCCTGACATCGAATACTACCAGAGCAATCCCCGGGCAACAAGCAAACCGGAGCAGCACAGCCGGGAAAATTGTGTGGAACGGGGGGGCGTGCGTAGCAAACGGACGCGGACGGAATGAGGGAACGAGATCTGGTTCGTCTTTCTTTCCAGATTCTTCTGGGGCATTGTAACAAACGATCGAAGCAGCATGTCTCGGCGAGACGATGCGAGAGCGAGAATGAGCGGAAGAGTGAGATTTAACCTATAATTGTTTGTTTCACCTATTTTCGAGTGGTTTATTTTTGGGCAAAACATTTGCGCGCAGTCATCGTGGTTGGGTTGGGCTGGGTTGGGGGAGGGATGGGGAAATTAAGGCTACGTGAAACGAGGGATACGATACAAATTGGTGTGGTAAACGTGTGTGTATTGCGTTCGCTTTGGATTTGTGGAGTACGTTTCTATTCGCTTTGTTCGGAAGGCTACTTTGATTGAGTCATAACGCATTTGATTATTTGGGTTGCCTGGGCGGTTGATGAACCTTCCTACCAGTCTAAATTCCACAGCCTGCTGTGTGCTGTGACTGACAGTTTTGTATGTTTTGTTGGTTGACGAGTTTCTGGGCACCGAGGGGTGATTCACGGTGCCTCAGGTGATTGAACTCTGCGTTTTTACGTTTCACTGTTTTTTTTCGTCTGTTTTGCTTCGATTGTTTACAAGATTTGCTGTTTGTAAATTTCCAGTTTTTTCCTTTGTTTGACGGAGGTGTGATACGTTCATTAGAAGCATTTCGGGGTAAACAGGCGCATGATCGATGAGTGGAATGAGTATAATTTCTTGCGAATTGTTGTTATTAAAAACTCAAACAAGTTTCTCAAATAGCGAACGTTCTAAATCAGCATTCCTTGGCTCGGCGGAACAGCCGATTTTAGATACCAGACTGCACCAGGGAAACCATTATGAAACAACCCGGTCGTGTCCGTTTCACCCATTTCGGTTTGTAAATGTGTCTTTGACGTGAATTCATTGCTGGCCAAGTGACACAACAGTTACAAGTCAATAGCCTCTGACTCCAGCTAGTTTATACCGCCTTCTCTGTCACACACACGCATATGCTCATTTGTGCCAACTACTCGCTCCCTAGGTACACAGACGGTTGTCGATAGAAACCCACAGCCCACTACGTTAATCTCCTGCCCGACCAGCTGACAACTTCTTCACAGTAGAAGTTCCTTCTCGCATTCCAAGCTCTCCTCCAACCTATCAATCCCGCCAGTAATACCCACGTGACTCGCACGACAGGGATTTCAAAACCATTCGATCCTTCCACCCCCGCCCTGAAAGTTAAACCAGTCAACCAACCCAACCAATCTAGAAAAGTCTCATTATCTATACTATAACCTAGTATAACTATCTTCCTCGCCCCTAACATTCCCCAGCCCCATCACGTTTTCAACCAAACAAAAGCAAACCTAAAAAAATGAAAAACAAAGTGCACCAGCTACGTGCGGAACGTTCCACTGAGCCATGGCTTGCTGCTTTGCCTGCTTGCTTGCTTGCTTGCGAAACCTCATTGAAGGTTCATTGCACCTTCGAACTAGTTATACACACTCAACCCAAAACAGAGAATGCGATAGGGTGTGAGCGGGACAGCAAACGCCACCCTCTTTCGTGCCTGTGTTGGTGATATTGAAGTTTTCCACCTCGCTGTTCGAGGATAGTGTGTTGGTGTGGTACACAGCACTGGTTGTCCCGCTCTAGCCAACGAGGCAACGAATGACGCACGACTATTACTACCATTATAGAAAGGGTCGCTCTGACCGAATATTTATAGCTGTTGATGTGTACAACTATAGCATTGACACATTAACAGCTCATAGACCTTTGGGTGAACCCTCGCAGTCGCGGGTGTCGTGTTTTTTTCTGTGTGACAAGTTTCGGTTTTTTTCCAATTGGAAATAAACTTACCCGAAAAAGTTAAAAATCTTATATAATAATATTAGTATCGAGAAGCCACCATAACAAAGAACTTAATTAACATCATGAGCGAATATTCTGCATTTAAAATCCAACCCGACGTTGAAAAAAAAATATTTCAACTCGCGACTCAGTTTATTGCCATCAGTAACCTATATGTAAGGTTGATGACCTAAATTGCTCGATTTGTACACTTCTCGTTTTGCCTGTCCTCTTTGCGCTAGAACAGTCAGTCAGCGCCTACTATCTCACAACCACCACCCATCGCGATCGGTTCCGATGATCGGCTGTGTGTACACACAGCGTTGCATGGCCTCCTGCGACCGTACTCGCGCAACAGTCGCTCTCACTCGCTCGCCAGTGCCGTATGGCGAAACGCGTACAAGGCTAACTACGCGATGGATGGATGGTTGGATGGTGTAGCCTCTCACAAAGTGAACGGCTGCTGCTACTACCCATACCACAGTAACAGCAACCCATCCCTCTCTAACTCTGATTCCTCTGTATATGTAACTCAGACGTTTACCAGAGCGAGACAGCCTCAACGCAGTTCTTACTATTCTTGATAGGTTCTTGACTGCAACCGAACCATCCTACCACCCACCCAGAGCCCCATCATTAGCTAAACCAGCTCGCCACCGTCATCGTCATCGTCGTCGTCGTTCGTTCGTTAATTGCCTGCTACTGGGGCTGCACACACTTGCTTGCTCGCGCCACACCACCACGGTAAGGTAAGCTACAAGAAGGGGGGCGGGAAAAGAAAACGACGAACGCAGAAACAGGGCCGAGAAGCAAAACAGAAAACGAAGGCAATGAAATATGCTTCACAGAACACAGAGCATAGGGCATTAAACCTATCATCAGCGCCTGCTTAGGGCGATGAACGTGGTTAGCGATGATCGCGGTTTAGATTACAACGTTGTTCTCGTTGGGGGTAGGATCCTTAGTGGGAATGAGTGGAATATTTTAGAAGAAAAAAATCGGTGCAATGTAGGTTGTAGTCAACGTTTCGATTCGAGTGGGATACTTTTTCAAGATTTTAATGTTATCTTAGAAAGCTAATAACGGAAGCGAAGAATGAAGAAAACATTGGTTTTGGCTATTTAAAAATGTCTATATTGGATTATCGGGACTATCATTTTCAAGGTGTACTAGGTGGTTAAAAAATACGAAAATAGAAAAAAAAACCGTAACTGTTATGTTTTATATTCCTATTTCAGAAGTGACTTACATCGACTATTCAGTAATACTACAGTAAAAGTTCTACCTAGAGAAACAGTTTCCAAAGTTTGGGCACATGCCCTTCTTTAAAATAATCATAATCTTATTAAACGAATAGGGTGCCTCAGTCTAGTCGAGGTAATGTTAGAACCACTGAACCAAATGTACAGGGGTCTTTTAAACAATATATATTAATTCAACCGCAATATTTTGAATTACCCGGAAACAAGAGGTGGGATATTTATGGTGATTTTTTCGACTACTTGAACTTCAGACGAGGCATCGGTTTTTTACTAATTCTTAAATAATAGGACATACATATATTTTTTGAAAATTTGATATCACCTATTTCGCAGCTAAAACACCATGCGTCCCCAAGAGAATGTACAATACGGAGACGCATGGTATTTCAGTACTTTATTAGAAACTGAAATTTTAAATTGAAGCAACTCGTTACCAATCTGAACCAAAGAATTCAAAAAATGAAAATGTCGAACATGATTTGACATTTAATTTAACCAATAAATTCGAAAATAGAACATTTGAACCTGATTTTAACCAGAAATTTTAATAATTACAGTTTCCCTTCAATAAGGCTATAACCAGTGGCCGAAACGTCGGGCAGTATAAATCACCCGTTCTAATTAATCAGACCGCAAAAGCCGAAAATCCTATAAATTAATATTTAACATTTTCGAACCCAGCTATTTCAACAGTGAAAACCTCGAACCAGAAAATTTGAAGTATTCGAACCTGAAAACTTAAATTTTCGAAAACCTACTTTAGGTTCGAAAATTTCCAAGAAGAATAACTCAAAACCGAAACCGGGAATTTTGAAAACGGAAAACTTAGATCCAACCGGAGCTCGAAAGTTAAAAAAAGAAAAAATCGAGCCCGAAAATTTTAGGAATGCACCTGAACCCAAAATTTTTTATTGAATCGGACCGACCTGAACCAGAACTCGAGAACTTTAAATTGGAAGTCCAAAGCAGCACATGACAACTTAATATTAGAAATAACCCGAGAAATTAACAAATGGTAAAACCGAACCAAATCCGAATCCAACATTCCAATGTTTGCTGGACCCGAAGGAATGAATTTCAAAAAAAATGAACTACCGCATAAAATTAAAATATTTAAATGCCCGGGTCAATTTCATACTTTGGAATATAAAACAGTTTAAAAATCCGACCACAGAATCTAAATATTGGGAGACAAGAAAATTTAAAATAAAGAAAAACCGATCCCTACTTGAATTCTGAAAGATCTAAATCTAGAAAAAATCCAAACCAAAGAATTTAAAAAATGGGTGACTCGAATCCGACAATTTGGAAAACCCGAGCCCGAAAATTATTAAAAAATATGGAAAACCCGACCCAAACCCATGAATTTAAGAAACAAAATTCCAAATCTGATTCGAATCCAAGAATTTTAAAAATGGAAAAATTTTAAAAACTCAAGCCCGAAATTTCTAATTGGCATAAAACCAACAAAATTTGACAAAATTAAAAAAAAATCGCAAAATTTAGAAAATTTAAAGTTTTTTACGAAATTCACCAAATTTTACAAAATTATGCAAAACTTATCAAATTTTCAAAAGCTAACAAACTTTTTACAAAATTCACGAAATTTAAGAAAATTTCACAAGATTCATAAAACTTTAATTTTTCTTCAAAATTTACACAATCTCACAAAAACTTCGAAGTTCGAAAAATTTCTCGAATTTTCACCAACATTCCAAAGTTTAGCAAAAACCAACAAATTTCACACATTTTACGAAATTCACAAAATTTTACGAAAATTACAAAAATCACGCCATTTCACAAAATGCATAAAATTTCAAGATATTCACAAGTTTTCAAAAATCACAAAATTGTTCGAAAGTTACAAAATTTTACGAATTTTGCGATAGTAACAAAATTATGCAAAATCTACAAAACTTACAAAATTGCCCAAAAATCACGAAATTCGCAATATTTTACAAAATTCTACATAATTTCACAAAAATCATAAATTTTTGCAAAATTTGCAATGTTTCACAAAATTCACAACATTTTACCATCATTTCGCGAAATTTCTCAAAACTCGCGAAATTTTACAAAATTTCACAAAATTCTCAAAAATAACAAAATTTAAAAAAATTTTAAAGTTCCACGTTAATTACAAAAATTACCGACATTCACAAGATTTTAGAAAATTCATAAAATTTTCAAGATATCAAACCTCACAAAAATCATGCATTCACAAGATTTTACAAAGTTCAAACAATTTCACAAATTTTCACCAAAATTTCTAATTTTCACCAAAATAAACAAATTTCACATAACTCATTAAATTTCACGAAATTCACAATTTACTATTTTTTGCAAATTTTACGAAATTCAAAAAAAAAATACAAAATTTCACAAAATTATAAAATTTAAAAAAAAATGCATTTCACAAAATTTCACGAAATTCACAAAAAAAATCAAAAATAAAATTTTTCAAAAATTACAAAATTTTACGAAATTTACAAAATCATGCAAAATTTGCAAAAATTCTCAAACTTCACACATTTTTACGAAATTTACAATATTTTAAAATATTTTTTGAGCTGTAGCAGATGAATCAAGTTAAATTCGAGTAAACCCTTTCTGGAGCATACTTTTCTCGTCTAAAAGATGCAAAGTATGTAAAAATTAAAAAAAAACTTTTTTTTAAAATTCACTGGAGTTCTGCCTTAAGAGAAATTTATGGGGGGACCCAGGGCTGTTAAGACAGTGGGGGTAATTCGGACCCCTTGATTTATTAGAAAATCATAAGACTTTCTGACTGTCGTTCATATTCGTGGAACCGCTATCATAAAACATTAATTTAGACAGCTCAATCAAATTCTTTGGTTTATTTGAGAAAGGAGATACAACGTGTTTCATTTTTCTGCAATCCTCAAAAGAAAAATCATTATAACGCTAAAACCGTGATTAAAACAACAATTAAAGCTGGAAAAAATAACAAGTAGGTGTTTTTGAAAGCTTGAGGCTCCCATTTCATGGAATGACTTTTTTTGGGGTGCAAACACATATTTTAAAGACGCTTACCAGTTTTGTGCGAAATGAGCATACGGGGGTATTCGGACCCCCTATTCCATCATACACCATTCAGCGGCTTGCACACGCCACAGCAAAAAAATACAAGGTACGTTAATCGATATCTGGGATCAACCAGATTAAGTTTTTGTAACTTGTAGTTTTTGTGAAATTTTTTAGGTTCTTAAGGAGTTTCTCTAATAAATTTTTCATAAGTAAACATTGAAAAAAGTGAATAATGACCCGAATCCTACATTTCAATATTTGCCGGAACCGAAGGCTTGAATTAAAAAAAAAAAATTAATAATCTCCCGCAAAACATTTAAATAATTAAATGCCCTACTGATTTTATACTTTAGAACATGAAAACAGTTTAATATTCCGATCTCATAATCTAAATATTGGGAGACAAGAAAATTTAAAATAAGATCCCTACTTGAATTCTGAAGGATCTGAATCTAGAAAAAAAAATCCGAGCCAAAGAACTTCAAAAATGGATAACTCGAATCCGACAATTTGTGAAATCGTATTTTTTTTTGAAAGGGCGATTTGCTTAGGTAGGTCCGTCTAGGGACTATAGAAGAAAATTTTAACAGCTTCTGTTAATTAAAAAGACAGGAAAAAATTTGTCCCGATTTTGTCAGTATCCCCAGATTGCTAGCCTAAAATAAACAAAGGGGCTGATAAAAACGGGACTTAGCTGTATTAACAAAATTTCACGATATTCACAAAATTTTACAAAATTTCACTAATTTTACACAATTTGGCAAAAATCACAAAATTCACATTTAACAAATTTCACAAAATTTGACGAAATTCTCAAAATTTTACAAAATTTTGGAATATTACAAAATTTCACAAAAAAATCAAAATTTCACGACAGTTATAAAAATTTACAAAAATCACCAAATTTCACAATATTCAGAAAATTTTACAAAATTTACAAAATTTCACCAAATTTACAAAATATTTTAAAAATAAAAAAAAATCAAATATTAATTTTTTTTACGAAATTTACAAAATATTGCTAAATTTACAAAAGCTCATAAAAATCATTAAATTCACAAATTTTTATGAAATTTACAATGTTTTTCAAAATTAACAAAATTTAATAATATTCACAATATTAAAAAAAATACAAAATTTCACAAATTTTTACGAAATTTGCAAAGTTTTTCGTAATTAACTAAATTTCACGAAAGTAACAAACAAAAAATAGAAATCCCAAATCATCACACGGAAAACTCGAATACAAACATTTTAAAGATCAGAGCCCTAAAATTTCGAAATACAAAAATTTCAAAAGGAACTCGAACCCGAGAATAAAAAATTCGACCCGAAAATTGGAAACCAGATCTTCGAGCCCGGTGCCTCATTTCTGAAAATAAAATTCCATGGTTTTGCAAGTTTAACCCGAAGACCCTAAGGTTAAAACCTCTATAATCAAAATAAAAAATAAAAAAATAAAATAAAAAAATCAGAAGTAATTTTCTCATCAACAGAAACATCGTCAATCTGAAATTAAGGGAAAACTTCGTAATATATCAAATATTATATTGACTGAATTCTACACGTTTGAAAAATAGGAATCATAATTTGGAAAATTTGGAAATGTTTGAATGTTTGAAAATTTGGAAATGTTTGTCTAATAAGTACGGGAAATCCGAACTGGTTTGCGAACAAGGGGTAGAAACTTCACTCACACACAATGTTCCAAAAATCAATGATTCGTTGGGGAGATTGCTGAAAAACTAAATTTCATATTCAACACACCTGTGTTTGAGTTTAAACATTGCCAGGGCCATCCTTTGCCACAGTTCGCTCTGTGTGTGTGTGATAATCAGCAGCGGGAAAATTCTAGGGCATTTCAATGTATTAAATGAGAGCATGTACGAGAATCTCAGAGTAATGTTCTACTAAACGCAGCTATGTAGATCGATAAGGGGCCGTTCACACACCACGTGAACAAAAAAAACTTCATTTTTGACCCCCTCCTACCCCTCCGTGGACAATATCTGTACCCCTAACGACCCCTGCGATGTCCACGAGGACTTTCCAATTTTTTTTTTCATTTCATAAAAATGGGTTTTCCGAAAATATTTCCAATGTGTTAGGCTACTATGATGCAGAAGAACTTAATGAAAATCGTTCAAAATTCAACTACAGAGTGTCATACACTTATTTAGTTTTTTGTGAAATTTACATGGAAATATCTCTTTTCTGGACGACTTCATATTTTCGTTTAAAAGATACATCGTAATAACACAAAATGGAAGCAACCTATGGATTCTTGAATTGAATCGCGATTTCAACCGTAAGCTTTCAAATCCAAAATTAGTGAGATTTGACCAAGATACAAAAAATTTAATCAAGTGATTTAGACAGAAAAAAATTATCTCGGACTTTTTTGTGCTATTTCCTCTGATTTTTTGATGATAGTGCCATCGATGTTTTCAATTTCCACAGAGACAGGCACACTCATACATTATTCAAGTTTTTTTTCAAAATGTTGAAATAGACAAAGTGTTTATAACACAGTTTGTTTATTTCAAAATTTTGAAAAAAATAACTTGAAGGTAAGCTCACACCAATGACAATACAAATTTGTTTCAATATCTTGTAAAAGACAAAAATATAACGAAAAGCCCACGTAGACATTTTCCATGCCCCCACCCCCTCCCTATGGACAAGCGTGTATTTTCTCGTGATCCCTATCCACCCCTAAATGGTCCACGTGGTATATGGATGGCCCCTTAAATATGTTGTGCTTCACAATCGTCCTTAATATTCGGTGACTTGCATTAATGATATATGTTCTTCGTCCCAGTCAATTTAATCGACCTCTACGAACGAAGATGGTTATGACTTTAATAGGCAACAATATATTGTACGAGTTATCCATTGTTGCTGCTACTGCAGTGGAGGTGATCTAATTAGTAGTAGAAGTTGTAGAACGGCAAATTTTGGAAAAGTTTGCTAAAGACATGTAAGCTCTATCTGTCATACTTTTTATTTTACAACAAATTTGAAGTCGGAGCTGGGTGTTTCTTCGAAATACAGTTTTATTCCAATAACTTTTGCTGTATTCATTTAAAACTGAAGTAGTATTCAGACAACTTTAAGATTGTTTCAAGGTGAATTAATTTGTTTCATGGCACCATATATCCAACTATTTCCGTTGAAAAGTTATGAGCACTTTTTCGCCAAAAATAGGGTTGTTTGGAATAACAATATCACTCATTTGGGGCAAATAAAAGATAATTCTTTTTGAACTATAAATAAGGTCATGATTAGAGTTATAATTGAGAAAAAAAATGGCGAATGATATTTTTTTTAAATTTCATAATATTTATTTTAAAAAAATCTTTTTTTGAAATATTAAGTACTTATATCTTCTGAACAATAAAAGCTAGTGTTTTGATGTATTAGAAGAAAATGTTCGCCTTCAAAAACCCTGAAAAACATCTGAAGGATAGGTTGGAAAAAATGAAAACTGAAAAAATTATATAAAAAAATTGGTTTATCAGGAATTGACTCTTTGTAATATGTATAAATTACTTTCACGGTGAATAATATAAAAAATGTAGTTTGTTTTCTGAGCACTTTACAATACTTTTCTATTATTTTAAATAGTGAGTAGGGAGGTTCTAATTTTTTTTTTTAAATCAGAAAATTTACTTTTTGATGGTTCGAGATAGAGTTTCGCTCTCTTCCAAAAAATTGAAGAAAATGAAATTTTAAAAAAACTTTGTCGAAGACACTGAAACTCTATGTCGTGTACTTTTCATTTTACAACAAATTTTCCAAAAAATTAAGGGTGTTTCTTAAAAAAATGATTTTCTTTGTCTACCTTTTGCAGTTTTGATTTTTCATTAAGATCGCTTTGGAAATACTTTCAGATATTTTGAAGGAGAACAATTTGTCTTAATATATTGAACCTCTAGTTGCACTCGTTAGAAAGCTACATATACTTTGTACTAAAAATAAACTGTTTTTTAGTAAATTTTGCAAGATACAAAAAATATCGTATTTGCCATTTTTTTGGTGATCTATACTACAAAGCATGCTATTTCATATGAAAGCAACGGTATTTAATGTTCAGTGCCCGAATCGAAGATAACTCTATTTAAAAAAATTGTATTTTTTATATAAAAGTTCTTATAACTTTAAAACGAAAAAAGTTAAGTAATTGGTTTTTTAAAGCAAATTATGCGCCCTAAAACAATCTTCAAGTTGTCCAAAGGGTACTTTAGCGTAAAATAAAAACTTCAAAAGTTATAGAAATAAAACCGTTTTTTAGGGAACACCCTAAAGCTTACATTTGAATTTCTCGTGCAATGCAAAGTATAAAAGCCAGAGCTTGCATATCTTCTGCAAAATTGTCTAAAATGTGTTGCTCTACAACTTCATCGAAGACAGTAAAGCTCCATCTCAAACCGGTAAAAAGTTCTATTTCAAATATTGCTAAATTTAGAACCACCCTAGCACCGGTTTAAACAAAAAGAAGGGCTTAGCAAAGTACAACAACTTTGCCCAACATATTGTAAGGCTAAGCCATTTAATTTTAGCAAAAAGTTAAAATTCCTGCTAAATTCCCATCCTGGATCACTGTGCAATTTTTGGTCGAGTTAGAAGATTTCAAAAATCCGAGCTCGAGTAAAATCGATCTCGGACCTTATTATAGGAGAAACATTTTAAAAACCCTGACCCCATAATCTAAATATTGAGAGACGAGAAAATTTAAAATAATGAAAACCGATCCCGACTTGAATTCTGAAGAATTCAAAACTAGAAAAAAATCCGAACCCAAAAATGTCAAAAGTGGACAACTCGAATCCGACAATTTGGGAAACCCGAAAACGAAAATTAATAAAAATATATAGAGAACCAAACCGATGAATTTAGGAAACAAAAATTTCAAGTCTGATTCGAATCTAAAAAATTTAAAAACGGAAAGCGCGAATTTAAACATCCAAGCCCCAAATTTAAACGAATTTAAACATCCAAGCTAGCCAAATTTTACAAAATTACAAATTCACGAAATTTCACAAATAAATTTCTCAAAAGTTGTTCACATAATTCAAAAGAATTCACGTCATTTATACAATTTAAAATAATTACCAAATTCTACAAAAATACACGAAATTCATCAAATTTTCAAAATATCACGATATTCGAAAAATTTAAAAAAATTGAAGCATTTACAAAGTCTCACGAAAATTATATAATTTCGTGAAAAAAATTTAAAAAATTACAAAATTTCACAAAAACCAACAAATTTTACACAATTCATAAAATTTCACGGAATCCACAAAATTTAACAAAATTCCCAAAATGTCTGAAAAATAACAAAATTTTACAAAAATCATAAAAACGTCAAATTTTGCAAAATATAAAAAATTCACAAAATTTTACAAAATTTCATAAAACTCACAAAAATTTTTAAAAATTATAAAAAAATTACGAATTGCATAATTCGTAAAAAAAATTATACGAAATTTACTAAATTTACAAATTTTCTCCAAATTCACAAAATTCTACGAAATTTTACAAAATTAACAATAGTTATATAATATCACAAAAATAAATTACAAAAATATTTATTATATATCATAAAAAGAATTTTTAAATTTCACGAAAATTACAAAAAATAACAAAAATTCCCGATAATTGTACAAAATTTCAAATTCACAAAACTTTAAGATTCTACAAAACTTACAAAATTTCACAAAAAGCACAGAGTTCGAAAAATTTGAAAATTTTTCCAAATTTCACAAATATTCACAGAATTTATCAAATTTCACATAATTCACAAAACTTCACGAAAACCACAAAATTTCACAAAACCCCAAACTTTTGTGAAAATCACAAAAACTTTACAAAATCACAAAATTTTACGAAATTCGTCAAATTACGCAAAATTTTCTTAACGAAATTCGCAATCAAAATGTATAATATTTTACAAAATTAGTAACATTTCATATTTTTCACAAAATTCATAAAATTTATAATTTTTTACAAAATTTTACGATTTTCTAAAACTTTTAGAAATTAAGAAAAAACTCACAAACATTACAAAATTTCATAAAAATTTCAAGAAAATACTAAAATTTTACAAGATTTCTCAAAATTTCACAAATATAATCAATGTTTATGAAATTTACAAGATTAGAAAAAATTTGCCAAATTTACAATAATATACGAAATTGATAAAAATACACGATTTTCGGAAAATTTTACAAATATTTCACAAATCACAAATTTTTACTAAATTCACACAATTTCACGATATTCTGAAAATTCAAAAAAATTAACAAACAACACAAAATTTTACAAAAATTTCAAATTTTTTCACGCATCCAATAGTCCAAACGTTCAGGCATCCAAAAATAGAAAAATCAACAAACCCACGAGTACGAGAATCGTAAAATCCAAGAATCTGATAATCCAAGAAACCGGGATTAAGAAATCAAAAAATCCAAGAATGCAATAATCTGAGAAATCGAGTATCCAGAAATCCAAGAAGCAAAGATTCTAAATATCGAGGAATCTATGAATACGAGGAATCAAGAATCCGAGAGGGACAATCCGCGAAAGCAGCAATCCGAGAACCTAAAAATCCGAGAGCCGCACAATCCAAACATCCAAGAGTCCTAGAATATGGGCATCCGAGAATTTATGCATCCAATCCAATTGACGAATCCAAGAATCCAAACATTGTATTATTCGAAAATTGGAGTATTTTATATTGGAGTATATTAAAAATTCGAATATTTGAAAATTTCAATATGTGAAGACATGAAAATTTGAAATTTTGGGAAGTCGAAAATTTAAAAATTCATGACTTCCAAAATTCAAAAATGACAGAATTCAAAAATTCGAAAATTCAAAAATTCGAATATTTGAAAATCCGAAAATTCTAGAATGGAGAACTAAAGGATTTTAAAGTTGAAATATTCAAAAAAAATTTAACATTAAAATTCGGAAATTCGAAACTCCAAAAATTCTAAAATGCAAAAACTTTAGGATTCAAAAATTTAAAAATTCGATATTTCGAAAATTTTGCAGCTCAAAAATTTGAAAATCGACGATTTAAAATTTGAGAATCGATTTTAAATTACGGAAATTCGTACTATAAATCCGAAAACCTGAGAATTTCATCCGAAAATTCGAGAATTTCTGAATTCAAAGATTCTGAAGTTAAAATATTCGACAATTTTAATGCTCGAAAATTTCAGAATTTAAGAATTCAAATACTCGAAAGTTTAAGGTTCGAAAATTCAAAAATTCGGAAATCCAAAAATTCTAAATTTGAAGCTTCGCGAATTCGAAAATTTAAGTATTCGAATATTCAAATAAGCGAAAAATTTAGTTCGAAAATTAGAAAAATCGAAAATTTGAATAAAAAGTTCGAGGGTTAAACAATTTTAAAATACGGCATATCAAAGATTTGACGACTCAAAAATTCGAAAATTGTCAATTCCAAATTTTGGAAATTTGTTCAAAAATTCGAAGTTTCGGAAACATATTCGAAAATTCAAAAATTCGAAGAAGTGAAATATCAAAAATCGATGATTCATACGACACTTCGAAAATATGACAATTCAATAATTGAAAGCTTGAAAATACGAGAATTCATTAATTTGGAAATAGTTATTTGAAAATTGAAAATGATAAATGGAAAAAGGAAGATAGAAAATTGGAAAATGGAACTAGTGGAAAATGTAAAAATTTGTAAAATGTGGAATATTTGGAATATGTGGAAAATGTGGAAAATACGAAAGCATGGAAAATGGGGAAAATGTGGAAAATGTAGACAATGTGTAAAATATGGAAAATGTGTAAAATATGGAAAATGTGGAAATTGTGGAAAATGTGAAAAATAGGGAAAATGTAAAAAATGTGGAAAATGTAGAAAACGTGGAAAAAGTTGAAATTGTGGAAAATGTGGAAAGTGGAAAATGTAGAAAATGTGGAAAATGTGGAAAATAGAAAAACATGGAAAATGTGGAAAATTGGAAAATGGAGAAAATGTGGAAAATGTGGAAGATATGGAAAATGTGGAAAATATGGAAAATGTGTAAAATATGGAAAATGTGGAAATTGTGGAAAATGTGAAAAATAGGGAAAATGTAAAAAATGTGGAAAATGTAGAAAACGTGGAAAAAGTTGAAATTGTGGAAAATGTGGAAAGTGGAAAATGTAGAAAATGTGGAAAATGTGGAAAATAGAAAAACATTGAAAATGTGGAAAATTGGAAAATGGAGAAAATGTGGAAAATATGGAAAATGTGGAAAATATGGAAAATGTGGAAATTGTGGAAAATGTGAAAAATAGGAAAATAGAGAAAATGTAAAAAATGTAAAAAATGTGGAAAATGTAGAAAATGTGGAAAATGTGGAAAAAGTTGAAATTGTGGAAAATGTGGAAAGTGGAAAATGTAGAAAATGTGGAAAATGGGGAAAATGAGGAGAATGAGAAAAACGTAAAAAATGTGGAAAATAGGAAACCATGGAAAATGTGGAAAATGTGGAAAATATGGAAAATGTGGAAAATAGAAAAACATGGAAAATGTGGAAAATTGGAAAATGGAGAAAATGTGGAAAATGTGGAAAATATGGAAAATATGGAAAATGTGGACAATGTGGAAAATGCGGAAAATGAGGAAAATGTGGAGAATGGGAAAAATGTTAAAAATCTGGAAAATGGAAAACGGAGAACGTAAAAACGGAAAATGGAAAATGGGAAAATGGGTAAAAGATAAAATGGAAAAAGGCAAAAGGGAAAGAGGAAGGAGGAAAAAGGAAATTTGACGATTTGACAATTTGAAGATTTGAAAATTTTAAAGTACCCGAAGTACTTAACCCAAAAAAATGAGGTAAGAGTTCAGACACCAGATCACAGAGCCCAGAACCCAGAGGCCAGAATCCAGATTCCATAACACAGAATCGCGAGACGAGAGTTCAGAATCCAACGTGAAGAGTGCAGCATCCAGAGTTCAAAGTACAGAATGTAGAGCTGAGAGTCTATTCTCGGCCAGAGTTCCAAGTCCAGAGTCCAGAGCCTAGAGTCCAGAGTCACCAACTCAAAATACTGAGCCCAATGTCCCGAGCTCAGAGCAAAGAGTCCATAGTCTAGAGCGTCCATAGTCTAGAGCACAGAGCCTAGAGATCAGAATCAAGAATCCAGAGACCAGAGTTCTCAACCCAAAATACTGAGATCAGTGTCACGAGTTCAAAGCCCAGAGTCCAGAGCACAGAGCACAGTACAGAATCTAGAGTCAGAGTCCAGAGACGAGAATCCTGAGAGCAGAGTTCAGAGTCCAGAGACCAGAGTCCACAGTCCAGAGTCTAGAGCACAGATCCCAGAGACCAGAATCCAGGGACCAGAGTGCAGAGCCTAAAGTTCAGAGTCCAGAGTCTAGAGTTCAGGTTCCAGAGTGAAGAATCAAGACCCCAGATACCAGAGCCCATGGATCAGAGTCCATAGTGCATACTACAGAAATTCGAGTCCAGCGCCAAGAGTTCATCTTCCAGCGATGAGAGTAAAGAGTCCAGAATCAAAAGTTCAGTGTCCATAGTCTAGAGACCAGTACCCAGAATCCCGAGGGAGGAGCCAAGAGTCCATAATCCAGAATCCTGATTGCAGATTCCAAAATTCAGAATCTAGATTTCAAAGAAAACTCTGAACCCTGACTCGAGCTTGAAAAATTGAAAACCCGACCCAGATGCACGGGATTTTCCAGCTAGAAAACTGATTTTTAAATAGAAATTTTGAATAAGAAAATTAAAAAAAAAGCATGACAAACCTAACTCGACCGAAAAGTTTTAAAGATGGAAAATCCTATCGTTAAGTTATTGTTGATTAATCCGATAGTGAAATATGAATACTCAAGTACAAAAACGATAAAAAGCTATATCCAAAATTTGAGAAACCTAACCCAAACTAGATTCGACGAACCCAAACCCACGAATTTAAATAATGGACCAAAACAAACAAATTTTGTTTTAAGGGTGTACACTAGAGTGACACGAGAAAATATGATTGGGCTTAAATTTAAAACAGATGCAGCTGGTGGGACTGGGAATCCACCAAGGGGTGGGCCGATTGGGTTTTCGAAAATTCGTTATTTTTCTGGGCGGTCTAGGGTATACACGTAAGTAAAAAAATGACTTTTTTGATCAATTCGTTCACGGAAATTTTGTAGATGAAATCTGTTGGACAAACTTTGGCGTTGAAGTACCTTCCTCTTTTAAGAGTACAAAGTTATAGGGTGAAAATGAAGCACATATCAAGATACTCTACCAAATATTTATTTATTAAAGTCGAGCTCCGAATCCAAGAATTTCAAAAATTGAAAGCTAGAATTATAAAATATAAAAAACTGAATCAGAGAATCAAATTTGTAATAACTTGGCACGCTATTCTCTTACTTACTTTCCTTGATCATTCCAGCGTCGTTTGTGTCCGCCAACCTCACTTGAATAAGGATTGTTCTTGATATTTCGTCGGAAACCAAGAATCACAAAACAATCCTAACAACTGTAACATTCAAAAACAAAGTTCCAACTTCCCATGGTCCTTATTAATTCCGTTTCAAAGAACATCCACCTTTGCGAAATCGAACCAAACTTTAATCAACGCTGAAGCGAGTTTCCAAAGAACAGAAAAAAACGATTGTTCAGATTCAATTCGAAACTCCTACCAAAGTTGGCCATGCCGTGCCGTGCCGTTACCGCAGCAACAGTAGCAGCAGCAGCAGGCTAAGGAAAAAAAAATCATTCAATTGGGAACGCTTTCAAGGACACTCAAAACGCACGGTCCGCAAAGTTTTCCAAACGCTGCAACTCCGTCCATTTTCCAGCCACTACCACCACCACCACCACCACATTGTGACGGTGGTATAGCAAAAAAATCCGCAAACCGGTCCGCATCTAAGCATGCGAATGTATGTATGATACTTGTCTTTGCTAGTTAGAGAGCTGTCAGTGTCTCTTGCACTACATACAGCACATGGTATAAGCCATTTGTTGACCAGAATCAGAGAGCATTGACAGTTCTTGACTCGTGTAGAGTTGAGTTGAACTAAAATTGCACACCCTCCTCAACCTCTCCTTTCCGTGACCAACTGCGGCTGGTCCGATCCCAGGACAGGACCGCGGGGGTCACTGTACTAGACAATGCCAAACACACCAACCAGCGAACACGTAAATAAGCGAGCTCGGTTCTATTCCGAACAGTGCAGCTTTCATGTCCTACTCCCCCAGAGAGGGATAATGCACCGTTCTTAATGCGTATACTGACTGTCGTCGCGTAATCGTGTCTGTTTATAGTTCTTAGATGGGAAGACGGCTTGCAATAAACCACATTTTTGTATTGTATTGTTATTAGGCAAAACAAAATTTTGAAGCACATTTTTGGCCCGGTCACTCACTGCACTGATAATAATAAACCAGAGCAGCACGCAGCAGGCGGGAAACCGCATTGTTCACAGTCCCTTCCCTTTTCTGGCGCAGAAAGGAATGAGTATAACGTGCTAAAAATATGAAATGATCGCAGCCAGCGGTGTGACGTGGTTCCTTGATATGTTGAAGCGAGCGCAGGCAAAAAAAAAAACGAAAAACGTGCGCCTGGTTATGCTGCTACTTATTTGCGCGCGACACACAACGACTAGGGTTGGTAGCGAAGAACTTGTTTCTCAGCGCCTACTGGTGCCAAGGTGTTGGTGAACCAAGATGGCAATAATGGTGCGTTCGTTGCCTCGCTGGTTGGTTGGTAGGTATAAAACCAACCTTACCAGCATGTATAGCATGGAGCTCCTGCAGTCAATGACCGATCAATGAAGTTTATCGGCCTTTGAGTTTCTCCACGTTTGGCTTTGTTGCTGCTGCTGCTGCTGCTGGCAGCACGCCGAGGTTCAAGTCGAACCGCGGGCGCGCGAATATGGTCAGGTCCGGTTGTTGCGATAGAGATATGCTGTATGCTGTAATATGGGTGCTCGAGCGGGCGGGTTGGCTGGGGTGGTCAGAGGCGAAGGTGTAGAGGTGGTAGAGTGGCTGCCAGCAGCACCTCCTTAGCTCGTTAGGTTGCTATATAGCTCCGGTCCGCAGTCATTGAACTGTAGAAAACTATACTTTATTAGAATGGGATATTTCTTCGGTTGGTCGATAAATAGTCGTTACTTCGACGGTCAACAGCATTGTAG
This sequence comes from Topomyia yanbarensis, assembly GCF_030247195.1. Lineage (NCBI taxonomy): Eukaryota > Metazoa > Arthropoda > Insecta > Diptera > Culicidae > Topomyia > Topomyia yanbarensis. The sequence goes on from NC_080672.1 coordinate 11,391,931, forward strand.
CAGGCGGCGATTTGGCGATTGAAGCCAGTTAGAAGCCGAGGTCGACGGCGGTTAGGCAATATTTGCGCTGAAATTTGAGGGCACAGTAGGCTGAACATTTTGCGGGGAATTGCAGCTGGGTGCTGATTGGAACTGTCAGAAAAGTGATCGCAAGGCTTCGGATTGCTGGCAGGAATGTGTCATCGGTTGTTCATGATTTCGTCGCAATGTGTGCCGTTTTTAAAGTTTGCAGAAGTTGCTAGATTTTCTTGAAGTTCGGAGCTCATGAAATTTTCTTTAAATTTGTCATTATCCCTAGAAGTTCGAAGGATTTTCTTAAATTTTGTAGCGATTTGTATAGTACTATTTTTGAAATATACAGGACTTTAAATCAGGACATTTTTTAGAAGATTCTAGCTCAAATTTCCAATTGCAAATTTTCCATTTTTTAATTTCCGATTTCTTCAGCTTCAAATTTCCAGTTTAAAGTTTCCAATTTCCAGTTTACACTTTCAAGCTTCAAGTTTCCGGATTCCAGTTTTCATTTTCCAGTATCCAGTTTCAAATTTCAAGATTCAAATTTCACAATTTCCAATTTTAAATCTAAGAATTTTCGTATTTTTGTATTCTCGTATTCTCGAATTTCTTAATTTTCAAATTTTCAAATCTTCGAGATTTAGAATTTTCGAGTTTTCTAAATTTCAAATTTTTAAATTTCCGAATTTTTAAATATTCGAATTTTTGAATTTTCAAATCTTCAAGTCTACAAATTTCCGAATTTTATTATTTCCGGACTTTCAAATTTTTAATTTTTTAATTCAATTTTCAATGTAGAATTTAGAATTTGGAATTTTGAATTTAGAATTTTGAATTTTAAATTTTCCATTCTTTTTCCATTCTTTTTCTACTCTTTTTCCATTTTTTTCATTTTCTATTTTCCCTTTCCCTTTTCCTCTTTCCATTTACCATTTGTCATTTTCCTTTTTTTCTTTTTTCTTGTTCCTTTTTTTTCTACTTTCTCCTATTTCCCTTTTCTTTTTTCCTCTTTCTCTTTTTCTTCTTCTTGTTTTTGTTTTTTCTAGTTCCCTGTTCCTTGCACTGTGTTCCTTGCTCCTTGTTCCTCTTCCCTTTTCCCCTTTTCCTCATTCCTCTTTTCCTCCTTCTCTGTTTTTCTCTTTTCCTTTTTTTCCTCTTTTCCTCGTTTCCTCTTTTTCTCTTTTCCATTATCCATTTACCATTTATCATTTTCCGATAACTTTCTTCTTTTTTCCTTTTTTTCTTTTTCCTTTTTCATCGTTCCTTGTTAATTGTTCCCTGTTCCTTACTCCTTGTGCCTGTTTTTTGTTTTGTTTCTTGTTCCTTGTTAGTTATTCCCTGTTCCTTGCTCCTAGTTCCTTGTTAGTTGTTTCCTGTTCCTTACTCCTTGTTCCTTGTTTCTTGCTCCTTCTTCCTTGCTTCTTGTTACTTGTTTCTTGTACCATGTTCCTTGTTCCCTGTTCCTTGTTCCCTGTTTCTTGTTCCTTTTCCTCTTTTTCCATTTTTCCATTTTCCATTTTTTCATTTTTTCATTTTTTAATTTTTCCATTTTTCCAATTTTCCAATTTTCCAATTTTCCAATTTTCCATTTTTCCATTCTTCCATTCTTCCATTCTTCCATTTTTCCATTTTTCCATTTTTCCATTTTTCCATTTTTCCATTTTTCCATTTTTCCATTTTTCCATTTTTCCATTTTTCCATTTTTCCATTTTTCCATTTTTCCATTTTTCCATTTTTCCATTTTTCCATTTTTCCATTTTTCCATTTTTCCATTTTTCCATTTTTCCATTTTTCCATTTTTCCATTTTTCCATTTTTCCATTTTTCCATTTTTCCATTTTTCCATTTTTCCATTTTTCCATTTTTCCATTTTTCCATTTTTCCATTTTTCCATTTTTCCATTTTTCCATTTTTCCATTTTTCCATTTTTCCATTTTTCCATTTTTCCATTTTTCCATTTTTCCATTTTTCCATTTTTCCATTTTTCCATTTTTCCATTTTTCCATTTTTCCAATTTTCCAATTTTCCAATTTTCCATTTTTCCATTTTTCCATTTTCCATTTTCCATTTTCCATTTTCCATTTTCCATTTTCCATTTTCCATTTTCCATTTTCCATTTTCCATTTTCCATTTTCCATTTTCCATTTTCCATTCTCCATTTTCCATTTTCCATTTTCCATTTTCCATTTTCCATTTTCCATTTTCCATTTTCCATTTTCCATTTTCCATTTTCCATTTTCCATTTTCCATTTTCCATTTTCCATTTTCCATTTTCCATTTTCCATTTTCCATTTTCCATTTTCCATTTTCCATTTTCCATTTTCCATTTTCCATTTTCCATTTTCCATTTTCCATTTTCCATTTTCCATTTTCCATTTTCCATTTTCCATTTTCCATTTTCCATTTTCCATTTTCCATTTTCCATTTTCCATTTTCCATTTTCCATTTTCCATTTTCCATTTTCCATTTTCCATTTTCCATTTTCCATTTTCCATTTTCCATTTTCCATTTTCCATTTTCCATTTTCCATTTTCCATTTTCCATTTTCCATTTTCCATTTTCCATTTTCCATTTTCCATTCTCCATTTTCCATTTTCCATTTTCCATTTTCCATTTTCCATTTTCCATTTTCCATTTTCCATTTTCCATTTTCCATTTTCCATTTTCCATTTTCCATTTTCCATTTTCCATTTTCCATTTTCCATTTTCCATTTTCCGTTTTCTTTCTTCTTTTTTTTCCTTTTTTCTTCTTCCTTTTTTTCCTTTTTCTTCGTTCCTTGTTAATTGTTCCCTGTTCCTTAATCCTTGTTGCCTGGTTTTTGTTTTGTTTCTTGTTCCTTGTTTCTTGCTCCTTCCTTCTTGTTTCTTGTTCCTCGCTCCTTGTTCCTTGTTTGTTATTCCCTGTTTCTTGCTCCTTGTTCCTTGTTTTTTGTTCCTTGTTTCATGTTCCCTGTTCCTTGTTTCTTACTCGTTCTTCCTTGTGCTTTGCTTCTAGTTTATTACCCCTTGTTCCTTATTCCTTGTGAGTTGATCCCTATTCCTTGCTCCTTGTTCCTTGCTCCTTGTTCCTTGCTCCTTGCTCCTTGTTCCTTGTTCCTTTTCCCCTTTCCATTTTCCATTTTCCATTTTCCTTTTTCTTTTTTTCTTGTTCCTTGCTCCTTTTTCCTCGTTCCTTGTTCCTTGTTCCCTGTTCTTTACTCCTTGTTCCCAGTTTTTTGTTCTATGTTTCTTGTTCCCTGTTCCTTGTTTCTTGCTCCTTGTTCCTTGCTCCTTATTCCTTGTTCCCTGTTCCTGGTACATTGTTCCTTTTTTGTTGTCCCTTGTTCCTGGTACCTTGTTCATATTTCCTTGTTAGTTTCGTTTTAGTTTTCCTTGTTAGTTGTTTCCTGTTCCTTACTCATTTTGTTCTTTGTTTCTTGTTCCCTGTTCCTTGCTACTTGTTCCTTGTTTCTTTGGTCTTGTTCCTTTTCCTTTTTCCTTTTTCTTGTCTTCTTTTTAATTGTTCCTTTTTCCTTTTCTAGTTTTCATTTACTATATTATCCACTAATTTTTGAACAATTCAAATTTAAAATCTTTGAATTCTCAAATTCTCAGATTTTTGAATTTTTAAATATTCGAAGTTTTGAATTCTCGAATTTTTTAATCGTCTTGTTTTCAAAATGTCGTATTTTTATATTTTCGAATCTTTGAATTTTTGATATTCAGCGCGTCAGAATTTTTGAATTTTCGAATCTTTGAACTATCGAATTCTCAAATATTTGCGCTTTTGAATCTTCGAACATTTAATTTTCGACTCATAAAATTTTCGAAATTTCGCATTTTTTGAGTTTCCGGGTCTTAAAATTTTCGGATTTTCGCATTTTTGTATTTTCGAACTCTCATTTTTTTTTGAATTACAGAAATCACGAATTCCGGAATTTTTAAATTTATGTATTTTTAAATTTTCGACTTCCCGAAATTTCAAATTTTCGTGTCCTCAAAAATTGAAATTTTCAAATATTCGAATTTTTAACATACTGCAATTCCAAATTCTCCAATTTTCAGATAATAGAATGTTTGGATTCTTGGACTCGCCAATTGGATTGGATGCTTGGATGCATAAATTCTCGGATTCTCATATTCTAGGGTCTCTTGGATGTTTGGATTCTGCGGCTCTCGGATTCTCAGGTTCTCGGATAGCTGTATTCGCGGATTGTCAGATTCACGGATTCTTTATTCCTCGTATTCGTAGATTCTTCGATATTTGGAATCTTTGCTGCTTGGATTTCTGGATACTCGACTTGTCAGATTATTGGATTCTTGGATTTTTTGATTCCTTAATCCCGGATTCTAGGATTATCAGATTCTCGGATTCTACGATTCTCGAACTCGTGGGTTTGTTGATTTTTCTATTTTTGGATGCCTGAACGTTTGGACTATTGGATGCGTGGATTTTTCGATATTCGGATACTCAACCTCTTGGATTTTGAGGTTTTTGGATTCATGTGTTCTTGAAATCCTGTGTTCTTAAATTCTGGGATTGTAAAGCTCTTGGATTCTAATATTTTAAGATATTAGGATTCTTGTATTCTCGATTGCTCAAATTATCCATTTTTTTAATTCTTGGATTTTAGAATTTTCGAATTCTTGGATGCTCGGATTCTAATTTTTTGGGTTTTTCTGACTCTATAAATCTCTGAATCTTTGAATCTCTGAATATTTGTATTGCCGAATTTCTGAATCTGTAAATCTCTGAATTTGTGAATCTCTGAATCTTTAAATCTCCGATTCTCTGAATCACTGAATATTTAAATTGCTGAGTCTCTGAAACTCTGAATTTCTGAATCTCTGTTTCTTTGAGTATGCGAATCTCTGAATCTCCGAATCTTTGAAATTCTCAATCTCTAAATCCCCACATCTCCAAATATCTGATTCTATGAATCTCTGAGTCTCTAAATCTCTCAATCTCTAATTATCTTCAATTTCTGAATCTCTGAGTCTCTGAATCTCTAAATCTCTCTAGCTTTGAATCTCTGGATCTGTGAATCTCTAAATATCTGAATCTCTAAATCTCTGAATATTTGAAATTCGGATTACCGAATCTTTGAATATTTGAAACGTAAAATTTCAAACTCTTGAATTATCGATCCACAAATTCCCGCATTTTCGAATTTTTAAATTTTCAAATATTCAAATTGTCAAGCATCCTAATTATAGAATCTTGTATTTTTCGAATTCTCAATTTTTTTCTCGAATTTTTGAATTATTGAATTTTCGAGTTTTCAATTTTTTGATTTTTCCAAGTTTTTGAATTTTTGAATTTAGGAATTTTCAACTATTCAAATTCTCATGTTTTTTCGTGTTTTCGTATCTTCAATTTTTCAAGCCCTCATATTTTTAAACTTTTGAATTTTCAATTATTCGAGCTTTCAAATTTTCGAAATTCCTAATATTGCAAGATTCAAATTTTAAAATTATCAAACTTTTAACTGTCGATTTTTCGATTGTATTTTCGAATTTTTTAAGTTCTTAGTCTTTGATTTTTTGTATTTTTTGTATTCTCCAATTTCGAATATTTGAATTATTGAAATTTCAAAGTTTTACATTTCTGGAATTCGAATATTAAATTTGCGAAATTAGATCTTTAACTTGCAATTTTTAAATTAAATTTTAAATATTAAATTACATACTTTTCGACAAAATTCTCAGCAATATGTTTCTCTAATGTCATTTTTCATTGAAAAACACCGGAGCAGTGGATTGCATTGGTTTCCAGCAGAAGTGGGAATGCAACACCTCTAATGGCCTGTTCTTCTGCTAGAAATTGCAACACCAGTGCAATGCACCGTCCCGGGGATTTTCAATGAAAAACCCCATAAGAATCTTCTAATATTGCATCCTCCTCCTCCGTAATCTTTGAAGAGTTCTCTTCAAGTAACGGTTCAATGTGTCGGCATTCCGTTTATCAGCTCTGCTCAAAGTACCGTAAAAAATTCTTCAAACTTTCATAATTGGTTTCTCACAATTTCTATTAAGAAAATTCCATTCCCGTTTTTCTCTAAAATTGTTCGAACCACTGATGGATAATAAATCCAATCTTAAATTTTAATTAATCTTAAAATTCCAGCATTGACATTAGCATGGCCAAGAGTGGTGACTTATAGGATACATTCATTCCACATCATATAGAATAGACTGTCTCAAAAAAAAAACTCCCGAGTGGCAGAACCAAATCCAAACCATGGAAAAATTAGGTTAACGTTTGGAATTATACTTGACCAGGTCACACTTAGCCGTTTTCCAAGCAAGCATGAGCAACCGGATTAATATAACTGCGTATGTTATTTATTCTACTTTTTGGTATACTTAAATTTTCGAATTAGTGAAACTTCAAATTTAGAAGTTTTGGATTTCCGAATTTTTGAATTTTCGTGCCTTGAACTTTCGAGTATTTGAATTCTCAAATCATGAAATTTTCGAGCACTAAAATTTTAGATTCTTTGAATTCTGAAATTCTCAAATTTTCGGATCTATAGTACGAATTCCGGAAATTTAAAATATTAATTTCTAAAATTCCGAATTGTCGATTTTCGAATTTTTGAATAGCAAAATTTTCGAAATATCGTATATTAAAATTTTTGAATTCTAAAATTTTCGAATATTTGAACTCTGAAGTTTTTCGTAACTTAGAATTTTTAGATTTTCGAATTTCCGAATTTTCAAGTTCTCTAATTTTTTTATCTTTAAGTTCTTGAATTTCCGAATTTTCGATGATTAAAACTTTCGAATTTGTAAAATTCGAAATTTTGTATTTTCGAGTATTTGAATTCTCGAATTCTAAAATTTTTGAATATTAAATTTTTTGAGAATTTCAACTTTAAAATCCTTTAATTCTCAAATTTTCGGATTTTCGAACCTTTGAGTTCTATAATTTTTGAATTGTCTAGCTTTCAAAATGCCGCATTTTTATATGCTCGATTTTTTGAATTTTTGGTATTCAGAACGCTTCAGAATGTTTGAATTTTCGAATCTTTGAACTATGCAAGTCCCAAATTTTTGCACTTTTGAATTTTAGAATATTCGAATCTACGAAGTTTCGAATATTCAATTTTCAAATTTCGAATTTGTGAGTTTTCGAGCATTCGAATCATCGAATTTTCAAAAATTTTAAATTTTCAATTTTGGATTCGTCAAATTTTCGAAATTTCGCATTTTTTATTTGAATTTTCGGATCTTAAAATTTTTGTATTTTCGCGTTTTTGGATTTTCGAACTCTCATTTTTTCGAATTCTACAATTCATAAATTTTGGAATTTTTGAATTTTCAGTCATGTATTTTCATATATTCGACTGCCCGAAATTTCAAATTTTGCTGTCTTCAAATATTGAAATTTTCAAATATTCGAATTCTCAACATACTTCAATTTCCATTTCTTCTATTTTCTAATTATATAATTTTCAGATTTTCGAATCTTTGAATATTCGAAACTTAAAATTTCGAATTCCTGAATTATTGAAGCATGAATTTTCGAGTATTTGAATTTTCGTATTTTTAAATTTTCGATTATTCAAATTTTCGGATTTATAGATCGAATTTCCGAAATTTCGAATATTGAATTCTCAAATTTCGAATTTCGTAATATTCGAATCTTCAAATTTCCAAAATTTTGAATAGTCTATTTTCGAAAACTTGAATCGTTAAATTTTTGAGATATTGCATTTTTCATTTTTTAGATCGTCTAATTTTGGAATCTTTGAAGCTTTGAATTTTTCGAATTTTAGAATTTTTGGGCGCGCGAAATTTTTAATTTTCGAATTTTTAAGTTCTCTATTTTTTGAAGTCCTTTGAATTCGTATTAAAACTTTCTAATTCGCAAAACATCAAATTTTGAATTTTCAAATAGTCGAGTTTTTGAATTTTCGATCCTCGAATTTTCGAGTATTTGAATTCTCGAATTTTAAAATGTCGGAAAAATATTTTTTTAACGTTTGAACTTTGGAATCTTTAAATACTCAAATTTTTGGACTTTGATTATAGAAGTTTTAACCTTTGGGTAACTCGCCTCTTTTCGGGTTAGAGAAATCTCTTTTGGAAAAATCTCTAACCCTGTGTGCGGGATTAGGAATCGAAGCCAGGTTAGATGCATAGAAGGTAATCGATTTACCAATTACGCTACGCCCGTGGCCCTTATATTTGAATTTTTGAATCTTTGAACTATCGAGTTCTTAAACATTCACTCATGCGAATTTTTGAACTTTAGATTATTCGAATTTCCAAAATTTCGAATCTTCAGTTTTCAAATTTCGAATTTGTGAATTTTCGCGCATTCGAGTCTACGAATTTCCAAAATATCGAATTTTCAATTGTTTTACTCGTGAAATTTTCGAAATTTCACATTTTCGTATTTTCGCATTTTTGGATTTTTGAACTCTCATTTTTTCAAATTCTGGAATTCGTGAATATTGAAATCTTTGAATTTTTAAAGTCACTGAACTTCTTGAAATTTCAAAATGTTGAAATATTTTTGACTCATAAAATATTTTTGACTCACAAAATTTTCAAAATTTCGCATTTCGATTTGAATTTTTGGATCTTAAAATTTTCGTATTTCGCATTTTTGGATTTTCGAACTCTCATTTTTTCGAATTCTAGAATTTTCGAATTTTCAGTCATGTATTTTCAAATTTTCGACTTCCCGAAATTTCAAATTTTCGTGTCTTCAAATATTCAAATATTCGAATTTCCAATTATCGAATTTTCGGATTTTCGAATCTCAAAAACTTCAAGAATTCGAAACTTAAAATTTCAAGAATTCGAAACTTAAAATTTCGAATTCTTGAATTATCGAAACACGAATTTTCAAGATTTTGAATTCTCGTTTTTTCGAATTTTTAAATTTTCGATTATTCAAATCTTCAAGCACTCTAATTTTAGAATCTTGGATTTTTCGAATTCTCAAATTTTCAAAGTGTTGGTTTCACAAATTCTCGATTTTTTCGAATTATTAAATTTTCAATTTTTAAGTTTTTTCAATCATTTGAATTTTCGAATCTTTGAATTTTCAAATTTTTGTATTTTTTAATACTCAAATTCTCATATTTGTGGATTTTAAAATTTTCGAATCTGCAAATTTTCGCATCTTCAATTTTCAAATTTCAAATTTTGTAAATTTCAAATATTCGTGTTTTTGTGTTTTCGTATCTTCAATTTTTCAAGCCCATAAATTTTTAAATTTTTACATTTTCAATAATTCGAATTTTTAAAATTTCGAAATTCCTATTATTTCAAGATGAGAACTTCTAATTATCAAATTTTCGAGTGCTCTAGTTTTCGTATTTTCGAATAGTCGACTTTTAGAATCTTAGAATTTTCGAAGTTTCGTATCTTTGAATTTTTGTATTCTCAAATTTCGAATATTTAAATTATTGTGAAAATTCAATAATTTAAGTATTCGAAATTTGAGAATACAAAAATTCAAAGATTCGAAAACTCTAAAATTCCAAAATTCGGCTTTTCGAAAATACGAAACTTTTAGATTTCTCGAATTTTCGAATATTAAATTTGCGAAATTGAATCTTTAATTTGCAATTTTTAATTTTCAATTTACCAACATACTTTTAAAAGTTTAAGTAAACTATTCCGACGAAAAAATCCTCGGCAATATATTTCTCTAAGAATCTTCTTGAATTCCACCCTCCTCTTCCGTAATTTTTCAAGAGTTCTCTTCAAGTAACGGTTTAACGTTTCGCATTCCGTTTAACAGCTCTGCTCAAAGCACCGTAAAATAATCCTTCAAACTTTCTTATTTGGTTTCTCAGAATCTCTGATATTAAGAAAATTCCATTCCCGTTTTTAACTAACATTATTCGAACCACTGATATATAATAAATATAAAATCTTAAAACTCCAGCACTGACATTGGCATGACCAAGAGTAGCAACTTTCAGGATACATACATTCCACATCATACGGAATAGACTGTTTCAAAAAATATTCCCCTGGGTGGCAGAACCACATTCAAACCATGGAAAGATTAGGTTAACGTTTGGAATTGTACTTGACCCAGCCCTCCTTAGTCGTTTTCCAAGTAAGCATGAGTAACCGGACTGGTATAACTGCGTATTTTATTTATTCTACTTTTTGGTAAAAAAAAACCCTGTGCTTTGGTCGGCGGATTTAATCAGCTTTCAATTTTCCAAGTTCCATTCGTCAGAAATGACTCATTCACATATTTTGCATTAATAAAACGTAATAGACTTAAACCGCCGATCAATCAATAAGTGCCTCACGTTTCATCGAATATCAGTAATTTAAAAGAAATCAAAACAAGCGTTTATTGATTCGTGTTGTTTCATGCTGATTCCGATTTAAAATCTGAGACACTCCAGGTTTGCTTGAAACTTCCATTTTGGTATGCAATTTGTAAACATTAGAACGAATCTAGAGCGACTTCAAATCGAAAACAAAATGCGCATTAGTTTGAACCAAATTGGCGGTACTCACTACATATCACAAAGTTGGCCATGAACGAACGCGTGAGGCAAAGGAAAATTTTTGACAGTCCGGCACATCAATAGGACAACAACTATCGTCTTTTTACGTTTCTATCTCATTGAATGCAAAGAGAAACTTACCTAGTTGAATGTAGGGAGGTATTTCATTGAAATAGTGAATGTTTCCAAATTTTATGTTTTCTCACGGAATAAACAAAACATCGAGAATTACACACTGAGAAACGTTGCTTTCTAAATGAAGAATACAAACATCACGCTGTTTACCAAAGAAAAACTGTAAAATTACCGAATTGAAGAATCAACACTCAATTTTAGAAACGATTTTCAGATGAATGAGCCGCTGCTGTCAGCGGAAAAAACACGACGCGTTATGAATTCAGGCGACGCACTTTTGCACCGCTTGCTTAGATTTTGATACGTGAAACAATATTCGCATGCATCAATCGCCCCCGGACAATTGACACACTTGAGAGAGAGAAAAGTTATTGCGTGGGAACTGCCACCCATCCCGACCATTTCCCGTCGTACAATTTGAAGCCGCTACTTTCCATAGTTGACCACCCAAAAGTAACCTTTCCATTTTCTCGTAGTTTCGAAACTAACTTCCTCGCAAGGCCAAAGACCTTTGTTTTCCCCTTGTCTCCCCACTTCGCCGGCAATCAAGTGAACGTCTCGTCGTCGTTTCACTCACCGCCCGACCAGAGAATCACGAAATAAAACAACCCGATGAGGAGGAAAGCAGAGAAGCAGCAAGTTCGCTTCTGGAAACGACTACTAGCGACCGGGGCCGGTCACTAACCTACGTACAGAAGTCAATAAACTGTGATTAAACAAAGTAGGAGAAACTATACACTGCTCTGCCTGGTTCCCCCTTTCCCCCTCAGCTCATCAAATCATTGGCGGTTAGAGGGAAAAAAAATACACCAGTCGTTATACGTAACCTCGATTTTTCTTCTAGCACACACGTAGTCGCAGTTGCAGTCGTACTCGTCGTCGTCGTCGACAGAACTTTAACAGTAAACAAACTACCGACCGAACTGAGCCGGAGAGGGAAGAAGAAAAAAAAAACGAGAAGCATTCCACTAAAGGCCAGTTTCAAAACAACACACCAGCAATGTGATTCATTCAAGGGTATTTCCATCCATTCACCCCGGGTGCTTCACCACACACTCATCGTCATCATCGACCAGAGCGCGCTTTGTGTGTTAATAATTCTTCGCATGCCATCAGCAGTCAGTCAGTCAGCAGTTCAACAAGCAACTCGTCGTCGTCGTCGTCGTCTGACCGCAGACCGCTGTGTACGTACAGTGTCCGTTGGTGTGGCTGGCGCAACGAGGAGGCGGCAGCAAAACGGTACACCCCGACCGATTATTGGCATCAGGCAGAATGCGTTCTACAACACCCCCCCGACCGAACCGAAGCGACACTTCAACCAGCATACTTATAATAGTCATCATCGCCATCATCATCATCATCGCGCCGCCATGCATTCATGCATGCATGCAAGCATGCATGCATCCAAGCAGGCCGCCACCACCATCGCATCAGTCGGTCAATGTGCTCAATTTTTATTCCACTTCATGTGCGCGCCTACTGCGTGTGGCTGTGTGTTCGTGTGTATGTTCTAGCGGTTCATCAAAAGGTCAGAAACTAAACGAGGGTACGAGGGGTCATTCATCCCTTGATTTCTGTGTGCTTCGCTCTCCATACCTTTTTTTATGTTACAATAAAGAAATGACAGTAACAACTTACCTTGCAACCTTCACAGGAATGCACACCGTAATGGAAACCGGAAGCTTTGTCACCACACACTCGACACAGGACGGTGGTTCCGTCAAACTCTGAAAGGAAGGAAGGAAGGAGAGCAAGAAACAGAATTAATTTTATTGCAATTTCAGCGCAGTTCAAAGACCTGACTGAACTGACATCAACCGTTCGTTCATCACCTAAGCAGCTAAGCAGCTATGAGCTAAGAGAAGGTCAATGCTTTCGAGTTCCTTTTACGTTGGACCGGGGGGGGGGGGGAGTCGTTGAGCCGAAACTAACTGCCTAGTTTCGTTTTCTGTGTGGAATCATGGTGCATGGAAAATTACGTGAACGGGAAATGTATTTTTGGAACACTTCGGTTATTCGTGTAAAAAATCTTTAACCGTCACGTGGGACGAAGCAAATTTTTGCACTGGTTGAATGTGTTATGAAATCAAGTTTGAAAAAAAGCAGTATGCGCAGGCCAATTCTTTGTTTTGACAACCATCCAACGGTATAAATCAAAGCCTACTGTGTATTTAGGTAAATGCGTTGTATGGAATTTCATAGAACACTATTTCCAGGAACACTGACGAATCCGCTACTAATTAAACTACTTTTATTGTTTTTCTAATTCAAGCAACATTTGATCAGAATTTCCGCAATAGGTTGTTTTGCTATGGAAATTTTGAGATACCCTAGGTATTTTAGTTATTCTAGGAGCTTTCGGGGCTTTTGAACGTATGTTTTAATCAACTAGGTTCTGTGTTCTTGCATATTTAGACTCTTAAACTCTTGCACTCAATAAGGACACTTTGGTTTTGGAATTCTGGAACTCTTGGACTCTTGAGGTCTTGTATCTGTAGATAGTTGAACTCTTTGATTTTTGTGCTCATTCACTTTTAGACCATTGAACTACCGGACTACTAGACGACTGGAATCCTGGGCACTAGAACTGTTGGACTCTTGAGTTCTTGGAGTCTTATGCTGACTTCGGTTTTAGATTCGAGTCGCTCTAGATTCACTCTAATATTTCCAAATTCATATAAAAATGACAGTTCAGAGCGACTTTTATTTAAAAACGAAATCAGCATTACTTTTGCAATTTTGGACCCATAGTACTTAAAATCGTGAACTCTTTAACACCCAGAATTTCAAAATCTGTAGAACTCAATGCAATTTTGGAATTCTGGACCTTTGAACTGAAGATCTCTTTTACTAGGCTCTTGCCATATTGAGCTCTTGAATTCTCTTGACCCTAAGGTATTTGGGCTATTCGACTCTTTAGATCTTTTGGAATATTAAACTATTGAACTCTTTGGTTCTAACGACCCGTGGACTCTTGCACTTTTCAACTCTTTCTTGGGCACTTGCAATCTTGTTGTTGTTGTACTTTTGAACACTTTAACACTTACACTTTTGCGTTTTTAAGCTTTTAGACTTAGAGTCTTTAGACTCTTGAACAGTCGAATGTCAGCAGGATCGGGTCTTGACGCTTAGAATCTTATGATCTTGGACTTTCCAATCTCCAAGATCTTTTGCAACCTTGGATTCTTGAACTACCAGATTCTTATGCTCTTGGACCCAGATTCTCGTACTTGTATACTTGAACTCTTGGATAATGGACAGAATCCTGGGATGTTGGCCATTTGAGCCCTTGGGGTACTGAGCTTTCGGAATCATGGACTCTTGAACTCATCGTCTTTTGAACTATTTTTTCTACCAATGTATAATATTTACTACTTGTAAAGGATTCAGAATAATCTCAACCTCACTTCTCAACTACGGGAACTCTAAGTGCAACTGACGCAAATTTGAGATTTTTGGGCCTTCGAACTTCTGAAGTCTTTTTCTTCACTACGCGGAAATTCTTGAGCAATTGAACTTATTAGCAATTGTGTTGCCAGACTCTTACCATATTGAAATCCTAAACTCTTCTACTCTAAGGTTTTTGGAGTCTCGGACTCCGGAACATTTGGATTACTAGATATTGAATCTGTGGACCTTTGGACTCTTGAACTTATTAGCTCTTAGAATATTGAGGTCTTCAAAATTGCGACTCTAGGACTCTCGAAATCTTGAACTGTTGTACTCTTGGACACTTCACCCCTTGTGCTCTTGCGTTTTTAGATTTTTTAACCCGAAACATCTTTAGACTCTTGAACTGTTGAACTTGGGTTCTCGACGCATATTATCTTATAATCTGGGACTTTCAAGCTCCAGGTCTCTTAGACCTTTGGAATCTTGGACTCTGGAGCTCAGATTCTTATATTTGGACATACTGGACATTTGTGCTCTTGGACTCCTGAACTTTTGGAATCAGGGACACTTAAACTCATCGACTTTTGAATTTCCTTCGACAAAGATTTTAACATTTAGCTTTTGTAAAGGATTCGAAAAAGGTCTACTTCTATGTGCGGATGTTGGAAGCTAAGCTCAGGCGAGCTACGAACATTCTTCCCAATTACATTATGATGACCTCTTCACCTCTTGAACCACTCTCGGACCGTTGGGATCTGGGACTCTTGGATTCTTGAGCTCCACAACTTTTGGATCTTTGGACTCTACGATTCTTGAATTCGTGGATTTTAGGACTCGAGGACTCTTGTATTCTTGGGTTCGTGTAATATTGAACGACAGAGAGATTTATGGACGATTGTACTTTTGGGTACATAAACGCCTGGACTGTTGAACTCTAGTTCTTTTGCAAAGTTAGATTTTGCGACTTTTTAACTCTTGTCCTCTCAAACACGAAAAATAGTGGGTTTTTGGACTCTAGAGCAATTGAGTTCCTAGATACATAAAATCTTCAGCTCATTGACTCATCGGTTCTTTGACTCTTGGAGTCATCGGCTCTTGAGCTTTTGTATTCCTAAATTTTTCAACTCCATTTCTTTGCCTACTCAGAGCTTGGACACTTTGATTACTATGTTCTTAGATTTTAGGTAAACGATTTGATAACGATATAGCAATTGAAATATTAAAAAATATGAACATTAAAGTACTAAATGTTTATTCAACCAACTAGGGAATGGATCGTTGCATATGCGTGGGGTATGCGCATTGTTTCGGCTGAGTGGAATATATATATATATATATATATATATATATATATATATATATATATATATATATATATATATATATATATATATATATATATATATATATATATATATATATATATATATATATATATATATATATATATATATATATATATATATATATATATATATATATATATATATATATATATATATATATATATATATATATATATATATATATATATATATATATATATATATATATATATATATATATATATATATATATATATATATATATATATATATATATATATATATATATTGCATTCGAAAACTCTTGTAGCAGTACAATTTAAATATTAATAAGTCAAATTGTCACTGGCACTTGGGTGCTTAGAATCCTGAGGTGTTGGACATTTGTGTTCTTGAGCTTCTAGACATTTAGAGTACAGGACTCTTAAACTCATCGCCTACTGTACTATTTCTTTTTGATCAAAGCATTAACTTTTTTTAACAGGTTATAACAATCGCAGTTACTATCAGCTAAACGATGGCAGTATTGAATTCAGTCTTTTAGAATCTTGGACTCTACGATTGTTGGGTTGTTATATTCTTCGACTGTTGGACACTTGGGTTTATGGTCTCAGAGGTCTCTTGCATTATTGGTTTCTTGTACTTTTGAACACTCTGACTCTTGAACAAAACTACTCTTCGACATTTGGGCACAAGGACACTTCGACTTTTGTACTCAGGCAATTTTAGACTTTTGGAATTTCATCTTTTAAGTTCGTGGAGTCATTGAGTTTTTGACTCTTGAACTCTTGAATAGTTTGTCTTTTGAATTCTAGGGTTCTTGTATTTTTGAACTCTTTGACTCTTGAAATCTCGCGCTTTTGCACACGTCCACACATAGTCTATTGTGCTCTTGCATTTTAGACGTTTGGGTGCGTAAGACCTTTGTAGTTTTGAACTCTTAACCACTAGGACTTTTGGGAGCGTGAAATTTTTGGACTTTTGGATGCTTCAATTTTTAAAAATGTAGAATCTTCGGCTCTAAGATACCTAATCAATTTATTTTCTAGATTCTTGAAATGTTGGGCTCTTCAACTGTTCAACTTTTAGGTACTCAAACTCTTCGATTCTTTGACTCTTGGATTATTGTACTTTTGGACACTTAGATTTTTGGTCACTTGTTCACTTTCCACTCTTAAACTCTTAAGGTCTTGGACTTTTGAGCTCTTGAACTTTTCGACTTTGCTGCTCTTGCATTTTGACACTTTTGAACTTTTCTTGAACTTTTGGACGCCTTCCATCTTGGGCTCTTGAACTCTTTTGTTGGACTCTTGTATTATTGTATTTTGTATTATTGTACTTTTGCCCTGGTTACAAAGTCCTGCGA
The DNA here is from genome assembly GCF_030247195.1 of Topomyia yanbarensis. Lineage (NCBI taxonomy): Eukaryota > Metazoa > Arthropoda > Insecta > Diptera > Culicidae > Topomyia > Topomyia yanbarensis. The sequence continues at coordinate 11,408,636 of NC_080672.1, forward strand.
TGCCATCGCTGTCCTCTCAGCAGCGGTAAAACTTCAGGTGGAGGTGTTCTATTAGCTGTGCGTGTTGGACTCAAAGTTCGACACAACTTAAGAACGAATGGAAAACTGTCGAACAAGTGGTGACAGCAATAAAGTAAAAAAAACCGAACTTTGTATATGTGTGTTGTATTCTTCCCGCCAGACAGGAACCTCGTTGATTGACGTGCTGGTGAAATCATTATCCTAGGCGATTTGAATCTAGCAGCAATAAAATGGTGATCAGCTCTCAGCGGATATTTTAGATAGTTTCAGCACGACCACGCTTCAACAGATCAACAGCATCAAAAATGAGAACGGCCGCACTTTAGATCTGTGGTTCGTCAGCGCCCGAGATACAGCGCCACAAATTGACGATGATCAGCTTTTGAACGAATCAATGACGATATCGTCATCGCCAAATTAGCTAAACTTGGATTCAATTGATCACTCTTGCGTTGGGGTTAGTCATATCTTGTAGACCGTCAACTTAGCATGAACATAGACAACGATCATTCTGAAATGTTTGCAACTACGTCTGGCATCCCACAGGGAAGCCTCCTCGGACCACTACTATTTCTGCTTTACCTCAACGATGTGAATTACAGATTCAGAAGACCACGATTGTCGTACGCCAATGATCTCAAGATATTCAACCGTATCAAGATTTAGGCAAATGCACACATCTTGCAGAAACAATTCGATGTCTTTAGCGAGCGGTGTATCGATAAGCGAATGATTCGAAATCCTGCAAAATATTCTGCAATCACCTTCTCGAGGAAAAGAAAATCTATTAATTTCGACTATAACCTCTCAGGACTGTTTATTCCGCGAGAATGTTCCCTGAAGGGTCTTGGAATGATGTTACATGCTAAACTCACTTTCAAGCAACATGTTTCATATTGGTAACAAAATCTGGGGTTCATTTTCCGTGCTGCCAAATCATTCACGGATATATACTGCCAAAAGAGTAGATACTGTTCCAAAGTCCGGTCATCTCTAGAGAATTGTTCGATGATTTGGAGCCCGCACTACCTAAACGGTTGTGACCTCCATTACCCACTCGAAAAATTTAACAAACTTATAATTTGAAAACTGCCAAGCAAGTATTTCGCGCACATAAAGGGTATACAGAATCAAATGACATCGCTTCCAAGCTGCTATAACTATACTTTCATAACTCTCCGAGCTCTCGATCGAAGCAGTTCGTTTTCTGGTGCTGTGCATAAAGTGAACAAGAATATATATTGTCAGTGAAGGTCAACTATTGTTTGAGGCAGTCTTTGTTCGCCGGTGCCCAGGCTGGTGAAGTGAATACCAGAATTGCCGGACACGCCGCTATATAAGCTAAGTATTATTTTTCTTTCTTTCGTTTCCCTTTCCCCGATCGGTCTACTTTTCCCTTTCCCCTGAATACAAGTTTCATCTCTCGTTTACACCACGTGCTATCCTCGTGCCTAAATGGCCGAGGGCGAAGGAACATTGGATGGGAATGATATTCCCATGGATTTACCGGATAAACCCGATATTACTCCCTCCCCTGATTCCCCCAGTCCTCCCCGTATTAAAACATACCCAGCCAGTTCAAATGGACCCTGGGTGGTGTATTTCCGGCCCAACACGAAATCGCCCAATATTCTAGAAATATCACGGGAGCTGACTGCTAACTACCCGGCCGTAGCTCAGATAACACGTGTTCGAGCCAATAAGATACGCGTTATAGTAAATGACCTCGATCAGGCAAACCAGATTGCTCGCAGCGAGCGTTTTACGAAACATTTCAGAGTGTATGTGCCTTGTAGGGCAGTGGAGATCGATGGAATAGTCGCCGAACCGGGTCTAAAGTGCGAAGACCTGTTGAAGTACGGGGTTGGCTGCTTTAAGGACCCTTCACTTCAAAAGGTGAAAATTCTGGAATGCAAGCAATTGTATTCCGCAAAAACTGAAGATGATAAGACAACTTATTCTCCGTCAGACTCGATTCGGGTGACTTTCTCCGGATCTGCTCTTCCCAACTATGTCCTCCTGGATAAGGTTCGCCTACCTGTTCGCCTATTTGTACCGCGGGTAATGAACTGCAGCAATTGCAAGCAACTGGGCCACACAGCCACTTATTGTGGCAATAAAAAACGGTGCGGCAAATGCGAGGGAGAGCATGAGGATGACGCTTGCGGTGGAGAAACTGAGAAGTGTATTTACTGCGGGGGCCATCCGCATGCTCTTAAGTCATGCCCGGCGTACAAGCAGCGCGGGGATAAAATTAAGCGCTCCCTTAAGGATCGCTCGAGGCACTCTTATGCAGAAATGCTAAAGAATGCTTCGCCATCTGTCCCTTCCGAAAATTCCTTTGCTCTTTTGGCTGGCGTTGAGCAAGAATCTGACGACCCACAAGAGGGAACATCATTGGTTAACCCAGGGGAATCCAGGAAGAGGAGAAATCCAGCCTCCCCTACATTGCCTCGTAAGGGTGCCAAGGTGTCGTCCACTCAGAGTGCGCCATCTACAACCAATAAATCCAACGGAAGTGATGCACAAAAGCCGAAGCAATTTGCTCCAGGACTTGGAAATATTAATTCTAACAAGGAGTACCCACCACTTCCAGGGACACCAAAAACCCCAAGTGTCCCCGTTTTTCAAACAGATACTCAGTCCAGTAACGGACTAATGAAATTTTCTGACATAGTGGACTTAATTTTCACAGCTTTCAATGTTACTGATCCTCTTAAAAGCCTTCTGATACGTTTTCTCCCTATAGTGCAAACATTTTTGAAGCAGTTGACTACTAAATGGCCCCTCCTTGCAGCGATCGTATCCTTCGATGGCTAAGTCATCGAACGAGGTCACCGATTCGATCACTGTTCTACAGTGGAACAGCAGAAGTATCCTCCCGAAAATCGATTCCTTTAAATTTTTACTAAATAGTTTAAAATGTGATGCTTTCGCATTATGTGAAACTTGGTTAACTTCCGATATAAATCTCAACTTCCACGACTTTAATATAATTCGTCTGGATCGAGAAAACCCCTATGGAGGAGTACTTTTGGGGATCAACAAGTGCTATTCTTTCAACCGAATTAACCTCCCTTCGACACCAGGCATTGAAATTGTCGCTTGTCAAGTTTTAATCAAAGGTAAAGACCTTTGCATTGCTTCCATCTACATTCCTCCTAGAGCCTCGGTAGGGCACCGAACGCTTTGTAATATCACGGAATCCTTACCGGCACCGCGGCTAGTTCTGGGAGACTTTAACTCGCACGGTACGGTATGGGGCTGCCTTCATGATGATAATAGATCAACATTAATCCAAGATCTTTGCGATAATTTCAACATGACCATCTTAAACACGGGAGAAATGACGCGGATTCCTACACCACCAGCACGCGCAAGCGCGTTGGATTTATCGCTTTGCTCGACATCGCTACAGTTAGATTGCATGTGGAAGGTGATCCCTGATCCCCACGGTAGCGATCATTTGCCTATCGTGATTTCAATTGCTAACGGTTCAAGACCATCGGAAACAATCAATGTCTCGTATGACCTCACACGGAACATTGATTGGAAGAGTTACGCGACCGCGATATCCGTTAAAATCGAATCCACTCAAGAACTTCCTCCGGAGGAAGAGTACAGGTTTTTGGCTGGCTTGATTCTCGACAGTGCGAATCAAGCTCAGACTAAACCAGTACCCAGCGCGAATACCCATGGACGGTCTCCCACCCTGTGGTGGGATAAAGAGTGCTCAGAGCTGTACGCGGAGAAGTCCACTGCATATAAGGCCTTCCGGGAAGACGGGTTACCCGCTAGCTATCAACAGTACGCGTCGTTAGAAAAGCGAATGAAGAGTCTAATGAAAGCCAAAAAACGCAGTTATTGGCGCCGGTTCGTCGACGGGTTAACGAGAGAAACAGCGATGAGCACTCTTTGGGGTACGGCTCGACGTATGCGTAACCGTAATAGTACCAACGAGAGCGTGGAATATTCAAACCGTTGGATATTCGCTTTCGCCAAGAAGATCTGTCCGGACTCTGTCCCGGTACAGAAAACGTGCCGCGCCGCGTCTCCTCCCGATACCGCGAACGAAACACCGTTTTCGATGGTGGAGTTCTCACTTGCTCTCTTATCGTGCAACAATAACGCCTCAGGGTTAGACAGAATCAAATTCAACTTGCTGAAGAATCTGCCTGACACTGCAAAAAGGCGCTTGTTGAATTTATTTAACAAGTTTCTTGAGGGTAACATTGTCCCTTATGAATGGAGGCAAGTGAAGGTCATCGCCATCCAAAAACCAGGAAAACCAGCCTCCGACCACAACTCGTATCGGCCGATTGCAATGCTGTCCTCTATTAGGAAGTTGTTCGAGAAAATGATCTTGTTTCGCCTCGACAATTGGGTTGAAGCAAATGGCTTACTGTCAGATACACAATTTGGCTTCCGCAAAGGCAAAGGGACGAACGATTGCCTTGCGTTGCTTTCTACAGAAATCCAAATGGCCTATGCCAACAAAGAGCAGATGGCATCAGTCTTCTTGGATATTAAGGGGGCTTTTGACTCAGTTTCTATCAACATTCTGTCAGAGAAGCTGCACCAGCATGGTCTTTCACCAATTTTAAATAACTTTTTGCTAAACCTGTTGTCTGAAAAGCACATGCACTTTTCGCATGGCGATTTAACAACATCGCGATTTAGCTACATGGGTCTTCCCCAGGGCTCATGTCTAAGTCCTCTGCTCTACAATTTTTACGTGAATGACATTGACGATTGTCTTGCCAATTCATGCACGCTAAGGCAACTTGCAGACGACGGGGTGGTCTCTGTTACAGGGCCCAAAGCTGCCGACTTGCAAGGACCATTACAAAATACCTTGGACAATTTGTCTGCTTGGGCTCTTCAGCTGGGTATTGAGTTCTCCACGGAGAAAACTGAGTTGGTTGTTTTTTCTAGGAAGCGAGAGCCGGCGCAACTCCAGCTTTTATTAATGGGTGCAACGATCAACCAGGTTTTCACATTTAAATATCTCGGGGTCTGGTTCGACTCTAAAGGTACCTGGGGATGTCACATTAGGTATCTGAAACAGAAATGCCAACAAAGGATCAATTTTCTCCGAACAATAACTGGAACATGGTGGGGTGCTCACCCAGGAGACCTGATCAGGTTATACCAAACAACGATATTGTCGGTGATGGAGTACGGGTGTTTCTGTTTCCGCTCCGCTGCGAACATACACTTCATCAAACTGGAGAGAATCCAGTATCGTTGCTTGCGCATTGCCTTGGGTTGCATGCACTCGACCCATACGATGAGTCTCGAAGTGCTGGCGGGCGTTCTTCCGCTAAAAAATCGATTTTGGGAACTCTCATATCGATTGCTCATCCGATGCGACATTCTGAACCCGTTGGTGATTCAAAATTTCGATAGGCTCGTCGAGCTTAATTCTCAAACCCGTTTTATGTCCTTGTACTTCGACTACATGGCACAGAGCATCAATCCTTCTTCGTACAATCCCAACCGTGTCCGTTTCCTAGATACTTCTGATTCTACTGTATTCTTCGACACATCCATGAAGGAAGAGATTCGTGGAATCCCGGACCATATACGCCCTCAAGTGATCCCCAATATATTTTATAATAAATTCCGAGAAGTCGACTGTGACAAAATGTTCTACACTGACGGATCAAATCTCGATGGGTCCACTGGCTTCGGTATCTTCAACAATACTATCACCGCTTCATTCAAGCTCAATGATCCCGCTTCAGTTTACGTCGCAGAGTTAGCTGCAATTCAGTACACCCTTGGGACCATCGACACTCTGCCCACAGATCACTACTTCATCGTTTCGGACAGCCTCAGCTCTATCGAGGCTCTTCGTGCGGTGAAGCCTAAAAAGCAATTACCGTATTTTCTGGGGAAGATACAGGAGTCCTTGTGTACGTTATCTGAAAAATCTTATCAGATTACCTTTGTTTGGGTCCCCTCTCATTGTTCTATCCCGGGCAATGAAAAGGCCGACTCATTAGCAAAGGTGGGCGCATTAAATGGTGACATATACGAAAGACCAATCTGCTTCAACGAATTTTTTAGTAATTGTCGTCAGAGGACGCTCAACAGTTGGCAAACCTCGTGGAGCAACGGGGAACTTGGACGATGGCTACATTCGATTATCCCAAAGGTATCAACGAAGCCTTGGTTCGGGGGGATGGATGTGGGTCGGGATTTTATTCGTGTAATGTCCCGACTTATGTCCAACCACTACACCTTAGATGCACATTTGCGGCGTATTGGGCTTGCGGAGAGTAGTCTGTGCGCTTGTGACGAGGGCTATCATGACATCGAGCACGTTGTCTGGGTATGCGCCGGGTATTTGGACGCCAGGTCTCAGTTAAAGGATTCCCTTCGGGCCCGAGGTAGACCACCCAATGTCCCAGTCCGAGATATGCTGGCAAATCGTGATTTCCCCTATATGTCCCTTATTTATACTTTCATAAAAACGATAAATATCCCAATTTAGCCCCTCTCTTTTTATTTCTCGTTTTTAGAAGTTTCCTCTTGCCGTGTGGAACCGATAAGCTTCAGACTGCCACTATGTAACCGCCGTCGCCCTTATCACTACGGAATCTGAAGCGAGAGCGACTCGAGGTCCGAAGGATCCCCTTTGAAGGATTCCCCGCGGGTCCGAAGAATACCATCCGCCAATCCGACCTACTAGACTGAGGCGCAAATTTGTTTCGCTGATCTCCCGTTTGCCCGAAAGTTGCAAGTTTTGCCCTTCTCTACCGGTCACCATCTACGCCTTCTCTCCCCTGTCCTTGATACAACTACTTCTACACCGATTTTGGAAATGACCAAGCATAAGTATCCGATAAAAAATCAAATTTGTATTCCGTATTCCTAGTTTTAAGATAGTTGTAATTTCTACTCTTTGTTAAAACTATTGTCCCCCATCTTGTAAATAGAATTGTATCCCTAGTTTTAAAACATCTGTGAAATTTTTCATAAATATTTGTTCCCCCTTTTGTGTACCAAACTATATTGTTAGTTTTAAGATAACTGTAAATATTTCCTAAAAAACTATTACTATTGAATTCCTTGTTTTAAAATTTTTCATAAAAAAAAATCTTTTGCCCCCTCTCTTATATATAGAATTTTTTTTTTCTAGTCTTAAGATAGCTGTAAATTTTTTCTCTGTTATAAAAAAAATATTTCAACATTATAACCTCCTAGTTTTAAGATATTCAAAATGTAAAAACAAAAGAATTCGGCACCGCCAAGCTAACGCATTTGTGCCTATCAAATAAACGAAATGAATAAAAAAAAAAAAACTATACTTTCTGTTCTGCGTCGATCGTTCACTGCTGCTACCTTACTCGCTATCGGAGAAGATTCCACCATCCAAGAAAGTGCCGTCTTTACGAATGGAAACGCTGCGCTAAGGCCAGAGGCCCCAGAATCTTGCCGTCCCTACGCTCAGGATAGACAAAAAATCATCGCGAATAGATTACTTTGAAAGGCGCAACACAATATCATTTGTTTTCAAGTGATACCTCATTCGGCCTTCTGTTAGCGAAGTGAAATATTAATTAAGAAACAAAACGAGACTAGAAGTCCATGTTTTCCAGTTTCTTTACGTTAGTTGTGACTGACGTTGAATGCAGAATCGTTTACAGTCTTCACCGGCGAAAGTAAAGGGTTACAACTAACCCCGAGCTTTAGCAGATTCGCGCAAACCAAACTCATCTCGATGACCACGCCGTCGATTTCAATTTCATTGGTAGGTACTTATACGCGGTACATCTTTGAAAAAGGGTAGTCGATAGTAATGTCATTTGTTTATTTTAGATTAGCTACCAAGAAGGGCTTATTAGAATCATATATCGAATCTTTGATAATTCTCTAGAAAATCACAAAGCTTTTATTCGGAATGAATGGAATCGAAAACTTTTATTTTCCTCAAATTTGGAGCAAAATGCACCACGAAAAACGCTGCAAAAAATTATCCATCGGGTATTTTCTCTTAAAAATTTAGGTAGTTTAGAGTGTATTATTTACACTGAATTTTTATCGCCGCCAGTTTTTCGAAAATTTGAAAAAAATGGCGTCACCCGAAAAGCAACGTCTCGAAATAATTTTCGCAAACACCTGGGAAATCCTCAACGCTCTCATCGGGACATCAGAAAACAACTCGGAATCGTGTAGTCAACGGTGAGTCGTGTGATTTAACGTTACTACTACAGTCTGAGCATCGAACGGTAGGAGAAATACGGTCAGAATGGATGTTCTTTTAGTTATCAGGATAACAAGCGTGTAGTGAAAGTGTTTAAGCGGAATCCCAATGCTTCGGTCAGGGATGTAGCCAAAAAGTTGACTATATCGAAGTCATCCGTTCAGAAAGACAAAGACCGGGAGGGACTGCATACGTAGGAAGTGCAGAAGGCTCCAAATCGTGACGAACGCCAAAATTGCGATGAGGAAGTCACGCCCCTGGAAACTTGACACGCAGCTGCAAGAACTCATTGTATCATCACGAATGATGAAACTCACGTCAAGGCGGACTTCCGGCAGCTTCCAGGGGTTGCTGTTCTTCACCATCCAGCACAAATTTGATGTTTTGGAGGAAGTAAGGAAGCATAAACTATAAATACATGATTTGGCAAGCGATCTGTTCATGTAGCAAACGGAGCGCGCCGAGACTGTAAACGGGGAGATCTACGTCAAGGAGTGCCTCCAGAAGCGTCTGCTCCCTTGTTGAAGCAACACGAGGGCCCTACGGTATTCTGAGCGGACCTACTAATGGGTTATATTTTCTGAAAGCTTGAAAAGGATCGGTCCACCAGGTAATTTTTACAGCGATTTTTCCGTGCTGCAATATAATGTGGAACATCCTTTATAACTGGAGTTACAACAGTCCAAGAGCCAAGATCTCTAGAGTTCAAGAGTCGAAATGATCAAGATCCCATGATTCTATTAAGTATAACTGTCCAAGGATCCTTACACTACTACAATAGTTCAATAATCATGAGTCGAAGAGTTCAAAATACCAAGAACCTAGAAGTAAAAAAGTTCAAGAGACCAACAGTCTATGATTAAAATTGCTTAAGAGTTCAGCTGTATAAGATGCTACACGTCCAAGAATTGAAGAAGTCTGAACATGTACAGTTATCTCTTGGATCGAAGACTTCCCAAAGGTTTAAGAGATCGATTAAAAGTTCAACAGTCCAAAGCTCCGAAGGTCGTTCTAGCGCAAAAATCTAAAAATCTAAGAACATAGTAATCAAAGTGTCCAAGCTCTGAATAGGCTAAGAAATGGAGTTGAAAAATTTAGGAATACAAGAGTTCAAGAGCCGATGACTCCAAGAGTCAAAGAACCGACGAGTCAATGAGCTGAAGATCTGAAGATTCCGTATGTATAGGACTTCAATTGTCTAAAAGTTAAAGAACCCAATATTTTTCCTGTCTGAAAGGACAAGAGATGTAAAGTTAAAAAATCCAGCAAAAGAACTAGAGTTGAACAGTCCAGGCACCTACGCACCCAAAAGTGCAATCATCCATAAATCCCTCAGTCGTTCAACAGTACGCGAGCCCAAGAGTCCTTGAGTCCTAAAATCCACGAGTTCAAGAGTCGTAGAGTCCAAGGATCCAAAAGTTGTGGAGTCCAGGAATCCAAGAGCCCCATAGCGCACCGGTCCAAGAGTACAATCGTTCAAGAGGTGAGGAGGTCATAATGTAGCTGGGAAGTAGGTTCGTAGCTCGCCTGAGCTTAGCTTCCAACTTCCGCACATAGGGTTAGATCTTTTTCGAATCCTTTACAAGAGGAAAATGTTAAAATTTTCATCGAAAAAATAGTCCATAACACGATGATTTCAAGAGTCCATGAGTCCAAAGGTCCTGTAGTCGAAGAGCATAAATGTCCAGTATGTCCTAATAAGAATCTGAGCTCCAGAGTCCAAGATTCCTGTAGCTTGAACGTCCAAAATTATAAGATAATATGCGTCGAGAACCCAAGTTCAACAGTTCAAGAGTCTAAACATAGTTCGGGTCCAAAAATCTAAAAACGCAAGAGCACAAGCGGCAAAGTGTCCAAGAGCAAAACAGTTAAAGATTTCGAGAGTCCTAGAGTTGAAATTTTGAGTTCGAGAGTCCAAAAATCTTAGACAGGTTTAAAAATTATTTGTTCTCCCTGCTACGTAGACTAAAACAGATTTTTAACAAAGTGTCCAAGAGTACAGGACTCCAAGAGTTAAAAATAGGCCCTAGAGTCTAAAAGTATCTAGTGTTCAAGATTCCAAAAAGCCCAATAGTCCTATAGTGCAAGAGTCGAAGAATCCAAGGATCTGAGAGTTGACGAATTCAAGAGTCTAAGATTCCAACTGTACAGAAATTCAATTGCTTTAGAGTCTAAGAACCCAAGATTCTTCGTGACCAAGAGTGCAAGAGTCCCAGAAGAGTCTAAAATCGTCCGTTTGGGAAGGGCAAGAAGTGTGTTGTAACCGAGGAGAGCTAAACAGTTTTATGGTACATCTTGTCATTGCCGGATTCCTAACGATATTGTTTCGATAGAAATGGGCACTGTTTCAGCTCTCCTCAGTTAAAACTCACCTCGGTTTCCCCTACAAGAGTCCATAAATCTTGAATCTTTGATTTCGAGTCCAAGAAGCTCACGAGTCTAAAAACCTTAAAAGCCAAGAGCATGAATATCCAAAGACAGAATAATCAAAGTGTCGAGATGTCCAAGAGTTTAGGAGTCCTAAATTTTAAGAGGTACTGAAATAGCCTTCCCAGAAAAAGGTCGCCTACACCAACACCTTCGGCTCGTATTCCGATTGACTGGCATATTTAACATCGTTGTTTTCCATTCGCAAAGTGTTTACCGTGAAATGTACGGTAGCAAATTGGTATTTCTTTCGAACTGTTTGACTGTTTATTTTGGTGTTCGTTTGTGGTTTTGATGAATTACGTCGTCTAACTTCAGTTTACAGTCGAGCTTGATATTCTAAATTTTTCGTTGCCAATTATCGTGTTCGGTGTTCAACATTATTTTTAGCATTTGGCAGAACATTTTATTTTGTGCGGGCACTACACTCTATTGGGCGACCGAATTTTTTTTGATAATCCTTCTAAGTATTGAAAAAAAATTACCTAATATTGGTTTATCTTAGAACACTTTAGAATTTCTTTCGTACAGAGTCGTTTAAATAGTTTGGCGACCGATTTACATAAATGCAGCTTGTACATTTTGTACATTTCAAATCGCGAAATATGAGTTTGACTATGCAGTAGAAATACAGTTAACTGTTATAAAGGTATTGTTTGACATGTTTGTGTTTTTTATGCAGTATAATAAACGCCTGAATTTAGTCGAAAAACCTTACGAACAGATGTTATTTTTGTATCAAAAACTTTCACTGCAAACTTCATTTGCAATATTTAATTTCATTGGCAGAAGAATTAACAGATGTAATACGCATTCCACTCAGCCGAAATAATGCGTATTCACTTCGCATATTTAACGCTTCAATCCCTAGTTAGTCGAATAAACACTAAAGAAACAAAACAAATATCAACGGATATTATCAGTTTGTGCATCTGAAAATTTAATTCAAACGATTTACTTTTAAAACTCCTATTTTCAGCATTTTAAAACAAATCTTTCGTTTAAAAGTTAACCGACTGATAAAACCATAAAAATCTGTTGGAATTTTCTATTAAATTAATTCTACAAAATAATAGAACTTCTCATAAAGAAACGAATTGGAATAGTAATATTAGGAGCTGCACAGCCTACATTTTGAGAAAGTAACATTAGAAAAGTCCAAATAAATTGTTTTAACTCATGCGTAGGTTGTTCGGAAATTGTTGCTTTGTGACAAGAGTACAATATGGAAGGATCTCAAGAATACAAAATTGCAAGAGTTCAACAGTACAAGAGCTCAGGCGTCCATTTGGGAAGGGGAAACAGACGTTTCTTGTATCCGAGGAGAATTAGCTTCTTATAGCATTTTCCTGAAAAATTCAGATGGATCATTGGATTGGTTGTTGAGATCTCGTTAGTAACAAAGCCAGCTGAGCTTTCTGCATTTATTTGTTCATTCATATATGTAAACCTTGTTACGCGCAGGCGACGGAAGGTGATAGCCCCACCGCACATCCAATGACCCAGTTTAAGAACGTTACGTACATTCAACGATCGCAATCATTCACAATACATTCACGTATGGATTGGATACGTGCAATGCTTTCATACTCTCAACCAAAAATTTAATTTTTTATTTTTCATTTAACTATCGGCATAACATTGATGATTTACTAAACTTTCTATATCTAATCTATCAAAATGAGTAGCTATAGTCGAATTCAAATCAATTTATTTAAGTTCTTGTATCTATGAAACAGTCGAACCGATATATAGTATGCCGAATATTAGGCACCTCCGAACTGTTTTATTGCCGCTTTTGAGAGCGCAGTATTTAGGAGACAACGCAATCCGGATACAATGTAAACTGAAAATCTATAATGCATCTGGAGCCACGAGAAAACGTTTTGCTCTTTGAAATAACGTTCATTATCTTCCACAAAATTGCTATTATCATACCAATCTTAATATTGCTAAATCAGATACTCCTAGTGAGACTAGAAATCGATTCAAAGGTGAGCCGATTGAGTTTTCAAAATTTCATTTTTTTCTGGACTGTCTAATGACCCCACGTAATCAGTCTATAGCCATCAGTGAGTTTGTAGCTTTCGCATCTAGTCTGTAGTATTCGTATTTTTGTATCCAAAACTTTCAGCTAGAATTTGTGGGCTATATTTGATTTGTACCGAAACAAGAATTTCCACATACAATATATTCGACTCAATCAATACAATGCGTATTTCTCTCGCATATCCAGCGCTCCAATCCCTAGTTGCTTGAGTAAACATTGAGCAAGCAAAGCAGTTTTCTTATTCAATACTTTTATGCAAACGATTTGTTTTTAACCCTCAAAAAAGCAGGAGGTGTCAGAGGCCCGGCTAGTTACAGTTCTCTAGTTCCAATCAACTTGTAACTTGTAATCGATCGTTTTCGAGCTTACGATTCCCTCACTGATAAAATGACAAAAAAGAGGCTTTTGATTTCATTGGGTCTTTGGGGCAATGCTTCTTGAAGTCACCATTTTAGCTTACCTTTTTTGAGAGTTGAAATTTTCATTGCCGGCATTTTTAGAAACAACTCGTTTGACTAAAGGTACTGACTGAGAAAATTATAAATATCTTTTGAAATCTTATATAAAATTAATTCTACAATATAATGAACAGTGGAAAAAAAATGTCTCATTTCACTACTAGGTGGATTAAACCGGGTTTTTAGCAGTGCAGTATGAATAATGAACATGATTTCGAAAGTCAATTTTGTGACTCGATAGTACCAGGTCGGTGCTTTCCGTTTCTCAAAATGTTTTAATTATCATCTCATAAAGAAAAGGATAAGAATAGTAATGTTGAAAACTACAAAGTCTACACACCTTAAACTTTAAAAAAGTTAAATAAGAAGAATGCAAGGCTATAAGAGTACAATCAAAATAAATCTGATCAACTGATACGTGTGTTTTTTGAAGATTTATACCTTTTGACAAGAGTACAATATGACAGGAGTTCGACAACCAGGCCGGTGATTTCTCAAGAAGTATGAAACAGTTTAATGCTTCGCATAAAAAGAAGGATTGTATTATTGAGAAGTAAAGAACCACCGAACTTCAGAGTATAAAAATAAGTTGGATCAACCGACACGTTTCTTACATTGCCCCGGGGGTTTGTGCTTTCTGACCCGAACCGAAGAGTCTCAATCATCTCAAGAGTCTTTTTAAGAATACAGATGTCCAAGTGTTCAAATGTTCAAGAGGGCAATCGTGCGGAAATTCTAAGCGTATCAGAGTTCAACAGTACAAATGTTTAAGGGTACTTTAAATTAAGAGTTGAATTCCAAGAATCAATGAATCCTAGAAATCTGAAGCTTCAAGTCCTTAAGGTCTAAGACTCCAAAAATCCAAGAGTCGAGCGGTCAAGCAACCAAAATTCCAAAAACTCCAAGGGTCCTTAGTCTACAAAAGTCCAATAATGCAAGAATCCAAAAAGTCGATGAGTTCAAGAGCCCAAGATTCTAAGAGTCCAGGAAATCTTATGCTCAAGATTACAAGAACCTAAAATAGAAAGTTTCTTTGAATATTGGAATAGCAAGCACAGAAAAGTCGGGCTCAAAAGTCCAAGACTCTTTGACATTTGTGTGCTAGGACACTTCGAGTTTTGTGCTCTGCATCAATTCTTGAATACGTAGAATCTTCGGCTCTTGGACTATTGAACAAATGAATTTATCAACACTTGGGATTTTGGATTATTCAACAATTTAACTTATAGGTTCTCGAACTCTTCGAATCTTCGACTCTTGGATTATTGTAATTTTGGGCACATAGACTTTTTGTCTCTCATCCACTTTCGACTCGTAGACGATAAAGTCAAGTTAAAGTCCATAAGTCCAAGAGTCCAAGAATCGTAGAATCCAAAATTCCAAAAGAACTAGTCCAATACTGCCATCGTTTAAGTGGCAGTAACTGCGATTGTTGTAACCTGTTAAAAGAGATTTATGCAAAATCATCATAACCGTATGTGTAGGGATGGGAACCGAACCCAAGGCAATCGACCTACCAGCTATTCTCATCTCCTACAATCAATTGAAATCTCACGAAAATCATTACGAACTAGATGGCAGACAGAATGGAACAATCAAAAGGATTTTTTGGTAATATCTTAAATATTATCTTTATTGGAATCTGCACGGTTGTAAAAAAAAAAAAGAAATTGAAACTCAGACGAATACTTGGATATTGAATAAGTTGGATAAGATTTGACAATTGGTGGAGCCAAAAATAATCCGGTGGAAGTGGATCTTAAGCTTACGGAAGTCACATTTTTACAGCTCCACCATACACAAAACTGTGTACAAATATCGTTCAATAGTTTAGCCGAGTTAGTAAGCTTTGTTGTGCTTACAACTGGTAACAGGTTGTTCACTTACAACACACGTCACCGCATACTTTCGATATACGGTATCCGATAGGTTTGTAATCTATCGATACTTCTTCTAAAGTATTTTAACGGTGTTGATATTGCGAGAACGTGAGAAAAATATTTTTATGCGCTACGAAGTACGTTATGTACTTATAAAGACCAGATCCTCTCGTGCCAGATCTGTATTAAGACGAACCACTCATCTATGTTGATCTAATCCAACAAGCAACCTTCAACATCATCAGCCAAATCACAAACGGCTTCCTAACCAGTAACTTTCACTTCTTCCTGCAAATCAGCGAAAGAACTAAGAAACAAATACAAAGAAGATGGAGGTAGGGTTGAAATTAAACCGTCAGAACTTTTACAATCTAAACAACGGTTATAGAGGAATTTGAATAGATTTGAAGGTGAAATAGTACCCCCAATCTGAAGTAAGCCACACAAAAAATGACTCCCAACAAAGTCAAAGCCGTAGACTTTTCATGTCTAGAAAAACATGTCCGAAGACTTCTCCACTTTTAGAAAAGTTCTCTTTTCCAGAACTGGATCACGTCCACACGTCACAGCAGCTGCCGTGTCGCGCCGCGCTCTGACACCAGCCTCATTCGGCCTGTCATTGCCTGTTGAGCATTGGCATTTCGTATCAATCGAACTGATTCCAAACCAAACACTACTACAGAAAAGGTTAATAATCTCATTCAAAGTGAGTGAAGTTTCCTCACGGAGCAATGAACTTTTCCGCGTAAACCACCTGTTCAATCGAACCGAAATCTAACCTAGTGATACCGAAATTAACCTCGCTGGAGATTTCACTTTTTTCTACTTCTTCTTCTTCGAATGTGCGTGACTGATGCGGTTCCGATTGTCGAAACGGTGGGAAAACGAAGCGCGCGAAAGTGAACGTTACTGGAAAATGAACGTAAAAACAATAGTTTTAGCGATTGGCAGTTTTGAAAGCTAGTAATTAATTGGATTTGAACATTTACTTTTATCCGGTGGAAGAAATTCATTGAAAAGTGACGTTTCGGTGATATGTTTATGGAACGATTTTCAGGGTATCTACCAATTTATAACTGTATTCCGCTTGAAAATGTGTAAATTATTGAATATTAATTACAACAAAACTAACACTTTCGAATTTTAAATATGTTCCAGTGAGAAATAATTCACGTGACCTGGCACCACTGTTATTCTGATAAGTTCAGATAAACCGTCGGTATGAAGCAATAGACGCAATGTAATTAAGTTTACTCACGATAAATACGTTTCAAACATGCATGCCTATGTTTTGAGTTCGCCTACTACGTTTAAGTAGTAATTACATTGTACAAGAGAACACAACAGATCAAAATATTGTTCTTTTCTATCTTCAAACCTCGATCAAACCACCAATTCAGGAAATCAGTGGTGCCAACAAACAATGAACCTAAATAAACTAGCCTAATTACCCGCTGCCGAAAAAAAAACCCATTAAACGTCACTTTCTTCCAAAAGCGACCAGCTTTTTCCCCCACTTAACTCGGAAAACTCATCCACCATCTCCATCATCTCACTAGATCGCTAGAGTCCACACTGTACATAGACAACGTGGTTAACCGTGCAGAAAGAAAAAAAAACCTCAAATTGATACCAATCCAAGTAGGCACCATGCTAGCGAAAGCGAAAGGAAACATTCCAACATCGAACACACACACCGACCGTCCGCCGCGCCGTACAGAGCAGCCGTAGAGTCCACAGTCCAGCGTCCAGCTTGGATGGTGGCCATGTTTATCACTCAATTGCGCGTAGCCAACAATCCATCGAGCAAATCGATCATCGTTCCTCGCCCCGCTCCAAATGTGAGAAGAGAAAGATCAGGAAAACCCCCGAGAAGAAGACGAAGACGAAGAAGCAGAAGAAGAAGAAGATGGAGCATTTCCAAATCCGGAGAAAGTTGTTGATCGGTTCGTTATATAATGTTATATAACGCGGTTCGGGCTCTGGCGCAACTCGGTGGAAGAGGCAAGCCAAAGCGAGAAATGTGAAGATTATGTAAAAAAACGGCAACGAAATAGTAAAGCGAGCAGCGAAGTGCGCTTCGGTAGGACAAGCCGCCTGCCTAGGCAAAGCGGGAAACAGCGGTGGTGGTGGTGATCGAGGAGAAAGTTGAAAGCAGAGGCTGTGAAGAAGCCCACGGCAGATCTCTGTGTGTGGAGAGGAAAGAGTGGATCGGGCGGGGTATCACACGAGGAAAAACTACAAATCTTTGTGGCTGGTTGGTGTGTGATACGGATACCTGTCTGGGTGATGGTGATGGGCAGGCTGTGGCAGGAGAAAGGAGAATCGTACAAAATCAAAACATCAACGGTTCCGATTGCGCCTTTGTCTGTTGGTTGAGCCGTGGGGAGAGAGGGCGGCAAAGGGAGGAATTTCTCTACTTTCTTTTCGATTTTTTTCACTTTCACCATTTTTTTGATCGGGTAGGCCTTTCTTTGATTGCAGGCTGCCGCCTGCGTCAGCAGCACAGACCAACCACCAGTAAGTGAATGACCGACCGAACGCGCGCGCGCTCCAATCGTAGTAAGCTAGGCGCCGCCGCGCCGTACATGCACACTGTAACCGACCGGTCAGCCAGCCAGCTAGCGTCGTTCGTCGGGCGGCGGTGTGTTGGATGTTGGTAACGTCGTTGCCGTGCCGACTCGATCAAATAACAAAGTTGGCATTGCATCAGTGACCTCGAGCGGTGAAAAATGCAATTGATCATGGAAACTGCAGTTTCATTATCGTAGCTTTTTTTCCTACGTTTGCCGTGTCGGTTAATGCCATTCATAATTGTTGGATAAGATCGTAATGAGTAATGAGTACGTATGCGTGTGTGTGGGAGGGTGGTAGTTAAGCGGGACTGGCGAAAGTCGATTGAGTAGTGGTTTTTGAAATACTGCATAATTATAAAATGCAATAAGTCATAAATGACTTTCGCTATTCAAGCTTGATTGAATGGTCAAGGTTCTCTTAGTTTTACTATAAAAAATAATTTCAAAATTTATTCCCCTAGTTTTAATAATTTTTAAGATGTTTGTCATTGGCACCGTAAAGCTAAGTTGGGTTGAACGATACGATTTCATGCCAATTTAATTCGCTAATTGCTTGCCAAATCATCAAATCATATTCAGAGGGTGTCTTTAGAGGGAATTGAAGTATGAATATACCCCACAAACTCTTTGAAGTTTAGCATGGTTTACTATGATCAAATTAAAAAAAAAAGTAATTTTCCAAGGTATATTAAACTTTACAGAAGTTCTATGCAATTTAGAGCAGATCTACGTCTCTAGCAAAGTTATCAGCATTTTAGGTAAGCCCGAATAATATCAGGAAACTTTAGTAAATATCATGTATACACCACTGGCAGGCTTTAGAACTGTCTGAAGAGTTTCAAAAAAGTTTCCCAAACTTCAGAAAATATCTGAACTTTGAACAGCTATTAAGAACTTCAGTCAATATCTACAAAACTCATGTCAGTCATATGGAAGTATACCAATTCACAGAGTGTTTTTGCCGGCATCGAACGTTTTTAGTTGAAGTTACCTTAGGAGAAGTTTATGAATTTTTAAACCCTTTAATTTGGTGATGTGTTTTCAAGGATTAATCACTCTAGAAGTGAGACACTAAGTCTGAATTATTAAAACTTTTGGAGTTATGACTCGTTGATTGATAACATTCTTTTTACTATTTAGTAAAAAGAATTTTAACAATCAACGAGTCATAACTTATATTAATATAGCATTTGAGATATGACCTAACTGCCTTGCAATGTTCTTAAAAAGTGTTTGTGGTATCAAAATACACAACTTTTCGGAAAATAGTATATACGTGGCTTTCAACGACTTTTGATAAAATTGTAAAAACATACGTTTCGTTCCGGATTTATAATTGATGACTTTCAAATCTGATTGGTCAGCCTGGGATTGTTGGCCATGTAACCCAGATTCATAACTGTTTATTCAAATGATTTGATCTAAAATTACCACCATGAAATCTAAGTACTTGGATATGGTTCCAAATAAATTTAGATAAGTTCCTCCAGTATTTCTGAGGCAGTCAAAATTTTCCAATATAGGCGCTTAATATACTGTTCTAACTACTTAAAGATCTTATCATGCGCATTCAAGTGACACACGCGCTAGTACATGCGACATACAAACGCTCGAGTCCTTTGCGACAAGACAAACCCGATCACCAACACAAACATACAAACGCGATCATCCACGAATATCTACGTAACGTAAAACGTTTGGTGAGTAAGTCACCCACGGGGAATTAAATCGAAGACTAATATTAAATCTAATTTTATCGTCGAACAAAAACAGAAATCAATCCAAAAGTTATGAATACTTGAAAAATATACACTTTTATTAAGGATAGCGAGCTTTGGAATACGGTTTTACGTAAAGAGAACAAGTCCAATGAGAAATGATCGTCCCATATATTTCGTACTCCGAATTCGAATTGAGGGGTTACATTTGTGTAATGAATTTCAGCGAAGTTTGAGTCTCAGCTAACAAAGGTTACATTAGTTCGTAAAAATCTCAGCTGTTCAGCTGTCGCTAAAAGATGCACAAAAACTGAGATTCGACAGAAAAGTGTGCATGCAGAAGCTTAGGCAGTAATCATTTCGAAAGAGTTTCACAGTAAAGAGCAAAAGTACTCGCCACATTAAACAGCCGACATAAATCATCTACAAAAGTGAAAGTACAAGAAATCCGTGTAGCAATCTCAGGCTCAAAATAATATAGTTTGATGAAGTTGGATTTATTACAGAACTGATACTTATACTTAATTTTTTATAAAAATAAATGAAAAATAATTCGAACGAACCAATAAACACATGCTGTTTGTATATCATTAAAAAAATTATAAAAGATACCTTGCCAACAATCTATAGCGTTGCTTTAAGGGGTGAGTTCTATAAACCTTCAGATGTAGAATCATTTAATACCGAAAATGATCTTATTTTTGTGTCCCAAACTTCCATTTAAATATATTTGTTCTGCGACAAGAATTACCAAATGCGCTCAGCCGAAACAGTGCGTATTTCCCCCGCACATTAAACCCCCAATATCTAGTTGGTCAAATAAAAAAGTGAACAAATTAAGCATTTCGAGTTTCTCTCATCACAATCCTAATTTAGTGACAGAACTGAGTTAGCGCCGGATTGGCTCCAAAAACGGAGACACTACTTGTGTTCTTGGGCAAACAACTAGCGTGAGACGTGATGACCCGCAAGGCAAGGCAAGAAGTTTTCGTAAAAGGTAATGAGACCACCGGGTGTATGCGTCTCCGTTTTTCGAACTGGGGGATTGAGGCTACTTTAGTGTCGGATTCTGATGAGAGGAGCTCGAAACGCTTCTCCATAACTAATTTAGTTATAGGGTAAAGTGCCTATTTTTACCATGTTAGTGATGGTGCCTTTCATTAATTACTCGTCCACCACTGAATGGCACACGAATAAATTAGCATCAACAGCTTTGTCTCGTTATTAAGAACCAATATAATGCCCTGAAAACAGTGAAATGATGGTGTTTAAGCGCAACTAAATTTACTCGACTATCCTACTGGAGCTGTAGAGCTAGGATCTCGGAATGACTCCCCGTAAGAATCATTTACTACAATTACAGAAGAGACGGGAAGTGTCACAAACTAAAACACTACTGAAGGCCAATTGCCGCGGGCCATGATTCTAAATGTGATATTCAAAATATGGTTCAAATAGGGACTTCACGATTGCGTGTATCATCGCGAAGGGCCCGAGCGTATGTCGGGTATGCTAGCGTGTATGCAACTTTGCGTGTATAAATACTATTTTATAACCGTGCGTCCATTCGCATATTCGCGTGTTTTCTTGGTTGATCGCGCGCGGACCGTGAAAATGATACTTAATTTTTGGGTGTACGGTTCAGATGCTAGAAGAGAGTGAGTTGTTACATATTACTAGAGTTCCCGGTCATGTCGCCACGGAAGGTGTTGTTTAGTGGATAGGAGCGTCTTTTTTTTTGGTGCAGCTAAATGCATGGACCTAGGTTGCTATGGCCGAGAGGAGGGACTTCTGTACGTAACCGTTTCACGATCGCGTGAACGCGTGCATTTATAGGTTTACTCTTGAGATCGCGTTTGTAAATTTATAAGTGCTAAAACGTTCACTTAGTCACCGGGGTGTTGTCCTGTTTGCGAGATCGCGGGCTTTGATATACGTGGATGATCGCGAAGGGTTCGAGCGTTCGTTTGTTAAGGTGTATGTCGCTTGCGCGAACTTAGGTGCTTGTAGGATTTATAAATTTATTAGTGCTAAAACATTCACTTAATCATCATGGTGTTTTCATGTTTGCGAGAGCGCGGATGATCGCGAAGGTCTTAAGCGTTTATATGTTAACGTGCGGAATGCTAGAAGAGATGGTCTAGTGAAGATGAACGCCATTTTTTTGGTTGCTTCAACTGAAGACATGAGTCTAGGTTGCTAAGACAATCCGATTAGTAACACTCGTAAGGTGAGGGTTCTCTTAGAACGCCAAAAATCAGGGGAATTCCGAAAATTAGTAAAATAAAGATTGCCACATGACTTTGCAAGAAAATATAAACGAAAATAATCTATCGACGTTTCATTGTTGGTTAATGTTCATCGGCAGCATTTCTGACTGATCACGCCATGAAAAATTATTAGTAGAGAAACCACCAGACAAACGACCGCGGAATAAAAGCTAATATTTTTTTGCTGAGATGAGCCAGGTATTCGATTCTGTCATTTAAAACAATAATGAATAATAGCGAACTTCGGATCCCAGTTTTACGCGAAAAGGATCAGTCTAATGATAAATGATCTTTTAAAATATATCGAAATTCTGAGAGATCGTTCAACTTTTTTCCGTGAAATTGCTTTATACGTACTCGATTCAGCTCCGAAAATTCCGCACATAGTCGTGTTCTCAGCAAATTTAGAAACCAGAATCTCGGCATTTGTCAATATTGTCCGAGTTTCAACTAGCAAAGGATACATTACTTTGTTGTAACTTCAGCTATTCAGATGTCGGTAAAAATGCATAGAAACTGAGATTCGATAGAAACAAATAAGTCTGTTTGCAGTAGCTTAGGCAGTAATCATTTGGAAAGGGTAAGGGCGAAAATGCTCACCAGTTCAAACGCCCGAAATAAATAATCTACAAAAGCGAAAATACAAGAAATCCGTGTAACAATCTGAGGCTCAAAATAGTATATATTTGATGAGGTCGAATTTATAACAGAAATTGAACTGAAATTCTTCTAAAAAATAGCTCCGCTGGGTGTCACATAACATTCAAATGAACCAATGAATACATGCTATTCATTTATCATTAAAAAGTTTATAAAAGATGTCTTGTTAACAAGCTATAGCGTTACTTTAAGAAATGAGTTCTCTAAACCTTATGAGTTTATAACTTCCAATTGAATATTTGTACTGTGACAAGATTTACCAAATGCGCTCAGCCAAAACAATGCGTATATCCCCAGCACAGTCAACACCCAATACCTAGTTGGTCAAATAAAAACTAAACAAACGAAGCATTTCGAGTTCCTCGCATCAGAATCCGACAGTAACTGAGTGACAGGAATAAGCTAGCGCCAGACTGACGCAGGCTCCAAAAACGTTGAGGTAGCAAGGGTTCCATACCAGAAAGCAATAGTCGAGCGTTGTCCGAACTATAGAGCTATAAAGACTATTCTCATTATGAATCCCAAACAGCAGCAGGATACTTTAGCGGCTGTAGCTAATGTGCTGCTTGAATGTCAATTGCTCGTCAATCTAAACCACGAGATCGTTCACACAGATCATTCTGTGAACCACTTCTCCATCAAGGCAGCACCGTTAAATCGGATGGGTACTTTCTTCCGCGTGAAAATTCGGTTGACTTGGCACCATTCTGAAAAAAATATCAATTGAACGGTTCCAGAGCAAAATTGACACCGTTGAAGTACAGTAAGAAAATCAATGAACTGAGGTGGCTGCCTTGAGGGAATTCCGGATGAAACGAAGCACTCTTTGGCAGTATAATCACCTATATTGACGTAAAGATGGCGTATCATTGAATTCAACTAATAACATCGCAGTCTATCCATCTTGGCAAATTGTGATGGCGTTAATCTAGTAGAAAGCAGTAGATAGAACAGTGGAAATAGCGTCCTTCTGAGGACAATCTTAGGTCGTTGAACGTACAGTGGATCTATTATCTTCCATCTCTAGGGCTAAACATGTTTACATCTAACAAATGAATAGCTGGCGTCCAAAAAGGGGATAACGCACATTCTTTTTTTTCCCAAAATTGACTTCTTAACTTTAACTTTTAACTTTTAACTTTTAACTTTTAACATTTAACTTTTAACTTTTAACTTTTAACTTTTAACTTTTAACTTTTAACTTTTAACTTTTAACTTTTAACTTTTAACTTTTAACTTTTAACTTTTAACTTTTAACTTTTAACTTTTAACTTTTAACTTTTAACTTTTAACTTTTAACTTTTAACTTTTAACTTTTAACTTTTAACTTTTAACTTTTAACTTTTAACTTTTAACTTTTAACTTTTAACTTTTAACTTTTAACTTTTAACTTTTAACTTTTAACTTTTAACTTTTAACTTTTAACTTTTAACTTTTAACTTTTAACTTTTAACTTTTAACTTTTAACTTTTAACTTTTAACTTTTAACTTTTAACTTTTAACTTTTAACTTTTAACTTTTAACTTTTAACTTTTTTAACCCGCCGTTCCAATTAAACAAAAAATTCTTTTTTGTTTGTTTTTGGCGTAATTGCCAACATCTTATTTAAGGCTTTTTGGTGGCATCCAACGGGAAAAACAGAGAGAAATTTTGAGTTAACCAAAAGCAAGTTTGATGAAAAAATTCCCCCAGAGACAGGATTCGAACCTGCAACCCTTGGGACTCCGGCCGGAGTCCTACTGGCTATGAATGGTTGTTTTCTATCTAATTTCTCCTACGACTGTAATTTTTGAGCGTATTTTTATTCGAACATTCCAATGAAAGTGTCATGTCTCTACATTGAAAATTGGCCAAGAAATATGGGATCGCGAGAAACACATAGTGGTTGGAAAATGAAAAACGTCAACGTCAACTTATCGTGAATATATCAACAACAATGGCCACTCTGAAATGTTTACAGCTACGTCTGGCATCCCACAGGGAAGTCGCCTTTCAACCACTCATCTTTCTACTTTATTTCAACGATGTCAATTACAGGCTCAATGAATCGCGCTTGTCGTAGGCCGATGAAAATAACATTGTTTAAGTTCATGATCTATTAATAAGAGATCGTAGTAGCTGCTTGCGATTACTAGATGGGTATGTTTCTCGAACGAGCACATTGGATCTGGTTCGAAACAATTGGGGTACCGCGCTTGCTCGCATCTGTCCAGCAACCTATCTGAGTCAAAGCATTTGCATTTTGCGGCGATTTGTAACTGATGGTGGAATGTGAGCCTCTCACTATACACCAGAAATAAAATGAAAGTCAATGCAATTGATTAAGCAGCGAGTTCCGTCGATCGAGAATGTAACCGTTTTTGTTTTCCGGGATAGCAAAGGAACTATCATGGTCAATCGCAGGATTGAATTGACACCACCTCACTTTACGTATCTCATTCATTGATACCACTAGCCCCCGACATTACGCTCAAAGTTGATATCACATAGCTCTAATTTCTTTAAGACGATCGAAACCGTAAACAAACAAACTAATCACACACACACTCACGGTGTACTATCAAAACGTTCGTGGCCTACGAACTAAAACAAACGATCTTTTTTCTGCCATATCTGCTTCTGACTACGACGTTGTAGTAGTAACAGAAACATGGTTGAAAAAGATGATATTCTTAATGCAGAGCTGACCGATGAGTGTATGTGATACACCGATTGCTTCTGATCTACAATAAGTAAACTATTTGGCTAACGGAACGTGCATGGAAGGCTGCTTGATTATGTGTTTATTAGTAACACGAACGGGTGTGAAATCTTTGAATCATCTTTACCACTAATGAAATTGGATCATCATCACGATCCATTTGTATCGAAAATCGACGCTGTGCTCGCCGTAGCTGTGAAAGACTATGCTGATTTATTTTATGACTTCAATCAATGCGATGGGGGAAGACGTGATGCAGTATACTGGTCTATCACAAGGGTCGACGCCAAGTCACCACAATCGACTTTCCCCTTTCACTGAACCACAATCTTTCCAAATATCGCCCACTGGCCGTAGAGTTAAAGAAGATTTTGAGGGTTGACGAGGTTCTGAGAATCGTTCCTGTTATGTATTCAAAGACTGGAATTGTTTCGAGGAGGCACTAGAAGAAGTTGAAGTTGGAGAAGGAGGTGACCGCTATGCAGAAGTCGGTGATGCTCATCACCTGCACGATCGTCCGAGAGTGTCTGGAGCAGGACGATATGCTGATTCCAAAGGATTTATTGGGCAAAGTTTTGCTGTAAATTGTTGAAATGTTTGTGTTGTGAACCTTATATTTGCGCCGAAGAAAAATATTTGGTTTGACAAGCCATTTGCAGCTGTGCTTGAGAAAATACAAGTTTCATAACAAACAGAGCGGAAATCTACTGTGGTAGTAGAAACTTTTGTAACAATCTTTCGTTGTTCTGGCTTGGTTTGGAATCAATCCTGTCACTAATCCAAGCATGTTTTGGAAAGGTATGAAGTGGATGGAGTTAATTTTGGTCCGAAGTAGGTGAATCTATGTTCTATCGCACGACATTGGGTTCTCGTGAAACAACAAGCGACAACTACAGATGAATTTTGTTGTTTGTTAGCGCTAGATAGTGTAGGAATTAGTTTACTATTCTATTATTGACGGAAGATTTCTTACATTAGAAGAGACTACTTGAAGAGGTTTGATGCTTCGAAGTGTTGGTCCCGGAAAATCAATACACTACCCTTGCCATTGTGACCATCGAATATTGAAATTCCGAGTGAACGGACCAGAGGGATGTAATTTCATCTAGGAATCATGCTGATTCGGAATATAAGACATTTATAGATCAGCATTGCGGGTGTCAAAAATATCCATGCCTTCAACAGAATAAATCGATTAAGGTATTCGGACGTCTAGGGCTTCAAAAATCCAAAATATTACTGAATCTGAGAATTTCATGAAAAAAATATAGAAACATGCAACATTAATGATTTTTTCAAGACAATGTTAAATTTAAAATAATGCCGGGAATTGGATATGAAATTACCGGGTGTTATAGACCCTTTGTTAAGCTGCGTTGGTTGGTTCCATTTACACGATTCCAATCGTCACATTCAGATACGTAAGAAGGTAACCACGTAACAACTCCCACGTTGTGTATTCTTTGAACCTCACATTTTTTAGATCAAACTCTATCCACATCGTAGGATACTGACAATTGATTCCAATTAACTCTAATTAATAAGTTTTAAAACTCCTTTTTCCTTGAAATTTATCAATCATCCCTATATATATTAGTCATGGAATAGAATAATAGACCCTTTTCTATTTCTTATTACATTGATATAGAGCTTTCGTGGTTCATTAATTCCGAAATTACTGGATTCCAGGAGGAAGCCCTGTATCCCAACATTAAATGATTTCTTAATTCAATAATCCAATAATTCAATAATGTTTATGTCTGAATAGATTTTTTTTAAGAAAGCCACCCCTTTCCCTTAATTTTTGAGTCAATTGTCTCTTTAAAATCCAAACCTGTCTGATTCCGAGATCTCTAATGTTATGATTCTCAAATTTCTTGATTTTATAACCCTAAATTCTTCGATATGTGATTTCTCGGAAACATAGCTCTAGTTTCAAAAATTCCTCGAATTCGAAACACTGTTTTCATAGAATTCGGCAACTTTCATTCAAGAACTTTTTGTCTTCACATCACCGCAGTAGGCTGAGAATTAAAAAAAAAAGTTACACAGTTGGTGACCGATGCCAATGTGGCAACACTGCTACCATCGCTTGCACAGCCTCCTGCGATATTCGATGAGTCATGAGTGGAGAGCCGGGGATGTTTAGGGGGAAACATGCTAACACCTCTGGCAGTCCTCTCTAGGGAAGCGACTGGCAGGTTAGGGCGAATTAGGGGAAAAAGAAGGAAAGAAAAAGGTTACCCTTTGTGGGAGGGTGACTGGTCTGGCTGTGTAATGATATAGGTGGTGAACGTTGACTGTTACTGTGTCAGCGGCGCCACCGAAGGTTATTGAACTCTTCGTACGCATGAAGATAGTTTCCTTTTTCGCGAACCTGTTACTATTAAGGGGTGTAAAATTTTCATTGAATTTTTTTTTGTGTTTTGATGAATCTCTAATTCGTGGGTGAAAGTAATTATTAGGAGAAAATACAACTCTACTTTTCAAAGGTCGTCGTCGTTCTGTTCCAGACAAAAAAAAATATTCTAAAACCGTGCATTACAGATTTAATTCTGCTTAGACAATTTCGAAAGACTCTTGATGGCTTTTTTTCTGGACAATATTTCAAACAAAATCAATTCATCCAACCTAAACCAGACTCCGTCCCTGCATAAATGCAAAACTTTCGCTTTCACGACCCAAGCCCGAAACAACCGAATCGATTGAAGCATCTACACCCAGCTGTAATCCGGTTCGGTTTGACTCCGGCAAGCATCGGATTGATCAATTTTCGATGCACAACCTCACTCCACCAACAAACGTCACCGTGGTGCAGCAGCCTGCTTTGGTGGGCCTAGTCAGTCAGTGTCAAAGACCTCATCTAGCTAGTTAGTTTTGAATTGAACGAACCGAGCAAAAAGATGACGAGACGAGGCTGCACCGTGGTATGACGGAGAAGTAAAAGAAAGCCAGCAGCATTAATCGATCGCGCACTAGTGCACGCGCGCGCATACAACACAACATCACGATGGCCATCCCCATCGGGGTGGCGTGAGACGTGAGCAAGGGGTGCCCACCACCACACGGGAACAATTCGGAAAGTAAAACTTTTACTTTTCACTTTCGTTTGTGGCGGGTAGGCTCTGGCATCGGATCTACAGCATTTTTGCACTTCTGCGGCTGCCGCCGCCGCTGCCGTCGCAATACACCATCACGCTATGCTCTATTGAAAATTGGTAGTCGCAGCAAGCTATGAATGCGCATCGGTTGGCACTAGCGATCGATGAGAGCAGAAAATGAGAAAAAGGGTAATGACACTGACAATATCGTAAAGGGAAAGGGGGACCGACCGGAGGCGGTGACAGTGACAGTCAGTGGTTTCGACAGTGCAAAACAAAACCCCGAAATGATGGCGCTGATACTTATTTGGGCTAGTGGTGCCTCTGGCGAAAGGGAAATTTTCACGCTCGGAGTTTATAGTAGCTTGAGTCACGAGATGAAGGCGTTGTGCCACGAAGGTGCTGACAGGCGGCTGCACGACTTCAACGCCGTACCTTTTGGACTAAAAAAGCGTCGGAAGGTGTGGTGAACTGTTGTTGCTCTTTGTTTTGTAATTGCTTCTATTTGGGTTTGCCAGTTTGTAATTTCTCTAAAGTTGAAATTCGAATTGTTAACAAATTAGTATTAACAATTAACTCGAATTGCAACTTTAGAAAACTTACAAACTGACAAACCCAAATAGAAGCAATTACGAAAATGTCAAAGACTTGAGCGAATCCGAACTGCAACCGAAAACGCCCTAGAAACAAAAAAACTCGTGATTCATCCAAGGAAAATTTCTGTTTTCATCCAAATCTAAGCAAGCGGTGCGTATCAGCGTCGGGTCGGCTGCAGGAAAAGAGAGCGCGCGAAACGCGCAGCGATGTGTCGCGAGATTGTATACGCTGGTGCCAGATCTATTTCACAATCTTTAATTGCCAAACTCGTTTGAATATTTTCTTATTCATTCTGTTTATTTGACACGGCACATAACTTTAGCGTTACTGTTACTTAAAACTGAAGGATCCACAATGTTATTTTTTTTGTCAAATTGAGTGATTGATTTTTAAAGACTACGGGCTGAAACTAAAAAAATTCGCAGACAATTTCACCTCAATTTAGTGTGTTTTAGCCTTACATTTCATTTAAAAATTCAGGTTTTAACACGATCGAAAGAAGGGTGCGAAGTGGTCGACATTATAGCAGGAAATATTTCGCAAAAATTTTTTATGCTGTTTGAAGCCTTCGAGAAAGTATTTCTTCAATGCAAAGGCTAGGCGTCATCTATTTTTAAAGTTTCTTTGTTCAGTGGCCTCGTAAAGCAATCCAATCTAAACAAATATGGGAAAGTTGAATTTCCAATCTAAAATTAAAATGATCTTGAAACTGAGAATGCCCTATCCAAACAAAGCTTTTTTTTCGAGGAAAACTATTCAAAAAATTATTTTCACAGAAATTTATCTAAGACATACGGTTAGAGAACGACAAAGCGCGCATTTTCGCTGTATTAACTTTGTCTAAAGAGAAATACGTAATTTTCACAAAAGAAGTATAGTCAAAAAGGAAAATATTTTTTGCGCCAAATTTTTGAACAAATTTTACATTGAGTGTCTTGCTATTAACGTAACCTAAAAAAAATTAAAATAAGAAAACTTTTCTTTAAATTTGAACCCTAAAGAAAATGTTGGTGTCAATTTGGAAGAAATCGGCGAAACCTTTGCAACTTTCTTTCAAGAAACCTACACCACATTTTTAGAAGAAGATCGTGATCGAGAATATTTTGATTTTTTTTCCAGAATATGTTCACAATATATACGCGAACGGAGGACTTAGTGGAATGTACGTAATGTTTCAAAGATTTTCTTCCATTTATAACATAGTGGAATTAAATGAAAGAAAATCTTTGAAACATCAGAATATGTTGCTCTCTGATATATTTCTCTTTAGAAGAGAAATTTTAGGTAAGAACTGGTCAGGAAGACAAAAAGTGTCTCCGGTTTCGGGGCTAGGTTAGTCTTGTCACTAAGTTAGTGTCGGATTCTGATTCGGCAAAGTCAAATTCCATAACTAATTTAACATTAGATGCTTCTAAAGGTTCTGGACCTGACGGGATTCCACCCGTTACTTATGAAAAGCTTAGCACTGGAACTGATAGCTCCTTTGTTTTGGTTATTTAATATTTCACTTGAGTCTGACATTCTTCTTAGTTCATGGAAAAGAAGATCCTACCTAGCACCAAATTTTTAAAGTCGCACAAAAAATTCTGATCTATTTAATTACCATGGTATAGCAATCATTTCTTGTATCCCTAAACTATTTGAAGCAGTTATTATGAAAAAAAATGTTCTATCCAATCAAAAAGAACGTTCAACGAACTATTCACTAATAGCTAGGAAAAATTTGGAACCATATGTACATCATTCCAATTGAAAAAGATTGAATCAGAGCAAGGTTAGAATCTTATTTAACAAATCAAATTATCATTAGTAAATCAGAACACAATTTCTGAGAGGAATTCTTATTTAGAAAAAAAAAAAAAGAGAGACGCTCTAACTATTTCGGTGATTTTAATTATAGAATGAATGAGTTCGACGGACGTCAATCCAAATATTCCAGGAGAGTTAGAAATATTTTAGTTCAGAATATTCCAAAGGTTTTGAGACATCAAATTGGTTCATATTTCAGAAAATTTCAGAACCTTTTAGAAAATACTAGAAGAGTTCAGAAGATATGTAGTATATTTCAGGAGATCTCAGAAGCTTTTCAGAATTGTCCGAAATTCCCAAAAGATTTCAGTTTAACTCAATAAATCTCAGAAAATTTCCAGATTTATAGGAGTTTTCATAAGATTTCAGCTTTCGTAAGATTTAGAAGTTATCCGCAGCTTTCAGACAAATTTAGAAGGTTTCAGAATGATCTCAGAAGGTCTCAGAATATTTCAGTTCCTTCCTCATATTATTTGAAAATAGCTTACAAGATTTACAGAGTTTTCAGATTTCAGAAGATTTCAAAATTTTCCGCAGTTTTCAAAATACTTCCACAGCCTTCAGACGATTTTAGAAGGCTTCAGAAGATCTCACATGGTTTTAGATAATATCAGAAGACTTCCGCTTACTCAGAAGGTTTCCTAATATTTCAAAGCATCTCAGAAGATTTTCGAAATTTTAGAAGATAAAATTTCGCCATAAAATAATTTTATTGACTAAATACCAAAAGCTCTATACATGTGATTGACAACTGGGGGTCCGCGGACCCCTAAGGGGCCGTGAAGTAGTTGTCAGGGATTAAAGACGATTATTTTCCCCGAAAGGAGTTTTTTTTTGAAACAGACTGAAAATACACTCCGGTTTTTTTCACGCGCTTTTTTTGGCGCGGTATTTTACGAGGTTTTTTACGCGGATTTTCCAATTAACGCGGTTTTCTGGCACCTACTCTTCAAGTTCATTCCGAAAATACCCATATTGTTGGGATGCGGGCCATAAGGAGTCTTTCAGACCCGTCTCTTCAATCTTTCCGAAAATCTTCTAAGTCTTTTGTATTCAAAAGAACTTTTTTTTTGGAAGATTTTTTGCAACAACCGTGTTAATTACGAAATCCGCACAAAATAAAAACTGCCAAAATTCTTCTAAGTTCTTTGCATTTAAAAGGACTTAGAAATTCTTTTCAGAAAAAAGTCTAAGTCGTTTGCATTGAAAATGACTTATAATATTTTTGCAAAAATCGCATTAATTGGAAAATCCGCATAAAAAAATTGTAAAAAACCGCGTAAAAAACCCGAGTGTACTTAAAAAATTGCGCAATTTTTCCAGTATTCGGTCGGAAAGATATTCACAAAATTTTTATTGAATTTCGAAGCATTCATGACCACTATAAATAATACTTTCTAAATCGACGTAGAAAAACCAAAAATTTCCAGCCATTTCCGATAGAGCCATCAATATGGGTCACATTCCGAGCACTAAAACTATGTAAAAATATAAATACAAGTTAGCAGCTGATTTGTCTTGAATAGCATTTGAAGCTTTAGGTGCGGTGACAGAATGTAATTGAAGTCTGTTTGACATCTTCTGACTTCTTTTGATATTATCTGGAATTTTCAAACGTTTCCTTCTGAGATCTGTTGATTTTTTAAAAAAACTTCTGAATCATGCTGAAACCTTTGGAAGCATACTGAAATCTCTTGACGCCTTCTGAAATCTTCAGTAATTTTCAGTAATATTTCCAAATTTTCTGAAACCTGTTGGAAAACTATCTATTGAAATATTCTGAAGTCTTCTGAAATCTTAGAAAATGTTCTGAAATCACAGAAAATAACGAAAACGTTGCGGAGACTGTTGACGTTGTTATGTCATCATTTGAGTTCTTCTGAAATTTTGGAATCTTCTGAAGGAAATCTTTTGAAATACTCTGAAACCTGGAATTTTCATACATTTTGTGAAATCACATTAAATAACAAAATCTTCTGTAGTCTTGTGAGATCCTCTAAAAGCGATTGAAATTTTTTCGAAATGCTCTTAATTGAAGCCAAAGACCTAATTGGTTAAAAAGGCAACACATGCTAGCAACGGGTTCCATTTTTGACCGGAATTTGTTCTGTCGCCAGAAAGGTCGAAAGAATGATTGAAATCGTAAGACACGCTGATGAATATTGAAAGTCAGCTGTTTAAGAAAAGCGGGACTAATATCGAAAATATAAAATGGTTCCTTCGACATTTCACCGATAGCCGAGAAGTATCTAAACCGATTAGTTGGAATCGCGAATGACTCCTCTAACTTTAGCAGAAGTCATCCTTTGAAGATTGTTACCAAAAAGGGAACAATTGTGTGAAATCTTCCGTGCAAGTGATCATGGAAAACTGTTTGAAGTCGTCCGCAAAGGCCAACTTGAGGCGTTTAAGGAACCGGTGCACATCATTCATATATAAAAGAAAACTGATTGGCCCGAGGTGGCTTCCCTATGGAACACCGGATGCAGTTGCAAATGCTGAAAAAAAAAACGGAATCTTCCATTTTAACGCTCATTTCAAGACGATCGTGACCAATGCATCGGATGCAGCAGTCACGTAAGTGTAAATTGCATGAACTTGTTGTATAGACCGAATTGTATAGGAGATGTAAGAAGCTAGATTGATACTAGTGGCGCTTCGGCTATTCAATTGAGACGGTTATGTGAGATAAATTTAGCAGGTAGCACACAAAACATCAATTCCACGTTAGATTCGAACTTCGCGCTTGCATCCTTTTCCAAATACTGAATAAACGAAGGAGCATTTCCAACAGAAAATCAGAGCGTAAAGAATCATCAAAAGATAGAAAAATTTAGTCGAGATTCACTGTTAATGTTTCAGAATAATTTTAAGTTGCATCAACGGCTTTGTCAGAAATGAGGTTGAATAATAGGCTGGCCAAGCGGGATTTAACGAACAACACTAAATATTTCCAAAATCTCTCGTTGAATAACGAAACAATGCTGTAAGCGAAATAGATCACGAATATACTTTGCGGATGAAGCCTCCTGAAAAAAACAGAGTTGGACAATCAACACGCAAATTAGCTCGAAAATTTAGTATTTCACGACCAACAAGCATGAAAGCAAACTCCAAAATATATTGCGAAACACCGTGAAAAAATACCCAGTTGCTGCCGTGCAATTCACCGTAAACACTTTACGAATGGAAAATTCATTTTTTTAATATTTTCCTTTCAACCTTTCAATACCTGTTTTTAATATTTCGGAAAACAGGATTGTAACTTTTCATTGTAACTTTCATTGTATCGGAAAAATATGCTATTTTTACAAAAGTCTGTTGGAAAAATATTACCCAATTTTGTATTAAATTTTGAAATATTAAATTCACAAATATTTTTATTAATGAAACATCTCGCTTCTAAAAGAATTACTCACTAAAATCATGGCAGCAAATGATAGCAAGCAAAGATTTGATCTTAAAAAAAATTCCAAGGCCATAATGTTCTAAAGAGTCAAACATCCGAATCCTCAATCCGATGATCTAAGTTTCAAAGATTCAAAGATTAAAAAATCGACAATTAAAAGAATCAAAGATTCAAATATTCAAGGATTCAAAGATTCAAAGATTCAAAGATTCAAAGATTCAAAGATTCAAAGATTCGAAGATTCAAAGATTCAAAGATTCAAAGATTCAAAGATTCAAAGATTCAAAGATTCAAAGATTCAAAGATTCAAAGATTCAAAGATTCAAAGATTCAAAGATTCAAAGATTCAAAGATTCAAAGATTCAAAGATTCAAAGATTCAAAGATTCAAAGATTCAAAGATTCAAAGATTCAAAGATTCAAAGATTCAAAGATTCAAAGATTCAAAGATTCAAAGATTCAAAGATTCAAAGATTCAAAGATTCAAAGATTCAAAGATTCAAAGATTCAAAGATTCAAAGATTCAAAGATTCAAAGATTCAAAGATTCAAAGATTCAAAGATTCAAAGATTCAAAGATTCAAAGATTCAAAGATTCAAAGATTCAAAGATTCAAAGATTCAAAGATTCAAAGATTCAAAGATTCAAAGATTCAAAGATTCAAAGATTCAAAGATTCAAAGATTCAAAGATTCAAAGATTCAAAGATTCAAAGATTCAAAGATTCAAAGATTCAAAGATTCAAAGATTCAAAGATTCAAAGATTCAAAGATTCAAAGATTCAAAGATTCAAAGATTCAAAGATTCAAAGATTCAAAGATTCAAAGATTCAAAGATTCAAAGATTCAAAGATTCAAAGATTCAAAGATTCAAAGATTCAAAGATTCAAAGATTCAAAGATTCAAAGATTCAAAGATTCAAAGATTCAAAGATTCAAAGATTCAAAGATTCAAAGATTCAAAGATTCAAAGATTCAAAGATTCAAAGATTCAAAGATTCAAAGATTCAAAGATTCAAAGATTCAAAGATTCAAAGATTCAAAGATTCAAAGATTCAAAGATTCAAAGATTCAAAGATTCAAAGATTCAAAGATTCAAAGATTCAAAGATTCAAAGATTCAAAGATTCAAAGATTCAAAGATTCAAAGATTCAAAGATTCAAAGATTCAAAGATTCAAAGATTCAAAGATTCAAAGATTCAAAGATTCAAAGATTCAAAGATTCAAAGATTCAAAGATTCAAAGATTCAAAGATTCAAAGATTCAAAGATTCAAAGATTCAAAGATTCAAAGATTCAAAGATTCAAAGATTCAAAGATTCAAAGATTCAAAGATTCAAAGATTCAAAGATTCAAAGATTCAAAGATTCAAAGATTCAAAGATTCAAAGATTCAAAGATTCAAAGATTCAAAGATTCAAAGATTCAAAGATTCAAAGATTCAAAGATTCAAAGATTCAAAGATTCAAAGATTCAAAGATTCAAAGATTCAAAGATTCAAAGATTCAAAGATTCAAAGATTCAAAGATTCAAAGATTCAAAGATTCAAAGATTCAAAGATTCAAAGATTCAAAGATTCAAAGATTCAAAGATTCAAAGATTCAAAGATTCAAAGATTCAAAGATTCAAAGATTCAAAGATTCAAAGATTCAAAGATTCAAAGATTCAAAGATTCAAAGATTCAAAGATTCAAAGATTCAAAGATTCAAAGATTCAAAGATTCAAAGATTCAAAGATTCAAAGATTCAAAGATTCAAAGATTCAAAGATTCAAAGATTCAAAGATTCAAAGATTCAAAGATTCAAAGATTCAAAGATTCAAAGATTCAAAGATTCAAAGATTCAAAGATTCAAAGATTCAAAGATTCAAAGATTCAAAGATTCAAAGATTCAAAGATTCAAAGATTCAAAGATTCAAAGATTCAAAGATTCAAAGATTCAAAGATTCAAAGATTCAAAGATTCAAAGATTCAAAAATTCAAGGTTTTAAAGATTCAGAGATACAAAGATCTATTTTTGGATTCTGAGATATTTGCTAGTTTCTTGAAATTTTAGACAAATTCGAAGAACGGAAAGATTCGAAATTCTTGAAAACTTGAAATTCAACTGAGATCCCACATATTATGAATTTCTAAACTTATGGATGCCAGGTATTTTGAATGCATGAAGTGGAACTCATTACTTCTTGGAAGTTTTATTTACATGTTATGCTGTTTTACCGAGTTTCTGTATCCGTAGTTTTTTGTTATTAAATCATACGACGTAAATCAAACTTTTCGCATTCTTTGGATTATACGTTAATTGATTTTTTTTTAAATAACACATCTTGTTTGTTTCAAGATTCAAGCTTATGATAAAATCGTATTTGAAATTTGGAGATTCTCATCAGTTTGTTTTAGATTCTTGAGCTCTATGACTCTTGAAATTAATTCCAAAATAATTATTCTGATTTTCTATAGCTCCAAGATTTAAGGAAACCCAAAATTTGGATGTTTAGATTTTGGGATTCTCCGATTTTTTAATTTTGATTGCAAATCCAAGGTACAGAAGCTAAAAATGTCCAAAGTTTGGAAAATCAGAAGGCGATCTAGAGCCCGAAAAATTCAATCAGATGATTCAAAGATCGAAATGAGCTGAAAGATCTAATAGTCTAAAGGTTCAGAGATTCAAAGATTCTATGAGCAAGCGATGGAAAGATCAATTTTTCCTAACTATGATCTGCTTTTTTCAAAATTTTGAAAAAATCGAACTGAAAGTTTTTAAACGTTTGTAACTTTTATTGTACTAAAAGAAATTACACAATTTTCTCACTAGTCCGTCGAAATAATATTCAACTAATTTGTATTAAATTTCGAAGTATGCATGAAACCGACTTTGTCAACTCAACAAAGTTCCCATCAGCTTAACTACAATCTACACAGCTGATTGATAACTTAAAATATAGTTTAAAATCACCGAAAATATATACCTTATCACAGAAAATTCTACCCAAAAATGTCCCCTCCCAGAACAATTCGAACAAGCGGCAACACTGAACGGTAGCTAGGCGACTAGACAACAGAAGCAAAAAAAACAAACAAAAATCCTCAACCGACCATCTCAAAAGCGCGCGGGCGGGCGGCCGGTTGTCGTGCAGCAAACGTCACCTTTCGAAAAAAAAAAAAAAAGGGAAAGAAGCCCTACAACAACGACGACGACGACGCAGCTAACGAGAGTGAGAGTGATGTCGAACGGGGGTGAGATGCAGCATCGTGTAGTGTTGTATGTACAACAGAAGCAGTAGAAAAAGAAGGTCATTGACTTTAGCTGGTAGCTAAGGTAACATTTTCACTGCCGTTTTTGATTCGATCCGCGTTTGAACTCGGAATGGTTCACGAGCGAGTGTGCGCGAAGAAGAAGAAGAAAATTCGAGACAAATAGTAAAATGTTCATAGCCTACCGCGACGACGTCGTCGTCGTCGAAACGACGACGATGACGACTACCGAAACACTGCTGCTGCTGGAGGGAGGGGAAAAACGAGATTAGATGCACCCCGAGTCTATTGAACCCTAGACGGTTTTTGGTGTACGATCATAGCACACTGCGAGAAACTGGAGGCCGTCGAACGAAAGGCGCGCGCACGGCGTGTTCAGGTCTTTCGCCTTTGTGAAAGTGGTACCAACGAAGAAGTGGCGCTTTTTTTTTTTATTATGCTGCAGCCTACGGTTGCCTACTGCGATGATCTTGGGAGTTTATTGGCCTTTTGTGGGGTGGTGTACGTACGGTACGCGCTAATGTTGTCCGTCGCCGGCTGCGTGGAAATGGGTTCACTTTCACCTAGTTTTCAGCATGATCGAGGCGGTAGCGAAAGAAAGGTTATCGAACTTGGCTAAATTTCTAGATCTTTGCGGGGGTATTGTTTGTCGATTTCACCGATTTTACTGGTGCCAATCAACGTTATGTTTTTATGTCTTTTGTTGATTTTAATTCCAATTTCAAACAATGAAACCGAGCGAAAAATATTTTAAGGGCCGATAATAGATGTTAATTTGAGCAAAAATATTCATGTAAACATATGAATAAATAAAATAAAGTTTGCCCCAATCAAAGCAAGCGGCTCGTATATTTGTATTTATCATCCGAAAATTCTGATTGTATGTCCAATCGCAGCAGGCGTTTATGATAACAAAAATCACCAGCCAGACTATCAGCGCAGCCTACTATCAATGCCAGCGATGCCATTTTTAAAATGTCCCTCAGTTGAACAACGACCCATACCAATCGGGCACCCTGGAGGCCGCTCAATCCATCAGTAATTCCAAATATTTTTATCGGCCATTTGCCAAAATAAGCAACTACCAAGGTCAGCTAGAATTCTCGGAACAACGAAAACACAGTCCACTTCCTGACGACAATGTTCGCTCACCTTGACGCTTATCTAACCGCGATATTTCTGTTTTTCGTTTTACCCCCTGAAGGACCTTCAACAGGTTTAAAAACCCCTCGCGAAAATAATTTGCGACCCGTCATTCTCTATTCAAATTGTATCATACTTGACACTTCGTTATCAGCTCCCACTCGAGGAACCGTTGTCACGAAGCAGCAGCTGTTTCAGGAAGAACGCACAAAAGGTGAACGTCTCGTGAATGCCAAGGCGTCCGAAGCTCTGCGCTGGTCGGGCGAGCGCGCGCGGGCGGTCGGTCCGACGATAGGAGA
The DNA here is from genome assembly GCF_030247195.1 of Topomyia yanbarensis. Lineage (NCBI taxonomy): Eukaryota > Metazoa > Arthropoda > Insecta > Diptera > Culicidae > Topomyia > Topomyia yanbarensis. The sequence continues at coordinate 11,447,213 of NC_080672.1, forward strand.
AGGAGCACATCCAAATTGCACACATCATCAGAGTGCCGTGCCGCGCGCTCGTTCAACGTTCGACCGAAGCCAACGTCAACGTCCCATTTCAAGTTCAGCGGGTGCACTTGAAATCGGCTGTTTGCTGCGATATGTCACCCAGCATAGAGTTCACTGTTGGGTTCATTCGCTCTCTCTCTCTCGCGGCCACTGAGTGCCTGCCGAGAAGAGAGACCACCATCCGAACGTGCTCTTCCCGGTTCTCTCACGGTCGCTCTGATTCTCGCGTTTCAATCTGAGAGTGATCAGCGTGCTTCCGGCTATCCCTGAACCCATCTGTCATGACGTCGAAATATCACGGCCAACCTGATCATCAATTTTTGGTGGGATCTTTATCAAACAACCCACTGCGATTGGATCGGGGAATGACCTTACTCTCACTCACACCTCACGGTCGAACAAACCGAGCATATGTCTCTCACACAGTAGGCGAAGCAAGGTCCACATGGTCGAGGCCAACTAAAATCAACAACCGTACGGTGCCGCCATTTAGGCGTTTTCGTCTTTGCTATCTCTCACTGTTCAACGTAGTACAACAGCACTCACGCTCTCAACATTTCCCCCCTTTGAATTGCATCAAAGTAAGCGAGGTTCACAATTAACGTGAAGCATAACGTGAGCAGAGTGCACTGCGTGTATAAGGAAGGGAAAATCAAGGGCAGCCGCCTGCCTTCGCTCCCGCGCACGCGTCTCCCAAGCGGAACCCTAACCAAATCGGGTTTGTTGTTGTTCTTGTTGCTGCTTACACGTCCATAAAAATATGCAAGCGAGAAGGGAGAGAATGTTCTTACAGTCGTCAGCCAGCACAGAGGGGTTCTCGATACCGATCACTGTGGGCTGAAGAAAGCGGTTGAACTCTAGAACGGAGAAAGTTCAAGTTCACCGATCAATAACTCTGGCATTGAGGGCCCCGGGTTCGAGTCGGGTTCAGTTCTAAGCGGAAGCGATTTTGTAATTGACTCTCTAATTGATTTAAAGTGCATGATTATTTATGGTTTGCCCTTCGGGAATAAGGGAGAAAGTGTAAATCAAGCGCACGAAACCAAAATACCCCTTAAAACGAAAGCAATTTTGGAAGCATCAAAGTAGGCATATCATTAGAACAAAACATTAAACTATCAATTCAGGCCCATTTACCCACTGTCGGTGGACGATGGCGAAGCAGCAGAAGAAGACAGAGCAAAAAGCAAGCAGGCTGTGAGCAGTGAGCTGCTCGTTTGCTGCTGCTTCGTTCACTCTGTGTGCGGATCGCGTTGGATCGGATGGATGGAATTGGAAGAGAAAGGTCAACGACTCACGGCTACGAGGGCATTGCCTTAGCCATTCGTTCGTTCGCTCACTCGCGAATGAATGGAAGGGCAATGCACTGGTGACCGTGTAGCAGCAGCAGCAGCTACTACTCTGTGGCCGCTGCCTGCCTGCCTGCCTGGCTGAATCTGCAGAGTGGAGTTGTGTTTTATTTTTTTTTTCTTTTCGTTTCGGCGAGGTGAAATTTTCAGCAAAATTTTCTCTTTATCGCGATCCCCCCGCGTCTAAGCAAATGACGATCGTGGTTTATGTTTTAGATTTGTTGTTTAGTGGCATCTCTGACGGATTAATTGGCATTGATGGAAAGGGAAAGTTTTTGATTGTTAGTAAACGATATAAATTTAAATTTTACCTATGTTAAGATCCGGTTCTCCCTTGGAACTGCTGGCCACACTATTATCCATTATGACCGGTGGTTTTTCCGGAGAAGCTGGTGCTACCTGGTGGTGCATGGTGGAAACAGGAGACACTGCTACCGGAAGCATGTGATGATGAGCCTGCTGCGATAGTTGACTCATTGAAGACGGAGTCGGATGCGAATACCGAACACAGTCCTCAGTCTTTTGGACTAATAGTATCGGTCCTTTAGGATACTGATGGTGGTTAGGAAGATGCTGTTGTTGCTGCTGATGATGGTGAACCTGCGGATATTCTCCGACGTGAATCGGTTTACGCATAGCAGAACTCTCCAGCATAATGCTTTTTACACTGTTAATAATTTTAGGATGATTGGTATAAGTTGATTGCACTACAGTAAATTCCTTCGGTGGCCGAACCTCCTCGATCCGTCCCACCGTGGTGCTGTTCGGGATACACGGTTCCCCGGATGACGCACGGTAACTGATAACCGGCGTCTGCGATTGGGAACACTTTTGCACTTGTACCACACTCATCGTATTCTCCTTGATCACTGAGTTCTGGTACGACACGTCTGACAACATATTTCCAAATTTTCCATTCACAATTTTATATCACAAGTATTTTCTTTCAATCGTACACTTCAAAAACACACTAAATCCTCACAATTTATCGCCAATATATTTCATTCCATTACACGGGTAACACAATTAATCCACGCTGATCGCAGCAGGCCGCGCCGTAAAAGCACCAAAATCACATCAAAACTAATTCCGCACTACAGCAGCAACCAACAGAGACGAAAAAAAGCATGCAAAATAAACACTCGCACTCGCGCGCGCCATCGAAGCAACCCGCGAACAGCGCGAACCCAAAAAACATCGACCGCCGATATTCGAGCGATATCGTCAAATAAAACCACACGCCGAAATGCGGACCGCCGACCCACCGCGGCTCGGTGAATCGCGCCAGAGCCAAAAGGACGGAATGGCAAGCGCCGTGAGAGCCGCCACCGCTGTGTGAGATACACAACCAACGGACAACGACGACGACGGTGGCGATGGTGATGGCGATGGCGAAGACACTGTGGCTCTGTGTTGTGGCTTTCAGCCCAAGACCAACGAAAGGAAAATTTGTACTGGTCGAGCCTACGGTCGCGATGTAACGTAAAACATCACAAAACAGCACACCGCGCGCGCGAGCACCACTAGAAATTGAAGGTCATGTGGAGGGGGGCCGTTGAATGAACGACGGAAAGAGTGTGTAAATAAACACCCGAAAAAAAGGCGAGCGACCAAAGTGAGCGAGAGAGAGAGAGAGAGATAAAGCACTCCTTCTCTCGCGAGGAACCTTATTTTCCACCATCAGTGAGAGAATGAGAGACGCCACACACAGTAGGCGAAACGAACGAATCTTGTTTTCAATTTCCTCCTGCTACCTACCTAATTCATTTCAGACTTTCCCGGGGGAAAAAGAAGGAACCTTTCTCTCACCGATGCAAGCACTCACATTCTCTTTCAGCCTTAGAAGAACGAAAATGGAAACGAAGAACCGATCGTTCTTTTGCTGCTTTTCATGGTCGACGACCGCGCGCCATGCCGTAGCCCGCATAAGCAAGCATAACAACATGACATGTTTGCAGAAAAACAACATTCTCAACTTGTTCGTTCTGAACGATTCTGTGTGTGTGTGAGAGTGAGAGAGATGGCGATAAGAAGGAAAGAGATACATACATGGTTCTTAACTTGATGGTTGACTGATTATGGTGCGATGAGGGCAATGAGGGAAAGGAAAATACGTAATGAGAAAAAAAAACTTGTTTCGCACAAATGGCATTGGAATTATGTAGGTTCGTGGAAACATTTGAGCAAGAATAGATGGGTTAGCGTGTGCACGTGTAATTGTGTGTGCGTGTTCGTGTGCGGTTGGGTTCTACAGAAATAGGTGAACGAATCCAAGCAGGCTGGAGTATCTTCCATAGCTGCGGTGCGTGGGGTGACAGATGTTGTTTTATTGGGTCGTTTAAAGGTATTACAATTATTGTAGATAGGAATACGAAAAATTTAAAGTTTTTGTTAATTTTGGATCAAAATACGCTATTTGATTCAGGCTTTTACTTTTATAAACACATTTCAGTGTTATATTTAACACAAATTGGAGAAAGGTTGATATTGGTGCTTATTTTTAAACTCTACGGGATTAGCTCAGATTTACTGCCAGTTAAGAGTTTAGTTGTTAAAGAATAATTACGCGAACGAAAGACCTAACTATAACTCGAAACTCTTGAGGGTAAAATATCAGAACTAAATGCCACTGATGTAGGATCAAACTTAATTTGAAAATTTTCAACTTTGTGAAAGCTACATTCTTTTTAATTAAATTTTCGTTATAGATTTTGTATAAAATTGCTAAACAAAAACGCTTTTAATCCACCTAACAGTGTGATGATACATTTCTTATAACTCTTATCGCTTTCTTCGGGTATTATATCGATTGAGAAAATTTAGAACTTGATGCTTCGCGATGTTGTTGATGCCACATACTACAAGGACTCAGAGAATCGCTCAAATTAGCATGGGACAATATCAGTGCAAGAAATCTCAAAGGTTAGACCAACGGAAAAATGGCCCATAAAATAGAAATACAAACGAATTATAGCTAATGCTCCGTTAATAACATAGAAATTCTTCAATCAATGCATTGTGTTGGGAAAACTTTTCCTAAAGGGGTTGTATATGTGCTGTGTCAAAAAATTCGAAAAACAAATTTTCGAATGGATTTTAGATTCTCAATAACGTTTACTCAAATTCTCAATGCGGCTGAGAACTAAGCACTGAAATTTCAGCCCTTTACTTTACTTGGATATCCACTTTTTCTAAAAATGATTTCCCAGTAATATCTTTGTTCTGAATTATTATTCCTAATCCTAATGCCAAAGAACAAATAAAAACCCGTTAGGGAAAATTATTATCATTACTGGAATTTTCTTTTTCACGAAACTTTTTGATAACCTTCCGGCACTTCTATTAAAAATACTTTATAATTTACATAATCTTATTAGGAACAGTTGTTTAAGAAGCTTTTGGAATATTGTGTAGGAAAAGCTGAAAATTTATGAATTTTCTCTATCTGTAACATATAAACCCTTGAGTATACCAATTAATTTAGGATACCCTTTTAACATAAACTATCGCTTGAGTGGGAATAGGTTCGTCGAATTTTGGAAGAAGTCGATAAAATAACCCCATTGAAAACTACCTAAAAATTGGTGTAGTTCGATGCAATCGAAAGAAAATATCCTCAGAAAATGGGTTGTACCTATTACAGGCCATATTCGATTATCCGTAGACTCGATTATCCGTAACTCGAATATCCGTAGTACTACCATTCGCAGAAATTGTTTCGATTATCCGCACTTTATTTTTTCTCAAGCTCTATTACATATCTATAATTAATTATTTGATATAAACTACAGTTTCTGAAATATTTCCCAAAAAAATAATGAGAACTTCGAAGAAATACCGAAATTTTACTTATTTAGCATATAATTTTGAATTCGATGTGGTGACTTACATATTTTCGCACACCAATGAATTATAATTGATACTAGCTACAGTTATTAAAAGATTACAATTTTATGTTCTCAAAGAATATTAAAAAAATACGAAAAAAAGAAATTTTGCATTTTTTATAAAAAAACTTTTTTTTGTATCCCAATCTTTAAATACAAGAATCGATAGACATTTATATCAGCTACAATTCCTGTAAGCACAAAATTTTAAACTCTTAAAATTAGAATAATTTGTGAAAAGAAAGAAATTTAATTTAATCAACAAATATTTCAATTTAATGGTCACATAGTGTGCTGGAAGAACAAGATTTTAAAATCTGTGATTTTTTCTGTAATTTTTAGAATGAAAACACTGACCGATTTTATCAGCCCCTTTATGTATTGCAGACTAACAAAATCTGAACATATTTGTTTTATTTTGATTGGGGCAATCTAAACTATGATATAAAATCACAAACAACTCTTTGGAATCAGTCTATTATCGCACCGGTTAAAAAAATCGAAACCTTTTAATCACTTTAAGAACATCAACATTTTGAATTCTTTACACACTTAAGCAAAAGGCTTTCGCTTAAATTCCGTCCGTGCAACATAGGAGAATTAAATCAGAAGACATTCTTTAATGTAGCTGGCAAAATCGGATAAAAAAACTGACAAAGTCCGTTATAGAAAAATTCGGAGGCGGATAAATATGGTGACTAATACAATAGGACTGTAGTCAGTACTTTGCACCGCTTTGAACAGAACAGCACTAATAATTATTTACGAAGTAGATGCACTGAACAGCCTTTAAGCGACTCGGCTACGTAGAACGCCGAACAATGGCCAAATGAAGATTCTGGATGATGTTTCCACCAAGCAAGCAAGAGAAAAAAGTTTACTGTGCGATGATGTATAGCAAACTGAATCACTCAATGCATTTGAACAAGCATACTTATAGCTAAAATTTTTCAAGCACCAAGATTCAGTTAGTTTCTGATTGGCTCGCTAAAGCCCTAAAGCGCATTATGACGATGAGGAGCTGCTACTGATTGAACAACGCACGCTCCTGGGTGTCGTGCGCATAAAAAGTGCGTTTTTGTTACTTAAAACGTGTGCAAAAAAATCATGCTTCTAAGAAATCCATGTTTTAAAATCGTCTAATGCTGGTCCTTCGGTTAAACAACGTTGGGCGACACCCAACAGACCGTTCAGCAGGCGTTCATTGTTGGGCCCATGTTGGATGGTCTTGAAACAAATTTTTGGGCTGCTCAGTGTAATCTAGCGTGTTGCTTCTCTTAGCGGATTCCCAAAATCTACAAACCAGTGGTGCGTAATCTTAAATTCAGTTGTTGTTTCTGTCTGAATTTACCGAAACCAGCATTAATTTCACTCAAGTTTCACGCAGAGAATTTAGTTTTATGCGTCTTGAGTATTAGACATGAGTAAGCTGACCAACCGTACGGAATTTGGGAGGACAGTACGGATTTTTGGTCGTGTGTCCGGAAAAAATACTTGTACGGATTTGTCCGGAATTTGTACGGAATTTCCAACTTCAGTGGAGGTGGTAGTACTCCCGGGACAACAAAAAATCTTCCACAAATGGAAACAGACTAAATAATGTTGCAAACTAGTTTCCCAGGTTCCAGAAATGCAATTTTTGTTAGCAAATGGAAACCGGTGAACAAGAAGAGTGCTAAAAACTTGATTTTTGTAAATTTTCTCATAAGCTGTGGAACTAAGCAAACTTTGCGATGTTTTCTAACATAAAAGAAAAAATTTAACTTTTATGTGTCTCGCTATCCGCCTCGACTAGTTTTTTTTTTTACGTTCAATCATTTATTGTTTCAATTCCTTTTTACATATCTGAGTATTTTACATTTCAAGTGATTCAAAATATAACTATTTTTCTCATCTTTGTTTTTGGTTATTTACATTTGGTTTCGTTATTAGCATAGCCTAATCGGTTATTTTCAACTTATGTTGAATGATAGAGGCCTCGACTAGTTGTTTAAGTCGTTCTCCCAAGTTGAGTGGTATTTTGAAAATCAGTGTCTAACAGCCGCCAAGTCGTTCTATCTAAGTCGAAACGCAATTTACCCGATTAATTTCCGTTATGAAATATATAGTGCTCGATGTACACATTTGGTTCAACTCAATTTGCTCCTATGAAGGTATCTCAATATGATCCGAATTATACAATTTCTATTTTTAATCTTTTTCGGAACCAAATTATTACCACTGCAGTTCGATTGTATTCTGTAGTTCTGAGATATAATACAATTAAAATATGCAGTGGATTCTAGAACTCTCTAAAATTTTCCATTTACATAGATTAACACGTTTTCCTTTAATTTCATTTGAAAGGTTGAACCACAGATAATCTTGTTGGTAAAAAAGTAGATAAAAAAATTCGATTTCTGCTAGCTGAGCTGTGTCATTAATTGCTATCAGCCACATACGTCTCCCAACCTTTGAACGGAACGGATCGTTATATTTCACAGTGGTGCTCGGTGTGTAAATTTTAGTGAGTCAAGGTCATCCTTTGTTCGTTCGTTAGCAGCCGTTCTGCTGGTGCCGACAGTAAATCCAGTACATTGTTTTCGCTGGTGCGGAACAATCGACGTTGTTTGCAGATAAGTTTTGCTTTATTTTTTTTTTTCCTCGTTTGCTTTCTTTCCTTTTCCCTACTTTTACTCTACCTTGTAATCAAATAATAAGACACATTCCCGTTTATATAACGCTCTGCCCTCGTGCTTAAATGGCCGAGGGCGAAATACCATCTGATGTAATCATGGAAGTCCCTGATCCCCCTAATACTCGCATTGCTCCCCGTATAAAGCAGTACCCAGAAGGTTCCTCTGGGCCATGGGTGGTATATTTTCGGACCGGAGAGAAACCGGTTAATATATTAAAACTTTCTCGAGATCTGACTGCTAATTACTCGGCCGTAACTCAGATAACACGTGTTCGGGCAAACAAGATACGTGTTCTAGTGAGTGATCTCGGCCAGGCAAACGCGATTGCTTGCTGTGAGCGCTTTACGCGGGAATTTAAAGCGTACGTGCCTTGTGTGGCCTGTGAAATCGATGGGGTAGTGTCCGAACCGGGCCTGAAATGCGAAGAACTGTTGGAGCACGGGGTTGGCTGCTTTAAGGACCCCTCTCTTGAACAGATTAAGATCTTAGAATGCAAACAATTGTATACCGCAAACACCGAGGGAGGTAAGACTACCTACTCTCTATCAGGCTCGCTTCGGGTGACATTCGCCGGGTCCTCTCTTCCCAACTACATCCTCCTTGACAAGGTTCGCTTACCAGTTCGCCTGTTTGTACCGCGGGTCATGAGCTGCAGCAATTGCAAGCAGTTGGGCCACACAGCCACATATTGTGGAAATAAGAAACGATGCGGCAAATGCGAAGGAGAGCATGAGGATGACTCTTGCGACAAAGAAACTGAAAAGTGTATTTGCTGCGGGGGCCCTTCACATGCTCTTAAATCATGTCCTGCGTACAAGCAGCGCGGGGATAAAATTAAGCGCTCCCTTAAGGAACGCTCAAGGCGTTCTTATGCAGAAATGCTAAAGAATGCTTCGCCATCTGTCCTGTCCGAAAATCCCTATGCTGGTTTGGCTAACGTTGAGCAAGAATCTGACGACCCACGAGAGGGAACATCTTTGGTTAACCCAGGGGAATCCAGGAAGAGGAGAAATCCAGCCTCCCCTACATTGCCTCGTAAGGGTGCCAAGGTGTCGTCCACTCAGAGTGCGCCAACTACAATCAATAAATCCAACGGAAGTGATGCACAAAAGCCGAAGCAATTTGCTCCAGGACTTGGAAATATTAATTCTAACAAGGAGTACCCACCACTTCCAGGGACATCCAAAACCCCAAGTGTCCCCTTTTTTCAAACAGATACTCAGTCCAGTAGCGGACTAATGAAATTTTCTGACATAGTGGACTTAATTTTCACAGCTTTCAATGTTACTGATCCTCTTAAAAGCCTTCTGATACGTTTTCTCCCTATAGTGCAAACATTTTTGAAGCAGTTGACTACTAAATGGCCCCTCCTTGCAGCGATCGTATCCTTCGATGGCTAAGTCATCGAACGAGGTCACCGATTCGATCACTGTTCTACAGTGGAACAGCAGAAGTATCCTCCCGAAAATCGATTCCTTCAAATTCTTACTAAACAGTTTAAAATGTGATGCTTTCGCATTATGTGAAACTTGGTTAACTTCCGATATAAATCTCAACTTCCACGACTTTAATATAATTCGTCTGGATCGAGAAAACCCCTATGGAGGAGTACTTTTGGGGATCAAAAAGTGCTATTCTTTCAACCGAATTAACCTCCCTTCGGCACCAGGCATTGAAATTGTCGCTTGTCAAGTTTTAATCAAAGGTAAAGACCTTTGCATTGCTTCCATCTACATTCCTCCTAGAGCCTCGGTAGGGCACCGAACGCTTTGTAATATCACGGAATCCTTACCGGCACCGCGGCTAGTTCTGGGAGACTTTAACTCGCACGGTACGGTATGGGGCTGCCTTCATGATGATAATAGATCAACATTAATCCAAGATCTTTGCGATAATTTCAACATGACCATCTTAAACACGGGAGAAATGACGCGGATTCCTACACCACCAGCACGCGCAAGCGCGTTGGATTTGTCGCTTTGCTCGACATCGCTACAGTTAGATTGCATGTGGAAGGTGATCCCTGATCCCCACGGTAGCGATCATTTGCCTATCGTGATTTCAATTGCTAACGGTTCAAGACCATCGGAAACAATCAATGTCTCGTATGACCTCACACGGAACATTGATTGGAAGAGTTACGCGACCGCGATATCCGTTAAAATCGAATCCACTCAAGAACTTCCTCCGGAGGAAGAGTACAGGTTTTTGGCTGGCTTGATTCTCGACAGTGCGAATCAAGCTCAGACTAAACCAGTACCCAGCGCGAATACCCATGGACGGTCTCCCACCCTGTGGTGGGATAAAGAGTGCTCAGAGCTGTACGCGGAGAAGTCCACTGCATATAAGGCCTTCCGGGAAGACGGGTTACCCGCTAGCTATCAACAGTACGCGTCGTTAGAAAGGCGAATGAAGAGTCTAATGAAAGCCAAAAAACGCAGTTATTGGCGCCGGTTCGTCGACGGGTTAACGAGAGAAACAGCGATGAGCACTCTTTGGGGTACGGCTCGACGTATGCGTAACCGTAATAGTACCAACGAGAACGTGGAATATTCAAACCGTTGGATATTCGCTTTCGCCAAGAAGATCTGTCCGGACTCTGTCCCGGTACAGAAAACGTGCCGCGCCGCGTCTCCTCACGATACCGCGAACGAAACACCGTTTTCGATGGTGGAGTTCTCACTTGCTCTCTTATCGTGCAACAATAACGCCCCAGGGTTAGACAGAATCAAATTCAACTTGCTGAAGAATCTGCCTGACACTGCAAAAAGGCGCTTGTTGAATTTATTTAACAAGTTTCTTGAGGGTAACATTGTCCCTTATGAATGGAGGCAAGTGAAGGTCATCGCCATCCAAAAACCAGGAAAACCAGCCTCCGACCACAACTCGTATCGGCCGATTGCAATGCTGTCCTGTATTCGGAAGTTGTTTGAGAAAATGATCTTGTTTCGCCTCGACAATTGGGTTGAAGCAAATGGCTTACTGTCAGATACACAATTTGGCTTCCGCAAAGGCAAAGGGACGAACGATTGCCTTGCGTTGCTTTCTACAGAAATCCAAATGGCCTATGCTAACAAAGAGCAGATGGCATCAGTCTTCTTGGATATTAAGGGGGCTTTTGACTCAGTTTCTATCAACATTCTGTCAGAGAAGCTGCACCAGCATGGTCTTTCACCAATTTTAAATAACTTTTTGCTAAACCTGTTGTCTGAAAAGCACATGCACTTTTCGCATGGCGATTTAACAACATCGCGATTTAGCTACATGGGTCTTCCCCAGGGCTCATGTCTAAGTCCTCTGCTCTACAATTTTTACGTGAATGACATTGACGATTGTCTTGCCAATTCATGCACGCTAAGGCAACTTGCAGACGACGGGGTGGTCTCTGTTACAGGGCCCAAAGCTGCCGACTTGCAAGGACCATTACAAAATACCTTGGACAATTTGTCTGCTTGGGCTCTTCAGCTGGGTATTGAGTTCTCCACGGAGAAAACTGAGTTGGTTGTTTTTTCTAGGAAGCGAGAGCCGGCGCAACTCCAGCTTTTATTAATGGGTGCAACGATCAACCAGGTTTTCACATTTAAATATCTCGGGGTCTGGTTCGACTCTAAAGGTACCTGGGGATGTCACATTAGGTATCTGAAACAGAAATGCCAACAAAGGATCAATTTTCTCCGAACAATAACTGGAACATGGTGGGGTGCTCACCCAGGAGACCTGATCAGGTTATACCAAACAACGATATTGTCGGTGATGGAGTACGGGTGTTTCTGTTTCCGCTCCGCTGCGAACATACACTTCATCAAACTGGAGAGAATCCAGTATCGTTGCTTGCGCATTGCCTTGGGTTGCATGCACTCGACCCATACGATGAGTCTCGAAGTGCTGGCGGGCGTTCTTCCGCTAAAAAATCGATTTTGGGAACTCTCATATCGATTGCTCATCCGATGCGACATTCTGAACCCGTTGGTGATTCAAAATTTCGATAGGCTCGTCGAGCTTAATTCTCAAACCCGTTTTATGTCCTTGTACTTCGACTACATGGCACAGAGCATCAATCCTTCTTCGTACAATCCCAACCGTGTCCGTTTCCTAGATACTTCTGATTCTACTGTATTCTTCGACACATCCATGAAGGAAGAGATTCGTGGAATCCCGGACCATATACGCCCGCAGGTGATCCCCAATATATTTTATAATAAATTCCGAGAAGTCGACTGCGACAAAATGTTTTACACTGACGGATCAAATCTCGATGGGTCCACTGGCTTCGGTATTTTCAACAATATTATCACCGCTTCATTCAAGCTCAATGATCCCGCTTCAGTTTACGTCGCAGAGTTAGCTCCAATTCAGTACACCCTTGGGATCATCGACACTCTGCCCACAGATCACTACTTCATCATTTCGGACAGCCTCAGCTCTATCGAGGCTCTTCGTGCGGTGAAGCCAAAAAAGCAACTCCCGTATTTTCTGGGGAAGATACAGGAGTCCTTGTGTACGTTATCTGAAAAATCTTATCAGATTACCTTTGTTTGGGTCCCCTCTCATTGTTCTATCCCGGGCAATGAAAAGGCCGACTCATTAGCAAAGGTGGGCGCATTAAATGGTGACATATACGAAAGACCAATCTGCTTCAACGAATTTTTTAGTATTTGTCGTCAGAGGACGCTCAACAGTTGGCAAACCTCGTGGAGCTATGGGGAACTTGGACGATGGCTACATTCGATTATCCCAAAGGTATCAACGAAGCCTTGGTTCGGGGGGATGGATGTGGGTCGGGATTTTATTCGTGTAATGTCCCGACTTATGTCCAACCACTACACCTTAGATGCGCATTTGCGGCGTATTGGGCTTGCGGAGAGTAGTCTGTGCGCTTGTGACGAGGGCTATCACGACATCGAACACGTTGTCTGGGTATGCGCCGGGTATTGTGACGCCAGGTCTCAGTTAAAGGAATCCCTTCGGGCCCGAGGTAGACCACCCAATGTACCAGTCCGAGATATGCTGGCAACTCGTGATTTCCCCTATATGTCCCTTATTTATACCTTCATAAAAACGATAAATATCCCAATTTAGCCCCTCTCTTTTTATTTCTCGTTTTAGAAGTTTTCTCCTGCCTTGTGGAACCGATCAGCTCCAGAGTGCCACTATGTAACCGCCGTCGCCCTTACCACTACGCCTGCATAGAAGGAAACTGAAGCGAGAGCGACTCGAGGTCCGATGACTTTTGAAGGATTCCTCGCGGGTCCGAAGAATACCATCCGCCAATCCGGTACTCGACGACTTACTAGACTGAGGCGCAAATTTGTTTCGCTGATCCACCTTCCCCCCCCCCCCCCCCCCCCCCGTTCGAGCGAAAGTTGCAAGTTTTGCTCTTCTTTCCCTGTCTCTCCCCTGCCCTTGATACAACTGCTGCTACACTGATGCGGAAATAAGCCACCCTCTGAATATCTTGACCAAGCATAAGTTTCAGTTAAAAAATTCAAATTAGTATTCTGTATTCCTAGTTTTAAGATAGCTATAATTTTTACTCTTTATTGAAACTCTTGTCCTCCATCTTGTAAATAGAATTGAATCCCTAGTTTTAAGATTTCTGTGAAGTTTCTCATAAATATTTGTTTCCCCTTTTGTGTACTAAACTATATTGTTAGTTTTAAGATAACCGTAAAATATTTCGTAAAATACTATTACTCCCCCTCTTGTATATCAAAGTGAATCCCTTGTTTTAAATTTTTTCATAAAAAAATCTTTTGCCCTCTCTTGTATATTGAATCTTATTTCTAGTCTTAAGATAGCTGTAAACTTTTTTTTCCTTTGTAAAAAAAATATTTCAACATTGTAACCTCCTAGTTTTAAGATACCCAAAATGTAAAAACAAAAGCATTTGGCACCGCCAAGCTAACGCATTTGTGCCTATCAAATAAACAAAATGAATAAAAAAAAAAAAAAAAAAATTGCTATCAGCCATCCGTGTGTGCGGAACGAAAAAATCAATAAGTAGTTCAATCACAATAGGATCGGTGCGACACCGATAGCTTGGTGTCGATTGAATGCATACGTCACGGCTTGATGCTAGCAGAAAGGGAGAAGAATGATCACATGGTCGTTCTAGGCGAGGATTTGTGAAGAATTTTTTGCCGGTGTCGGCGGTAAAACATGATGATGAGTTATGTTCTACCATAGACCATGCAGTAGACTTGGGTGCAACGCCCAACTCCTACTCTGCAGAAGGCAAAGAATTCTTCACATTTCCTTTCAATCATGTCCATATGAGCCTGCCTAGTTCTAGTTTGCCGTTCTAAGTTTATAACTGATTCGCTCTAGAATACCTATCCGTCTTTCAATTTCATTGCTTTCGTTTCTCTTAGTCTCAAATTTGCCGAAAATAGCCAACAAAATCGATACAGTAGAACCTTGCGGCAATTAAAACATAGTAACACAAGCTGAGCTAAGTCGATTGCGTTTCTTGCTGCGAATCAACAACCGGCCGAAAGAATTCGGATTGCAATTTATGAGAGTTCTGATTGCGGTGCGATGTTTTTGTGCATATTACTCATTTTAACTTTTCACCGAATGAAGTATTTAGTAAATTTTGGGTAAATTTTTAGTAAATTTTGGGTGAAAAATTATCTAACTTCGATAAATGTGAAACAACTTCTAAAATGAGTAACAAGCAGGATAAAAGTGGCTTAGGCATCACATGATTATTCTGATTTTGATTAGGGTAACTATGACTATTGTTAGATGTATTATAAATAACGAGCTGAAATTTTTGGCTGCGGACTAAACTGCCGTTCTAAGCATAATTGTCCCATGTATATAGGGAATCCCATAGAACATGGGACAAATATGCTTTTAACGGCAGTAAATGAGTGACCGAAAATAAATATCGTAAGAACAGAACATGCTTCATAAAACCCGCTTTAAATATATTAGAAGGTTAAAATCGGAAGCTAAAAGAAGCTCTTCCATGTAATAGTCGATTAAAGAAAACCGGTATAAAATCTGTAATAAATATATTGGGTTCTTACAAAGGAATCTTCTTCATACGACTTTCAATCTTGAATGTAACGTTATACGGATTTAGCCACAAGCCAATTATGCTGGAGGTTTCTTGCAAATTTTTTCGAGTGAGAATTTTCTAAGTGATTCTAATGCTGAAGGATCTCTGTCCTATTTTTATGCTTGATGTTTATATATATTTAACATTTTAAGATAGCTAAAGTGGGTTTTACAAAGCATGTTCTATCCTTGCGACTTTAATTTTCGGTCTCTCAAATCTAAATACAAGATTCTTTAAAAAAAAAACGCTAAACAAACATTCTATAGTCGATCAATCGAAAAAAAAACAGGTTTCGGCCGATCTTACAAACAGGATAACACTCCGGTGACTAAGGGAACGTTCTAGCACTTATAAATTTACAAACGCGGTCTGAAGAATGAGCCTACATACGCTTGTGTTCGCGCGATCATGAATTGGTTATGTCCGGAAATTCTTCCTCTCGGCCCTAGCCACCTAGGTCCATGCCCTCAGCTAAACTAATCAGAAAAATGACGCTTATATCTACTAGACAATACGTTCCATGGCGACATGACCGGGAACTCTAGTGATAGAGTTGATAGTGACAGAGAACCCACTCTCTTCTAGCATCTGAACCATAAACTGAAAAATAAATTTTACATTAACGGTCCGTGCGTTCATCCAAGAACACACGCAATTATCAACTGGACACCCGGTTTTAAATGCGAAACGACACGCTAGCACACGCGGCACACAAACATCTACGCGACAAACAAACGCCCACGCAATCGAACACAATAACATCCAAACGCTCGAGCCCTTCGCGAGGGTACACAAAGACGAACATACAATCGCGATCATCCATGTACAACTACGCCCAAGATTTCATAAACACAAAAATGACCCCAATGATTTAGTAATCCCTACAGCACTTCTAATTCGATTAACGCGGTCTCAAGCGCACACAAATAAACGCTCATTCCAACGCGATCGTCAAGTTCATTCCACTGCACAACTGAACCGTACAGTCGATATCACAATCAGAATCACGGCCTGCTGCAATTTGACTGAAGCAGTGATGAGTGATTCTGATAGGGAGCCCTTTCTGTGAACTCAGCTCTACAGCTCCAGTAGGAAAACTCTCGAAATAGAAAGAAAGATAACAAAATTTAAAATATCTATGAGAATCGTATTCTGTAATAAAATTATGTTTTTGTCTGCCAGTTAGTATGAAACTTAGGAACATATTTAAAGCAGTTGCAAGAAAAACATTTTTACCAATTACTTCTCCGCGATGCAATCACATTAAATATATTTTCATTCTCTTCAGACTTTCGTTACCAAAAAATAAAACTTTTTAAAATATGAGTTTTTTTTGTAGTTTTAGTTTATAATAAAATTTTTTAATTTTTTGATAAATTCACAACTTTTTATACAGCATTTGTTTTTTGCGAAGAAGAGATTATTCCCTACAATTTTTTCTCGGAGTGTTTTGCTGTGCAAAATACAGATTTCGAAACACATTTTTGTTAAACGATGCATGCAAAAAAATTTAGGCCCTTTGAAAGTATTGCGCTTGAATCAAAATGCTTTGCTTTGCGTGCAAAATGCTCAGAACCCATGCTGCTAAAACGTCTAATGTTTCAACTGTAGCGAAGATGGTCGTTCGCGATTTTAAAGATTTTTGGGTGAATCTTGGAGGAATTACTGTATTGTAAAATCTGTCGGGAAGTGCCAATTTGAACAACAATCGCTGTAATATTTTAATTCTTGCCGAAGTGATCGTTTAGTGTCGAGATATGTGAATATTACAAACAAAAGTGGAATTCTGGTCAAAGAACGGACTTCGAGTCTTTCCGTATTAGCCCGAGTTTTTGGAATATTTAGTTACAGGTTTCATAGCCTAGCCTTGCGAAAGTCACCTCTATCAGATGCCATCATATCAGGCATTCAATAATGATAATTTTCGATAGATTGCGCCAGGCAAACAAAATCATTTTGCAGAACAATCTACAACATGTCGTCGATCGTGAAGTACTATAATAAAATTCAATATCCTCGTGTTTATGGATAAAATCAAGATTCAACTGCCCGATACGGCACCTCGAACTTGTGATAGGTCTTTAAAAGAATCGCTGTACAGAAAAGTGGAATCGTGACAAAGGATACATGAAAAAACTAATTATGCCTAGATTATTTCAATGGTAATTACGCGGTAAGATTGCGTCCTTCCTACCTGATCCGACAATACAAAACACGACAGTATTATTTTACAAATAATGCTTTGCAGTTATCAATGACAGATTCCTACCTCCATATTCTATGATGAAACGGCTCATTATCATAAACCGTAACAGCAGTCGTTAAGGAAACTCATCTCTGACAATTAATACCAATACACAGTCTTCAATTCCGTTGCCTGATCCCCAAAATGGTTGCCAACTTTGTGACACTTGTTCAGGCAATAACGGCAACTGCAAAACCGTAAAAACTGTGTGCAACTTCAAATCAAAAGCCAGAGTTCTCAGTTGGAACGAAGTAAGAAAGTAGATCCAACCGTGCATGTACTGATGAGATGAATTCGAAACGCATAAGTATTTTATATTTAATTTGTCGATTTGTATAGAGCTCTGTTCTTACGAACAGCTGTTTTTGTGAATTTGAAGTATAGAATACATCCTTTTTATTCCAAAATTTGAATTTGAAAAAAAAATCTGTGCACGTTTCAGGTCTTTGATCTCTGTACTAAGATTCTAATCAAAATTCATAATCCCGGGATATGATGGTCGTGGATATTTAAATTCGAAACCTAATTATTTTGAATCCAATGTGCTGAGCAACAGTCTGTTATAATTTCGTAAGTTCATTTCGATCGGAATATCTAATTTTCTACAGAAACCCATATAATTTCAAAGAAACTTCCTGCATGGCAAGAAATTTCAGTTCGTTGTGAACTTAACATGAAGAATGTTAAAAAGAAGGTATTTTTTCTGGATTTTTTAAAAACATAATGCGAAGAACGAAACGATATCTCGGAATGGTCGAACTAGACTTAGATGGTAAACTAAATCTAGTTTGGTTCCATAAATTATAACTGCAAATTAAATAACAAATGTACATTAGAGTGACAGAAAAAAAAATGACCACCATCGGCCCACCCCTGAGTCGATTCCTAGTCCCACCAGGAGTGTCTGCTCCAAATTTGAGCCAAATCAAACAAGTCTAGCTACCGGACCAACGTGCTTGAAGTTTGTATGGGATTTTTCGACAATTTACATGGAGAAAACCCACTTGCGAACATTTTCACCGCTAGGGGGCACTGTATACATCAGATTATCACCAAAAGTGAAACTTAAGAGAATAATTTTATTATCTACAACTTTGTTGAAGACTGCAAAGCGATCCGACTCGAACAAGAAAAGTTATTAAACTTATAACAAAGTGATGTCTGAGTCAGTTTTGCATGGGGCCTAGCAGTACATGGTAGTGTATCAGTACTAGGTTCTAACAAACTAAACATTTTTATGGAATAATGGTTAGATTTAGCTCACTAGTGTATTCGGAAGAATTGTAATATATAATACGAGTTATGTTATGGTTAGAAAACTTTAGTTCCAGCTGTGACCGCATAGATTGCGCCAACACTAACTTTTCAACGGAGAGAGATAGAAATTAGGTGTCTTCTACAAAGTTGTAGAACAAGATTTTTTCAGTAATTTTGCCAAACATCCCGATATTCTATCTCTCTCCGTTGAAAAGTTAGTGTTGGCGCCATCTATGCGGTCACAGGTCGAACTAAAATTTTCTAGCCAAAACATAACTCGTATTATGTACTGCAATTCTTCCGAACATACTATTCAGCTAAATCTAACCATTATTCCACAAAAATGTTTAGTTTGTTAGAACCTAGTACTGATATACTACCACGTACTGCTAGGCCCCATGCAAAACTGACTCAGACATCACTTCACTAATAGTTTAATAACTTCTTTCAACAAAGCCGGATTGACTAGCAGTCTTCGACAAAGTTGTAGACAATTAAATTATCTTTCTTATTTTCACTTACAGTGATAATACGATGCATACAGTGCTATCTAGCGGTGAAAATGCGAGCTAATGGGTTTTCTCCATGTAAATCGTGGAAAAATCTCATACAAACTTCAGGTACCTTGGTCCGGTAGCTAGACTTGTCCGATTTGCTTCAAATTTGAAGCAAGTACTCCTGGTGGGACTAGGAATCGACTCAGGGGTGGGCCGAGTGAGTTTTCAAAAATTCATTATTTTTCTGGGCACTCTAATGTACATGGAGGAAACTGATCAGGACACTACAACAGACAACTCTGGCATATAATTTCTGTGCTTCATCACTTACATTGAATCCAGAAAATATTTCGATTATAGAGGTTTTAACATTAGCGTCATTTGCATCTTTTTTCGTGGTAGAAAAATCTCTTTTGAAAAAACTGTAACCTTGTGTGCGGAATTGGGAATCGAACCAATCGATTTACCAACTACGCTATGCCAATCCCTAAAATCATTGTTAAAAATTCTATTGCCTGTAGTAAAATATAGTGAACAAGAGAAACACTAAACAGTCTTAGAAATCAACCTCTGTGTTCTAAATTTTGAAATGAAATGTGTACGGATTTTTCTTAGCCCACAGTTGGTCAGCTTAGACATGAGTATCCAAATTAATCGAACACAACACTACAAAATAAAATAGGTTGGCTATGAAACTTATGTGTCTAACATCTCTTACTATCACTTTATAGAATATAAAGTGACCGATATTCGTTTTACTTATTAAAACGATTTGACAAAAAAAGTTCCATAAGTCAAACATTGATGCATGTACCTTACATACTGTTTTTCAACATATAACAAATATATTTCATGAAGAAAAAAAAACAATTGTTTTGATTCGATTATCCGAAGCGAAATTTTTCTGCCCCCTACGGATAATCGAATCTGGCCTGTACTGTGAATAATAAATACAGTAAAGACCCGTTTTTATCAGCTCCATGGTGTATTTTAGGCTGACAAAATGGGAACATTGACTAAATCGCAACATTTTTTTCCTTCATAATAAACTGAAGCTGTTCAAATATTCTTCCCTTCCCTTGATGTAGTCTAATAACTATTTCTGATTATTTAATATAGTCTTTTAGCGCAAAAATTTAAAAAAAGATGATTTTATTTTTGCATCATTAAGATAAGGAAAACATGGTCAAGAAAGAATTAACTCAAATTTAGCCTTGTTTGTCTGCTAGAGCCCATCAAACATATTTTCATATGAGGCTGATAAAATTGGGGGTTGATCAAATTGGATCTTCAATGCAGGAGCGGATCCAGAAAAAAATCTCGGGAGGGGTCCAAAATTTTGATTTTGGAATGAACATTGTACAATAAATTATACGTCAAAAGCTAATTTAATGAAAATCAGTTTTGGTGGTAAAATTTGGTTTCAAATGATTTTATGTTTGAAATTAGTATAAAATCAAAACTAATTTAAAATTTCTCAAAAGGTTAAAAAATTTCGGAGGGGGTCCGGACCCCCAGGACCCTCCCGCTGGATCCGCCACTGCTTCAATGTATAATAATAGATAGACATTCGGGTATTTGAAGATGTTTCTTGTGGACGCGTGTAGAACGACTTTGTTTCTACTTACTTGGTGTCAGCGGCGTAGTCAGAAATTCGGTTTGGTGGGGATTTGATGAAAATCTGTCCAAATGGCATAATTACGAAACCGCCATCTTTGAAGTTTTAAAATAATGGAGAATCAGTTTTTCAAAAAATTGTAACAGAGTTCCAGTCTTTAGCGAATTTGTTGAGACTTTCATTTAAAACAACGTTATTGTAGGCATGAATACTACGTATATGGAGTATATCGAGTTATAAAATGATATTTACGAAGTGTTGCTTAATCTAGCTTTTTTTTAAATAACTTTCTATTGAGAGCTTCACAAACTCAAGCTTTGGATAAAATGTAACTTTTATTTATAAACAATAGAAGAGATTTATCATGAACAGTAAAATCATAGTATGTTAATTTAAAATTAAATATAAATAGCCTTAAATATGTTAATACCTTGAACACATGGAGCCGTGTGGTTTGTAATTGCACTCCCCAAAATTTTGCTGAAGACATTAAGTCTGGAACTAAATTTGTTTGAAGAGTAAATTCGCCATAAATACTTCTTGGAGGATATAACGCCAAAATAATTTTATCAAATGATGTGCTATTTAACGTTTGTAAAATTCATCGAAGATACCAAACCTGCGAAGTTGGCGGAACGGAAAACATCATTTTTCATAAATTCCCCTACTTTTGGAAGGTAGTTTTCTCGGTAATATTTATATAACGTTTTCGTCTCAACTCGACGCATTCCCAAAATAAAAAACATTTTCAGCAAATGTTGGAAGTTATGCAATTTTTCGGTGAGCGGTTCTAAGTTTCATAGACATTAAAGCAATTCCAGTTCCGCTTCCTATTAAAAAAAAGACCCAAATTATGATTATGATTATGATTGATTTCAGAACTCTGGAAGGTGTTTCTATTGGAGTGTTTTCAGGCAAGTATTTTATATTGATGTTATTAGACAAATGTGAGTTACAGATCCTGATTCCCCCTGCATTCCCACAATTTTTCAAAGGTCCTCATGATGTTTCAAACAATAGGTTATCAATGTCCTCCTGTCAGATAATTATCATTGAAATATTGAATTAAACTAGTCAGCATCAATAAAATTTTAACTTCAATCCAATTTTTTTTTGGGTGAGGGGGGGGGGGGGTGTGGTTAAACCCCAAAGCATCCTCTTGGCTACACCATTGCTTGAAGTTCTTCATTTCGCTTTTCATTTTACGAGATATGTTTCAGATCGATCCGATGGTTATAAGTTGGAAGGTACGCGCAAATGAAAATTTTTGCACCGATAAGTGATCAAGTTCCATCTAGACAACTTGGAATTGTGCGGTGGTTATTCTAGCGGTTGTAGTTAGAAAAATGAAATACAAAATTCGTTTTATCGAAATAATATTTGGCTGATTTAAATGGATTATTACTATATTGAACAATAAATAGGCGACAAAGCGTAATCCACAAACAACAAGCCATAACTTTTGAAGTATTCGAAATATGTATATGATGTCTTCAGTAAAGTTATTCGCAAAAGTAAGAGCTACAAATTTACTGAAGGTATTATTTCAATACAATCACTTCCACGAAAATTTATGAAAATATATCACTCTTAGGGGGATTAATCAGTTAAATCACAATACCAAAAGAAAGGGCATTTAAATTCTCCGAAGATACTATTGACCAAAAATTATCCGTTTTGGCGCTAATAATACATTGAATGTTTTTGGTCTTATTTCTGGCTATGGGAAATGATAGAAATCTTTCGTCTGCATTTAATGTAAAATATCTCTTTTGATAATAGTCCGATTTCAACAATAGTTCAATATAGTATATATAGTTCAAATAATATAGTAGTTCGTTCGAAAGGTATTCGTATAAGCTTTCTAAAAATATATTAATTGTTTAGTTACGTCGCCAATTCCGGCAGCAAATTTTAAAAAACTGCGAAGAACGCGATTTTTGCACCTTCAAACAATCATATCTTGGAAATTAAACATCAGAATCAAAAACCATTTAATAGCGTTCTGTCTGGGTGATAGGTCTTTCATTTAAAATTGGTTTGGATAAGATCGGTTCAGCCATTGCTGAGAAACACGAATGAGAGTTGGTCCGTTACATACAAACACAGATACACACACACAGACATTGTTCCAAATCGTCGAGCTGAGTCGATTGGTATATAAGACTCGGCCCTCCGGGCCTCGGAAAAAATCTTGAAAGTTTGAGCGAATTCTATACATTTCTTTTCTAAGAAATGTAAAAAACGTATATTGACAGATATTGCCTTGAAAATTTCAAACAAAATTCATTAAGATGGTACTTAAATTTTGGTTGAATACCATACAAAATTACATGAATTAAAAACAGTTTTTTTGCAAATGTTAAAGCTTTCCTGTTCCCACATGTCGCGCTGAAATTTGATAATTTTAGTACCTACACATTTACCGTATAAAAACCCTGTGGCGGCACCATTTTTCTAAAGACTACCCAGTGGAGTACTTAATACATAAAACTTTATCAAAATTAATTTAATGGTTTTCACACTGTAAATGTATACAGTGAAGACCCGATTTTATCAGCCACTGATTTTAATTGCCCCGATTTTGTCAACTTTTTGACCCAATTTTGTCAGCCTCATATAAAAATACGTTTGATAAGCTCGACAAATTAAGTCAAATTGGAGTAAATCCGTTTTTAGCATATTGCAAAATATGCAAAAATAAAAATATTCTTTTTTCAAATTCTGCGCTGTAAGAACCTTTATTTATACTAAATAATCAGAAAGGGTTATTAGGCTATGTCTAGGGACCCAAGAAGAATGTTTTAACAGCTTCAGATTATTAAAAAGAAAAAAAAATGTCCCGATTTTGCCAGCCTAAAAGTCACCCAGGGGCTACAAAATCCGGATCAAAACATTTATTTAATTGATTGATAAAACATGACCTCAGTTTCACGAACGTATTATAAACACTTGTTTCGAGCTAGAACTCCGACAAAAGATAAAAAATCTTCATGCTTTTCAAACTTGGAAATATTCTAATTATTTACTAATTATTTACAAAGTGGTTAACATATCAAATCGAAAACAATTGGTAGTTTTTTTTTCGCCAGCACAGCCAAAAAAAATTTTGGCCTTGGTTTTTTCGCGTATTTTCGTATATTAAGCTCAATAAGTATCAGTGCAATTGTGTTGTTTTAAAATGGCATCGCAGCTTAATTTAATGCACAACATGAGAGCACAAATTTAACGCCAAAAAAGCTTCAATTGGTCGATTCTAACCGCTTGTAATGAGGATATATATATATATATATATATATATATATATATATATATATATATATATATATATATATATATATATATATATATATATATATATATATATATATATATATATATATATATATATATATATATATATATATATATATATATATATATATATTATATATATATATATATATATATATATATATGTGTGTGTGTGTTAACTTGTTAACTTTTTACTGTGATTCGCACGCTGCGAAAGCTCACCGTGATCCTAAATTCCCAAAAATTCGATTCGAAGATTGAACGATTATTTAAATTATTATTATTGATTGTGGTTCTAGGTTTTCATGGTGAAAATAACATTGTTTTGAAAAATAAGATACAGTGTTAGTTTATTCGGTCAATATTCGTATAATAATGTAAGATGTGATGTCAAAGAATTTTTCAATTGCAGTTTTCTAGTCAGGGCACTGACTGGACATTGCAAAATCAATTATCACATTGCTACTATTCAGCGCGCTGAGTATTATGCATGTGATCTTTGTGAATCCGATTACAGAGCTTCATATCGTTTGATATGTATTAAGGCTTGCAGTATAGCAATTGCGTATCGTAGCAATCTTCGTTGGAGCTGAAACAGTTTTCGCTGCCGTTACTGCTTATCCTAAGAATTTGTCAGTGATAATCGAAGCAAATCAGTGTGGGTCTTGTGATTTAAAGACGATGGGATATCATGAGTCCGCAAATTACTGGCACTACTGCTTGGTGCAGATATATTAAGGAATTTTTTTTTGTAAGAATCCGCACTCGCATTCAACTGAGACCATAAGCCCAACTGTTATGCTGATTCTGAGGTGTGAAGAACTACAGAGTAATGGAATAATTCAGAGCTGGTCAAGAAGAGTCCACGACATCTGAGGGATACCAATGTTGGGACCAGCACATGCGAGATTTCCATTTTTATGAGAAAAAGTAACATACTAACACATTTTGTTTGGTTGGAGATTTTTTTGTAACTATATCTCAATTCTCATTCCAATACTTTTCCTGATGTGACAGAATTATGCTAAAAGCTGGCCAAATTCGATCCATTTTATTCTGCTGCCTCAACTTGGCGAAATCTTCGCTCCAATACAAAAACGGCCGATCGAACACTTGCCATAAGGAAACCCATTTGTAGTTGGAAATGGAAAATACACATATGATTTGATTAGTGCTTACAGTCATGCTTTGTTGCAATTATCCAAAAAAAAAAAATTTGTTCCAAATATTAACCCCATTTTAATCAACATTTTAAAACAACTATGTCTTTTGATTGAAGCAATATTTACTCACAAAAACATGTGAGGCTAATAAATGTGACTATTGCCTTTTATTTGAGTATTAACAGTTACAAGGATCAGCGCCAGAACTGAAGTTATTGCAAATAGTCTGATTGTATTCCGATGGAGCAGTGCTGCCAGGGACAGTTTACGTTGACGAATGAAAATGATTCTTTAATGTATCTTCGTTATGTTGCAATATTATTAAAAACTGATGAAACTTATCAATATAAACTGTCTTTGACAACGTTTTTCACACAATTAGACTATTGTAAAAATTCTAGGAAAACTTATTGAGCATTGAAGTTAAAAATTGAGCAGCTTCAAGCACTACGCGGGAAGCACGTATCTTTATATAAAAAGGTTTTTCGTATTTCTTGATCACACCGTTTTCAAAGAAAAATAGTTTTGAAAAAATTTGGGCATGAAAGGGTTAATGCTTCTTCAAATACTATTCAATTTAGCTGCATAGTTTTATCAATTTTCAACCAAACCACATGACTGGGTGCTATCAGCCTTCTGCGGGTAGTAGCGAGAGAGGGTAACGATAGATATGGTACAATAACCCGTTATGTTGAATTTTTACCCCGTATCCAAGGTGTTATGCTACAAACTAGGACTGAAATTGGAAGTGATGATGAAGTGATAAATCCCGCCAGCGCACTAAAGCTAGCCATGCCTAGTCAAGCTCCAGCGTTCAACGGATATTGAGTGGCGGAACAATAGAGACGGTGGGAAGGTACCCCAACCGAAAAAAATAATCTAGATGAACTGCGCCCAACCTATAACGAAATGGACAAGTCAAGCTCTATAGCCATCTTTCCAGCTGGGTACCCTGAGTAGACCCTCAACCTCGAACAGCTGAAAGCCACTCGATGTACACTGATTGATAGTGTCATGAAGTGTTGCTCGCTCTTGAAGCCACTCAGATTCCAAAACAGGCGCATTATGACAGGTCCACTTCTTGCAGAACCCGAATGACAATTTCTGCACAGAACACCGGTGGGTCGTGGAAAGAAGCATAGTCCTCATAACGCCAGAACTTCTGTTGGCGGTAGACGAGGCTTCAGTAAAATTGATTAACTCCCAGCACAACCTACGTGTTTTGGAAGGCCTGAATGCGCCAACTGAAGATGCCTCCAGTTTTCAACGAACAGGGTAATAGACCTTTCTCGTCCGACCTAACCCCCTTTTTTCTTATTTTTATTCAAAAGACTACACATTTTTAAGAATATTTCCGCTGAAATGAGACATTTTAGAGCTATCGTGATTTTTTAATGATTTTTTTAAATTTGAAAAATGCAAGAATGTTGAGTATTTTTTCACCTTTGCAAGAATGGTGGGACTCAAAATATGTGTTTAGGCAGCACTGTTTTGTATATTTTTGCTTGGCTTCCTGGCAACGCGGCAAATGAAGTGGTGAGTCGCGGTACAAAGTTCATTGGTTATGTAAACAAACTAAAGTGAACCTCTCGGTGGAGAACGTTGCATGATAATGTTTAACCTCACTTTTTGGACAGTTCAAAGAGATTGTTTACATGATCTTGGAATTTTTGTTGATTCGATCATAGTATGAGAAACTTGGTTTGGTTCGCTGCCAAATGTTAACACTTTCCCAACAAGGTCGCTCAGCTGATTTTTTAATTGATGTCGACATCATACATTGTTCCGTTAAATTTAACATTTTTACTTTTCTTGTACATGATTCATTGAACAAGCAAGGAACTTCTAGCCAAACATTTGAAAAAGGCCTACTGCCAAATGCAAACAAATCGAATTTTGATGTTCTCTATTAAAATCCTGGGACAGAACCTGTGGATAGATGTTTTCTTTTTCTTTTTTCTGTTCATTTTATCTCTTGTCTTGCATAGCCACTCTTTCTTCCACACATATTTTAAATGGACTGGCTACATTTGACAGTTCCCCCTGACTGCATTTGACGGTTCCCTTTGGCTGCATTTGACAGCTCCCCCTGGCTACAATTGACATTAGGTTTTTTCGTATCCACACGTTCCGTCCCAGTTAAAAACTATCTATCTGGCCATGTACATAAACATAACGCAACAATGGATTATGAAGAATTTTGATAATGATTTTATAACAAATTATAAAAGGGCCCGGCTGATATAAAAGTCCTAACTAGCAATACACTTATTATAAAATGATTATAAAGGATTATTGTAACTGATATCAAAAGGGTTATAAAGGCAGTGTAATACGTACTCAATGAATTAAGGGGTTTGTCTGATGTAAACAATATGCGCAATCAAACTAAATAAAACAGTATTCAATTTTTAAATAGAATTATAATGAATTCGACCAAAACTTCTTTTGCCTTTTTCTCATTTTCAAATGTTTGGGTAAAATTTAGATTATTTTATCGTTGTTGCGATCAATTTCGTTTGGTTTGTTTTGTTCACAATGTTAGTCGCAGAGCATTTTGGTGATCTATGGCAATTGATGACCTTTACACCCCATACTAGGTCCGCTCCTGTTGCAGCTGTTTCACCCTGTCCGGCACCGAGTCAACCGATGGTCCAACCTGCGCCGCACTCGTTTGTCGCTATGTCAGTGGCAGGTACTTGGATTAAAGGCCAAAATTTCAGCTACGGTTGGTGGTGTTGCTGCAATCGGTTTGCCTTCGGCCACGTTGGACATTCGGCTAACGGGAATATTCAGCGATTCCGATTCGAAGGAAGCAGCGCCAGTAGCAGACTGCTTCGGTTCAGCAATACGCTCCGGTATCGGACGAAGCTAACACTCCGACAGGACGAAGGTTTCAACGAGGGGCTCAGGAATAAGTAGCAGAGTCCTTGCACTTCCTGCTTGTCGAGTGAACAATTCCGACGAAACGACTGCCGCTCTCGCCAAGTTTGATCACCGTAATAAGTGCGACGTCAGCGGTATAGTGCCAGGATTAGTCGAGAACAGTGCCAGGACTGACTTGCCAATAGCTACAAGATTAAATAGCAGGGCGTTTTCAAAGTTACCATAGTATAACGTAGAGGCTTTAGCCAGATGATTTATTCAGCAGAATAAGATAGCAAAATTACCCAAAACATAAGACCTGGCTGCCGAAGTGAATCCACACACATCATCACCTACAGAGGCAAGCAATATTGGAACGCAGCGAAATTCCTCACAATGAATTGATCTCGTTAGCTGAAATTCCAGGAAGTACAATTTTCAAAGCATAATTTAGTCAACCGAAATTGTAGTCCTCAGTCGAGAGAGAGAGAGAGAGAGAGAGACTGATAGAGTAGCAGCAGCTAGGAATTTTCTTTCGAAAGCTAGCAGCGGTTTCGCGTATCCTGCACTAAGTAGAGAGCGTTAAGACAGATCTCCGAAACATGTCAAGTGCTATCAGAAGAGAAAAAACGTCGCATCTATGACCAGTACGACGAGGACGGTCTGCTGACCAACGGTTCCGTCCGGTACCACCATAACACACGGCACCGGCGACACATATATATTCACAACATACTAATTACTTATCCTTCCGAAAAAGTAAATAAATTGACTATGCAATTTATCTTTCGCTGCCTAGTTATTTCCTGCCAATTTGAACAAGACAGCAGTTGCAGAAAGCTTTATTGTGGTGCAAAAATGATGGCAACTCGGGATATAATATAAATTTACATATAATATCTCCTCCCTGATATTCTTCCGGAATGTATAATGCTCTGCATTCTTATCACTCCTATCAAATCCTTCTTACTCCTTATCGTCAGTGCCGAGCACTGTTTTGCATTTGCCGGCTAAATCAACGACAATGCGATAATCGTCAATCGACGAAACTTTTGCTGTAATGTAACTTGTACACGAATAATAAATAATTGTTCCATTCGAAAGCGATGTTGTCCTCATGTTTGCAGCTATCACACGCTGGTAGGCATTCTGACCAATGGAAACGTTTTTCGGTATGGGCATTGAACGATCATTTCAACAACTTATCATCGACCGAATTCGTTACCTATAAAGTTCAGGTAAACTTCACCACCTAAAAATGAGTAATCAATCGGATCATCTTGTTAGGACTTAACTCACGAGCAAACAAACAAATGTGTACAAATCCTTATCCATCATCCAGATAGCAATCGTTTTATAGCCCAATGCTTGATCTTACGATTCAGCATATTCCACCGGGTTTTGCATCCAGCGCCGATTGGTCAATGTATGAACCAGGGGTGACATTACGCATCTCGAAACGAAAGGTTTATTGTATTCAAGCTTGTGCGAAAAGGTCGATTCGAATTGGTTGCATAATGTGGCACCAGGTTCCCATTGTTCCAATCCTCATCCCTCTTGAGTTGATAGTCTTTCAAAGAGCATCGAAAGTATTCAAGTAATGTAAATTTTAAAAGTCCATGTAAACAAGTCTTAGGTAAACAAGCACACTGAACTGTCAGAAAAGTGAGGTTATACATTTTCATGCAATGCTCTATGTTTTTGACAGGTATATGAATGAATCATTTCAGCATCAGTGATGCCAGGTCTATTTAAACAATAGCCTGCAGTGAAAATATAAAAGTCTGCAGATTGCTACAAAAATCTTCAATAAATTTGACATAGAAATGTAGTATGTATATAATTTAAATGATCAAAAATGTTGAAGGCTGGTGTATAAATTGGCTGGCATAGGCTTTGTTCTGCTAAATATTTGTAATCTGCAAAACATCTGCAGTGAAAATGCAAAATCTGCAGATTTACTAATATATATGCAGATCTGGCATCCTTTTAGTATTCCCCACAGCAAATTCATCCAAATGGTGTAAAAATACGGGGAAACAAGGCAAGATAGGTATTCAGAATATGGGGTTAAATGAGCAGCTTGCACTATTTTTGATTTTTTCAATAGTTAGAGGTAGCAAATCATCGCGGCAATCGGCAGTAACGAATTGGGGATAAAAAAGGAAGCATCCTATCATATAAATTTTTTTGACGAGAAAGGTCTATTCAGCGGTCGTGGGTAAACAAACCCACTTTGATTGCATCAGCTCACAAGTTAGTCTCTTTGAAGACTAGCCAATTCCTGGTGTTCCTGTTCTGATAAACGGAGATATGAAATTCCCTCCAATTATAGGACTCATTTAACAAGACGTCGTTGCAAAAACGGCGAAAGTAGCGACGGCTAGCGGGAAGCAGAAGATGGTGATCGCATCGGCGCTACATGGAAAAATCATTCATAAATTCTTAAAAAAGATCGTCAACTTTTTAGGTTATTATCGTAACTTTATGATATTTCATGAAAAACCCAATTTTTTAAATAGTTCACTTGAAAATTTCATAACCATGTGCAGAGTTGCATGCAACTGAAAATGATTAGGGATATCTTCTAAACATCACAAGAATGCAAGATAGATCGGAGACGTGTATTAGGAATCATGAACCAGTTCAGGAATACATGAAACATATTCTATGATTTTGTGAACTGTATCATGAGCACAGATCAGTGATGTCCTAGAACACGTTCTAGAACACGTTCCTGTTCTCGTCAAGCACGCGTGCTGTTCTTATTACAAGCACGCAAGTGTGCCTGTTCTTGCAAGACCAGTGTGCCGCGTGCTCGAAGAACGTGTTCTCGTTAATCTTAGAAGAACGGGAGCTCTCCGAGAACACGAACACGAAGTTAGAAGAACACATACCTGTTCGTGTTCTGGCTTCTTCGTGTGCCGTGTGCTTCGTAGAACCGGCACGTGTGTCGGCTCTGAGCTGCGTGCCGATAGTATCGCGGTGCTGTACAATTTTTCGTTTTTCTTATTGCATCTCGGGCGGATGAGAAACGAGCAGCAGCAAGCACATTGATGATTCAATGTATTGACGGTGTGAGGCTATGCGAGGGTGCCGTGAAAATATTGATTCGAGAGCGCAGAAATAGCGGGGTTGGCAAAACAGTACACATTGTAAGGGTGGGCGAAACGCGATTCTGGTCTATGCGGTACGAAACGGAACAAATAACTCGTGCGTATTCTCTTAACGATACGAAATTTCAATAGTAGAGGTTCGCAACACGAAATTCTATTTTGATGAAAATATTTGCGAACTTTTGAGAAATTTTTCAAAAACCTTTTAATATAAGGAAATTTAATTCTTTTTATCACTTTTGAATAGGGTTCGTCGCGGTGCGGATGTGGGCGGTAAATGGATTGTCCGCACCGCAACCACAGAAAAATAATAAAACCGCACCGCTTACCGCAACCGCACTTTATTTACCGCACCGCACCGCGCGGTAATGCGGTAAATGCGGTAAAATTTGTGAATTTTAAAGAAAAGTGTTGAAAAATTGTTCATTTGTATAACCATATATATTAAATTTGTTATTCTTATTCACACGAAATTTAACTTTAAGAGACTCCTCAGAATGTAATGTTTATGAAAAAAATCAACTTTTGCATTTTTTATTAATAAAATTCTGTACATTTTAAGGCAAACATTATACATTCAAAAACGTCCTGCTGCAGTAATAGGAAAACTTTTATTCTAGTAATCCTTCAGTCAATTGAAAAAATGGAATAAAAATGTAATGAGAAATGAAGTTGCATATTTTTTTCTTTAAATTTTCATATTTTCAATATTTTTGACCTATGAAAATGAAATGGATGTTTTCCGCATTTACGTAGTAAAAATCACCTTTCATGCTTAATGGAATTTTACAAAAAAAAATTAAAGTCGAAATACCAGTTCTTCTCATAACAGTTTTTGCAACCGACCGAGACGGTTGTGCCTCCAGGTGGAAGGATTTGTTCTCGAGAGAGTGACGGAGTGCGAGACGCTGTATGCGTTATTGTGGGAGAGAGAGAGACCAGTTTGTTAAGTGTGAGTCGACAGTTGATACGTCGGAGGCGTGGTCAACGGCATCCTCGACAAGTGGTGTTTTGACAGCAAACCGCGGGTAGACGAATTTGCCTACCGCGGTGGCAGAGATCGACAGTGATCGTGCCTGTACACACAGAAAAAAATATAGTGTATTGGTGTCGTCGGGCAATTCTAATCGACGAGAGGGAAGCGTCACAGGTAGACCCATTTGCTCTATTTGTCTACCGCAGAAGTGGTACGACGAATAAGGAAAACAAGTGGCACTGAAAAGTGCCGCATCGACAGTGGGATTTTCGCAGCAAGCCACAGGTTTGTCATTTGTCTACCGAGGTGGTGGAAACGGAGAGAGCGCGCTTGTGGTGGTGATACCGACGAGCAGCTTAATCGGAGAGAGTTTTGAAGTGTTGCAGGTAGGACTATTTCTCTACTGAAGAAGCAACGCGACGAAGAAGAACAGCAGGTGTCACATTGTCAAACAACGGGCACCGAGTTTACAACGTAACACATGAGGTGTGTTCTACAGGTATAACAGGTATATTTTTCATTCCTTTTTGTGATAGTTTTTCTTGCTAGGTAAAATGGATGAAGAGATGGGAGAACGAGTAACAGACCCTCCCCCTAAGCCTTATGCTGAAAATGTAAATCCGACTAGAATTAAAATTTACCCAGAGTCGTCAACGGGACCATGGATTGTATTTATTAGGCGTAAAGTAAAGGCGCTAAATATTATTCAAATTTCTAAAGATTTGACTTCGCGATTCTCGGATGTAAAAGAGATCGTCAAAGTCAATAAAGATAAAATACGCATTGTCGTTGGTAGTTTCAAACAAGCCAATGCAATTGCTTCTTGCGAGCTTTTTACGCGTGAGTATAGAGCGTATATTCCTTCAAAGGAAATTGAAATTGATGGGGTCATCACAGAATCGAGTTTGACTGTTGATGACTTAGTTAAGCATGGGGTTGGTCGTTTCAAAGACACCATACTTAAAGACGTAAAAATACTTGAATGCAAGCAATTGCATTCAGTATCACACGAAGGAGATAAAAAAGTTTATCGACTGTCTGACTCATTTCGAGTGACTTTCGCTGGGTCTGCGCTGCCCAACTATGTCATTATCGATAAGATTCGTCTCCCTGTTCGCCTTTTTATCCCTCGTGTAATGAATTGCCTTAATTGCAAACAGCTTGGCCACACAGCCACTTACTGTTCCAATAAGGCACGGTGTGGCAAATGTGGGGGTTCTCATCAAGAGGATACATGTAATGAAAATTCAGAAAAATGTTTAATGTGCGGAGAAAACTCACATGAGGTCCCTGCATGCCCCATTTATAAATTGCGTGAGGATAAAATTAAACGATCCTTGAAGGAGAGGTCTAAGCGCTCCTATGCAGAAATGTTGAAAAATGCTACCCCTAAACCCATCTTCTTAGAAAACACTTACACATCTCTATTTTCGGAACAGTCTGACTCTGACGGAGCGTGCGAAGGTACATCATTTGTTTTACCCGGAAATTCCAGAAAAAGAAAACAGTCTTCTTTTCCCAAGCTGCCAAGCAAGGGCCTTAAAATTTCTCCACCAATAGATAAACTGCGCCCAAAACCGAAAAATTCCGATTCAAAACCGAAATCAATTCCGCCCGGTTTTGGGAACGTACAATCCAAACAGAACACCATTACTGGAAATAATAAAATTTCGACTTCCTCTGAGCCTCAGCCGGGGGTAGGATTATTGAAATTTTCTGAAATTGTTGATTGGATTTTTAAAGCATTCAATATTTCTGAACCACTAAAGAGTATACTTTCAGCTTTCCTCCCAACAATTAGAACATTTTTAGAGCAGCTGATTGCTCAATGGCCCATCCTTGCAGCGATTGTATCTTTCAATGGGTAATTCACCTCCTCCAATGAAAGATTCCATCACTGTTTTACAGTGGAATTGCAGAAGTATCATACCTAAAATTGATTCCTTAAAAATTTTACTGCATAATTTAAAATGCGATGCTTTTGCTCTATGTGAAACATGGCTTACCTCAAACATTAATTTCAACTTAAATGATTTCAACATTATTCGCCTAGACCGAGACACCCCGTATGGAGGAGTGCTTCTAGGAATTAAAAAGTGCTATTCTTTCTATAGAATTAACATCCCCTTGTTTGCGGGCATTGAGGCTGTAGCTGTCCAAACGAACATTAAAGGCAAAGACATGTCTATCGCTTCTATATATATACCTCCCAAAGTTCAAATTGGACAACGTCAAATTTTTGAGGTAGTGGAATCCATGGCTGCTCCGCGTCTGATACTGGGAGACTTCAACTCGCACGGAGTATTGTGGGGTTCCCTCTACAATGATAATCGATCCTCTTTGATTTACAATGTTTGTGACGAATTTAATATGACAGTTTTAAATACTGGCGAAACAACACGCATCCCCAGACCTCCTGCACGTCCAAGTGCATTAGATCTATCTCTGTGCTCGACATCACTTCGGTTAGATTGCACGTGGAAGGTTGTACCTGATCCTCACGGTAGCGATCATTTGCCAATCGTTGTTTCAATTAACAGTGAATTAGGCCTTACGAATTCAATCAATGTTCCTTATGACTTAACACGAAATATTGATTGGAAAACATACGAAACATTAATTTCCACTTCTCTTGCTTCGACAGAAGAGCTACCCCCTACCGAAGAATATGAATTCCTAGCGGGTTTAATTATTGAAGCAGCAGAACAAGCCCAAACGAAATGCAATCCTGGAATGACAATAAATAGACGGCCCCCTAATCCTTGGTGGGACAAAGAGTGCTCTGATGCATATGAAGCTAAACAAGTTGCCTACAAAGAAATTATGAAACAGAAAGGGGGTATACGTGAGAACTTTGAAAATTATTTCATTTTGCAAAACAAATTTGACAGTATACGTCGTGCCAAAAAATCTAGTTATTGGAGACACTTCGTTAATGGCTTGTCAAGAGAAACATCAATGAGTACTCTTTGGAACACAGCCAGAAGAATGAGGAATCGAAACGTGACTAATGAAAGCGAAGATTTTTCGAATCGTTGGATATTTAATTTTGCCAAGAAAATTTGTCCCGATTCTGCTCCTGCGCAGAAAATCACTCGCGATGCTCCCACAAGTAACGATTTCATAGATTCGCCTTTGACAATGATGGAATTCTCAATTGCACTCCTCTCATGCAACAATAATGCTCCGGGACTAGACAGAATTAAATTCAACTTGGTGAAGAATCTGCCTGACCTAGCAAAAAGACGCTTGTTGAATTTATTCAATAAGCTTCTTGAGCAGAACATTGTCCCGCACGACTGGAGACAAGTGAGAGTTATCGCTATTCCAAAACCGGGAAAACCAGCCTCCGATCATAACTCGTATCGACCGATTGCAATGTTATCCTGCATCAGGAAATTGTTGGAAAAAATTATCCTACGACGTCTCGACAATTGGGTTGAGGCGAACGGCTTGCTATCAGATACCCAGTTTGGTTTTCGGAGGGGAAAGGGAACGAATGATTGTCTGGCGCTACTTTCGTCAGAAATCCAACTAGCTTATGAAAAAAAAGAACAAATGGCGTCTGTGTTCTTAGACATAAAAGGAGCATTCGACTCTGTTTCCATTGATGTTCTCTCAGAGAAACTACATCAATGTGGTCTTTCACCAATATTAAACAATTATTTATACAACTTATTGTCAGAAAAGCACATGCATTTTTCATATGGCGATTTGGCAACATTCAGAATAAGTTACATGGGCCTCCCACAAGGTTCTTGTTTAAGCCCCCTTCTCTACAATTTTTACGTGAATGATATTGATAATTGTATTGTCAGCCCATGCACTCTAAGACAACTTGCAGATGATGGCGTGGTTTCTGTTACAGGACCAAAAGCCTTAAATTTACAACAACCACTGCAAGATAGTTTGGATAATTTATCAAGTTGGGCTTTGAAGTTAGGCATCGATTTCTCTACGGAGAAAACAGAGTTGGTTGTTTTTTCAAGGAAGCGTGATCCAGCTCAGCTTCAGCTTCAGTTGGTTGGTAGAACGATAGCCCAAGTCCTGACTTTTAAATACCTTGGAATTTGGTTCGATTCTAAAGGCACATGGGGAGGCCACATTAGGTATCTAATAACGAAATGCCAACAAAGGATAAATTTTCTGCGAACAATAACTGGATCATGGTGGGGTTCTCATCCAAGTGACATGATAAGATTGTATCAAACAACAATACTTTCAGTAATGGAATATGGGGGCATCTGTTTCCGTTCAGCTGCGAACACTCACATTATTAAACTGGAACGGATACAGTATCGCTGTTTACGAATTGCCTTAGGTTGCATGCAGTCGACCCATACGATGAGTCTTGAAGTACTAGCGGGAGTTCTTCCTTTAAAAGACCGATTCTGGGATCTTTCTTCTCGTTTACTTATTCGATGTGAGGTTATGAACCCACTGGTAATTGAAAATTTTGAAAGACTTGTCGAGCTTCAACCCCAAACCAGATTCATGACAGTGTATTTCAATCACATGTCACAAGAAATAACGCCTGCTAGGTATGTTCCCACATACGTCAATATACTAGATATTCCTGAATCCACTTTATTCTTCGACACGTCCATGCAAGCAGAGATTCGTGGAATTCCGGATCATCTACGCTCGCGGGAGATCCCTAAAATATTCACAAGTAAATATCAACACATAGACTGCCTTAAAATGTTTTACACTGATGGGTCACGAATCAGTGAGGCCACTGGTTTCGGTATTTTCAACAATAATTTTTCAATTTCTCTCAAACTTGCAGAACCCGCCTCTGTTTATATAGCGGAACTAGCAGCAGTTCACTATAGTTTGCAAATAATTAATACTTTACCCCCGAACCATTACTTTATCCTCACTGATAGTCTCAGCACAATTGCAGCTCTACGCTCAAAGAGGATTGATAATCACGATCCATTCTTTTTGGGGAAGATACGAGAATCTCTGAGTAACCTGACAAGAAAATGTTATAAATTTACCCTAGTGTGGCTCCCCGCCCATTGCTCTATTGCGGGCAATGAGAAAGCTGATAATTTAGCCAAGATTGGTGCACTAGATGGTGAAATATATGAAAGACCCATCGCTTACAATGAATTTTATAGCGCTTCTCGACAGAGGACACTTGCTAGTTGGCAAACATCTTGGGACAATGGAGATATGGGACGATGGCTACACTCAATTACCCCTAAAGTATCAACGAAGTCATGGTTCAAAGGATTGGATGTAAGTCGGGACTTCATCCGTGTGATGTCTAGGCTCATGTCCAATCATTATACTTTAGATGCGCATCTCCGTCGTATTGGGCTCGCTGAGGGTAATCATTGTGCTTGTGGAGAAGGTTACCATGACATTGAGCATGTTGTTTGGTCCTGCACTGAATATCGTGAAGCCAGATCACAATTAGTAGATTCTTTACAAGTCCGAGGAAGACCAATCCATGTTCCTGTTAGAGACATCCTGGCGTATCGCGATCCTCTATACATGGAACTTATCTATCATTTTCTAAAAACAGCGTCTGTCAAAATTTAATTAAATTCATCTCCTCATACTCTCATCCAAGGCTAATCATTCACCAATTAAAGGAACCTAGAATATTTAGTTTTTAAATTTAGACAATAACAGAAAAAAAAGTAAATAAATACACCCGAAAATACTAGATCAGTATGAAATACAACAATGTAAGGAAAAAAGCAAACAATAAAGTGATTTCAGTGTTAGTTTTAGACAAAGTACTAGTATAGTTAAAATTAGTCTTAAGGATTTTTGTAACGTGCTATGTAAAAAAAGAAACTGGCGTAAAAAGCTATTGCAAATGCCGTGTCAAATAAACGTATGAAAAAAAAAAAAAAAAACCAGTTCTTCTATATAGTATCGCATATATTCCAATACAGCGAAATAAAAACATATTGTATTTCATCAATAAGAACGACGCCATACTTGACAAAAAAATTGCTCTATACATTACATCTAATCAGGAATCCAGTCTCAACCGGTACAAAATTATTGAACATTAGAAAAACTTCAAAAATGTGTGATTTGTAGCATACAGCAGAAATGTTATTAAAAATAGTGGGTTTTACATACAAAATATCCCAAAACTTATACTTCCCTATTTTTCAAGAAACAGATGTGTTCTCTTTCAAATACTAGGATCGCTCACTTTAAAAATGCATGAACTGTAATTTTCTAAAGGCTATTTCGAAAATTCTAGCATTTAATGTATTTTCCTCTAATTTCCCAAAGAGCCAAAGGCAAAAACTTCAATTGAAGTGAACGGGAGTCAAACTATGTGGTATTTGGCATCTGAGCTCTCTTTCACACTTGTCACAATATGAAGGGGGGCTTTGAGAATCACAAAAGAATCCAATACCCTACAATATAAAAACACTAACTTCGAATAACTTTACTTCATAAAAGCTAGTCTTCAAAATAGTCTTTACTGAAAAATATTAGGACTTATTTTGGTAGAAAATTATCAAAAATTTGAAAGGAAGTACGCGGAAAAAAATTATGTAGCATACTTTTTGAGAAAGAGTCCAATAAAATTGACTTCAGAAAAAATCACATTGAATTTACACAGCAATCAAAGAAGATAGAAATACGATGTCTAATTTGGACCCCTCCTTATTTTGGACGCTTTTCATACATTTGTCTCCTTTAATGCCAATTACTCCAAATTCATTTGGTTTGATGATGATAATTATATTCTTTGGGTTGTGTTTTAATCCCAGCATAATTAGTTCATCTCTAATTTCTTTAAATTAATCAAAATTCACTGTTATATCGATAACGATTCACAATTCCACGATTTCCAACAGCAATCGGGAGGAGTGATGCACTTTTAAATTGGATTTAAGAGTACAAAATGATTGTCTTTAAATGATCTAATAGTTTTGTCTCTATTTGGATCTTGCATTTTATATGATTGAAAGGGTTGTTTGTGAAGTTTTACTTAGAATCATAAAATAATTAGTGTCCACAATATGTCGTAAAAATAATAGCGTCAAATTATTTCGGACACACCTAGATTTTCTTTCGTAATAGCAGTCTGTTGATCAATTTAGAATAACCAAAATGTGAGAAATCAAGTAGCGATAAGTCGAATATTTATTATATTTCGATTTCTTCTCCAATCATTAGCAAGTCAATGGAAATTATGCCAAAGTTTTTTTATGTTTCTGTATTGTAGAGTGAAAAGTAAATCTCGAACGTTCTGACAGAGGGGCTTTCCTAACAATGCCATTGCTAAGCATTAGCTAAGGAAATAAAGCTAGTTGCGTCCTTCTCAAATGGTTAAAGTCCTAGTTTTAATCCACTTTTTAATGCAAACGTGAGACTTAATCAATTGTTTTTTTTTGCGGTGCGGTAAAACCGCGCGGTAAAAGCTCTTTCCCGCACCGCATCTGCGGGAAAAAGTGTCTCACCGCACCGCAGATTTTGCGGTGCGGGTGCGGTAAATACCGCGCGGTTGCTGTAATTACCGCAACCGCGACGAACCCTACTTTTGTATAGTAGAATGTGTCCAACTATGCAAAATGTTTGTAACTCATGCTAAGCGATCGGAGATTAAACACATTTTTCAAAAATGTGTGACTGCATATTTGTAAAAATAGTCAGGAAAAGCCATATAAAATATTAGAGCAATTATCTCTTTTCTAGTGAGCCCAAGGCTTACTCGGCCAAAGAAGCAATCTAGAAAAAGAAAATTATAACACATTTAGTTCTAGCGAATTCTGAACTATTACATCTAAGCCTTTTTTGCTACGATTATAGAGGTTTTAACCTTAATCATTTGCCTCTTTTAGAGGTTAGAAAAAGTTCTAACCCCATGAGCGGGGTTGGGACACGAACACAGGTGAATTGTGTTCAAGACCAACTACGCTAAGCCTTCTTTGGGGGTCAATATTTATTTTTTTTAAACGTATGCTCGTCAATCTAAATTTTATGATGAAACAAGTATTTGTTTTCAGGTAATAACTGTTAGATTATAAAAAATAAACTCGAAAAATCTACCTTTTCCGCACATCATAACTACAAATGCGCAAAATGAAATTTCTTAGGATAAAAAGATTAGGTTTGAAGTGCATTTCGTGGAAGATTTCCACTGGAACTTCTAGAACAGTTACAAGACTTAAAAAAACAGGAATCCCAGAAATTATTTCATCATATGTTATTCAAAGCTTTTCCGAAGACAGCAAATATGTATCGCTCATTATACTAGTCTAGGCCCATATTAGATCACTGAGCACAAAAACAAAATTATTTCGTAATATCCAATTTCATTCTTCCTTTGGTTTTTGGTCAATATCTCGTGTGAAAATTGCCCGATCAATACAATCAATAAACTGTTCAAAGCACGTTTTCCAGCCAATAATATAAAATTACATGTAGGGTTACAAGCGAGCACAGTCGAAATAAAAAAAATTAAGAATGGTCGAAAATTATACTTGTGACAGCTTAGTTGCTTGAAACCTAGATAAATTTATATTTGATCTACCCACGCTACACATTTTCGGAAAGATTAGAACCTCACCTTTCGAACTGTATGTTTCATCGGTATTTTTTACGAAATATTGACGAATAAATGCAAAAACTACCCAAAGCTTTTCAGAAAAATCTCAAAAACGCTTTTTTAAAAAAGAAAACGGGTACTGTTTTTGTGTTAAGCTACGCAAATTCGATTTTTCTTAGCTTAGCTTACTCCAAAATTTATAAAACTAGTGTTATTAAATTTGTAAATAAGTCAACCTGGCGCAGATATCTCAATTACCTTTGAATATGCCGTTAACGCTCAAAATGGACGACTTTTCTCTGTGATTTAATTGTATAAAATTAGTAAGCTGTACTTAGAATCAATTTATCATTAGTGCAACATGCACATAACATATCAGATAAATCGTTGCTCCGATCAGCTATCAAAAACTGTCCAGTCATCGCAGGTCGGCTTTAAGAGTTGAGATCCAGATGCATCGGTGTGCCTTTCAGTAGATAAATCGTTATAATTTTTATGGAAAATCGATTTAACCAAAAAACAACTCTAAAATTAACTGAATTTTGATAAATTTCGAAAAGTTTCGCAAACTTTGCGAAACAGGCAAAAAAATCGCAAAATTTCATCGAAATCTGCGAATTTAAACGAAATTTTTCTTAACGTTTCGTCTCGTAAAGTTTGCGAAAAATTTCATTTCGTTTCGTTCCGCCTACCCTTATTAATTACTGGGCCTACAATCGCGGAAATGCGTACATATAGAATGTTAGCAATATTAATACCTCATTTCTAAGAATCAGTACAATAACTAAAATTGGGCGAAAATTGCAAAATAACGGTATTGAGCAAAGATGGAAAATGCTGCTCTAACCAACGACTTGAAGTGAAACTTAATTAATTAAAGTAGGATGAAAGTTGGCTTCTTACGCTTTCTAGTACATTCGAGATTCAAAGCTTTTTCGGATTAGTGATAAAAAAATCAAAATATTACATTGAAATAGTTAACTGCGCATACATGCGAGATAACGAAATAAATCACTTAAGTATTATAATAGTGTTATTAGAACCACCGAAACATTGTATGAATATTATTAATTTTAGAAAAAAAAAACACTGAATTGAACTTCAATAACGCTGGTAAAACGCAATTTTTGAATTAACCTGACTTGGTTGGGACAGAAAATGTAAGCCTAAAAAACAAACGGAACCAAGCATGAATTTTTCTTTTGGTTAATTTAAATACACAACTTGTAACGTTGATTATTCTCACAGTCCGCATTACTTCCCAATTGCCTAAAAGAGCTTTACAATTTTAATTAGCTCTAAATGTGTACTATTTTGCCAACCCCGCACAGGAGAATCATTCAATATTAACGGGTTAGTTTATTTCGAGGGACGAGGGACTTCTGCTCGACCACATTTCACGCCAGATTTATTATTCTGTTTCTATATGCTATTTCTACGCTCTCGAACCAATATTTTCACGGCACCCTCGCATAGCCTCACACCGTCAATACATTGAATCATCAATGTGCTTGCTGCTGCTCGTTTCTCATCCGCCCGAGATGCAATAAGAAAAACGAAAAATTGTACAGCACCGCGATACTATCGGCACGCAGCTCAGAGCCGACACACGTGCCGGTTCTACGAAGCACACGGCACACGAAGAAGCCAGAACACGAACAGGTATGTGTTCTTCTAACTTCGTGTTCGTGTTCTCGGAGAGCTCCCGTTCTTCTAACATTAACGAGAACACGTTCTTCGAGCACGCGGCACACTGGTCTTGCAAGAACAGGCACACTTGCGTGCTTGTAAAAAGAACAGCACGCGTGCTTGCTAGGAATTCAGAGCAGGTACGGTGCGGCTCGCGTGGTGTTCTAGGACATCACTGGGCACAGATAGTGAATCGTTATTAATATATTAGGAAACATGAATTGGTTCACGGTTAATTAAAAGATGCACTCATAATATATCAAGTTTCGTGCAATAATGCACGAAAAATATCCAGACTGTGTTGATGCACTAATTCACAAACACGAAAAGCAGATCCTGATCACGATGTAATAAATCACGAGCCAGTTCACGTCGTATAGTCGGAATCTGAACAATGTTTCTAAATCTATTAATAAAATCGTGAATCAATATCTGGTTATGACTAATGTTCATAAAGTTGAGAACTAGTTCACGTTCTGAAAGAGCGTTATGCGGACGACACTGGAAGGAAATTGAACATAATTATAAAACACATGAATTTTGTTCCTGTTTTC
Source organism: Topomyia yanbarensis (assembly GCF_030247195.1). NCBI lineage: Eukaryota > Metazoa > Arthropoda > Insecta > Diptera > Culicidae > Topomyia > Topomyia yanbarensis. The sequence continues at coordinate 11,490,042 of NC_080672.1, forward strand.
GTAACCTAGAAGCGTGATTGCTCCATAATTCATGGCACTTTTATCTCGATTTTGGGAACAATTTTTTTCCGGGTAGTTTCTTCCATTACTTCGATTTCAAGATTTGCAAGAAACATGTACCTTTATTTGAATAAAAACAGATTGGAAATCGATGAGTTGATTTTATCGTTCCCAATTCATCTCTTCAGCTTGCCCTAACGAATTAATCTATGCTACAGTGCAGCGCAGGATACAGAACGCTAAACGTCAAACACGAATGAGCTTCGGATAAATGTTTTAGAAATTGTTCGATGTTTTCTGTAAGATTTATACCTTCAAATCAACATCAAATAAAATCGTAAATAAATCGATCTGGACATACCGTCTACCTGACAGTGAAAAAATCTATAGTCATATCTTCCTTCGAAAGGGAAGTAAAGCCGTTGGTCCCTGGTCCATGAGTTGATGGATCGATATCTAGTTGCGATAGTGGAGTCACCTCCCTGGCGTCGGTAAAGAAGAAGTAAAAACCAACTTCTATACTTACTAACAAATGTCCTCCTCCCGTGATACTAGTGTAGTGCGCAGCAAAGGCAAGTATCGGACTAACATTCCTACCTTTTCCTTCCGCGATCTACGTTCGGGCCTGGCCGGCACTGGTATTGATCAATAACACTTTAGGATTACCAGGAGTTGCACATTGAAAGATGTTTCGGCACTCTCCAGCATAATTATCTAGATACCGGAGTAGCAGCCAGGGTTGGCCGCACAAGCTCAAGCTCAAACTCATACAGTCTACCTCAGGTTGTAGAACCTTGCTGAGGTTAATCTAAAACGTTGGTACTTTGAACATCTTAACCACAAGGATCGGGTGCGCGACGCTAGGCATACATACGTTGGGTATAACGGACGATAGGCAAAATTTACAAAAAATAAATAAAAATAATCGTATACTTTTACGTAATGTATAAATTTTTAACTTTTGGCTTCTTTTTGCGTTAGAAAGATCTACGCTACGCTACACCATTCCCTCGTATAACTGTAACGAGACTCCAAAATAAACAATACCATGTAAGTTATTTATTCAATAAACACGTAAATTGTAATCTGTTTTTTCCGTAGGGGAGACTGAGGAGACTTGATCCCCTTTTTAATATTCTAATCCAACTCCGTGAAATGATAAAAAACTATGTATTTGTTGTAGTTCTGTATAGTTTCTAGGGATGACTGTTAAAAAAATTATAAAAAAATATATGGAAATATTATACTGGACTGGAGCATTTTTGGAAAACATAAAAAATGTCTGTTTGTTGTTACGGCTGAGGAACGTCAAATGTAGGATCCATGGTTGCTACGAATACTGTAGTAAAAAAAATAATTTTATTTTATTTTTGCCTTTCTCATATAAAGAAAGGCTATGCAATCACTGAAAAAATCGACTTTGTCATAAACTATTCGATTCAGTTCGTCGAGATCGACAAATTTCTGTGTGTGTATGTATTTGTGTGTCATTTAAACTCACACAATTTTCTCAGAGATGGCTAAACCGATTTTCACAAACTTAGTTTCATCTGAAAGGCATAACGCTATGCTATTGAATTTTTAGTTGATCCGACTTCCGGTTCCGGAGTTACGGGTTGAATAGTGCGGTCACACAGCAAATTCCCATATAAACTGGTACAACCATGATGTCCAAATGACGTAAAACATATTAAAATGGGTTCAAGATTACTCTAGTTTGCGGGTCTGGATCACTAATGATAAATCAAAGCAGATTTGACCTTATTGGCCACCTGTGACGGTTCATGATGCCTCCGGAGAACTCGCCAAGTTCCGAATTCTCTACTAATTTTTACAAACTTGATTTCAAATGAAAGATACAGTAATACCATTGACTGCTGCTGAATTTCATTCGGTTCTGACTCTTGGTTCCGGAGTTACAGGTTGGTTAGTAAGGTTACACTGGAATTTCCCATATAAATCGATACAATCGTAACACCGCAGAGGCTAAAAACTATTGAAAAGGTCACCAAATTACTTCGATTCGCACGTCTAGATCACTGATTGCCAATCAAACATTCTTTGGATATATTGTCCACTATCGACGATTCCGGAAGTCCCGGATTCCGGGCATATTCCACAATTTAAGTCACATCGGTTCTTCGGTGATGACTGAACCGATGTTCTCGAACCAAGTCTCAAATGAAAGGCGCTACTATTTACAGTGCAAATATAGTCATCAAATATTTTTATTTTTGGAATTCACTCCCAAGTAAAACATTGTGTATCTCGTCAATGCATGGGATATTTACTTCGGCCAATCTCCTGAACAATTTCGAAAATATGATTTTGAATATGGAATACGCGACAAAGTAAAATGCCGGGGTATTGAGACTGAAATATATTGGCGATTGTCGGTTAATATACAATTTTATTGAAAAGACATTCAGCACGAACCTTTAATGTAATTGAATCTCCAATCTGTAATAGACATTTCCACAATTCTATTGAACAAAACCAGCTAATGAATCACAGTTTGGATAAATGAGAAAGGCGCAATTGCACCACTAGGTGGATTAAAACAGATTTTTTTTTATCTTTTTCCTGCCGAACTTTTCAATACTTTATCACGAGTGACCAGAACTAGTCTTTTTCAAATCCGTTTAATTTGATATAGTATATTTTTTCTTAGAGTTTGATTTGCTATGGGATCATTTATCTCTGATACAGAACCCGTATCCCTTACCTTAGCGCGGTACCCGTTGGACTACGATATGCTCGAGCAACCTTAAAGAAGATTGGGTAACCAAACCTTGGGTGGAATCTTTGATCGTATACTGAAGGCGAAGGTAGCATCTATTCTCTATGTTAGGCTGTCCCGAAACAGGTGTTGAAGGAGAAATGCGGTGTTTCGTCAGCTATTACTCCCATCGATGAGTCTAGGTATCACATCGTCTTTGTGTATCAACGCAAAGAGCTCGAGGGTTTATATGTCGCGTATGTGTAACTTCGCGTGTATAAATTCGATTTATAACCGTGTGTCCATTCGCATATTCGCGGGTGTTCTTGAATGATCGCACGGACCGCAAATCTGATTCTAAGCGGTTCAAATATTATAAAAGAGTGAGTTTTCCCATATCTCTAGTGTTCCCGGTCATGTCACTTCGGAACAGGCACGTAGCCTGAGGGGAGCTAAGGGGCCAAAGCCTCCTCCCCGAATTTTTCAAAAATGTGTTTAAAAAAACGTTTAAACAAAACTTGTAGCTCATTTGGTTTGAACAAATTATTGAGGAAAAGTTGAAGAAGACTAGTTCCAAACCCCAAAGACAATGGTCAAGAAATTCAGTGTGCTTTATGCTTTTGCTCGAGCCAGTGCGAAGTGAACGACAAAAATAGTTACTTTTATAATGTGTTGCTTGTCTGAAGAACAAAAGAAACGGTTGCTATAATTCTTGCTGTAGTAATCTGTCGAGATGAGTGAGTAGCAGAAGCAAGAAGTGGTGCTTCGGCCAAATACGGAGATTATAAAATTAGAAAAATCAGTCTGCGACATCTTTACTTCGTTAGTCCAATGATATAAAAATTATCAATTTCATAAAAAATAGGATGTGTGAAATAATTTACTTAAAAAGATAATTAAATAGTTATTCTCAGTTGTCTGATAATATTGTCAAAGATAGTCTTTAACCCATTCCCCACGAGAGTAAAACAAAAAAAAAATATGTGTTTGTCTCAGGATTTTTATGATTACGACATGATCAGTATCATTCAAATAGAAAATTTCATAAAGTGGAGTAAGCGCAAACTTCGGGTGAAGTCACAGAACTAATAATAGTAGCAAGACGCCTACCCATGAAAATTGAACCTTTTTTTTTTTGCATCTACAAATCACTAGAAGATTTAAAGCAAATATCGACATTCACTTTGTTCGGACATTCTTGGCGACAGTAAACTTGGATTTCACACTGATATATTCCTATCCATGCATATAACCTTGACGTTGGTTTCATCCTCCATCGCGGCGGAACACGATTTGATTAGCAAATGCGTGTAAAGTTTCTTGAAACGGGTTTTTAAAGATATTTTTCTACACGTTCAAATTTTTAACTTTTTGTAAGGTTGTAGTCTAGAATACATTCCATATTTTATTAAATACTTTGAACTCTTGAATGTAGAGAATATTGTAACTTGTAAATTAATAATAATCAAATTCAATTTTTCAATGCACTATAGCCTTTCTTGTAACAGATAACATTTTTTTTTCAATTTACAGTGTCTACTGTCTTAGTTTTGGAACTGTTTTCACTAAGAACTTTCCATAATTACATTTAGTTTCCAGTGACTTTCTCAAGTCATCAGAATTAAAACATTTATGCAATAATTTTTAAGCCCCTCCCGAAATAAAATCCTGGCTACGGGCCTGCCATGCAGTGTATTGTTTAATGTATACTGGAGATGTGACCGATTCTTGATTGCGCGAAACACTGGCGTTAGTAGGTTCGAGCTCGAAACCGCGTTGTGCTAACCCTGGGACGTTTCCGTGATTGCGAGATGGCGAGTCTAGGTGTGTGACAATGATCTTGAAGAATTCGATCGAATGCCATGTACTTGAACAATTTAGGTTCGCTTAGGAAAAGGAGGTGGTATAAGCGCACTTGAAAAGGTGTTCAGAAATACTTAAATGCTAACATATTCACTTGATCCTAAATTTTTCTATGTATGGTGGGCGTAGGTGTGCGCAGATTATTGCGATCTGATATGTCTGATCGCGAAGGACACGTGCGTTTCTATGTTAACGTGTTTAATCGCTTGGGCGATTTATATTACCGAGAAACCGTTTGTATATTCATGTCGGCACTCTGCATATGTCGTCATTCGGATGCTTAAACTTGTACGTTTCCGATGAAGGAACAAAATGAGCCTCCTTATCTCATTGGAGTTTCCAACTATCGCGCCCTGAGACTTGTTGTCTAGTGTAAGTTCCGCATCTAATGTCGTTTTTCATTGAAAAACACTGGGGCGGTGGATTGCACTGGTTTTGCACTTTCTAGCAGAAGTGGGAATGAAACACGTCTAGTGGCCTGCTCTTCTGCTAGAAAATGCAACACCAGTGCAATCCACCGCCCCGGGGTTTTTCAATGAAAAACCCCATAAGAATGTAGGCAAATCTTGAAGAACATGTGCTTTTTAGAATCATCTGCAGTGTAGAGGGGTCTTGGAAAATGCCATGTCATTACATGTGATACATGGAAAAAAATTAAAAATGTTACAAACAAAAAATGAAAAATCGAAAACTTGGACCTAATTAAAGAAAAAGGTTTGTGGTTGAATCGTTTGCCGTGCTAACCTAAAAAGAACTTATAACCTACGATTTTGAAAATTCCGATCGTTAGTTCTATTGAAACATTGTTTATCTTGTCAGTTGTAGATTTCCTGGAAAAAGTGACCGTATTTTAAAATATATTATAGTTATGAGTGATGGAATAAATATTATTATATGTTTACGGAAAAACATAATCACGTCATTATGTGGATAAGAAATACATATTAATTGTTTATGCTTTGAGACAAAACTTACTGTTAAATGCATTACAAATATAAAATGAATATTACTCGTGAAAAACTATGTTTAAGGTAACTGCACTGGAAAACCCATAAACTGATGCGGCCCATGACAATTGCAAATCACCTCACTTTCCCTCGCAGTAAAAACCGTTCAAAACATTCCAAATCTCACATCCGATCCCACCCGTGATACAAAATTCCACTGCCTACTACATACTAAACTTCCAGCCGGCATCGATGCAGTGCAGTGCAGTGCATCGCTGTGCGACCACCGAACACAGTGAGCGGCGGTACTCCAAGTGTCAGCAACCCCCCTGATTCGGGCACAATTTCTCGAAATGTGAACGTACGCAGATCGGTCACAGGAGACATTGACTTTTCTCCCGTAGTTACCTACGACGGACACTCACAAACATACATATGTTTGTATGTACACGTCGTCTCTGCATGTAGGTAGGTAGGTAGGTAGCGGCTCACCGGCTCACCAAAAACGTGGGGTAAGCTCTTTCTCCGCAAACACACTCTCTACTACTGACTGACTGGTTCGTGGTTTTTGTTTGCTTTGGCGCTGCGTTCGTCGATCTGTTGCATATTTTAGTTGCGCTTGATTCGTACGTTTCGTCATGAGTTCACACGCGTTGCTTTCATACAGTGGGATGCAATTTTCCGAATAGCGTGTATAGGTATTTTCAGCAGAACCACAATGTCAAAAGGGAAAATGCTGCAGCTGCAGCACTCGCATGACTTTATGTAGTTAAAAAAAAAGACAAAATCGCCTTTCGCCACCGGCATCACGGCACATTCGTTCATGAACAAACGGCCAATGTGATAATGCTATCAACAAAACGTAAAACGATCGATGGAATAAGAGAGCACTGCAGAAGTAAATAAACTGTGGTACATTAACCCATCGACCGACCGCGCTGCAACGCTTCTTGATAGTAATCGCATTCCGACTTAATTTACTCATGAACGAAACCAATACCACTGCGTCGTCTTAACTAACAACAATAGCAAATGATGGATCCATTTACACGGCCACAAATACACTCACGAATAATATATTGTTGTCAGCCGATGGAAATGTTTTCCCCCCACAGTGACAGTCGAAGGAGGCGCAGAGTATCCGATCAGAAAGGAAAAAGTGAAGATTTCAAATAGGGGAACGTTGTCTGGGACGAATGTCCGGTTTTTTTTACTAAATTTCGCTCATAGTCAAACAAACCAATCGAAACTTTTCCATTCGGTTGAAAACTTTTCGTTCCGCGAAAGCCTTAATTGACCGGGGAGCAGCACCCAAAAGAAAAACCCGGAGGACTTGCCCGCTCAGTGTAATGATCTACGGGGTTTTTGCGCGAGTGTTAGTGTACCTTGCGAGACAGAGACAGAGCAAAGAGGGAACACAACCGAGAGAACCCAGTCACAGTCTCTGATAGGGCTATGACCTTGGTTCATTTCATACTACTTCGCACTCGCTTGTTTATTTACGCTCCGCATCGGCTTTCGCCAAGTCAAGGTTTCACGACAGCCCAGTGCAAAGCCCTCTTCGATCGCGGTTTAGAGTTGCCTGCCTCGTTGCCTCACCAGCCACACTCGGTCGCTTTTGTAGCCATGTGTAATAGAGTGTTTCACTCAACGCCTGCTTTGGGTTTGTTGTTCTTTGGCTGTTTTTACATTTCTTATTACATTTCTTATAAAAGAAATGTATAGAATTCGCTCAAACTTTCAAGATTTTTTCCGAGGCCCGGAGGGCCGAGTCTTATATACCAATCGACTCAGCTCGACGATTTGGGACAATGTCTGTGTGTGTGTGTCTGTGTGTGTGTGTGTGTATGTAACGGACAAATTCTCATTCGTGTTTCTCAGCAATGGCTGAACCGATCTTATCCAAACCAATTTTAAATGAAAGAACTAAAAAACAGTATTAACGCTATTAATTTTTTTTTGATTCTGATGTTTAGTTTCCAAGATATGAATGTTTGAATGTGTAAAAATGGCGTTTTTTGCAGTTTTTTAAATTATCTGCCGAAATTGACAACATAGATTAACACTTTATATGTTTTTAGACAGCTTCAACGAATACCTTTCAAACAAGCTATAGATTGTTGAAATCGGACCATTATCAAAAGAGATATTTAACATTGAATGCGGATGAAAGATTTTTATCATTTCCCATTGCACAGTGGTCCAGATCGCTAATTTAGGAGGAATTTTTACTTTCTGACAAACCTGTATAATTTAGCCGTATCATGTCTTAGGATGAATTTGTGTACTTTAGAAGATGCTTCTTTTTATTGGAATAGTTATTAGGGTGGTTCTAATTTATCTAAAATACGAAAATAAACTTTTTACTGATGAAAGATAGAGCTCCACAGTCTTCCACAAAGTTGTAAAGTAACTTATTTTGAATAAATTTGTTGAACATATTAAAGCTCTATCTCTTTTAGTTTTTGTTATACAAGAAATTTAAAAAAAAAAGATTAGGGTGTTCCTGAAAAAACGTTTTTTTAGTATAACTTTCGTATCTTTTACTTTTTGTTAACACAACCTTTGAACAGCTTATTGAAAACTTCAAGCCGAGTATTTTTCTCCAAGACACCGAAGGTCTAACTTTTTTCTTTAAAAAGTTATGGACACTTTTCGTTAAAAAAATAGCCTATTTCAAGGCTCAATATCGCTGATGCGGGCACCTAAAATTGAATTCTGTTTCCACCACATGAAAGACCATACTTATTAGTATATTTGAGCAAAAATTGGCGAATACGATATTTTTTTAAAATTTGCAATTTAGATTTAAAGTTTGTAGTTTTGCAGGTTCAACGCATTAAAGCATTTACACACATATCGTTGTATTATGAAAAAAGCCACTTTCAAATATCATTCTCTCATCGCAGCAAGCTTTGCATAAGTGAAACGACTGTCAAAAAAGGTTTCTGATTTTATTCGTTTTAAATAAAACTAGTAAATATGGATATTAGTCGAAGAGAGTTGGCGAATTTGCTTATTGCTGGTAAAAAGACAGATGAACTGCTTAAGTTCATTACAAGTAGTAATCCAAATGTAAAATTGAGACTTGTTAATGTTCGAAAGAAATTTTATATTTTGTTAAAACAACCTTTGCACAGCTTTTAGAAAACTTCAATCCACGTTTTTTCATAACTCTGAAAGTCTAACTTTATACTTTCAAAAGTTATGGAAACTTTTCGCTCATAAATAGCCCTTTTTAAAATGTCATTATCTCTGATTGGGGCAAATAAAAGTAAGTTCGGATTGAACCATAGAAAAGAACATACTTTTAAGTATATTTGAGCAAAAATTGGAAAATATTATTTTTTTTAAGCATGTAATTTTAAATTTACTAACCAAAGTTTTAAATTTTATCGCATAGCGACATAAAAGAAATTGCCTAAAGCCTTTGTATTTCCTTTTCTGTTTTGCTTACATATCAACAATACAGAATGTGTTCATTAAAAATAATTTGGCTATGACAACAATTTATGATTTATATAAGGAGAATTTATTCAATGCCAATTAATTCAAAAGTAGATGCATTGCATTTTCAGGTATATCCAGCGGTGCTCGTTGAATTCGACGTTTACATTTAAGAGAAATTATAGGATCTGATGAAACAAGAAGTCTCTTGAAAACGTCATCAAGATTGACGAGTCGATCGAATTTGCGTGCGTGGAATTCTCGGAATCTGCGAATACTTTTATTCCTGGTTTCTTGAACTTCTTCACTGCACATACCTACTGGCAGCATGTTATGTTGAATAATGCTTCCTCCATGGACCAGGAGTTTATGCACGGTTGGTGAGAGAGCGTACCAACCATACAGGCGTACATAAAGCAATCGTGTATCTTCGGCGTAACTCCGGTAAGCATCCGCGTTAATTCCCAATTTGCTGTTGATGATTGTTAATAGCACATACATACGTTCTAGCAACATTTCGTCCAACCCGGTTTCTTCTGCAACGACATCTCGGTTTCTGAAAAATTTTCGAGCTGTGTTACCATCGTTAGAATTTCCGCCACCTGGCAAAGGTTCGCTAATACGAAGACCTAAACGGTCACGTAACGCTTGTCGAATTTTTATTTGTCGTTCCTTAAGCTCGCTGGTATTTTTGCCTACGCGCCAACGCGGTTTTGCTAGAGCTAAACGGTAAGCAATATTCAATAGTAACTCCATTGCTCGTATTAATGCATGTAAAGGTGAAAAAACATATAAACTATCCGGTGGATCGCTGGCTTCCAGTAAAGGATCATTCAATCGCTTTCCGGAGCGTTTGCATATATAACACGCTTGAGACGGTGTGCCTGTTACGTCATTCACTACCTTCGTATCAACCATGGAAAATATGAAGCTTGAACTAATCGGAATCTTGCGCATATTAACATTTACTATAGTCGGGACTAATTCATCGATTTGCTTGTTCATCGCGGCAACTTCATCCTTTGTTAGTTCAGGATTTTCCTTCTTGAAAATTAATTTTACTGGTCGGCACAGGGATACTGAAGATGGAAAATCATTATTCCAAAGAATGCAATCTCTTGACTCATCTTTCCGGCGACTAACTACACGTAAAGGTACTATAGATAGAGCAAATATATGCGAATCGTTATACTCGAATAGTTCTCCATTTTCATCTTCGTCAACGCACATTTGCTTGTATCTATGTTCAAGTGGAAAAGAGACTGTCAGTCAAAGTATAGAAGAAAAATAATGTTGCCTACCGGGAATGGTTGCTGCTTCCATCGCAGCCCCACTTAAAGATAACAAACGTATTATCCTCAGGATGCAGTGGTAGAACTCCAATATTCAGAAACGAGATGAGTCGTTCCACGGTATGGTTAACAAGAGCTTGAAGGGGAACATACGCACAAGAAGGCTGAACAGAAATTCCTGAAAAAAATTGTTGATTCAGGGACGAATCTTTGAGAATAGTACATACCGATCGGATAGCATAGTTTCTTTTCTTCTACTATTTTATTATACGCGGGATAAATGTCCAAACCCTTCTGCATAACTGAGCTGCGTATGTTTTGGTACTGCGCCTTAGAAAAATCATTTTCACAAATAAATCTAAGTGCCTCCTCCGCAGTAAACGCTTCTGCAATCGGGACAGCCATAGATCCTAAATTCTCTACGGTAGATCTGACGGGACTTTTCGACAATCGTTCGATTTGTCTGCCAACTAAACGGAAACCAGTAGAATTAGCGTTGACGGCTGACGCTAAACCAAGTTCTTCCGTGGAATACTTATCGCGCAACTTTCCTAATCTTTTTATTTTGGCTCTGCGACATATTTCGGAAAATGGTTTCCTCTTTCGGCCTTTACCTTTACCTTCGACTTCGAATCTTAGCTTTCCTTCAAGCCACACAAAATTTTCCAGCTCAAACCGAATTTGCGTGCGCTTACTCCGAATCCACAACCTTCTAAATTCCAACATGAAGATTTTTATTTTCTTCCGAGCACTAACAAGTCTCAATTTTACATTTGGATTACTACTTGTAATGAACTTAAGCAGTTCATCTGTCTTTTTACCAGCAATAAGCAAATTCGCCAACTCTCTTCGACTAATATCCATATTTACTAGTTTTATTTAAAACGAATAAAATCAGAAACCTTTTTTGACAGTCGTTTCACTTATGCAAAGCTTGCTGCGATGAGAGAATGATATTTGAAAGTGGCTTTTTTCATAATACAACGATATGTGTGTAAATGCTTTAATGCGTTGAACCTGCAAAACTACAAACTTTAAATCTAAATTGCAAATTTTAAAAAAATATCGTATTCGCCAATTTTTGCTCAAATATACTAATAAGTATGGTCTTTCATGTGGTGGAAACAGAATTCAATTTTAGGTGCCCGCATCAGCGATATTGAGCCTTGAAATAGGCTATTTTTTTAACGAAAAGTGTCCATAACTTTTTAAAGAAAAAAGTTAGACCTTCGGTGTCTTGGAGAAAAATACTCGGCTTGAAGTTTTCAATAAGCTGTTCAAAGGTTGTGTTAACAAAAAGTAAAAGATACGAAAGTTATACTAAAAAAACGTTTTTTCAGGAACACCCTAATCTTTTTTTTTTAAATTTCTTGTATAACAAAAACTAAAAGAGATAGAGCTTTAATATGTTCAACAAATTTATTCAAAATAAGTTACTTTACAACTTTGTGGAAGACTGTGGAGCTCTATCTTTCATCAGTAAAAAGTTTATTTTCGTATTTTAGATAAATTAGAACCACCCTAATAACTATTCCAATAAAAAGAAGCATCTTCTAAAGTACACAAATTCATCCTAAGACATGATACGGCTAAATTATACAGGTTTGTCAGAAAGTAAAAATTCCTCCTAAATTAGCGATCTGGACCACTGTGCATTGCCAGAAATATGACCAAAAACATGTAATCTATTATTAACGCCAAAACGGCTTATTTTAGGTCAATAGTATCTTCGGAGAATTAAATGGAGGCAATACGCCCTTTCTTTTGGTATTGTGCTTTTACTGATTAATCTCCCTATGAGTGAGATATTATCACAAATTTTCTTGGAAGTGGTTATATCGAAATGATGCCTTCAGCAAATTTGTAGCTCTTACTTTTTCGAATAACTTTACTGAAGACATAAAATATCTATTTTGAATACTTTAAAAGTTATGGCTTGTTGTTTGTGGATTACCTTTTGTCGCCCATTTATTGTTCAATATAGTAATAATCCATTGAAATAAGCCAAACATTATTACGATAAAAAGAATTTTGTATTTCATTTTTCTATCTACAACCGCTAGAAATAATCACCGAACACTTCCAAGTTGTCTGGAAGGAACTTGATACCTTATCAGTGCAAAAATGTTCATTTGTACGAACCGTCTGACTGCAATTTTTCTAACTTATAACCAACGGATCGATCGGAAACATATCGGACAATGAAAGTGAAGTAAATAACTCCAACCAACGGCGTAGCCAAGAGAAGGTTTTGGGGTTTAACAACTTCCCTCCCTACCACACCCAAAAAATATATTGGATTGCAATTGAAAATTTATTGATGCAGACTGATTTAATTCAGTATTACAATAACAATTATCTGATCCGTACATTGGTAACCTGTTGTTGAAAACATCATGAGGACTTTTGATAGATTGTCAGAATGGGGTCCTGATATGTAATTGATCTATTGGTCTTGATTTCACAGTTGCCTAATATCATCAATATCAAATTCCTGCCTGAAAACATTCCAATAGAAAATTCCAGAGTTCTGTAATCAATCATAATCCTCAGATTTCTTTTCAAATTGAGCTCGCTTTTGTAGAGATGTACTGTAATGAGGGTCTTTATTTAATAGAAAGCGAAGTAAAAATTGATTTAATGTCTATGAAACATTTGCTAAAAATGTTTTTGCCCTTCTCATTCACTCTAAAATTCGTCAATCTAATCCCGACCGGGAGGGCCGAGTGTCATATGCCAATCGACTCAGTTCGTCGAGATAGGAGAATGTATGTGTGTATGTATGCATGTGTGTGTATGTGTGTATGTGGAAAAAAATATGACCTCTGTTAATCAGAGATGGCTGGATCGATTTGCACAAAGTTAGTCTCAAATGAAAGGTACAACCTTCCCATCGGCTGCAATTGATTTTTTTTATTGATTGGACTTCCGGTTCCGGAGTTAGGAGTTGAAGACACAGCAAATTCCCATATAAACTGAAATGAAAAATTTTCAAAATCAAATTTGTATTTTTGATGCCAAATGACTTTATAATGCATGAACCATTGAGATTTGATATAAACTCGAAAAAATAATGTTTGAAAAAAATTGATTTTTTGGACTTTTTTGCCTTTCTCATATAGAAAGGTTATGCAATCACTCTAAAAATCGTCAATCATACCGGCCCGGAGGGAGTATGCAGTGAGGGGTTACTGTTTTAAAATTAAAACTAGTTTAAAATTTCTTAACAAGTTGAAAATTTTCGGCAGGACCCGGACCTCCCGGATCTTACTATGTGATACTGAAACATCGCTTGAAACCAGCGGCGGTCAAGTGATGTTTCAGTATCACATAGTATCTCAAGATCGTGGCTGTCGATCCATTGTATGTATGTGCAAATCGTACTGAACATGTAATATTCATTTCCACCATTGTATTGAACATAACCAGCCATGGAATCGTAGTCTGGACAAATGAGAAAAGCCCAATTGCACCACTAGGTGGATCAAAATAGGTTTTTATTTTGGGAATGCGTCGAGTTGAGACGAAAACATAATATGATTAATAACGAGGATAACACTTTCCGAATGTAGAGCGAAATTTTTGAAAAATGACGATTTCCATTCGACTCTAGCAGGTCCTGGTCGATTTTGATGAGAATTTGATTTTTGTTGTATGACCAATTATATGTATAGGTCAAATGTTCCAAAACAATAATTTAAGGTCAAGATAGCATCATTTTGAAACCGCCAATTTCGGAGGTTTAGTATCTTCGATGAGTTTTACAAACGAACAGCGCATCATTTGATAAAGTAATTTTGACGGTATATCGTTCAAGAAGTATTTATGGTGAATTTTCTCAGGTTAATATTCATGACTACAATAAAGTCTCAACAAATTTGCTAAAGACACGAACTCTGTTACTATTGTCTGAAAAATTAATTCTGCATAATTTTAAAACTTCAAAAATTACGGTTTCGGAATTATGCCGTTTGGATAGTAAGATCGATTTTCACCAAACTCCCACAAATTGTTAAATTGGTATTGTAAAAAAACGTAAGGGCGATACTTCAATGCTGATAGGTTGGACCGAAAAATTAACCAACGCCAAAGGGACTATATTCTATATATACTATCATTTTGTCAATTTCAATAGCAAACACAAATTTTAATTTAATAATTTCAAATACTTTATGAAGTTTTGGGTTTCGATCACTGAATCATGCAATCTAGGATGTAAAAACACAATAGTTCTTAAATAGGAAATAAAACCAAGTCTGGAAATATTCACTGTTGATTTTCTTTGAATGGTATCACTGCTACTATCGCTTTTTTCAAGAAAAAGCGTTGATTTCTTAGTTCTCAGTCGCGTTGTAAATTTGAGTAAAGTATAAACTTCAAATCGATTAAAAAAAAATCGATTTTTTGGCTCAGTACAATATACATAACCCCTTTAGGAAAATTCAGTTTTCCCACCACAATGCATTTATTGAGGAATTTAGATATTTTATTAACAGAGCATTAACAATAATTCGTTTGTATGTCTATTTTATTGGCCATTTTTTCGCTTTCCCATTGATTTGGTTTGAGATTTCTAGCACTGATGTTGTCCTATGCTGATTTGAGCGATTCTCTGAGTCCTGCCACTATCCCATGTAGTATGTGTTATCAAAAACATCGCGAAGCATCAAGTTCTAAAAGTTCTCAAACGATATAATATCCGAAGAGAGTGATAAGAGTTATAAGAAATGTCTCATCACACTGTTAGGTGGATTAAAAGCGTTTTTATTTTCTGCTTTTGTATGTACATTTATTAATAATGGAAAAGTATGTGCCGTGGTTCTTCCCGACTGTTGCTGTTGTTTTTTCTCTCTACCCACTTGGCATAATAATTATTCCTTCTTTTACAGCCGTGCTTTCCCTTGGTGGACGGTGTTCTGGTTTGCTTGGTTGGTGCGTTCTATATAGCTTGTGTTATTTATTGTAATACTTGCTTACTTATATTTTTTATGTTGCTGCTCAATTCGACGAAACTGAACCAGGAGAATGGCTTGCGTTAGCCTACATACACATTGAAACGAAACGATCACGTTCTGATCCAGCAGTTTTTTTTCTTCTGTTTACTGAAGAATGTTTTTCTTGAGTTTTATTCTTGCCGGGCGAGTTCGTTTTTTTCAGCCTGAGACGATGGCCTTTCGCGGTCAGTTCCTGCGGCGTAGTAACATTTATATGAATGTATTATATATGCTGACAAAAGCTATTTTTTGTTTCATACAAAAATGTCAACAAGTCTGAACGTACATGAATTTGAAAGTTATATTATTCGTATACATCAAAAACTAAAACATGAATTCGATGAATTTCAACATGTCAACAATCTTAATACTGAATACAGATTGGAGTCGTCCTTGAAAAGTTCTTAATCTAAACGTTATTCGATTATGTCAACTCGCAATTCACAGTCAATCGATAAATTTTACAACGTACTACTACTAAGTCAACTATGTCTTTACCACGAAGCAACCACCCGATCAACGGATCAAAAGCTTGCTCGTTGAGGATCAAAACCAACTCAGCGTTCTTCGGCAGGCTACTCGCGTACTCGCGAGATCAACAAACGCTAAAAGGTCATCAAGCTAGTGTACATAGTGAGCGCGACTGGCCGCTAGAACAAAACTGTAAGCACCCACGTGGCGGTGGCGCTATTAGCGCTACCCATTAACGGCTCTCGACACTCGATATATAGCCTATAATAGCAGGCCGTGTCTGCTGTTGTACGCTAGCTGTACGTAGTGCCGCAAACGATGACGACACAGCGACGATAGTAACACACGCTCACGCGCTTACAAGTCATAAACACAAACACAAGCAGGCTGATGGGTTCGAATTTACTTCCGCGATTCTTGCGAGTGATGCGATGCGCCGATTTCAGGGCCAGCCAACTGTGATCGATGTCCGTGCGCTTTTTGTGTATCACGTCACCCCTTCTCAGGACGGTGCTCTATTCTGCTCTCGCCATCATAACTATGGGTAGATCAGATATCGGCGTCTGCGCGGTGGCGTGAGAAACAAATGACCGCCGCTGCCACCAAGCGAAGGAACGAAATTCGCGCATTTTGAACGAAATGCGAACCCGTTCACGGACGTTCAAATGGTGGTGACTGACGCGCATTGGCCGCGTGATGGTAGGTTGCTGTTGGGAGGATTTGTCACCACATCGGTTGGTGTTTTGTTGTGACTGGTTTGGCGCTCGTAGAGTGTTCAACTTGGCATAGTAAGCGTTGCGATAGGCAGACGACACTATAGTAACGCATTGCTCGCATCAATGCGAGCTTCAGTGTTGGTTTGCTGTGACATTGTCGGCAAAGTTGAAGAGTTCACTCGGAAGTGAGGTCACGCGATCAATAATCTTAAAGCTTACGTCAATCTAGGTGACATGTACGTGCCAATATTGACTTATTAAAATCAAGGACGATGTTGATGAAATATCCGACGTTAGTCCGATAAATGTTGTCGCTAGAGACTGAGATGAAAAAAATGTTAGTAAAGACTGCCGATGGGATCATATAGTGATTGCTCAGGGCAGTCGGCTGCCTAAACTATTTTTAACATTTTGAAGTCGGAACGACTGTGTATTCGCGATGTGAGTATTCAAGATGTGAAACATTTTTTAAAAGTGAAAATGAAACTTTGGCTTATGGAAGTCGTTTTAACCCAGTTCCATCATGAGAGGCATACAGAACAGATAATGTTCAAAAATCAACCTAAATGAAAGGAAAATCGAGATACTATACCACAATCTGGCACAGCGTACTTGAGATGTCACCATTAATAATGCATGTAGCAACTCTGGCGGAAATCCCTAGCGGAGAAACTACCTCACAGGTATTCCCGAAGGTGTTTTCGTGGTGATCTAATTTACGAGAAATTTAGGCGTATTGAAGTTTTGAATAATTTTATAGAACATTTCAGGCCAGAAGCAGTTTAAAAAAAATAATTATAAATTGAAAGCTCTATTTAAAGTTTTCCATCAGTAACGTTTAATTGTTTAATAAGACGAAGAAAAAGATACCAAGAGTCTACAGCCACGTTTATTGTCATGCGATTTTCTTTAGCTTTGGCAAAAGCATCGATTCTAAATATGTATATGTAAATATTCCAAGCCTTTTCAGTTCTTTTTAAAATCAGAGCTTAGACGTACAAACAACATTAAAATTACCATCGCTGTAGATTTTAAATATTGTCGACACGCCCTTCTGTTCGAAATTTAGAAAATTAATTGATGATGAAGTCTCCAACGAATTAATTGATAATTTGATTGATTTAATTATCAATAAAATTGTTGATATAATGACTCAATTTGTGTACCTACCACCCCCCTTTTCAGTCATTGTAAATATAAAAAGACTTAAGGCTCCATCAAGCCAACGCATTTGCCCACCAGTTAGGTGTCTTCTTGACATCCATATATCGTGGGAAACTGCAGGCACCAGAGAGAATATATTTTGATATTCATTAGAAGAAAATTTGTTCGGAGTGCACCAAAACGGTTGTTCCATTTTAATTGTTAAAAAACATTTTAATTGTGTAAAAATAAGGATGGAATTTTCAGAGAATGAAAAATACAGTTGAAATAAAATTCCCGTTTATAAGGAAAATTACAATACAGAGTAAAGAACACATGAGTTGAGCCCTGAATGCTTAATGTTTTACAAGTCAAAAATAAAAGAATGACGTCAGATCTTGCTGACGCAATTTGCTGCTGCGTGTTAAGCCCATTTTTCTTGGCGGTGAAGCATTAGCTGCGTTGTGCACGGTTGTCTATACAATTTAATAAAAAAAACAGAACTAAAACTAAACAAATCACGCATTGCGCCCATGAAGAACAGATTCATTGAATAAAACATACTTAGTAAAATGCATCACACCCGATTATCCACTCATATACAAGAAACCAATCCGAAACACAGTCTTCAATAGAATCACATAAACCACTACTGGCTGGTAACTGAATATGTTGGCACGTAGGGTGGCTCAAAAACTCAACATTTTCGAATAGAAAGTGCGCTATACTTGAAAACTCATTTTAAAAAAATAAAGCGGTGTAAAATTTTCAGTAGAACAAAAGTTTTTTCAAGTGTTAATGATTCTGAGAGACTTTCTTAAATAAAATAACTAACCATAGGTTTTAAGCGGTTACATACCTTTTTATTTTTCAAAAAATCCAATTTTTGCTACTACTTTATCTGAAAGTACAACTCCTTGAGGATATTTTTCCAAATTTTTGTAGAGATCCGAGTAATAGATCGAAAGTTACAGCGTTTCCAAGCGCGCTTCGTCTATCAAGAGCAATGGTTACTTCGATTATCTCGAAATGTCGTTCCCAAATTGTTTTTTCCGTGATCACGATTGCCAAAAAAACCATTCAACCGATTTTTCTCGTACCTTAACGATTCCTTTTTTATGCATAAATTTTTGTATTGTGGAAGAGAAATTTTCGATGCAATTTTTAGAATGCAATGCAGAAAAAAATATTATTCAAAATAATTCTTAAGGTATGAGGAATACTCATATACTAATGGATTTTTTTGAGTTTTGGGATTTTAGTTGATCTATTGGTCTTCAATCGTGATCACCGCAAACCTCTTAAATAAAAAGGGTTTTGGGGAAAAAGCCTCCGCCAATTATCAATATAAGTTTGATATAATAAAATCATTCTTTTATGCATTTACGTAAATTCAAACTTTCGCACAAAAAGGTATGTTTCCCCTTAAAACACTACCATGAATCTACTCTAGACTTATCATGAAATATTATCTTTTTCACACCTCTGCACAAAAAGGTGCGGAATAAGATATTTATTTTCGAAAAGTACGATAGTTTTCAAGTCTCGTATACTACCAGTCTACCTTCTCATCTCGCCCTGAGCAGAAGCTAAAACTTGCTTATTTATTATTGATATCGTTATCAAACAATTCCTATGAAGAGACGGATTAGTGGATTCTATTAGAGGCTGATACTTTAAGGAACTTCTTCTAGGGTATTCCTAACGTTGTTCGTATGCTTTGAATGCATCCGATCAAACCAACTTCTTCGTATTTATTTATTTTATGCAAACCTACCGAAAATTGTATATTTAATCAGACGACGTTGGCCTCGCACCCTGCTACGGAAAGTCGGCCTATTACAACCAAAAACACAATCATTTTATGGTAAACCACCAACGGCTGCAAACATTTTTATTAGTTTTAAAATGTTTCACAATATCGCCTTGATGTCAAAGAGAAAGTTGTAGGAAAGTTTACGGGCCTTTTGAAAAACCTATTATAGTTGATGGAGAAACGCGACTAACTTATGAAAAGGTCGTAATAAAACAAAATAATTGTGTTGCTAAAACAAAAGTTAAAATATCTCGAGAACTACCACATTTTATAAAATTTTTGTTAAGAGCATTTCGATATAAAATGGCGTTTAGAATCATATTCAAAAAGAAAATTGTATTTTTGACTGCAAATAGTAAGAATTATAAAAAAATGTCAAAAGTTGTTGTAAGGAAAACTTTTTTATTGAAAGCTTCTCCAGGATCCAAATGCACTAAAAAAGTTGCTTTTACGTCTTTAAAACGATAAACATTAAATTTTTGACATTTTTTGATGGGGTAACGCGAATAACTTTTAAAAAGAGCATAATTACACGAATTAATTGTTTTTGAAGGAGCAAAATTTCAAATATCTCGAAAACTATCGCATTTTGGAATATTTTTGTTAAATGCATTTTGATTTTAAATTGTGCTTAGAATTATATTTTGTAATAGAATTACAATTTTGTATGTCTATTAGTATGAAATTTAAAAACATGTACGAAGTTATTGTTAGGAAAACTTTTTTACTGATTTTTTCTCCATCATGCAATCACATTCAAAATGTTTCTTTTCTCATTAGGTTTTTGGTAACAAAATATAAAAAATTAAAAAATGGGTTTTTTGCAATTTAAATTTTTATCATAAATTTTTGTTTTTTTGAAAAATGACACATTTTTTTCAGTGTATATTTTTTCAGACAGAAGTATTCATTCCCTGTAACTCGTTCTCAGATAGTTTTGCTGTATAAAATACAGTAATCGAACAAAAAAAATTTGAAATTCATGCACGTAGAAACGTTTACGCCCTTTTGAAAAGTTGCTCTTAAGTCAAAATAATCTTATTACCTGTGGAAAATATTTAGTCTTGCATGACGGTGAAACGCGTAAAGTTTCATTGGAATCTAAGATGGCCGGTCACGATTTTAAAGATTTTCGGACGGATCTTCGTGGAATTCCTCTCTTGAGACCGCGTTTGTAAATTTATATGTGTTAAAACGTCCATTTAATTGGTGTTGGCAAGTTCGCGGACGTAAGTATGTATGGCTGATTGCAATTGCATGTTGCGTTTGTGGCGAGGTTTGTGTTATCGCAAAGGCCACAAGCGTTTGTACGTTAGGAGAGAGATTGTGAGTGTTTATGAGAGAATATTCAATTTATTGTGTTAGTGAGTGTTAGTATGAATATCATTTAAGATATAGTAATTAAAGGAACAATAATATGCCAAATAAAAAAGGGTAAAAATGAAGTTGTAGAATATAAATTGATCAATATTATTTTTGGTACACATGAGTAATGGAAAAGTTAACTACTAGAAGTACAACAAAAACAAACTAACGAAGTAGAAGAAAGTAACATATGAATTACATTCTGTTAGAACTTTTTCATGCTATGCTGACCGGAAATGGATGATTCACGTACATCGGTAAATTATTCGTACCTTAATTTATCCAATGTAAACTTCCCGAACGAATCGAATCGAATAAACGAATTGAGCCCCGGAAAATGTGATCAACGAATCCTAGCAAGGATTACCTACTATTCTATCATATACGCCAGTTCTGTATGCATTCCCTGACCTCATATACAACAATACTCAAGCGAACACATATTCAGATAGACATACCACTAGCTCATAACAATTGCACACTAGTACTAAAAAATACAATTATTGCAACCTAATTACTAATTGGCTTCTACTTATGCATTTTTATAAACTGATAAATTGACACACAATGACCGCCACTGCGAGCCGTGTCCACCAAAACTGTTATTAAGCTGTGAAGCAAGGTCTGCAAACTCTACTCACAGCAAGAGCCGACCCGCCAGTCGGCTGATGGTCCTTTTTCGTGATTAAAAAAAATGTATCTTAACTTCAGCTTAAATATCTTCTGTGGTACTTTGCGGTTCCGATGAATTTTATACCAAATTTTCGGTAATTTTATTACGTATAGAAAAGTCATTTAACATTTTTTGATCTCAGTTACAGTTTGCTCGCTATTTATACATCTATATAAAAATAATTGCATTTTTCTGCAAATTGCTGGTATTTTTTTTGTTTGGTTGTAAATTACTTAATGATATGGAATTTTTTTTAAATAGTTTTACTCGTGGACATTTAAATGGAAAAGGGTATTTTTGAAGAAAACACAAAAAGTATTTTTCTGTTTTATGATAATGTCAATTGTTACTCCACAACATGTTCATTGGCAGTATCCAGGATTGTTATCTGAAGATTCAGCGTGCCGCCTTATCAGCGCTATATTACTGAGCCTCGAGGTGTAACCGCCATTTTGGATATAGCTAACGAGCAGCGCCATGCAAAAATAATACTTTTGGGTCCGACAGAATCAAACTCATTTTTTTATGAATCCACTTATATCCAGCAAATAATCGATAATTGAATTTATACAACTGATTTCTGCTCAAGAGCGTTGACGCACGGAACTGGAGACAAGTAACAGTGATTGTTATTCATAAACCGGGATAACCAGCTTTCGACCACAATTCGTGTCGGGCGATTGCACTCTACTACACCTAGATAATTTGGTGAAGGTAAACGGATTGTTATCTAAATTCAAGTCGTCTTCCGCAAAGAGAAGGAGACGAATGATTTTCTTGCGCTGCTTTCAGCGAAAATTCACCTAGCATACACTCTAAAGAGCAAATGGTTTCTGTGGTCTTGGTCAATACGGGACCTTTCGAATCTGTAGCAGCTGTTATCTCGAATAAACTTCACCGTTCATTCTAAATTATTCGTATAACTTCACATAATTCTAAATAACTATGCGTGTAATTTGTTGTTTCTACAATATTCTTCTTTAAGCGTCTTGTTTACAATTTCTACATGCATCTTGCCAACTCATGAACACAAATATAAATGATGAATTATGGCTTGATTTCTGTCACAATGCAAGGTATTTTTAAATAGTTTAGCACTCTGGCTGTAAATTCGCATATCAAGTTCTTCAAGAAGCAGATTTAGTTGGTTTTCAATAAAGCGAAGTCCAGCTCAAGTTCAGCCAACAAAGAATTAATTTTATTCGCCCATTAATTTAATCTTGGTAGGGTGGGAAACCAGGGAAACTTACAAGCAGCTATACTCTTAGTAACTAAGTGTGAGAGCTACTGTTTCGGTTCTACCGCAAACATTCACGTGTGTGGAAAGGGTTACTAAAACATCGAGCATGTTGTTTGGTCAGAGCTCCGAGCTAGACCAACCAATGTTCATATTCGTGATATTTTGACAAGCCGAGAACTGTCGTTCATTTCGTTGATCTATTATTTTTTTTTAAAGATCGTAAACATGCTAATGTGGGATCTTTCTAAAGGTTTTTCGCATATACTAAGTATCAAGTTTCTGCAGCACAACTGTTCTCTTTCGCGTACCAATAACAATTAATGTTCTCTTCGCTCACGCGGTCAAGCTCAAAAAAGAGTAAGAATAATGTGCAAATCTAATTAAGATTCTAAGATCTAATAAGGATCAACAATAAAAATTCTAAATTCACATAATTCCTTAAAATAATTTGGATTCTGGTGGGTTAAACTCAAAATCTACCGATCTGACTACATACAAAAATGACCACATATTTGTAATTATTAAATGTTCTGTGGATATTTTCCTTCTTATTAACATGAGCTGATCTTTCTACATGTCTTTTGAACGTATATGTCTACGTTTTAGATCATACTGAATCTTTATCTACTAAATCTAAAAAGTATTGTTAAGAAAACTTTTATGGGTCAATCACAAACAACGGCCAATAACTTTGAGAATATTACAGAGAGAGCGATGTTTATCTTTAATAAACATGTTGAACTTCAAGAAGGATTAATCACTGCTACTATATCACTAAAAAAGATCTTAGGCAACCCTAAGCTAGGTTCTCGGAAGGGCTTCCCGTCAGAATTACATACTACAATTTGTAGACGAGACAGGCAATGGTGCCCACTAAAACACTGTGATTCTGAATGTGAAATTTATTGTACGGTTCAGGTATGTGCGGGCGTAAGGACTTCGGCATCGCGGGTATCATCGCGAAGGGCTTTTCGATTTCATAACCCTGTGGCCATTCGCATATTTGCGTGTGTTCTTGGATGGCCACGCGGACCGCCATTCTGATATTTAGTTTTCGGTGTACGGATCACAGCTCCCAGTCATTGTCGCCATGGAACGTGTTGTCCAGTGTATATGAGAGCTTTCTTTTTAATTGATTCAATTGAAGGCATGGAATTAGACTTCTTGAATCGAGGATAGACTTCCGCACGGGATCGATTCATGATCGCGCGAGTGCGGGGGACTGTAGGTTCTCCCTTGAGACCGCGTTTGAATGTCTATAAGTGCTGAGACCTTCATGTTTTCACCGGGATGTTATCATGTCTGCGAAACCGCGGGTGTAGGTTGCGTGGATGATCGCGAACGGCTCAAGCATTTGTATGTTTGTTTGTCGCGTGTATGTGACTTCGTGTGTATAAATTCGATTTTTACGTCACCATGGAACGTGTAGTTTAGTGGATATGAGCATTATATTATTGATTGGTCCACCTGAAGGCATTGGACGTATGCTGCTAGAGCCGAAAATAGGGGTTTACGGACGAAACTGATTCATAATCGCGCGAACACGGGCATTTGGAGGTTTACTCTTGAGATCGCTTTTGTGAATTTATAAGTGCTAAACCATTAATTTGACCACCGGGGTGCGTGGATGAACGTGAAGGACTCGAGCATTTGTATGTTGACGTTTTTGTCGCGTGTGCTAGTGTGGCCGTGCACATGTTCGCGTGTTCTTCAATGATCGCGCGTGGACGTCTTGTCGAGTTTTTATGTCTATTGGTACAACTGAAGGAATGAGTTTGGGCTGCTAGAATCAATGGTAGAGACTTCCGGACGTGACAGATTCATAATTGCGCGAGCGATGGGTTGATGCTTGAGACCGCGTTAGTAAATTTCTAGGTGCAAATGTTTACTTAATTATCGGGGTGTTTAAATGTTGGCGAGATCTCGGGCGTTCACATTTGTGATCTTGTTTGTGTTATCGCGAAGGCCACGTTTATACGTTTGGAATGAGAGATTGTGAGTGTATATGAGGGAATAAGCAATTTGTGTTAGTGAGTGTCTAACACAAATTGCTTATTGGATCTAACTTGAAATATAGCAATAAAAGAAAGGTGTCTCCAGAGAGAACTTGGCCCTAAACCCATATTGTATATTATTTGACCATGGCAGTGGATAATAAAGGTCGCCAAGTTAAGTACTAAAATTTATCACAATGTAGCTTAACTAAAAAGAAACTAATCGTATACCAAGTTTCTGTGATATAATCACTGTAATACTGCTATGGTAGAAAAGCCCCCGGACCACATCAAGGTACAGTATCATGCCGACGGAATTCGCTGGCATTTAGTTTTTCGATATCAAATGTATCTTCCTCAAGTACGTTAAGAGTCGAACTGGCCTCCAAGAGCTGGAACCAGCTTGGAAAAGTCGCTATTCGGATTTACAGCCCAAGTGAAAAAAATTTCAATGATACCTGGGTTGATACGGGTTTTGCAAATCTTTAACTCTGTGACAGAATCATGCCATCATCTGCAATATTCATAAGCGTGTATGAGTTGTCAAAATAAATATCAATGCTATACACGTAGAAATTGTGAACAAGAGGGCTTAAACAAAAATCCTGTGGGAGACTCATGAAGCCGACCAATACAATCCACGCAATGCTTCTACAGTGACGACTTATTTTTATCAGCCCCTTGGTGAATTTTAGGCGGATAAAACGATGACATTGACAAGATCGGGTCATATATTTTTCTTTCTTTTCCAGAAATCGAAGCTCTTAAGATATTCTTCTTGGGTCCTTTTCTGATCATTTAGCTTATATTTCTCTTAAGGAGGTCCGACAGCGCAAAATTTAAAAATAAATTTTTTTTGCATATTTCGGATCTCTAAGACATGAAAAATATGTTCAAGAAAGAATTTACTCGAATTCAACTTGGATCGTTTGCTAGGGCCCATCAAACTACCAACTATCAATTCTCATATGAGGCTGACAAAATCGGGTCAAACATCCATGCGGGAAGGTCAACATTTTGTTGATCTTCCCGCATGGTCTCCTACGAGAAATGCACCATTGCTGCCGGCAGTTGTTGCCTGCTGAACCAGTTGATCACTTTCACCGCACAGACGTGGTGTATGGTGCTGCTGTCAGTGCTCGTTGATCGCTTTGAGAGGTACCCACACGCTGTGGACCTCACACTCTATCGACATTAGTTGTACGACTTTCCGGTTGATGTTTTGGTAGTATTCAAAGCATGGTAGGATCAGGTGGGTCAAGCCGAAGATCGAAGCTTTTTTTCCTACTTGGTTTCACATAGAGTCCAAACTGGTCCATCAAAATCAATAACTTGGAATAGTAGTACGTATGAGGTCAAATAAATGCGGACTATAAATCTAAAGCTCTCAGCTCTCGAGTCGAAAACGTCATACTGTCATACCTACCAAAGGATTTTTCGAAAATTCTACCACGGTGTAACCCTGAGAAGCTCCGTTCCATTGTTGCTTCGCAACAGTTTGTGACGTGAAGAAAAGTGTTATAAAGATTCAGTGAGCGCTACGCCCCAGTTGTGCGGAGACTATCCGTAACAATGGAATAGATCGTGTCTAGACCGATAATGAAACTTATGCGAAAGCCGATTTAAAATTAATTCCAGGCCTCACATTTTACAAGGCTTCGCGGTTTCTAGCAGATTAAAGTTTGATTTCACGAATAAATTTTCATTCAAAAATAAAATAAAATTTGAAAGGGAATTGTTCCTGTGGCAAGAAGATCAGTATTTTTGTGATGGATAAGAATAACAATTCGGAGGTATATAAAAGGGTGTTCTTCAACAAACGCATTGTACTCTTCTGCATAACTGCAAGGACTTGCTTCAATGGTAGAACGACAATGGGGCTCAGCTCAACCCAAAAAAGATGGAGTTCCGTCTATTAGGGACACATTGGACAATACTGAAGAGAAAACTGAAGATGAAGAAGCAGTCATCAGTGATATTGGTCGGAAGAAAAATTAGTGGAATTGGCTTACAAAGACCGTAACTGGGGAAGGTGGGTCGTTGAGGTGCGGCGAGTACAAAAATTCATTGGAAATCATCTTCCCGAACGAACATCGTACACAGTTGTTCTGTGCTCGTATTAAACCCACATTTTGTGTACAAACTCGAACATTCTATTTCGTATCAAAACACGCCTGCACAACCGAACTCCACGCACGTACACGGTGTGCATACACCTCTTGTACCCAAAGGCTCGTGGCACCAGTTTTCTTCTTCTTACTTTCATCATCATTAGCGTTGACTCTTTTTGCCTTGTGTGAACCGTTCTCGTGTACGCACACGGATGTTTGAACTAGAGTTTGAACATCGTTCGTTTGGGTTCGACGTTCGAGGCGAAGCATGTTTGAGGTTGAACGCGTGCACTAAATTTTCTACACAGGAACAAACTTGTCGATGTTCATGGGAAGTCTGTTGAAAATTGCTTGTACATTGTGCGAAGACAAAGAGCAATATGTTATATTCCTGTGCGAAACTACACCGTAGCGGTTGATGTTAAGTATTTACGCACCTATGCGTCTATTCGTAAGTACAACGACAGGTGACAAAGATGTTCCAGATGTTCTTAAAGGTATTTCGAGGGATGAGTAAGCAACAAGCCCGACCAATAGCTTGTTACCAGACTTCCGAAATTAATTATAAGTCCTTGTCATTGCTCAGACCAAACTACGTACGCCAGATCACGAATCCATATTGTAGGCAGATAGCATATCAAGAAAGCCCCGTGCTTCTAAAAATCATCTAGTATGTACAATCAAATTCAGTTTATAGTTTTTAGCATTGTTGTTTATAACACCACAGTTTCCTGACGAATGTAACGACTACTTCTATCACCTAAGAGAAGGTTTGTTGAGCGTGAAATTAAAATAGAATAAAAAGATCACCAATGTGCTAATCATGTGTTCTTCCTATGATGTCATCCCAGAGGCGTAGGACCTTTGAACGTTCAAAATCATGATTTCATCATGATATTGATCAAGTTTTGTATACTTCGAAATTTACTAAAATATTCAAATTCTTTATTACTTTTCTGGTTTCTATGACGATATCGACAGGGCTGAAATTTCTGTTTTTAAATTTAATCAGACCTAACTAATTTTAAAATATTATACTCACATTTTTCATGTTTTTAAATAAATTACTTGGTATTCAACCAAACCAACTGAAACTACGGCCATGGATGAAACTTAAACTTCATAGATTTTCAGAATTAAATTGAAGTTTCTATAAATAGGGTTGAAAATAGTCTCATAATCAATTAACAGCTTTACGATTACCAGTGCACGTGAAATATTGCCAAGTCTGCCATCAAAGAATGAGTGATTTTTTATTTTCAAATTATCAAATTGAAGATATATCTATCGAATATTTATCACCTTACAAACACGTTCAAAACTTCTGAAAAAGAACGTAATTTCATTATCAAGGCCGTGTGTCTAATCAGAAACCCACTGCGGCTGATTAGAAGAACGGACGTCACATACACCCTGCGACTGGTTCTAGTAGGCCATGTTTTTTCTACCGCTCTGACTACATGTATCGGGGCTATCGATTTTTTCGTCGGAACATCCACACACTGCTGATCTGTCTCAGTATGTCATGAGAGAGCGCACGCATGTTTGACTATTTATTTTTTCGGCGACGAGGAAGCAAAGCAAAAAACATAGCGCGGAAAAGTGGTTGCCAAATTTGGCCCCACCGAAAATGATATTCTCTAGTGACCTATTTCCCTCCCGCGGGCTGATATAAATGAACGTGTCGCGTTTCGCTGACTCCTGTCGTAAGCACTCTGTCTTTCTTTTTTATTTTCATTATTTAATAGCCATAATCTAATTGCTGGGAATGCTATACATACATAGGCGGTCGTCAATCGAGTCCACTTGGGAAAGAAAGAGAGAAAATAAACCTTCCATATCAAGTCATATTTTCGGCGACCAACCGAGTAACCTTCCCAATCGCGTTTGACGTTCTTGTTATGTTTTGTTTTTTGCGCACTCTCCTTCTGATACCGAAACCGATGATGATGTTGATGGGTATCGCGCCCCACACAGCACGAGCACACCAGTGTTGGGGTTGCCTTTATATAAATTCAAGGTTAGTCGGTCATTGACTTTGCCTTCTCGGTGCGCGGTCCGAGTAGGCGGGCAAACAGCAGGGCAAGCAGAAGTAATCGAACGAACGAACCAACTCTCGCACACACGCTCACAAAATCTTCTGTGGGTACACAAACGCTCCTCGGCGAGCGGTTGCTGAGTCTTGATAAGATTTGTTGGATCTTGTGGGGTTGGGGGGGGGGGGGGGGGGTAGGACCGCGGGCAAGAAGTTTGTTTGGGGAGGCCCACTCTTCATTCCGCACAGCACACCACAGGAGGACTACTCACTGCCTACTTGACGCCAACGCTGAGGAGCATTTGTTCTACTCCACTTCTTTGGGAAATGTGTTGGATGTGTGTTTTTCGTTTCGGCTTGCACGTCTTCCCGACCTGAACCGACTGATACTGCGAGAGTAAGATGGATTGGGAATTTGAGTTCCCTGTGATTGTGTCTGTGTGGGGAGTGGAGCAAAGGGTGAGGAATGGCGAGAGGGAGAGGAGCAGGATGTATTACGCAAAATTATCATACATGACCGTGTTTTTGCGTAATAAAAATTCGAGGTGTTCCTCGATGAAGCAGGAAGTTGGGGAAGATGGGAGAATCGGCGGGGAAAGAAGCATGAGAAAGAAGGTATAATGGGAATAACCGGTCACAAACAAATTTTTGTGCTCAGATGAACAAAATTGGGATTCATTCTTTGCTGGTATTTGGGACTGTTTTCGATAATAGTGTGGGATTGCTGAAATAATAACACAGCTGTTTCAAACAACCATATGGAATAAGCATTTTAGATTAGTAGGCCATTTTATGAGTGTTATGCAACAGTAGAGTATCATTTTAAAAGTTGTTTTCGAAAAGCTATTCCGAATCATTTCGCTAAGATCATTTTATTGCTGTTAATTCGTATCTTCCTGTCATCCTTCGTTTTTTAAGGAATTTCGATAACAAACCGAACAACTTAGATTTCGGTACTCAAATCGATGCCATTTACTTGGACTTCGAGGTCGATTGAATTGACAACAATTCCGCAAGGTAGTAACTTGGGATCGATTTTGTTTTCAATCTTCATTAATAATGTTGTTTTGCTGCTCCTATATGCCGTTTATTCTGTGCTGACGATACAATATAATTCAGAGTCAATAACTGTCATGCTGGATTGGTTGGAGTTTTAGCGTATCCTGGGCATCTTTGTTGGGTGGTGTTCGTCGAACTTGGACACGTTAAGCGTAGACAAATGTCACTCTCTCTTCTACAATCGGAACTATTCCATTTCAGAATGCTTTCTCACATACGTACAACACGTCAAATATCTAAGCGTTGTTCTGAAGAGCGAACTTATGTTTGGGCTTCACTAAGATGACATCATTGTCCGAAATAATCGCCAGTCAGGTTTAAAATTCAAAATTACCGATGCATTCCGTGACCCTCTGATCGCTCACATATTCAATTTTTTATGTTTATTGTGGTTTTGGCCCAATGCGTAATCTACCATTTTTGGAAATAATATACAATTCAAATTCTTTGAATTGATCACGATCTATTCCATTGTTACGGATAGTCTCCGCACAACTGAGGCGTAGCGCTCACTGAATCTTTATAACACTTTTCTTCACGCCACAAACTGTTGCGAAGCAACAATGGAACGGAGCTTCTCAGGGTTACACCGTGGTAGAATTTTCGAAAAATCCATTGGTAGGTATGACAGTATGACGTTTTCGACTCGAGAGCTGAGAGCTTTAGATTTATAGTCCGCATTTATTTGACCTCATACGTACTACTATTCCAAGTTATTGATTTTGATGGACCAGTTTGGACTCTATGTGAAACCAAGTAGGAAAAAAAGCTTCGATCTTCGGCTTGACCCACCTGATCCTACCATGCTTTGAATACTACCAAAACATCAACCGGAAAGTCGTACAACTAATGTCGATAGAGTGTGAGGTCCACAGCGTGTGGGTACCTCTCAAAGCGACCAACGAGCACTGACAGCAGCACCATACACCACGTCTGTGCGGTGAAAGTGAGCAACGGGTTCAGCAGGCAACAACTGCCGGCAGCAATGGTGCATTTCTCGTAGGAGACCATGCGGGAAGATCAACACATAGCAAAATGCAAATATCTGTTGCAGCACAGATAACGTGCACGCTTTGCTTGTTTGCTTGGTAGTAGAGAATAATAGAAGAACAGCGCGAATATTTTTCCCAGGCTGACAGTATTCTAGCGAAATATTTATAGTGAAAACTGAAAGTCCATTTATTCCTCTACAACTTTGTGGAACATCATAATATTCCATCTTTCATTGTATGAATTTTTCCTAACTTTACCCTACCCTCCCACTCGGTTCACATACAAGAGATAAGCGGAGTACGCCCTTTGCGAATGTTAAGCAGTAGGATCCAACTGCAAACGTTAATAACTCTTTAACGGTTGGCTGGATTGTCTTGCAGTCTTCAAAAAACTTGTTCGGCATATGTTCAAAAGCTTAACTCCTTCCTGGGTCCGTGTTCGGGTGCTCACAGCGAACTCTAGCGACAATTTTGAGAACTGTATTTCCCTATACATGGTGGCTTAAAATCGATGCATACTCTACTCATCCTGCCATATAAAACTGCGATTCGTTGAATTCCAAATATGGTCGTGTTCTTCCAAGAACTTCCTGAAAAACAGGTCGAAATTTTTACAATCGCATTCAGTGGTATCTCGAAATTTTAATGGGTTTGATACTTTTTCACGAAGACTCATAGAATTAAGTAGAATAATTATATTAAAATATATGAGGTATATCTCCTGAAGATCCAAAAACTTCCTAAAGCTAAGGTCTTTAAATCTACATCCGGTCACATTCATCATTACTCCAAGAACTAAAATGAGTGAGGTATTGGGTTCGATGTAGGGCCATGCTTATCTCAGAACTTCCTGCAATACAGTTCTTAAGATTTACAAGCGTAGATGTCGGAAGTTTATGGCTGTGATACACAAATTGAACAATATGTTGAATTGTTATGACGTCTTCCTGGACCTCGTTGGAATAAAGGTCTCAAGATCTGTTAGCGTAACTTTTGAAAGTTAAGAGGCTAATAGCTCAATACTACCTTCAACTTAGTGTAATGAACCAGAAGCAGTAAATAAATAATCATCAACATGTTATTTATTACGCCCATAAATCTTAAGTCCTTTGATCCAGGCAGTTATAAAATTGCACTTGTAGTTCAACGAGTCTCGATGAGTATCTACGGCATAAATAAACTACCGAGCGATCACTAGTTACATTTGGGGAGTTCAAGGCTTCAACACAATGACAGCGGCATAACGGCGAAGAGGTAAACGCGTAATTTTTCATCAGTATTCCAACATTGAAGAGTTTGGGTCGATTTTCGAGTTATACAATCGAAAACCTGACCATCTTAACTTCGTGAACTGCAGAAAAGATCTGCACACCAGAAGGATATAATTCCTTTTCTAACTTCTAACTGAAAATTTCAATCACCTTCGTTCGAAATATTAATCAACTTTTCAACGTAATTCTTCCACAACTGCAGATGCCTTGTCAAATTATCAACTTGTGAGCAAATTTTCTCTGCATCATTTAGTGAGGTAAAATTTTCGATCCGGGATTCGTTCAACGACCCCTTCTACGTAAATTCGAAATACATCAGTTGCGCTTGATCAGAAATTATTTACTTATACTTACGACTTACTTGCGCAAGGAACCAGATTTTATTTTAGTGTCCTGTTGTGATATTTGATAGCGTAATACGACCGCAAACTTACTCGTGCACAGGTTGAGTGAAGTTTTTGGTCAAATCACACCCGGATATCGGTCATAAGTTCTAGTTCAAAATTTTTTGTGGTTCGTCCCGTCGTCTAACCCGGATCAAGTGGGGAAAGGTTTAGAGCTAGATTACAAAAAAAAATCTGGACCCCTAAAAATATGTAGATCCCTTAAAATATTCGGCCAAAAAATGAAATATTTCTCAGATATGGACGTACGTCTATTACAAAAGTTATTAAATACGGTCGAACCGAATGTCAGGGATATCTAATTCGAATACCTCTAAAAAACTAGCTTTGCCCATCTGAAACTTCTGTTGGCAGTACTTCAAAATCGTCTAATACTAGATTTCCAACATATACAAATAAAAGAGATGAAAAAACAATCTTATGAAACGACCAAATGGATTCGACAAGGAGAGACAAACCTTCAGAAGCAGGCTAGACCTTTCTGGTCGCACTGTTGCTATGAAAATATTAGCAAAGCATCATTCAGAGTAATTACGGTTCCGTACCACGGTGATAGGCAGAATGTGAGGGCTAATCACTTCTTCAAAAATTATTTCGTGGATATTTAACCAATTTTCCTCCGCGATAATGAATGACAAAACCTAGGAATACTTCAACCAGTTTCATGGCATGGTTTTCTATACTGCAATGCAACGGAGCAAAGTAATTCTAAACGATACAGATGTCTAAGTTTCCCAAGAAATACTTGGTCTGGCAGGCGATCTGCAACAGTGGATGAACCAGTGAAATCATCGTATCAATAGGAAGGTACCCCAGAATATCTATCAGCAAGATTGATTACAGAAACGATTTTAGGCACTTCTATGCCGTTATAATCTACTCTTTCCATGCTGGTCAGTTTTGGTATCTTCTCACTACGCCAGGGATGTTCTGCATGTTATGAAGCACATAATGTTTATGTTGCATTGAAAGAGCCAAATTTCACCAACTTTCCAGAGCTACGTCCTATCATCGTCTGACGAGAGATCAATCTAAATGCTAACAACACGTAACAACCAAAGAAAAATGGCAAACATTGTGGAACAAAGCAGCTAAGTTAGATATCCCTGATTTTCGTTTGGACTACACGCACTTTTTTGACAATATTTTTAAAAACGCTTTTTCCATATCAACGAGTTATGAGTTTTGAGATAGAACATGCGAACATATCTATAAGAAATATTTCGCATCGCGCCTTGAGAAAATTGATGAATATATACATCACTCGGCTGTCTCAAAAGGTTCCAGAAACGGATGACAGTGGCAAACACAGTGATCCATTCGTGATCGAAGACACCATGAACGGTAATATTTGCAAAACTGAGTGCATGCAAAAACGACTTCTGCCGTTTTTGGAAACAGAAAATCAAACACCGTTGCTTTGGCCTAATTCAATAATAATAGGTTCGTTTTGAACTCCGTCCGATCGAAACCTTTTTGGGCCATGATAAAGCGCGAGCTTCGAAAGATCAAAAAAAGAGGACATGATTAGGCAGTTGAGAATATACCGGAAATGACTGTAGGGGAAAGAGGGTAACAGTGGAACTATGAAAACGTATTGTTTTCATAGTTCCACTGTTACCCTCTTTCCCCTACAAGTTCTAAAGGAGAGCGACAATTAAAATTGTCGAGCATTTTACTCAAACTCATCCTAAAATGTAATCAACATATGTAAGCTGACTTCGATAACTATAGTCAATCTTCAAATCAATCTAAAGTGTCGAAATAATTAACGATTCACTCTTTTGTGTTCAATTTTCTTTCCGTAACGACTGCATAACGCTTTCATTTGTGAAGATCTGGTTTTTTGTGAACCTTAGTCACAGTTTCCGTTATGTCATTGCAAAATCGTTTTTCTGCCCGTGAACTAACCCACTACTATATGAACATTATTCATAAACCACATGTTGACTCGTGTTACTCCATAATTTTAGGAATCTTGTTTACGGTCTTATTATACGACGTGATTTAATTAATTTAGTAAATCTTGAATATGATCTAGTTTTCGTGCTTGATATTTTCTCGTGATCTATTTCACGGAATGTTATTCACATTCACACCGTATGAATTCCTAGTGCAATAAGGTTTTTTTTACACGGGCGAAAAGGGATGATTTTGAAGTTTCATCAAAAATGTTCTTTTGGAGACATAAGACTTGGACGATTTTCAAACAAGTTGATGTCTGATATCTGAGACCATTTTAAAAATCAAAATGACGACTCCCGGATTAGCGGAATTCTCTAAAATCCAATCAATATGGGTATTTTTGGAATGGGATTGACGAGTAGACGCCAAATATCGATGTCTGAGGCCATATTGAAATACAAAATGGCGGCTATCGGCTTAGCGAAATTCTGTCTAACTCAGACAACGTGGAGTGTTTTGAAACTTGATTGACAAATATGCCAGAGGTCTGACGTCATTTTAACATCCAAG
The DNA here is from genome assembly GCF_030247195.1 of Topomyia yanbarensis. NCBI lineage: Eukaryota > Metazoa > Arthropoda > Insecta > Diptera > Culicidae > Topomyia > Topomyia yanbarensis. The sequence goes on from NC_080672.1 coordinate 11,525,069, forward strand.
ATGATTCTCATTATTTAGTATAAATATCCAGTGTAAAACAAAAAGATACATTTATTTTAGAATAGTTTGCATTTATACGATAAGAAAAATGTTCTCATGAATCAATTTACTCGAAGTTGAGTTTGTTCGCCTACTAGAACTCATCGAGCAGGTTTTCATGTGAGGCTCTAAATCGAATAAAAAACTGAAAAAATCAGGGGGAAATAATAAAATCGGCTCTTTACTGTACTATTAAGATGAATGAGATGTCCACTAAACTAGAAGTCACCATCTTGGATTAAAACATGACTTCCGGCATTGAAATTTGGTATCCATTCATCAAAGCTATTCCAAAAATTCTCACATTGTTTTGTTAATTGAAAATTTTACTAAACCGAAGTGGCCATCTTGGTTTTCGAAATGGCTTCAGACATCGATATCTGGCGTCTACTTGTCAATCCCGTTCCAAAAATACCCATATCCAATGGGCTTAAGCCACTGAACCGGAAGTTGCCCTCTCGAAAATGGCCTCAGACATCGACATTTGACGTCTACTCGTTAATACTGTTTCAACAGCAACCAGATTGTTGAAGTGTGTGTCAGAAGGATTCTTCAAGAACCGCCTATTTCACTTTTCCAAACATCTTCTAAATCCATTGCATTCAAATGGTCTGGGAATAAAAGCAGAAAATCTGTTAATAGTAAAATCCGAACAAAAAAATTGATCAAAAATCGTCTAAGTTTTTTGCCTTTAAAAGAACTTAGAATTTTTTACCTTTTAAAGAACTTAGAAATTCGTGCAAAAAACTTTTTTGCCTTTTTCGCCATGGTTTTCGTAAGAATATTCCATGTTGATTTGAAGGGGTTAGTCATGATTTTCGGAAATTCTCTTCGTGTGATTGTGATAATTTATTTTGGATTTCAGTCTTGGATTATTCGTGTAGGTAATATGATTCATGACCATGATTTCAGTAGCTTTGTCACAATTTTCGTAATTTCAACAAACGTTATCGTAATATTTTAGACTACACTACTAACTATAGATTTCTTTTACGAGGACTGAATCATAAAAGCATAACCGATCATCAGTGCCTCATAGTTTTGTAAACCATTTCACGAACATGAATTGTGACTCTGCAATGTATTTTTGGTGCTCAGAGCAGCTTTAGTTTTCATTCCGGACTTTTCTATTCAATAAAAATGTTTAGAATGTTAGGACTATTAGAAACACCGTTTTCATATATCCCTTACTCATATCTAAGAATTTATTTGTCGAAGATGAGTTTTTCTTAGCAACTGCTGTCCACGGTTTATTATAGTGAACCGTTTCAATGTAGGACAGGTAGGAGTCTGTCATTGATACGTGGTAAGCGTTGTCTGCGGAATGGTAGTGTCTTGTGTTGTGAGGCCGCATTCTTACCACGTAATCACTATTGCAATATCTAGGAATATGTTTTTCCATGTATCCTTCATCCAATTGAAAATCATTTTTTTCTGGCATGGTAATGATGGTGAGCAATTTTCTGAAAGGGGTACGTGGAACGAAAAAGGTTGAAAACCACTGGCTTAGACGGAGCGTTGCCGGCCTATCGTTCGGCGTTGGCGCATGTTTAAAGGCGCGGCTGTGCGCGTGTCTAATTTTTGTCTTCTAAATGACACCCATATTGGTTTTCACCGTTTTGTGGTAACCGAAAATTGGCATCTTGGGTTTTAGAGTGGCGTCAATCACCAATTTCCGTCTTCTGTTGACCATCCTCTTTCAAAAGACACTTATATTGATGATGGTTTTCACTGTTTCGTGATAACTGTAAATCACCATCTTGGTTTTCAAAATGGCGTCAAATTTCCTAGTTTGATTCCATCAGGAACCGTTGTCGGAATCGCCATACGAAGTCGATGGAGCTGTAGGGGTGTATGATTTGAAGAACTTTTTTTTGTCTCGATTATAGAGGTTTCAACCTTACGGTCATTCGCCTCTTTGGCGTTAGAGAAATCTTTAACCCTATGTGTGGAGCTGGAGATCGAACCTAGGTGAGTTGCGCACGAGGTAACTAGGTTATGCCTGCCTCTCTGAAAAACTTGGAATGGTAGAAAAGTATATACATTTTTTAAGGTTCTCCTGGAACAGTTTTCCAGTGGCCAAGATTGATCCAATTCTTATCCATTGTGAAGGATCAATGGAAAAGAGTCATATGCAGCCCGATGCAAAAAATTGGACCCAAAACGCGACATTTTTTGAAAAGGCTGGATGACGTTATCAGGAAAAGTGATTTTTGTGTAAAAATTAATTGATAGTACTTAAAACAACCGCTCAGTATACTATCATGCTCGTTTTCCCCAATTCCTCTTTTCGTTTGAGTTGATGTACAATACTGAATATTTTACTCGGAAGATAGTTGAATACGGCTGACAAAAATTAGTATTTCTTATGTAAAAAAGCCCAGATAATCGATTGAAGATATTTAGATTAATCTCTCGAAACGTATACATCCGTTTAACCCCAATTCTTCGCACAACAAAAGTGTGAAGTTAATATTGGCTTTATATTTCGGTAAAAGGTTCTATGCGCCTCTTAAAACGTGGCAATTCTCATGTATAAAGGTCCAGGTTACCGTTTGAATATAGTTAGACTGACCGCCCAAAACGTGTGTACTTGTTTTACCCCAATACCTCCCCTAACTCAAGTATAATGTTAGATCTGGCTCTACATTTCAGAAACAGGCTAAATGCGGCTGATCAAGATTAGTATTTCTTATGTAAACATTTCAGGGGAATTTTAGTTACAATGGCCGCACGATGCGTGTGTACCCGTTTTACCCCAACGCATCCCATACCTCAAGTGTGAAGTTAAAACGGACTGTGCTTCTTGGAAATATATTGAATGTGGCTCATGAAAAGTAGGAATTCTTATGTAAAAGAATCCAGGGAATCTATTGAAGATAGTTAGAATGACCGCACGAAACGTTTTTATCCGTTTCAACCCAATTCTTCACATAATACAGGTGTGGAAATATACCTTACTCCACATTTCAGAAAGAAGCTGAAAGCTGCTTTCAAAAGTTCTTTTTCAATACTATATAGACCAGGCAGCCAAGGTCGTCAAACGGTGGGATAACAAAATTCTCACAAGTTTCCTATCTCATGCCTCCACGCGAGTCTAAGTCTATTGATGACATTTGGTCCTTAGACTGGCGACGACTGGGTGCTATCAGCCTTCTAGTAGCAGAATGAGAGGGTGCGAACAGTTCTAGTCGAGAAAACATTGCCGTAAAAATGAATAGTTGATCGGAAATTAGCCCCAATACGAATAATCTGACTAGTATCTATGATCACGGGTCAATACGTATTGAAAATTCGCCGCGTCTGTTTTTATGAACCTAATTTCAAGCTCCGTTAATGCTAACAAGCCCGTGCATCAGGTTAACAATCCTTTATATTTTCCTTCAGTGTTCGTTATTATCGCTCGTATACTTGTATTCCACAAATCTGATATGGAAAATAAGAAATACTTTCCTTGATTTACAACATCTCGCGCTATTTTTGCCTGTATAATGTGTCACTCTAGCTTGTCACTCTAGCCTGTATAATGTGTCACTCGGTAGTTTTCAAGCCAATAAATATATCGTAGAGAAGAAGTAGCGAATTCTGTCCAAATACTGTTGCATTAAATAGAGATCCGGCCCATTACGCAGATAAGATTAGCTTTTCTAGGCAATACTCCCACGGTCGGCTGAGTGGAGATCAAATTGCTTTTGTTTAGGGAACATAGTATACTCTCGGTAGCCGGCTGCCCAGAGTTTAAAAAAAAACCAAAAACTAAACAAGATCTCTTTTTCGAGTGATCGTGCACTCGAAGACTAACTAAACAACTACCTAATAAAATATGCTTTACAGGTCGCATCGCTTGCTTGGAGCGAATCCTAGACCTGATACCCTTCCAAACTACCAACTCCGCGACACCTATGGAAGAGTCTGGTGAATCGTCATCCTTCCGTTAAGTAGGTGGAGCATCAACACTTCCTGTCTACCTTATCCTTTATCCTTCCTCGTGAACGATGGAGATGGGGGCGGCCGGCAATGATGGCTATCATGCTGTTGAGGTATTAATATGGGTCGGATTGGTATGAAATCCTACTTACCATTTCCTAAGCAACTCTTATTAGATAATCAGCAGTCAAACCTGATGAAGTCAGTGTGCAATCCGCCAAAATCATCGTCACAGCGCAACGCAACGCAACGCAACGATAAAATTCATATGGTTTTGGTGTGTAGTATAATAAATTCTATTCTACAAGATCTCGATTCACCTCTTTATACCGTAAAGAAAAATCCCGAAATATGCTAATTTCTTCATGTTATACAGTGGTGTCATCCCTTAAAAAACTGTGTGGAAGGGGGTGGGCGTAGCGTAGTTGGTACATCGATTGCCTTGTACGCAGAGCACCTGGGTTCGAGTCCCGACCCCGCACATAGGGTTAAAAAAATTCATAAGAGATTTTTCCAACCCGAAGAGGCGAATGACCTTAAGGTTAAAACCTCTGTAATCGAAATAAAAAAAAAATGGAAAGAACTGTTTTGTATAGCCAGGAAATAACTCAAAAATAAGAACTGTTTAAGATACAAATTCGGTATCTTCAATAGAGTCGTTCAGAGTACCTTGCTCTAAAACATTGTAGAATAAAGTACGGTTCTACCTCAACTAGAATTTGAAATAATTTTGGTGAATAGGAATTATGAAAATCATGACTAAATTCCGGAAATCATGAATATAAACAACATTACTGGTCATTAAAATATCAAAAATCATAACTAAGATCCTGAAATTACGAACATAAGTCACTCTGCTCATAACTAAAGAATCACGATAACGTGTATAGAAATTAAGAAAATCGCGACAAAAAAAATCCGCTTGTCTGACAGAAAAATCCGATAGTAAACTTATGACCAAAATAACTCTGTAACGTGATGAGAAATCACAAAAATGCGAATAAGCTTCTGAAATCATGAAAGTCGCTTGACTGTCCCAAATTATGAACATAAATCATAACAAAAACTAAACATGTCAAGGGAACAACAACAGTAACCCATCCAAATATTCGAATGTAACCCCATGTATATATTCGGGGTGAACTAGTTTTTTTAGAAACAAATAGTTTCACGAAAACGAGGTTTATTATTCATAATTTCTGGAACTTGGTCACGATTTTCGTAAATCGTTTAGTTCACGAAATCGTGATCTATTTTCCATGAATTGACGGAGTTCAAAACACTATATATTTCACACGTAAAATCTGGCTTGTAGACAGATTTTTGGATATTTATATAATAGAGTAAATTGAATAACTATGTGATAAGTGTGGAAACCCGATTAGGCTACCGAAGAATCACCCAACGCGGAGCTGGCTTTGGACCACTTAATTCATTGGGGATCTCTGTATGAATGGACGAGCTCTTTGCACGGTGGTCTTAGCCTACTTGTCTGTTCTCCCTAGTACGCTCGTGACGCAAGGTAAATATATGCATTCACCTCGGACCCGCGTTGACAGTCGGTCGAGGCGTTTCATGCAGGTTACCTTTTGCAGTGTCGTATCCCACAATAGGGTGGGTGCTAGTTGAAGTAGGGGATAACGACCAGCCACGCTGTCTATGGAGACGTTCCCGAAGCCTGCCGGCTTATAGCCTAACTCGCAGTCGGGCCAGTGTTCGACTCCTTCGCCCTGCGGGCCACCCAAAGGAAAACCACGCCTTTGGAGCTGATTCACCGGTCACCACAAGTCCGGCATCAGCCATATAGTCTCGAAGCAAAACCCTCTCGGAAATTTAACGTCGTGATCACGATCAGCCGATTGCGCCACCGGCACGAATTTATAAGTCGGTACTTTCGCCGCCGCTCAGCATAGCAGCTCGGACACCTAGTCGAGACACTGACAGCATCGGTGTCAAAGCAGCAACGGCGATTACAGCCGCCACGCCTCAACTCTGGAGGAAAACACCATGGACGAAAAAGGTCAGGTCTGAACAAATTGTAAATATTGTAAATATAGTAGTAAGATATATCGATTGTATTTTCAATAGTCATATAGACTACGGTTAGTGCCATAGAGAAGTTGAAATCCAAGCGCTTGGGAATAGATAGTGATATAGGTCGGTTAAGTAGAGTTCTACGAGTAGAACAGTGATCGATGTTAACCCCTTCCAGCTCAAATATAGTTTTCATTCCGATGTTTGACGCGAAGTGAAGGCAGTTTTAAACCCTGAAACACGGTTCCCTTAGTGACCCGTTATAGGTTATTGCTGCGGTACTGGCAATAACGGAGTTTGTTCGTTGCGTATGGGGCTTAATGGCTCCTTCTGATATAACAAGATATCAATTCCTGATTAATATAGGACAGTTATTCTAAACCTGGTATGCGCGGACCCCTAGGGGGTCGTGAAGTGGTAGCTGAAGGTCCGCGAGGCAAAATATATTTTCAGAGCGCATATTGAAATATTGCTAACAAACCAAAAATAACATATTGATAGCATACAAAATCGATGTTTACCCATGAGGGTCCGCACCAACCCAGGGTGATTTCTAAGGGGTCCGTAGTACGAAAAAAGTTTAAAACCGCTGATCTAGGATGTTGCCGGATAGGAATATCCCTTGATAGCCTTAGGTTAGTGGTAGCCAACTTTCAATAATGGAGACCCGGTGATTCGCCACAGTGATCCTTAGCCTCTTGTCCAGTAACTCCTATCCCTACCCCCCCCCCCCCCCCCCCCGCGGTGGCAGCTAAGGTACGAGTAACCATAGGAAAGATCGGCTAACCAACCCCGGTGGGACCATGGTCGTATGCTGACAGGGAAGGGGGACTCCTCTTTTCGGAGGGTGAGTCCATCCGAGCGTCTGTTCCCCATGTTAGGGGAGGCTGATGTACCGTCCTCGTGTCAGCGTGGGACTCTAAACAGAGCTGACACGATGGTCCTCCGGCGAGAAAGGGGGTTGGGGAAAGCCCAACAAGTCGCCATGGAAAACTAACCGTTACAAACAATGCAGAAGAAAATACGAATCAGAACAAGCGGCAAAGACCTACGCGACGTTTCTTCAACTACAGCATCATCAACGTACACTGCCCACACGATGGGAGACCCGACGACCCTATACGAAGCTGGAAGAAGACCGTCTTGGCTGTTCGCAACGAGACATGAAAATTATCATCGGTGATATGAACGCTCAGGTAGAACGGGAGGTAATGTTTAGACTGGTAATCGGGCCAAACAGCTTGCACACCGTATCGAATGACAACGGTAAACGATGCGTAAACTTCGCAGCCTCCCGAGGCATGGTAATCCGAAGTATCTTCTTTCCCCGATATCCATAAAGCCACCTGGAGATCACCTGGCCAACGCACCGAAAGCTAAATCGATCACGACGGGCGATTCCTTGAAGTAGCACTACCCACGGAAGAACAGCTGGGCGCAGTTACTCTTGAAGATGGCTGGAAGGAGATCCGTTCTGCCATAGGAAGTACTACTATAGCGGCACTAGGTACAGCGATTCCGAATCGAGGAAACGACTGGTTCGATGACGAATGTAAGCAATTAATAAAGGAGAAGAATGCAGCACCGAACGAGACAGAATGTAGAGCGATACAAACAAGCACGGAACAGGCAAACCTCGGTCCTCCGGAGAAAGAAGTGCCAACAGGAGGAACGAGATCGCGAAGCGATGGTACAACTGTACCACGTAGACGACACACGGAAGTTCTACGAGAAGCTGAACAGTTCGCGCAAAGGCTACGTTCCGCAAGCCGATATGTGTAGGGACTTAGACGGCAACCTTCTTACGAACGAGTGTGAGGTGATTGAGAGATGGAAGCAGGACTATGACGAGCACGTCGACGTTGAAGCAGCAGAGGACGAAGGCGGTATGGCAACGGATCCACGCGCAGAAGACGATAGGCTGCTGGCCCCTGATCTCCAAGAAGTCAAGGAGAAGATCGGCTGAAAAACAACAAAGCTGCCGTTGTAGATTAACTACCCAGCGAGCTATTAAAATACGGTGGTGATACACTGTCTAGAGCGCTGCACTGGATAATCGCCAACATTTGGGAGGATTAGATTCTTCCGGAGGAGTGGATGGAGGGTGTCGTTTGCCCAATCTACAAAAAGGGTGACAAGTTGGATTGCTGCAACTACCGTGCGATCACACTACTTAGCACCGCCCACAAGGTCCTCTCCCAAATTCTTTGCCGCCGATTGTCACCATTTGCAAGCGACGTTGTGGGGCACTACCAAGCGGGATTCATGGGTTCCCGCGCCACCACGAACCAAATATTCACGATTCGGCAGGTTCTGCAGAAGTGCCACGAATACATACTTGACCACACATCATTTGTTCATCGATTTCAAATCGGCGTATGACACAATCGATCGAGATCAGCTATGGCAGATAATGCACGAGTACGGTTTTCCGGATAAGCTAACACGATTAGTCAAAGCGACGATTGATCGGGTGATGTGCGTTTTTTGAGTATCAGGGACACTCATGAGTCCCTTTGAATCTCGAAGAGGGTTACGGCAAGGTGATGGTCTATCGTGCTTGCTGTTCAACGTTGCGTTAGCAGGTGTAATAAGGAGAGTGGGGATAGACACGAGTGGCACAATCTTCACTTTCTGTAAAAAATGTGGAGTTTAGTGACCTTAATAATGTGCAATTGTGACAGAATGATTTTATCGTTTTTGCAAACATGTCGTATGAAATATGCGTAAACTTGTAAACGTGACAGACAGAAGCCTTGACCATATGCATTTTCTCTGACAGTCAAGCGGCCCTTAAAGCGTTGGAGTCAGTCACGTGTTCCTCTAAATTGGTTTGTGTTCGGTCGTCCCCGAACGGAAAGAAATAATGAGCAAGCACCTTTTTTATGCAGGCTAAAACTATATAAATTTTTATTAAATTTGATCTTTCGCATATAATTTTACTCTCTTACTTTCAAATTTTCCTCCCTCGCTAACTACTCTTCCGACCAGCTTTCCAACTATCTTCCTTTTCTCCTTTCTACTTCTGCTTTCCTAGGTAAGTATTATCAATTTTAAGGTAAGTATTTATAGATTATAATTTAACTTCTTTTTCCAGGTTACTCACGGTAAGTATACGGTAAGTATTCAAGTTATTCCGAAATATTTCCTATGGCAGCTTCTGGATACTCTATAGAACAAACCACATGTGAACTTTTTCGGTTTTTTGACAGGTCACACACAGACACAACGGGCGGGAGCTAGTTGCGAAAACCAAACGTCACCATCGCCCGAGGGATGCTCCGCTTGCAGGTTCAGTCGTGGTAACAGACCCCGGCCCGTAACATCCGGCGTTGCTTCTTGTTCCGGATTTACCTTCACCTATCTCCATTACCGCAATGTTAACCGCTCCCCGGCGATGTAGCTTCCCGTCTGTTGTCCTCACGCTGACTTGTCTAATGGTCCCGTCTGTTCCCGGAAACACTTCTACTATCTTCCCACGCCTCCAATTCTTCCGAATTTTCCCCTCCACCAGAAAAACTAAATCCCCAACACTCAACTGTCGCTTATCGTCAAACCATTTGCTGCGTTTGTTGATCGTAGGTAGATACTCGGTGATCCACCGCTCCCACATACGGTCGCTTAGGTACTGGGCACGTTTGTAAACGTTTCGTAGAGCCTCCGCTGCACTCACTGGCTCCACCTGGAGATCCGCACTGGTCACTGCACCTCGCAGAAAATGGTTTGGCGTTAGTGCTTCCTCGCCTGCGGGTTCCTGAGGCTTGTACGTGAGTGGACGCGTGTTAATCATATCAGCTGCTTCTGCTACTGTTGTTTTCAGGATTTCATCAGTGAGCTTCCTTCCGTCATCCAGCGCTTTCATCGATTCCTTTACAGACCGCACCATCCGTTCCCAAACACCGCCCATGTGCGGGGTGCCGGGGGGATTGAAATACCAGGCAGTAGTTGAACTGATGAATTCCTCGGCGCACTTTCTGTTGATTTGTAGTTTGGCCTTTACCATTTCGTTCCACGCTCCTCGAAAACAAGTCGCATTGTCGGAGAATATCTCTTCTGGCTTCCCATACCTACTGGCAAATCTGCTTAGTGCCATGAGACACGACTGCGTTGAAAGTGAATGCACCACTTCTAGGTGCACTGCGCGCACCGCTAAGCAAGTGAAAACGGCGACCCACCTTTTTTCCTTTCGGCGTCCAACTGTCACCTCCACAGGGCCCAAGTAATCCACGCCGACAGAGTTGAAGGGGCGTTTTCCAGGCGTAACACGCTGAACCGGCAGTGGTGCCATGCGCGGAGTATGTGGAACGCACCGATGCACTTTGCACCATACGCATTCACCGGCTACTCTAGAGACTGCTGCACGAAGGTTCGGGATTTCAAACTTCTTCCGTATCTCGTTGAACACTGTCTCTCTATTCGCATGTCCAAACTGCTCGTGATAATACTGGATGATTTTCTTCGTTACGGTATGAAAACGGCTCAAGATAACAGGATACCTCTGATTGAAGGACATTGCTTCCGCATTCACCAGTCGACCATCTACTCGTAGCACGCCATCTTCGTCGAGCGTCGGCGCATATTTGTATAGGGCACTTCTTTTCGGGATTCGTTCTGCTTTCTGGCCAGGGGCTAACTGTAGGTTACTCGTCAGCACGCTCATCTCATCGGGGAAACTGTTCCATTGTGCTTGTTTCCACAAAATTTTCTCCGCCTCCAGTAGTTCGTTTTTCTGCAACGGTGTTTGTACTGCGGGGTGTGCAGTCTTCAGCATTAATTGTTGATTCGTCGTTGCCTTTGCTGTGAGTATCGGCAACCCTTTTTGTTTGCGCTTGCAATTTCCGATAAAACGCAACACTGTGGCGGTCACTCTCAGCAGCCTATTCCATCTCGAAATCGCCTCAATCTTTATGACTTCATGAAACAGAACAACTCTTCTGGCATCTTCGTCGGTTTCTCCGGAAGGAAACTGTGATGATGGCCACTGGCATTCGGGAAGTAGCAAGGAGGAAGGACCCAGAAACCATGCACCGTCGCTTTGTAACGGCGGACCGCGACCCCACTTGGTCAGTACGTCGGCTATGTTTAGTTTAGTCGGTATCCAACGCCAATCCACTACCTGAGTCAAGTCCAAAATCTCTCCCACCCTAAATGCCACAAATTGCTTATATTTGTACTGATCCGACTGGAGCCAAGAACAAACCGTGCGAGAATCAGTCCAAAGAACGCAGCGCGAAATGTGCAGCGTAAGCATTCGCTCAATCGTTCGATACATCCGGGCACCGAGAACCGCTGCCATAAGTTCTAGTCGAGGAATTGATTGCCGTTTGAGTGGAGCCACCTTTGCCCGAGACATAACTAAACTGCATTGAATCCTGCCTTTGATAAGCACACGTAGATAGGCCACACACCCGTAAGCATGCTCACTAGCGTCCGTAAAGATGTGGAGCTCGAGCGACTCGATCTCCGTCGATACAGCGTTCCCGATATAGCAGCGTGGAATCCGGATGGCTTCGACCTCGGGCAGCAAATCAACCCAGCGTTTCCACAGCTTCCAGCTTTCGTCGTCCATAACTGCGTCCCAATCACAGCCCTTTCGCCACAGATGTTGCAGAACAATTTTCCCGTGAATCGTGAATAATGACAGCAGCCCCAGAGGATCGAAGAACCCCATAACGCAGCTCATAGCAATTCTTTTCGTCGGTCGCTTGCCACCATGTAAATATTGATCGACCTCTTGGCGCTGTCTCGTAGAAAACGAAAATTCGTCGAGGATAGGGTTCCAAACTAGGCCTAACACTCGTTCTCGCAATGTCTCCTTGTCTTGGTTGAAATGAACTGCCATGACCGGTTTGTCTTCGCCCAAACTTCGTAATACCTCTGGAGAATTCGAAACCCAGTTCCGGATTTCAAAGCCCCCGTTCTTGTGCACAAGCTTCACCTGTTTCGCCCTCTGCACTGCTTCTTGGATTGTGTCGACACTGTCGAAATAATCATCGACGTAATGCCGATTGATTATAGCATCGGCTGCTTCAGGGTACTGACTTGCATGCTCCTCGGCGTTCCGATTTTTTACGAATTGGGCGGAACTCGGCGAGCAGGTCGACCCAAATGTAGCTACGTCCATCACATAAACTTTAGGATCCTCTTCGGGATTGGATCGAAAGAGAAATCGCTGGGCTTGACGATCTTCCTTGATAATCTTCAGCTGATGAAACATTTCCTTGAGATCGCCCCCGAATGCGATTCTCCGCTCACGGAACCCGATAATTACTGCCACTAACGGTACGAGTAGATCCGGTCCCTTCAGTAGCTTGCTATTAAGCGAAACACCTTGCACCGTCGCCGCAGCATCCCAGACGATACGCACCTTTCCCGGTTTCTTCGGTTCCAGCACGACATTTATCGGCAAGTACCACGCTTTCCCTGCTTCGGTATTCTCCAGCTCCTCTTTTGTGGCCAAGTGAGCGTATCCCTTCTCCACATATTCCTCGATTTGCATTCGCACTTTCGTGTATAATTCCGGATTTTTCATTAACTTCCGCTCCAGCTGCAAATTTCTCCTCAGCGCCATCTGAATACTCTCCGGAAATTGCGGTTTGTTCTCCTTCCAAAGCAAACCGGTCTGGAACCGTTCTCCGATGCGTTTCGTGGTCCGCTCCATAATCTCCATCGCTCTTTTGTCCTCTGCAGATTCTTGGGCCGTTGCTACCACTGATTCCTCTAATGCATAGTGGCTTTTCAGTAAACCATGTATGTCTTCGTTGGTTACATCGTGATGCAAGCATACGTATCCTCTCTCTGTAGTATGGCTTGCTTGATTCGGACCATATACTGTCCATCCGAGTTTGCAACGGACGGCAATCGGGTCAGCGACGGTACCTATCTTCACTTCCATGGGCGCGAAAGCATGAACATTGTTGAGACCGATAAGAAGCTCTGGCTGGCCTTCATAAGATGCGATCGGCAGATCGCTCATGTATTGATAGCGGGCTGAAAGTACTGCAGCATCCAATTTCTGATGTGGCAGCATTAACTTGCCCACAGTGCGAACCGTTCTGAGCAACATTTTTTCTCCAACACCAACTGCTGAAGCCCACACATTCATTTTTCTTGAGTTCTTCTCAGTACGTGAATAGTCGGCAGTCCATTTGATTGTAAGCTTTTCTTCGGCCCCGACAATACCCAATCTATCGGCTAGCTTACCTTCGATCAATGTGACGGAAGCACCTTCGTCTAAAAATGCCAAAACCGTCAGCGTCCGATCCCTACCATGTAGTTGTATGGGAATTATCCGAAACAGCAGGGGGTTGCACGAGTGAATGTGTGCACTAATACCCACCGTACTGACCGGGTGAATGAGCGGATTGTGTGCCTCCTTACAGGAGCCAACGTTGCAACGAAACTTGAACCGGCATTGTCCTCCGTGTTCTCCGAGGCATAGCTTGCATAGCTTATCGCGGGTCACCATTGCTACGCGCTCGGCGTGTGACCAGTTCTTGAAATCCTGACAAAACCGCAATCGGTGGTCGGTACGCTGGCACACTTTGCATGGTTTCAACCCTAATCGGTGGCTGACGACTGTATTCGAATTTCCTTCCTCGGCGTGACTGAATACTGCTCCTTTCTCTTTTCGCTTTCGACCGGAATGTTCGCCTGAGAATCTCGTCTCCGTGGTACGCTCGATGTCCACTTCTGCTTCCCGCGCGTCATCCGCAATTCGTAGGAGAAAGTCCGTAACTGTACGAAGAGAAATCTTTCTTCCCTCTCGAGCTCGTTTGATATCAGCCCACTGTCTTTTCTCCGCATCCGGAAGCTTTTTTATCAGGCCCTGTATAAGCAACGGGTTCTTCAGATGCTCCTTAAGGTCCGCTGCTTCCACGTGATCGCAAAGCTGCTCTACTACGTTGGCGAACGGAATGAACCCTTTCAGATTCTTCGGTGCCGGCAATTCTTTAACGCGTTCCAACAGACGATCTAGTAATTGCTCGGGACGACCAAAGTGTTGGCGAAGCTTCTCAATAACACGAGGGACCGATTTCGGAAGAAGCAGTTGTCCTCGTACAAGCTCCAGTGCGTCGCCCCTTAGGCATTGTTGCAGACGTGCTAAATTGTCGACATCGCTAAACCCGCACGCCTTTGTAGAAGAGTTATACGCCGCATAAAACAGTGGCCAATCATCCGGCTTTCCCGAAAATAGAGGAAGGTGTTTACCGATCCCGTGCCTGGCAGCAAGTTGGCCCTTTGTTGGTCTGGAACCCTGCTTAACCTTCTCGTCCGGTTCCTTATCAGTTTCTTCCTCCGAACTGGAACTCTCCTCCGTATCATCCATTTCCGACTCAACACAAATACCCGTCTTTCCCGCCGGAGCTAGTAGCGGTGTACTTTGACTCTTAACGGTAATCGGTTGGGAATGTTTCTGTGGCCGTTCCATTTTCATTGTGTCCAACTGATTATCCACAGTTGACATCTGCTCCCGAAAATCTTTTTCCAGTTTCTGAACTCGCTTCAGGTGCTCGTGTTTTACCTGCAGCTGCAGCTGGTTTTCGCGCTCTAGTTCTGCTAGCTCGAAACAGCGCCACTCTTCCTCTAGCTGCATTTGCTTTCGGCGCAGTGCTTGTTCCTGCAGGAACTTCTTCTTTTTCATTGCGGCCTGAAACTCTAGCTGCTTCTCTTTCACCAGCATCTGTTTGTCCCAGTCCGCCTCGAGCCGCCGCTGTTCTTCTTCCATGGCCTTTATTTGTTCATCTGCGGACGGCACTGTGGACGATTTGACACTTCCGGCATCCGATTCATCTGCCGTCGATTGAGGATTTGCGTCCTTCTTCGTGCGCTTTTTGGCTGCCGCCACACAAACTGCATTATCGCAGAACCATTTTTTCTTCCTCTTAACGGTATCGGTTACACCCGCGCAAGCGTAATCATACCAATTGTTGCAGTGGTCGCATGCAACCATTCCACCTAGTTCCCTTGGAGCTAATCCGCACTTGCCGCACGGTGTGGTAGTGTAGTCTAATTCCTGGTCGCTCATCGTGCCGTGGGTGAGGTGCGATCCAAACTTTGAAATTTTAGTTTGTTCGGTCGTCCCCGAACGGAAAGAAATAATGAGCAAGCACCTTTTTTATGCAGGCTAAAACTATATAAATTTTTATTAAATTTGATCTTTCGCATATAATTTTACTCTCTTACTTTCAAATTTTCCTCCCTCGCTAACTACTCTTCCGACCAGCTTTCCAACTATCTTCCTTTTCTCCTTTCTACTTCTGCTTTCCTAGGTAAGTATTATCAATTTTAAGGTAAGTATTTATAGATTATAATTTAACTTCTTTTTCCAGGTTACTCACGGTAAGTATACGGTAAGTATTCAAGTTATTCCGAAATATTTCCTATGGCAGCTTCTGGATACTCTATAGAACAAACCACATGTGAACTTTTTCGGTTTTTTGACAGGTCACACACAGACACAACGGGCGGGAGCTAGTTGCGAAAACCAAACGTCACCATCGCCCGAGGGATGCTCCGCTTGCAGGTTCAGTCGTGGTAACAGTTTGGGAATGCATTCAGTTGCTATAGCAGGTGGCTAGAAATAGCACGGTGAATCTTTTTTGGGTACCTAGTCACTGTGGAATTGAAGGAAATGAAAAAGCAGACTTACTACCAAGAAACGGATCTTCAAAATTATTCCAAGGACCTGAACCATTTTGTGGGGTCTCAGAATGCACCATAAAAATGGAATTGAAGAACTGGAAAAGATCAACTATAGATAACATTTGGAGAAATACTACTACCGCCCGACAATCTAAAAGACTTACTTCACCAAATAAAATTATAACTCAGCGACTGTTTAGTATATCTAGAAAAGATTTAAGTACTTTCAGCGGTTTAGTAACAGTGCACTGCCCGAATAAATATCATCTTAAGCAGCTAGGCAAAATAGAAGATGATACCTAGATAGGGAGACCTCAGAACATTTAATGTGTACTTTTCCACAAAATGAGCAATTTTTTGCATAAGAAAGGTAATACAACCCTCAGATGTATGGAATTATCGCGAAGGACGCGAGCGTTTGTACGTTTGGGGTGGGAAAGACTGTGAGTGTGTATGAGAGAATATTTAATTGTGTTAGTATGAAGCTAATTTAGGATATGGTAATAAAAGCACACACCGAATAACAAAAAAGATGCAAAGAGAATAAGGTGTGGTAAGGGTTTCAGCGTAAAAAAACACTTTTTCGATTTTTTTTCTAGAAATTTGGGTGAAGCGAATTGATCTTTTGTACACTGTAATTATAATTAAAATAATTTTAATAACATTCTGTAATTTTTCTATGCAAAAATATCGACAAGAACGTCTCTGGAAAAACACAATTTACGATTTAAAAAACTACTTAAACTGTGCATACACATTTTATGTAAAAAGTTTCTAACCCCTGCGTTGAGTTTTCGAGATAATTTTTCAATTAGGGGTTTGTTACTCATAAAATTGTAGTTTTTTTGTTGTGAAAAATTGCTGCTTTTATGAGAATTTATCTCCGAGAATTAGGAATTTTTAACTAAAATATGTATGCAAAGTACATACAAAATACATAGATAAAGAAGTCTAGTCTACACATACACAGCCAATACATGTAGGGATCCTGGAAAATTACAGACGTTCGTCCACATTTTTCCTTATCATTATTAATGTTTGTGATACATATTGAAAATACATAAATAAAGAAGTACAACAAAATCAGACCAATTAAGTAGAAGAGAAGAACACATGTAACGTGCAATCAAACTACTTCAACTCCTCTAAATGCCAGCAAATGATATTTATAATTCATTAACAACAATTGCATTCTGTTAGAATTTCATATGCTATGCTGACCGGGAATGAATGATTCACGTGCGTAACTTAATTTATCCAATCCGATCTTTCCAAATGAATAGAATTCATGGTTTGTTTTTTTTTTGTGTATGAGATACATTTGGATCATTTATACGCATAATTCTTTATACCGTCCAAAACGTGTGACAAATGCCTTAGATTCCGTTGAAAAAAGCATACTGATTCAGTTTAAAACGAAAAAGTTATGAGCAATTTTCTGAGAACATGTTCTGTATGTTTCCGGTTGTGGGCCATCTAGGAAAATTCCCTCAAAATGCAAAAGTATAAAAGGAGAACTAATATAGATTCGCAGTGGACACATGTGAAATTACTGTTACGCGCTTATAGGTGTTAGAGCCGATGATTTCATTTCATTTAATTCATACAGAAGATGTGAAAATTTTCGGAAGCTTAATTTTTTTCTGTTATTTTTATTTAATTTTATCCTTACGTTTATTCGCCTCTGTATCGGATTAGAGAAATCTCTAACCTTAATTGGAGGATTGTGAATTGAGCCCAGATGAGCTGCAAACTAGCTTATCTTAAGATATGCTGCTGGGCAAAGTTTAAAAAAGCTAGACAAATTCCCTCCATCAGAAATGGCGGCTGGCCAACAACCGGGCACACTCATCTATGTATTTGTTATTAATAAATTATATCTAACAAATGTTGAAATCAAAGTAATAAGAAGTCTCTTTAATGCTTTCTAGTGGATTATTTTGTGCAAGTCAGTACGGTGTCTAGTAATCCAAAGAAAATTAGTTTACGGAAATAATATTCCAACGTGCAGTCTTTGGTACCATACTATAAGCCACGGATCGTAGCTAAGTATGTGACTACGGATTAGGCCATGATGATAACAGCAAAAGCTGCAGCCAGCACCATAAAATCTATAGCCGGCACCATCAGCGAGCAAGTGACAGCAATAAAACGGTGAATTTACTCTCAGGTTTTTGATGATACAGTACCGTACTAATCAATTTCGAACTTTCTCATCCAGAAAAGATGCTTTTCGACTGATCCACACTCATTACGGATAGATCAATGCGTAAACTCATATTCCACAGTAAAGAAGATATGCCCAGATTTAGGAACGGTATGTTTATTTGAAAGCGTCAATAGCCCAAAAAGATTAGTAATCTTGATGGATCCGTTAGGTTACTGAATGGTTGAAAAGGCTTTTATTCGACATTAATGTTTCATTTATTCCAAATTCAAAAATCCTAGAAATGGAATATTAAGAAATCACAATAATTTGGACAAAAATTAAATCTTATTTGATTTGCTTGAGGTGAAATTCTTCTGCAGCATTTCAATTTATTATTAATCACACACGATATCTAAAAAAGTAACAAGTATTTATATTCCCTTTTCGTGGTGTATAGTTCTGCACAATCATTAAGAGGATCCGCAAAATACCCGTATAACCATCCTATATTTTTTTGCATACGTTCAAGGTTAACTAATTTCTGAATGCAATAATTGAAATTGTAAATATTTTCCAAACTAAATCTATCTACCAGAATTTTGCACCATAAACTGAGTCTCTTTCGTGATGTGGACAAACTTTATACATTTCTGCCTTTGATTTTTAATCCACCAGTTCCCAGTACGAAAATAACTAAAAATAACGTCCACCCACTATTATACTGTCTACCTCTTGAGAAGTTAATCCTTTATTAGCTAGAATAAACCCCACGCATCGTTTTTAAATTCTGTCAACCTACAACTTGACGCGAAATCAAAATCCTCCAAATCTGACCAAGATCCAAGTAGTCATCGACTCTAATCAACAGAACTCTTGCTTCAAAATCCCACCGTTCTATCGCCGTTTTGATCAAAACAAGAACAGAGCCATCAAAGCAAGCGAGCAGCGTAATTTGTTTTGTTCTGGCAATTCCTTCCCATTCACTCATTCACCTACTGTGTTTGCCAGTGTGTGTTTGTATGTCAAAATCAGGCAAACCAGAAATTCTGAACATATATTTTTATGCAAATTTGCGCCTGACCGATGGTAAGCGATACACGACGATACGTACGAACGTTTCGCAGCAAAGCGCCAAGATCGCCTGGAAAAATGCGATGATCAACACCATTATTGTTTCACCCTCTTTCACCATATTTTTTCGTTCAGTTTCTCTTTTTCGTTCAGTAGTTCATGTCGTTATGAATTTATGCTCCCCCCCTCTGTTGTTGTGTTGTATCGTGTTGATATCGTAAGTCCCGCACTCTCTGTGCTCGCTCCATGTTTTTCTTTTCTCAGGTCATAAACCTCTGATCAACCTCACCATTTTTTTTTCTTTTTCATTCCTTCTCCTTTCTGTGTGCTGTTCAAAAGCGGGCATACCACCAGCAGCAATATTGAAGAACGTTGACTTTTGTGTGATGTTCTTCGATAAACCTTCCCGGCCACCCCTCGGCCTGCCTGATGATGGTGACTGGTTGTGTCCTGGGGGGTTCATGGGTATCGATGGTGACGCATTCATGTGTGATCGTGGTGTGGGGGGGGGCGGTAGTGGAAAATCGAGTAGGCAGCTGCTTGCAGGCTAAACACTCCACACGCAACACACACATATACTGGCACGGATGCGGGAATCTTTCGTTCGTCTTTGACAATCAGTTTTGGAAGAGTAGGCTTTTCCTGGCAGGCAGGCAGGCAGGCAGCGCTACCCAGCAGAACAAGATCAACTCGAACAAGAACGCTCGTTCTCGGTTTGCTTGGATTGGAAGTTTCTCTTTCCACGGTTCATGCGCGATCGTATGTGTTTTTTTAACGACGTTGTTTTGATGTAGCTTGCGTTCTGAAGAAAAGTGAGGCACTATGGGCAGAACGAGAATTTTTGCATTCTGTTTCTATATGTCATAATTTTGGAAAACGTCAGTTAAATTTTTGATGCAATCGAAGGCATGCATTGAAAACTCAATCAATTCAAATTGTGATTTAAAGACAATAATAACAATTTCACCACGACTTGAAACAAGTTGCGACAAAAAAAAAACTATTTCGAATCCCAACAAAAAGTGAAATTCCCAACAACTTTCACCCGCTGTGCTCGGGCTGGTTGGTTGGTTGGTTGGTTGGTTGCTTGGCTGACTGACTGGCTACGAGCACGCAGCAATGTAAACGAACTCTAGCAAGTCAATCGAGCCAGTTCAGGGTCATCGCGTTGTTTGTAGGAGGAAGCTCACAACCATATCGGCGAAAGGCTAGCATAGCTCATTACAGCAAGGTTGACCGGTTGGTTGGTTGCTTGCTTGGTTGGTTTGGTGATGGAAATGAAAGATTGCTTCCCACCGTCCAGTATTTACGTCTCTAGAAGCCGACCGGTGGAGCCATCTGATGGAAAGTAGCTTCAGTGGGTAACCGATATCCAGGGGAAATGCCCAATGGACATGCGCGAAATGGAGACAGGGCTGCCAGGACGGAAATAAACCTTTTTCGCCATTGTAGATACGAGCTGCATCCCTGCATCGTAGCAAGCGAGAGTCCATTCAACTTCACCTTCAACGGTTAGAATCAGCCCGGGTAGGCGGTGGAGGGGTGGTAAGAGTGTTACGAATGAACTTTCAATGTTGTATGACGCTCTCTTTGCCCCAACGGCATAGAGCGCCATTATGTATTCGTCCAGTGAGACAGTGTGCCATGGTTTGTTCCCTGCTGGCAGTGAACCCGGCATGCAAACGTATTCCAAACGGCCTGCTACGATGTTACCAACAAACAAACCATGCCTGAGCTATTCACTGTGAGCGAATATCTTGAAGAAAACTAATGGAAAATGAAAGCCGAAAGTGCTCGCGTTGTTTCGACGTTTCGTTTCGTTCGTATCCAAGCCTTTACCTTCATTATCATTATTATTGATGCATTTTAATGCTTATTTATTCGTACATAAATTTGGAAGAAAGTTCAGCCCCGGCGACGACCACCGGCCGCTGGCTGCGATGAGACGGTGTTTTAATTTGCGCACTTTCATACGAAGAAAAGTGAAGTTTTCAGTTTTACTTTATTTATATAGACTTGTACATACACCGCAAACATACACACAAACAGGCAGGTTGCTATATTTTGTTTTTCTTATTTTTTTCCTTCTTACTGCTTACCGACCCGGTACGAATGTTGTTAGGAGGAAAAACCTCGACTGAATTTTGCCGTTTGGGCTGGCTTGGGCTTAGATATATACAAAATTCAGCGAAACGAAAAACGAAACCTGATGGTAAATATTGACACTTTGGACACGAAAACCACCGGCCTACTACGATTGGGCCTGTTTCCACACCGGGGGTCCGGTAATGACATTGTACCGGCCAAGGCCACCAGAGGTGAAAGGTGTTTGCGGGCTGACCCTTCTTCTTACATTTTAATTTCGTGTTTGTTTGATAAAGGGTAAACGAACGGGTCACAAATTTGACGGTGTCGTGGAGACATAATATTTAGGTTTGTTAATTTTTTCCTACTCTTTTCGGGGGAAAAAAGATGGAGGACGGGTTCAAATTGAGACATAATATTTAGGTCTTACAATTTTTTCTACCCTTTTAGAAGATGAAAAAAGATAGCGGACGACCAAGAACAAAAAAGATAGCGGACAACGAGACATAATATTTAAATTTCGACAATTTTTACTAGATTTTTTAGTAGAAAAACGATAACGGTTCAGCTAAAATAACTGTTTTTAGCGGAACGTAGAAGGTTGTAGCTACGCTGAAAAAAATGCTGCTAATTTATTTTGGAGAAAGCGCATTGCAAAATATTTAAAATGTTTGTGGTAGTCAAAATTATGATGACAGTTATTTTGTCATCTGTGGCAATGAAGTATGCCTTCTCATGAACGACAAAACCTATTTCAAGATAGATTTCACGCAAATTCCTGAAATTGTAGTTTGTTTTTACCGCTGAATTTGCCGGAAACTAATGATCTGGCAAGGAATTTGCAGCCAAGCTTTTCATCACAAACAATACGTTGGAAAGATTTTGTAAATTTATGTCTCCTAACCCTGACATATACGAACAGAAAAAATGACATAGTTTTTCGATTGATTGTAATTTTACTACAGTACTTCACAATTTCAAATCTCTCATAGCATATTTATGTGGTACTGGTATTTCATTAACTACAAAAAGAAAGCCTAAATCATTTCAAAAAAGTTCTCCAAATCTTAGGAACGGCTTTTCCCACAAGCTCGAGAAATGTCGTACTAAGTTCAAGAATATCTGTAAGCTTTAATTCCTAAAGTTTATTGATATTTTTTTGGAAATAAGTTAATACTGCTAACATCTTGAAAATTTGAAATTTTCGAAACAGAAGACGCCGATTATGAAAATGTGGCATTGTGTTGGGCATTTTCGGGAAAGGGTTGATGAGTAGATGACGAAAATCGATGCATGACGCCATTTTAATATTGGTTAAAGTCATCTATAATTGCTGCAATAGGGGTATTGTTAAAACTGGTTTGATGAGTGATTGAAGGAGGGCGATTACCAACGCCTATGTTCAAATTTGGGAGAAAAGATTTTGATTGTGCAAAACTCTCTATAACACCAACAATATGAATATTTTTCAAACAAGCTAAGTATCGATGTCATTCGAAAAATCAAAATATCGATTCTCGACAGAATTACTTACAAACTTAAAAACCGAAAACAATGAATGCTCTGCCAATTTCATATACTACCTTACATTGGCATACCAGGAGAAATTCGATGCAAACAAAAATTCATATTAAATTTGATCGGAAGAATCGTTTGGATACCTATTTTGCTTGCCATCCCTGCTTCACTTTTTATATAATAGCTCATATTCATATTACACTCGTGGCATAACTTTTTTTTTTAAATCATGACTTTCAGTAAAAAATTAAAACACACATGATACTTCCTAGGGTAATGCTCTTATTTTCGCTCTGTTTCTACCATCATCTCATTTACAGCAGTTGGTTAGAGTAGCATCTGCCAGTTTTGTTCAACGCATTGTCTTAAATAGCAGTGCGCTTATTAGCGGAATTCGATTCGAGTTTTAGTTGTGCTCAAACGAAAGTATTTTACCATTCTCAGGCCGTTTTACATTTCTTACAAATGATTTTTCATGATCAATGTGACTAAAAAATAAAATGCAAAAAATTTAAACTTATATTTAATGAATTTTCATGCTTGAACAGCAGTTTATATGTTCAGGGACACTTTCAATGGACACTTGCTTTTCCAAGAATTTAAATATATATTCTGATAGTTTGAACCATTTCTTTTTCATAGTACTGGTTTGTTCAGGACTCATTAAGCTATATCTCCGGATAGAGAATTCCAAACGAAGCAATTCGCAAGCTATAAGGATAACTGGAAAGAAACAGTAATTCAGGGGTAATTCAGACCCCGTATTCGTGTAATCGCTATTCCAAAACATTAATTTTGACAGCTGAATCAAATTCTTTGGTTTTTTTAGAAAGGAGGTACAACAAAAATCACTATTATGGTAAAATTGTGATTAAAGCAACAAATAAAAGTAAAAAAAAAATAACAGGTAAGTGGATTGGAAAGATAGAGGCTCCTATTATATAGAATGATTTTTGTTTGAGTGAAAGCACAAATATTATAAGATGCTCACCACATTTGTGCAAAATAAGCGTACGGCGCTATTCGGACACCCTACTCCATCAACCACCGTTAAGCGGCCTGCGGTTACGTACACGATTACACACGCAACAGCGAAGAAAAGACAAGGATCGAAAAACAAAGAGTTTTACAAATCGTCGCTTAGTGCTGCCATGAGGTTTCAAACTAACAATTAGGACCTTTGAGCGATAAATTCTTTCACATCTATCCACCTAATAGGGCGATTTGTTTAGGTAGGTCCGAATAGCTCCGGTTTCCCTCCCCTCTTAATTAGCCATTCATCCAAAAAAAATGGGATGTGCACAAACATTTCAGAACGTTTTATTCACTTACTTCGCTTAATTTTTTTATTTCAAACTATGTACTCATTTCTTCAGCTTAATTATTCCATGGATTTTCTTCGCTTATTTTATTAATTTTGAATATTGGACTATTTTAAATACATGATCATTTCAATTTATTCATTTATTTCATTCAGTATTATTTTTATTCATTTTCTTCATTTTATTGATTCAATCTATTTTAATCATTTCATTAAACGGATTCATTCTGTTTAGTTTATTTATTTCAGCCATTCAACTTATGTTCACTTATTTCATTTTATGCATTTTGTTAATTTTTTCCCAGAATGAATTTTATTCAGTTTCTTCTTTTTAATATTCTTACTAATTTTTTCATTCATTCATATTAATTATTTCATACAAATTATTAATTATACGATTCATTTTCTTCATTTTATACAATTGGTGCAGTTTTTTTAATTTTACTCATTTCATCCATTTCATTCATTTCATTGTCTTATTCGCTTCATTCGTATTATTCATATTATTCATTTTATTTATTTCGTTCGTATTTGGATTTAATTTACTTTATTCAATTCATCAATTTAATTTATTCCATTTATTTGATGCATTTTAGTATTTTCATTCATTTTATTAATTTTATTAACCTTCTTCCGGTATTATCTTGTAAAAACGAATAAGGTGTTAGCGGCACATATTTCGAACTCAGTTGTAAGACACATTTTCAGCCAAATGTATGTGTACTTATATCCAAATTACTAGTTAGAGTTTGATTTTTCAGTTTCTGGTAAATATTACCGATTCAAAACAGGTTGGCCAGTGGGAATCGGTATCGAATGGGTTCATGTTTGGATTACATAGATGTATAAAGAATCGGCGTCATAAACCACAAATATACTGACAGAATACTAATAACAAACACAAACAAAATAAAAATGGACTCTGAAGTTTTTTCCGAAAAAATGGGAAAAATTCAAAGTTAGAATATGAAACGAACACTATTGGCCACATAATGACTTTCCGCAAGATCTGTAACATCCGTGGATCTGGTCAATACACAAATCTTGTCTTACAGCTCTAAAAAAATAAAATAAAATAGGGTTCATTTCTTTTTAGTATAGTTCATTAAGACTCAATTATTTAAATACAAATACAAGAGAATATTGAAACTCGCTCCAAATCTTCTGATTAGGCAGGCGATTTGTAGATGCGCAGAAACGGTTCAACTCCTATTCAGCTCAAATTTATAATAATTTTCAATTTAAATGTTGATACATTAAAGACTATTTTCAGACAAGTGAGAACAACTAATTATTTATCTGTTTAAGTATTCAGATTTTTCACAAATCCTATTCATTTATGAAATTGATACTTTATATATCATTAGACAGGCTTATTATTCTAGGCAATTCTTCTACTAGGTCCTTGAAACTATGGTAAAAGACAGACCAGTAATTTTGTTTGTTGACATGTGAAGGGTGTACAAAAATACTACTGATTTCTCTACAAAGCATAACAATAAGAACTATAGCTGTATTTACATAGATGAAGCAAATATTATATTTGAGCACACGAAGCTTACAGGTTTCATTTCGGAATTCATGGATTTTTGGACAATACAAAAGAGATGTTTCAATGAATTAATTTACTAAACTAGCCGAAATTTTATCTACTATAGGGCTGTTCACTAATCGAAAGGAAATCCCCTGATTACTGTTATCTTGCAACCAGAGCTTAAAAAATTGACATCCCTGCGTGAAATTGAAAGAGAACCGAATTTCAATTCTTGCCGCGATGAATGAAATGTTTGGTTCGTTTCCCTCGTCATTCATTCTCCTGACATGGCGCATACGGGTTCGTATATGTTCGGCTTCAGAAGCAAACTGAATTATGTTTCTATACTAGCTTATTGAGCGAAAATGCACTAGACATAGATTACGCAGCTCACTAATGCTCGAACTGTCCACATAATAACAAATGAATGCTTTGGTTGGTGAAGGAATTTATATCTTCTCTGCACTCAAACATTCGATTCTGCATGAAATTTCAGTCAGTTGGAAATTTGAATGACCGAGGCGTTGAATCTGAAGGTCAGCTTCGATAAGCAGAAATAGTTAACTGATTTTGAAATTTCGAAGCACTGAATGTAACATTGATGACACCACTAGAATTACTCGAAACTATAAATATGGGTGAGCTAAATAATTTCAGCATCTTGCACTTGCTTCCGACAAATCAAAGAAAACACATCGCACAAAATTGGAAGAGATGCATGACTTCTTGACGAAAGCTGTAATGCTTTTTGATTACAGGTTTGTTTTACCAAAATTTAGGAAATAATTTCAATTAACGTTGTTCCACCTAAGGTTGAATGTTGTGCGGATAACGAAGACGTAATGTGTTTTCGAAAATGCTTTTTTATTCAAACCGAATTCAGAGGATCAGAGCGAAATTCCGAAAGCACTCGTTTTGAGTGCATAGAAAGGATAGAAGAGGTGCTCATGAGGCTTCTTAGATTAGCTGATTCTTTTTTCCTCCTCCGTGATTTCTGATCATCTATCATTTTAGTCCACAACGAATAAAAAACAGATCGTGAGACTGCTATATACTGAAGACATAAAATTGAAATTATTGGACTAATAGATTCAACCAGTCACAACATTTTAGTCGCAACAGTGTTGCGAGCTCGCATGAACGGAACGAATTCCTCGCATGAAAGTGAAATTAAGTGCCAATGAAAATGATGATGCGTTAAAATGACGCGAAAGCAGCTATATCATTCAGTAAATTGATATTTTTTGCCTAGTACGCTTGAATGCGATGTCTAGTATTTATACTAAGAGTACAGGGTGCACAGACCTAATACAGTAATTCAAATTGGGTACAATTCAAAAACCTGTCATTTAAATTTAAAATATCGAGTATTACATCTGAGTTTTGTTAAACGGGACAATCACTTGCGATGATGCGTTCACTTTCGGAGAGTTTTAGTACTCAGTCGTCTATTAAACTTCTTCCACTATTTTTTAAATAATTCATAAGTGAACTAGGCTCAATGCTTTAGCCAATCGAAACAGTGGTTCTGTTATCTAGTTATATCTATTCCCAACAATAAAAATAATAAAGAGAGTTTTACTGGTTGTCCAACAGATCTCACGCAAGCTCTTAACCATTGCACGTAGATACCTGTTTACGAAGCAGGGAAATATTTTTTTCTCGCCAACTGCGTATAGGGGGTCGTTCATATCTATCTCGCTATTGAACACTTCCGTTTCATAATCGTGGTTGCTGCCTTTATGTTCGCAAACATGCTTGCTTGTTGCCTTTATGATTGTGAGTTTCCTCAATGATTGTGCTGGCTATAGATTTTGAGATATTGACGCAGCTTTTGCCGTTATCAATATTTTCTGAACATGTGCCATTTATTTGGTAATTGTTTGTGTTCAGCGGTAAATAGATTGTAATGTGACGTTTTTTCACAGAACTGCAACGTACTAGTTTGTCTTTCATATGTGCAAAAATACTATGTGTAATTGTACTATCGCATTATGGTTTGTACTGCATTTCTCCCATATGTGATATGTATCTGCAAGTAAGCGGTATCCGATCTTGTAACCGAACAAAGATTCTCTCGCCGTTCATTTATATGAAGATCTTAATTACAGCAACCATTAAAATTTAATTGCTTTAAATCATTCAAAATCAATGATTTCGCCGGATCCAATTTGTCGAACGCTATGGGCGCAGAATACCTGAGGTGGTAGAACTCAATAAAGCTGGCTATCGTAAGTATAGCATCTATTTTCACTTTCAGAAAAAGTTCCTCATCACAAATACTCGGTCTTATACGAATCATAACTAATCACAGTAGTTGGCCGGCGCACCACTTCTTGCTTCTGCGACTCACTCATCTCGACAGATTACTAGGGCATAGTATAGTAGAAGTTTCCTTTGTTCTTCAGACAAGGAACACAATATAAAAGTAACTTAATTTGTCGTTCGCTTCACACCGGCTGGGACAGAAGCATAAACCACACTAAATTTCGTGACCATTGATTTTGGTTGTTGGAAACAGAAATCTTCTAACTTTATCTCCAACCAAACGAGCTACAAGCTACAGTTGCTGATAATAATGTTTTTGAAATTTATTTTCAAAGCATTTCGGGAGGCTTTAGCTTTTTTTTAGTGAATGCAAAAAGGTTTTCTTTCGAGACGCCAAAAGATGAAGTCTTTGAATTGAACCGTTTTCAAATGAGATTGCACGCAGTTTTGAAAAAAATATGACTTAGACAGAACGTCACCATGGGCGCCATTTTGTTCTTTCGTCTTGAAAAAAATTGTAAATATAAGCTTTTTGAATCCTGAAGCTGTTTCCTTCTATGTTTTTTTTTTCATTAGCCCACAAAACATCCGAATTTTTTAATGAAAACCTCCATTTGAATGGAAACGTCCCCAAAAACAGGAAGATGAACGAAAAATAGATGATACCTATATTAATTGCACATTTACAATATGCTAACCTCCTTCATGCCCAACTTTTTTTACGTAAGGTTCTAAAACTATTTGTCCCCTGAAACTGGTGAAATCAAGAAATACGAAAACCTATTTTGAACAATTAAGGTGCTTCTATTGCAGTGATAGCTGCTCATGTCATCGATGCTCAGTACAAGTCAGTTAGAATATTTACAATAGTCCAATTGCATGGAAAAGATAGTCTAAGGCGGTCAAAATTATTAGGTTTCATTAGTTTTCAATAATATTACTAAATAACGAAGATTTAACAAAATTTAATATTGTACCATTAACTGAAACTTTCCCTGGCAGCACTGCTCCGATGGAATCGATGCTAATTGCTGTAAGTTCAGTTGTACAGTTATTACTGATAATGTAATTGTCCCAGGTATTAGTCTTGCTTGCTTTTGTGAGCAAATTTTGGCTAAATAAAGAGTAATCGATGTTTAAAAAGGTTGTTGTTCATAAACAACATGGTGATGAAGGCGTAAAAAATTATAATGATAGCTGAAAGTACATATGTAAACAAAAGAAGAAATAAAAATCTGTTCCTTTCGTGCAGCAACCGCCGATTGCTACACATCCAAGCTGGTGTCATCTATTGAATCTCCTAGTGTATTCCTACTCCTGTTTACTAGAAGTTTGAAGTAATTCATTTGAAACTATGCATTCCAAGAAGTTTGCAGGAATTTCCAGGTTATTACAGCAACTTCAATGACCTCCTTCCGCACGGTATTGGAAGTGTGGAGAACATCTCTGAAGTTCACATCATAATATACTTGAAGTTCGAAGAAACTTTTAGGTATTTATAGCAATTACCTGTGAAGAATAGAATATATATAGATATAGAAGATGTCGATAATCAATATGTGGCATAGTGTTGAGTATTTTCGAAACAGGATACACGAGTAGATGACGACGAAATTCGGTGTTTGACGCCATTGTTAGGGTTTGGTAAAGTCGTCTGCATTAGGGGTATTTTTAGAACGTTTGACGATTGATTGAAAGAGGGTGATTTCCTACTTTTAAATTTGATATAAAGGGTTTTTATACTCTATAACCCCAGCAATATGAATATTTTAAAACAAACTGAATATTAAGCGAAAATCGACGCCATATAAAAATTCAAAATATAAATTCGCGGTAGATTTTTCGTCGCGAAATTACACCGATTAAAAATTAAGCAATACGAAAAAACTTTATGTTCAAACTATACGAACAAAGAGAACAAATGAAAGATCTGAGCTGCACAATTCCGTACAAAGCGTCACTTTCAAGGGCCATTTTTTAAGCTACCCTAGATTAACAAACAGACAGAATGGTACAACAAACTAAAACTCAGATTAGCATTGATGGGAAGAACCGTGTTGACATCTTTATGATTGCCTTCCCAGCTTCCCTACGTGTGAGGCTAGGAAAGAAACCCTCTTTCTTTCATTTTTTGTATGGGACGCTAAGTAGTAGAATGCATACATGGAAGCAAAACACAACGGAGTGCAGATGTATAACATAAAAGAGACGAGCATTGTTTTGCTTAAAACGTGCAACGAGCGTTTAACTCTTCTCTTTATTTGCTCTGAAGTGCGCGCCATCCCTTATTTTCGGATGTGTAAAAGTCACGAACATGGGTTATAAAATGGCGTCAGACGTCGAATTCCGTCATCTACTT
This sequence comes from Topomyia yanbarensis, assembly GCF_030247195.1. Taxonomy (NCBI): domain Eukaryota; kingdom Metazoa; phylum Arthropoda; class Insecta; order Diptera; family Culicidae; genus Topomyia; species Topomyia yanbarensis. Next base: position 11,555,019 of record NC_080672.1, read on the forward strand.
GTCAACAGTATTTCAAAATTATTTAAATTGTAGGGTTGTAGAGAAGATGCCATCTTGGATTGTAAAATAGCATTAGGTAACGATTCGCCTCATCTACTCGTCAAGGCCGTTCTTAAAATACGCGTATTGATACGATTATAGATCATTTTATCCAACCAGAACACGATATCTTGAATCGAAGCGACATTTCTGCGGGTACCTAGCTTTCAAAAATTCTGATGTTGATCATATATCTGCTTTGCTCTGATTATATATCTGAGACCCATTACGGTTTCAAGCCTAAGTGAGCAATTTTAACTAACTTAGTATCCTACACATCTTTCATCATTATTTCATTGCAAGCACGATTTTAATAGTAGATACACTGACTTCTCGGCAGCTTTCAACAACATCAACCACTAGATAACAATTTCCAAGCTAGACACATTTGGATTTGCTAGTTGGCTCCACTCCTACCTGCCTATATGTAAAATGGCTGTAAAAGTTGGTAGCTACACGTCCTCCCCATTTACCGAAGCTTCTGGAGTTGCGCAGGGCAGTCATCTTGGCCAACTAATATTTTTACTCAACCCTTATGACTTAAATCATTCGATTAGATGTATAGAACTTTCGTTTGCTGATAACTTTAAACAATACCATGCCATCAACATACCCACCGACAATGAATTCTTGCACTCTAATTTGGATATCTTCACAAATTGGGGCAAGGTAAACGGGATGGAATTGAATGTCTCGAGATACTCAATTATCTTCTACTCCCTCAAACTCTCTACTATCAGAAATCAGAATATATTGGCTCGATCGGCACGCTCGCTACGCTTTCCGGATAGATGTGCTTTGCCGTGTCGTCTCATAGCTTTCCAGACGGGAAGGGAAGGGAGATGGAAAGAAAAGGTAGGAAGGTCACACAACAGTAAACATTCTGCTGAATTCTTGACTTCTGAGGGAATAATGAACAATACCCAATCCTTGAGTACTAGCTCCCTGCACATAGCTTCTTGTATGTATGGGGAATCAAAAATCCGGACACGCAATTGCATTACTGCAGGCCATGTTACATGTAAAATGATATGAAGTTCTATAATCGGATTTACAAAGATCACACGAATAATACTCAGCACACTGAATAGTAGCCTTGCGATAATTGAGTTTGCAATGTCCAGTCAGGGCCCTGGTGCTTGGAAAAATACAACAAATTCTTTGGCATCTTCGGATTCACACCAGACAGAAAAGATTCTGTTTAAACGCAAGTTTACAAGCTACAACAATGGTTGACATTAGCAAATCTTGTGCTTTGTCGGACTATTGGGCAGTTGTAAAACAGGATTTAGTCCAATGATGTCGGTTGCAGTGCCTACTCTAGCCAATTCATTTGCGGTAATACCAGAATTACCCCTCAAAGATAGATAGCATTTGAATTTATTTTCACAATGCGATTATTGATATGGAACAAAACTTTCAATCGCCTATTTGATCGGTTCGGTTATGACAATTCAATGAGCAAATGCCCAAGAATTAGAACAACCTGAAAGAACTCAAGGCTGATGGTAATGGCTACGTACAGTCTCGAAAGTGTGTACCCAAAAACAATTGAGTACTTCATCTTATTCAAACGAGTATTCACCGTTAGCAGCTCTAATCGAACTGTAATGAGTTTCGATTTTGAAAGTAGCCTATTTAATCTACTGGCCTCGTTAAGAACTAAGACATGTGTGCTGACGATTTTTGAACCACTTCGCACAGAGGATCTAAGGGCATTGCTGTAAGCTGAGCGAGCCGATATAAATGCCTCCGACCCGTCTCTGCGATTACGAATCCAAACTCTTCAACATACACTACCCGCTATAAGTTTGGAATCGCTTCAATAAGTATTACAACACACATATTGAATATTAAAACACCCCCGAAAAGTTTTATAGCTGCCACCCAACGCATTTGATCTATTTAATTTGCTGCTGTTGTATGTGATCATCTCGCATTGCAGGCACTGTCGACAATACGATAATCATACGTTCTTTCTGGGACTTCAACATATCCCAGGGATAGCCGGCCGGAGTCTCAAAGGTTGCGGGCTCGAATCCTGCCTCTGGGGGAATTTTTTTTCACATAATTGTTTTCGCTTCACACACCATTTCGATCAGTTTTCCCCGTTGGATACCGCCAAAAAGTCTTAAATAAGGTATTGGCACCTACGTCAAAAACGAAATAAATGAATTATTTGTATAGTGAAACTCGTTTCTTTCACTCGATAAAATGAAGAAACGTTGTTGTATTGTGGATGTGAAATTACATTTGGGAATTATTGCTATTAAGACTGACGCTGTCACAACGCTGTGCTTGTGTGTTTTTTTAAATATATTAAGCGTAAAAACTTGAAAATTCTAGAATCACTAGTACATTCAATTAATGTATCACGTCAAAAGGAATAACTTGAAAATGTAGTGAAAAGATCTGATATCATTTTTATTTCTCAAGTTGATTCGGAAGGTTCCTTCTGAATTGACAAAAGCTTGTTTTCTTAGTATTTTTATTTTAGCTTTCTCAAAATATACTGCATTAGTATTGATCGCGAGCTTGACATACGAATGCTAAGCTGTTTAGGAGTTTCTTCTTTTATTTTTTATTTCCTCTAGAAGTAGATTATAAAGTCGGACATATGGCTTGTTTCAATAGGTAAGTATACACGCAAGACGCATTTCATGTGAATTTGGCATGCCATTTTTGTTGAAATCTACGAAGACGGGGTTAAATAGCTTTCCAATATGGAAGATTTCTTCATAAAACTACGGTTCTATAGAAGCTGCAATGCGGTGGACCAGTTTATATGGAAATTTACTATGTGACCACACTCTCCAACCCGTAACTCCGGAACTGGAACTCTGATCAACTAAAAATTCAATAGCAAATTATGGGAGCATTGCACCGTTAATTTGAGACTAAGCTTGTTCAAATCGGTTCAGCTATTTCTGAGAAACTTGCTTGGGTTTAAATGACAAATACACGCATAGTGTGATAAAAAAAATTTTCGTGAGATAATACCCCAACCGGATTTTGACAATATTAGCAAAAATAAGAAATTTAAGCTGTTTCCTTCATTAAAATTCCAACCGAAACCATTCGCACAAGTTACTTGAAAATATTTCCATTTTCACTGTTTTATTGATTTTACTAAGCTAGACGGCATATTACGAGTTCCAATTTTCGTTCTTAATTTAAGTTCACACGATCATGAACTTAATGCTGCAACCAGCAGCAGCACTTTAGTCGCTTTCTATGGTTACCATTTAATGTCCATGTAGGTTTAAAACTGCGCGACGGTACAGCAAACAGACATCACTAGATAATCACGGAGAGCGACTAAACTGTTGCGACTAGTTGGAACAATAAATCAAAAAATTGGGACTAACGTTTCGATTTCATGTCTACAGTATGTGGCAGTCACTCGTTCTTTTTTAAATGTGTTGTGGAATAAAAGAGAGAGAGAGAGAGAGAGAGAGAGAGAGAGAGAGAGAGAGTTGGTACGAATTCAAGGAGAAAAGGGTGGAAAAAAGAATCAATCAATTGATATCGATTCAAGAGCTCCTCTTCTATATTTTCTACACACTCAACACGATTGCTTTCAGAATTGCTCTTTGATTCTCTCATTTTGGCTTAAATAAAACGACATTTTCGAAAGCAAATTATGTCTTCGTTGCCCATACGACTTTGATGCGTTAGGTGCCCCAACTTTAATTGAAACTGTTTCCCAACTTATGGTAAAACAGCGATTGCAGGGCAGCTTTCTTCAAGAAGCCGAACATCTCTTGCAGTAATATCCATATTTATAGCTTCAATCTATTTTGGAAGCGTCATAAATAACAAAACAAAATTTACGTTAATTAGAAGATATGAGTAATCAGGAAGGAGTGTTTTTCTATCGATTAGTGAACGATTTTCCCTTTGAAAATTACTCACTAATTGTCTCATTTTGTTTCTACTAACTTGAATTCTTCAAAAATCTTTCATATTTGAACGATTCCAAATTCAGGGCAGTTTCCTTTAGAAGAATAATATATAATCTTATTAAGTCCCATCGGTTAATAAAGCTGAAGTTCTTATTCTTACTTTGTAGGGAAATCACTCACACTTTCGAATATACCAGAAATATAATTCTTCTGAACTGTAAAAATCAACCTGCAATATTTTTATTTCGTATGTTAAGTGATATAAAAAGAAGGATCATGAGAAGTTTCTGAATACTTAAATAGATAAATCAGCATTTGCTCTCATTTGTCTGACAATAAAGCCGAACACATTTTACGCCAAATTCGCGCCATTACACAGAACTGGTAAGAAGTAAAAAAGAGTTGAATCGTTTCTTCACATCTACAAATCGCTTGCCAAATCAGAAATTTTAGGGCAAATTTGACATTTTCTTCTCTTGAACATTATTTGTGACGGTAATCTGGGACTTGACGCTGATATATTCCTATTCATGGAGATAGCCTTGACGTAAGTTCCGTCCTCTAGCACGGAGAATACGATTTGATGTAAATGTAAGTGTAAATTTTTATGAGACGAGCTTTTCGGATGACATTTTTCGGCTCAATTCAATTTCGCACATTGTAAACATATAGTCTAGAATACCTTATATTTTCTAGCACCATCAGTGATTGTCACATGCGGTTAGCCTAATGTGAACTCTTGAATGTCAATTATTGACTAGAGTAAATAGTAACTTGTAAATAAATAATAAAAATCAAATTCAAAATCAATAATTTGGCGATAAGGCCTTTCTTGTAACTGGGAACATATCTGTAGTATTTTTTTTTCATAGTTTTGGAATTCTTTCCACTAAGAACTTTTCAAAATTTCATTCAGTTTTAGTGACTATCTGACGTCATCAGAATTACTACATTTATAATAAATAGCGAAAAAAAGGCCCGCTATTCTGAATATAACTAGCTAATTATCTGTGACAAGTGGGTCGCCGAAACCGGCAAACTAGGTCCTGTTTCCTCATCTGTATCTGTGTCACAAGGTCACAAAACCTTTCACATTCGCACATTGCGTTGCGGAAAAGTTTAAACAACATCTAATCAACGCAACCAGAACCAGTCGTTCAAACGTCAAACCCAACCCAAGCAGGCTACCGCGCCGCGCGCGTCTGATCGAATGACGACGGTGTGAACCGAAAACCGTTTCCGCGTGTCATGATGGCAGACACTGCGACAGCGCGCCCGCCGACTGAATAAAAATACCCGGCTCAGAATTGCTGTTCTGCTGACAATAATAACGTTCTGAAAAGGTGACTCGCGGGTTCGGTCTAACTGGACCGAAAATGGCAAATGGAAATGAAGGTGACGAATCAAACATATGTACATATAACTAAGCAAACGGTGCGACTGTGTTTATCGCTAATATAAACTACCACCATCATCATGTTCAGTCGGTGTTTTTTTTTTTTTTGGTTCGGTCGCGGAGAAGGTAGCCACCGCGCACACACAGCCATCCATCCATCCATCCATCCATCGTCAGATTCATTGTGCGACGCAAAGCAGGCATTGCCGAAAAACACTTTTTTTGTGTTGCTGCGGGTTACCATCGTTGTCCATTGACCGCGTTGAAGGTTGCGTGCGAGCGAGCGCGAGAACAGTTTTAGTGCGCTTTGTTGGTCACTTGTCACGACGCACAGTGATTCCTCTTCATACAAAAGTCGGAAAAAATTAAAAAAATGTATTAAATATTTTCAAACAATGGTTTCTTGGGTAATTTTGGGTCGCTGATTACGAATATGATGTCTACATAGCCCTAATACCTGAAGATATCATGATAGGGAGGTAAATGGGGGGTGGCTGTATGACGGTCAAGACGGCTGTCATGTGCTGAAGAGCGGAACGCGAAACGTTAAAAACAATTTCAAATAATTTAAAGAAAATTTCACGTGGTTACTTGGGTCCAGGAAGGATTGTACAAAATCTCTAAACAATTGGTTCAGTACATTTTGAGTTATGATTGTTGCTATGTTCACCTGTTATGATTAGTGCTATGTTAAAACATATTAAGATATGTCTAAGGAACAACATGTGATGATATGTGGGCATGTAGGGCCTATTAAATCAGAGTGTAAGTGATCTTACTATGGAAACATAACAAAAACACGATTTTTGATTGGAGACACCTCTAAATCATGTCCAAATTGAGTCATTTTTGGCGTAACTTCTTAAATTCACACGTAGAACAAAAATCTGAGCTGTCCCATGTATATTTCAAAACTTTTTCAAAATGTGAAGAGGTCTACTGTTTACATTCGTATTGATTTTTATGTCGTTTGAATTTCATTATTTTCTGGTGTGTGGTGAAACACATAACTTTATTTAAATAAAATAGACTCGCATGAATATTCATTTTCTCTTTCGATAGTACTCCCATTTCAATATGTTTGATTCATTAACTTTTTACGGTTCTAAAATGAAAAAAATTCTTCTGGTTTTTGAAATTATCCACATTAGATTTGGAATGATGCCAAATTGTAGATCCTTTATTTTATTCGATTTTACAATAAAAAAGTTGAGAGAAAAAAACAATTTTGAACTAAAGTCACACAGATAAAAAAACGCTTTTAATCCACCTAACAGTGTGATGAGACATTTCTTATAACTCTTAGCACTCTCTTCGAATATTATTTCGATTGAGAACATTTAGAACTTGATGTTTCGCGGTGCTTTTGATAACACATACTCAGAGAAACGCTCAAATCAGCATAGGACAACATCAGTGCTAGAAATCTCAAAGGCTGAACCAAATCATTGGAAAAGCGGAAAAATGGCTCATAAAATAGACGGACAAACGAATTATTACTAGTGCTCTGTTAATAACATATCTAAATTCTTCAATCAATGCATTGTGTAGGAAAAACTGAATTTTCCTAAAGTGCTGGGCCAAAAAAATCGATTTTTTTAATCTATTTGAATTTCATACTCTCAATTGCGCTTCCTCAAGTTTCCAACACGACTGTGAACTAAGAACTGAAATTGCAGCTCTTGATATCAGGCTACCTCTGAAGTGCATGCGTGAATAGTTCAAACTTTGCTTCGATATCGACTTTTTTTAAAAGTGACTTCCCAGTAATATCTTTGATTTGAATTAATGTTACTAATCCTAATGTCAAAGAACATATTATAAAAAAAACTCTCATATCTCGTCACGGAAAATCATTATCATTACTAGAACATTTTTTTCGCGAAACTCTTCGACAAACTTCTGTCACCCGCGCTAGTGCACTGTTCACGCTGCTCTGAAAATCTAGTGAAATCGTCTTAGGGGTCTGATTCAGAGCCATTTGCGCGATTTAAATCTGGGTGAGTAAAATCTGTAAAGAATATTAAAAACTAACGCCTATTCTATAATATTCAGTTCAGCAATTGGAGAGATCGTGCTCACCGCAAGCCATGAAAAATAAACTGCGTTGTGGAGCGACGGTCATTACTCAGTTTATTAAAAAATAATACTCAATTCGCAACATATAAGCCCTTAAGCATACCAAATAATTTAGGATATCCTTTTAACATAAACTATCGCACGAATGAGAGTAATCGTCGACAGGTTTTTAGTGGTGATCTTACTTGACTTCTCTTTCATCGGTTCTCACGTTAAAGAGGGACAAGTCTGTTTTTGCCGTTGAGACATGTTGGTAGACTTGAGCGATTCGTAGTAATTCTGCCTAAGCTCAACTGCTAGCAGCAGAAGACAAAAGATTAGACCGTAAGATTTGAAGCCTGTTTCTAATGACCTTGCCACTTCTAGTTTTCCGATCTGTATATTTCACATCCTTGCTCTCACTTGAGTACAATGGCTCTAAATTTTCATAACTTTCCCTACTCAGTAATCTCTAGCTAACTGAATATCGTTAAAAAGTAAAAAAGAAAATTTGACTACATAATAGTCGAAATAAAGAAGGGAAAAAGAATGGGAGTAGGTTCGCCCAATTTTGGAAGAAGTCGATAAAATAACTCCTTGAAAACTACTAAAATATTAGTGTAGTTCGTTGCAATTGAAAAAATTATCCTCGAAAAAAAAAATGTGCCAATTAATGTCGGCCACAGTGAATAATAAATACAGTAAAGACCCGTTTTTATCAGCCCCATGGTGTATTTTAGGCTGACGAAACGGGGACTAAATCGGGACATATTTCTTTCTCTCTTTAGAATAAACCGAAGCTGTTAGAATATTCTTCTTTAGTTCCTGAAGCCTCATAACTATTTCTGATTATTTAATATAAATTTCGCTTAGAGGGAAAATTAAAGTAGATTGATCTTTTTATTTTTGCATCTTTGCATCTTTAAGATAAGAAAAATATGCTCAAGAAAGGATTTATTCGGATTCAGCCTTGTTTGTCTGCTAGAGCCCATAGAACATAGTTTGATATGAAGCTGACAAAATCGGGTCAAAAAGCTGACAAAATCGGGGGCTGATCGAATCGGGGGCTGATCGAATCGGGGGCTGACAAAATCGGGGGCAGACTGAATCGGGGGCTGATCAAATCGGGGGCTGATTAAATCGGGTCTTCACCGAATTATAATAGATAAGCAGTATTCGAAGAAGTTTCTTGTGAACGAGTGTAGAACGACTTTGTTTCTACTTACTTGGAGTCAGCGGCCAGAAATTCGGTTTGGTGAAAACTTACTGTCAAAATGGCATTCCGAAACCGCCATCTTTGAAGTTTTAAAAATGTGCAGAATAAATTTTTCAAAAACAATAGTAGCAGACTTTGTGTCTTTAGCGAATTTGTTGAGGCTGTCATTTGAAACAACCTTGTTGAAGGCATGAATACTTCGTGTGGGGAGTATATCGAGCTATAAAATGATATCTTTCAAAAATAACTTATTATTGTGAGCTTCACAAACTCAAGCTTTGGATAAAATTTAAATTTTATTGTTTATAAAAAGTAGAAGAGATTTATCATAAACAGTAAAATCATAATAGTTCATTTTAAGGGTAGATTCAAATAGCCTAAATATTTTGATACCCTGAACACATAGAGCCTTCATGTCTTCAACAAAGTGGTTTATAATAGCACTCTCGAAAACTTTGCTGAAGACATTAACTCTCGAACTAAGTTAGTTGGAACAGTGAATTCTCCATAACTAATTCTAGGAGAATTGACCGCCAAAATTATTTTATCAGATGATGTGCTGTACCAAATTAAAAACGTTAAAATCAAATATTACGAGCAAAATGCCACTAATGCACCGAACCCCTCCCTCCTCCCTTCTCACTCTTCATATGTGAACTCCCACTCGCCATATTTTATCAAAGTAATATACTAACCACCAGAACGCAGACTGTCAACAGCGCATGTTGGATGAAATCTTCTAAAAAATGTTCTTTGTTGGCCCTACGAACTAAAAACCTCATATGATACAAATGCTATTACAACCTATACATATTAAGGAGGGGATAAGGTTAATTTGGTACAAAGACACGTTTTCTTTAAATTTGGAGATACAGAGTGTGTTAGTAGATTAGTTTGTATAGTGTACATCGCATTTTTTCGAGGCATCTCCTGAAGATTCAGTGTCAGTGTGTTTTTTTACCGAGAATACCTTACCTTACCCTTAGTTGATAGAAGAAAGGTTTCATTGGACGAATTTCGCGCCAACTCGAACAAATGTTGGCAGAGCCCTCTCAGATTTTAATGAAACTTTCTGTACATGAAGACTTTGTCACAAAAAGCCACTTTGTTTTTCCAAAAATTATCTAGACTGTCTTTTGAAACGGGTCAAACTTTTTTTACCATTTTTTTCAAATGGCTATAGTCTAAAAATGACAAATCCTACAAAAAAATGTTGCAGGAGTGATTTTCTCAAAATTAGTCAAATTTTTGAATAAAAATATTGAAAAAACTCTTCATCGACTCCTACACTGAAAAAAATCGATTTAAAAAATTTAAAGTCGTTTTACAAAAAAAAACCCCATTTTTGATTTGGATGAAACTTTGTTTGTTGATAGGTAATTATGTTCCCTACCTACCGTCAAAATTTCAAGTTGGGCACTTTCAAGAAAAAAAAGTTATTTGGAAAAAAAAAGTTTTCCTTGTCCAAACTGAATTTTTTTTTCAGTGTATTTTTAAACCAATGAAAGTCATAATCATCTCAGAATCCAATTTCCCAACTGCCTATTGGCCGGATACATGCAAAAAGTATCAGTAACGAATTTGGTATATATTCATAACAAACTTGAATGTAAACTTTCAAATGAGCGAGTGGTCGTTACTGGTCGTTACTGGTGGATAATATAAGCTAAAGTGGGTAAGACAAAGCGAGGTACTCACGCTCACATAGCAACACTCAGGAAATACGCCTTAATATACAACATTAGGTCAAGATCATTCCACCCGTGCTTCATTCAAGTTTGTTTTGCATATATACCAAATTCGTTACTGATAGTTTTTGCATGTATCCGGCCAATAGGCAGTTGGGAAATTGGATTCTGAGATGATTATGACTTTCATTGGTTTAGTTTTCGATAAAAATACACTGAAAAAAAAATTCAGTTTGGACAAGAAAAAGTTTTTTTCAAATAACTTTTTTTCCTTGAAAGTGCCCAACTTGAAATTTTGACGGTAGGTAAAAATTCATCCAAATCAAAAATGGGTTTATTTTGCAAATCGATTTTAAATTTTTAAAATCGATTTTTTTAGTGTAGGAGTCAATGGAGAATTTTTTCAATATTTTTATTCAAAAATTTGACTAATTTTGGGAAAATCACTCATACAACATTTTTTTGTAGGATTTGTCATTTTTAGACTATAGCCATTTGAAAAAAATTGGTAAATAAAGTTTGACCCTTTTCAAAAGACAGTCTAGATCATTTTTGGAAAAACAAAGTATGCAAAGTGGCTTTTTGTGACAAAATCTTCATGTACAGAAAGTTTCATTAAAATCTGAGAGGGTGCTACCAACTCTGAATACGATTTGGCGCGAAATTCGTCATCGCACTACTAGGTGAATTCAATCGATTTCGGCTCTCATACATGTATCTATATATTTTATGAAAACATTTTTCTTTGAGTTTCGGTTTAATTTTGGAGTTTACAAACTCTTATTTAATTTTATTTAAACTCTTCTTGATCGAAAAGAAAAAAGAAAGTTTTCTTAACAACTTTTAGCATATTATTAAAATTCATATTCCTTTCAATAAAGAATACTATTTTATTATTGAATATAATTCCAAATACTATTTCAAATCAAAATGCTCATAACAAATAATTTCGAAAATGCATTAGTTTTCGATATATTTAAAATTTTGTTTTAACCACAACTATTATTTTGTTTGATTACGACCTTTTCATAAGATGTGCGCGTTTCTCTTTCAAAAATAGTAGGTTTATGAAAATGCTCATTGAATTTCCTGTAGCTTTTCTTTTGACATCAAGGTGTTATTGTAAACCTTTTAAAAGTTATCAGAAAACAACAAAAATATGATTCAACTATATAGTTTGATCATCTGATCCTATAGCTGAATCATATATTCATTGTTTTCTTGTAGCTTTCAACTTGTTCCCAATATCGCCTTGATGTCAACGGGAAAGTTGCAGGATATTTTATGAGCATTTTGCAAAACCTTCTGTTCTTGATGGAGAAACACAAATAACTTATGAAGAGGTCGTAAACAAATAGAATAATTGTTATTGCATTTATTGGAACAAAATTTAAAATATTTCAAAAACTACAATATTTAAAAAAATCAGTGTATATTTTTTCGTGTAGAAGTTTCCATTCCCTGCAACTATTTCTCAGATAATTTTGCTGTATAAAATACGGTAACCGAGAAATTTTTATTTTCATGCTGCATGCAAAAATTTCTCCCCCCTTTTAAAAAAATGCTCTTGTATCAAAATTGACAGAGAAAATCATGGAGATTCATGATCCGAACACAACTGCAAAGTTTTGTTCGATTCGGAGATGGTCATATTTTATGGTCAGCCACTTTCCCATGGAATCCCTCAAGTACGTTAAATCGATGTATACCTGTACACTGTTAATACCAAAAAGATGTGGTTTGCGCAAAATTGCGCAAGATGTCATAGAGATTTTCGAAAAGCTGATAAAAAAATCTTCAAAATGGGCCTAGTGTGACATGCGAGAAAGTGTGTGCTCGTATTTGAAAATCGAGATAAAGTTTGTTTCAGTTTCTCCATATATTTTACAAGGGAAGAAAAAATCGAACAATGAGCGCAGTGAACTTTGAAATACTGTAGCGGGCCAACCACTCATCCAAACGTCCTGAAATTTTGGCAAATCATTTCTCATATACTGTACAATAATACAAAAATAACCTTGGAACAAAATTAAAAGGTGCATTTTTTGACTTTTTTCCGCCTCGGCATCACTGTGCGACGGCGACGCTGGGGTTATACCAAATATAACTTGATTTAGGAGTTGCAAGTTTTAGGTCGGAATTGACATGCGATATTGAAACAATGTTTTTTCTTTATTGCGATGTTGCGTGTTTTAGTTTATGCCAGCGATGAACCGGCATAGGGAAACTAAACGGTTTTGGTAGTCGTAAGAAGGTTAAGGTCATTGTCGGTGAGCAGTGGCGTTTAGAGCTAGTGACGTGGATTTAGTTGGTTCAGGGGAACATTATTTTGCATATAAAATACAACATGGTCTAATGGAAAACTATCCACAAAATGTACTCAATATTGTAGTAATAGACAATCCCGAACAAATAAATCGATAGCACCTAAATTAAGCAACATTTTTATGGAAATATTCGGTACGACTTAATTGCTTCATAAATAAACGTTGTTGAACACACATTGATAAGGTCCACTATTTTAATAAATATGATCTATAGTGTAAAGAAACTAAGCAATAAAAATAGTTTATGCAGACTGAGAAAAGAATCCACAAAACTAGTAAATGTTATTAAATGCATTGATTTAGTAAAACTGAAAAAGGGATTTGATTATAAAAATATTTTTGTTATTTTTTCTAAATGAATAAAGGCAAAAGTTAATTTTAATATGTACAAGACTGAAAGCAAGACTGTGGTTGCTCTCGTGAGAAAGAAAAACCATTGATTGGATTTTCAAATCTTTTGGATTCTAGGATCACTAGATTCAAAATGTGTATTTTTAAATCTTTCAATGATCTTTGGAATTTTGAATCTTTTACTCATTGGATTTTGAGCCCCTTTGGTTTGCTTCTTTGATCCTTTTGACTCATTCCGATCTTTCGAATATTGGAATCATTAGGCTCTTTCAGTTGTTTGCATCATATTTTAGATCTGGCGATTTTTGGACCATTAGATGCTTAAATCTTTATTTTATGAATATCTGGATTGTCAGCAGTAAAACTGTTTGTGTGCTGAACCTATGGAGATTTGAAGTTTGAAATCTTTGGATCCTTTCTACCTTTTGAACTTTGTCTCTAATTTATTTCCTGAATCTAGAAAACACAATAAGAAATAAAGTATTGAAAATAAAACCGACTGATTCCATGTATAAATGTACTAAAAGGGTTCTCAGATATCGATCTGATGGACTATAAATTATTGAATCATTCGATACCCTGTCACTAAACTTCAACTTCTTTTGAACGATTTTTCTAGAACTTGCAACCTTAAATGGGACAGGCAAATGATTTCTTGTTTATATCCGGGCGAGTATACGGACTGCACGATCTTAACGTCTTAAAAAATACTGCATCCTTCAAATTCAGCGATCTGAACATCTTTTAAATCATTTCTCTACATCCAATGCTTAATTGTTTACATAATTCATTATCAATGTGATATTCCATTCGCGGCCTTCTACACATTAGTCGAAATATGCATTCGATAAACCGATCAAATATTTTTGGATGCGTTCTAGTTATAGTTGCTGTATGCGACTAAGCTGCCACAGCTATAATCGATGTATGCACAACTGGTGGCTATTGTTTATGAAGACGACCTCAAATGTGCGTGGGTCGTTGTATATACGGTAGAGCTATCACGTTCCATCTCCAGAGCCAAAAATGTTCACATCTATGGTTGTATTAAATATATGTATAATTATATGCAGACAAATTGCTTCACTAAAAATTCTGCTGATACACAAATGCACACAGAAGATGTTGACCTCAAACTTCCTAGTCAAAAAAAATATCGTGAAGATTGCTATTTCACAAATGCTTATACTAATTTAACAGACAACTGAATTTTTTTATTAAGTTCAACCGCATTCAAGATCTTATCGCTGACGTATTCTTTCTCGTAGAAATGACTATAATTGCGCTTTATTACTAAGTCTGATACAAATCGCTTTCGAAGTATCAAATTCGATTTATTTACAAATTTATGGAGCTATTGCTATTGAACCGAAACTGTTGTTATTTTTAAAGCGTCTGAGGTGAGCACAATACCTCAATCAATTCACTGATCGATGTTTTTCTTTAAAATTTTTATTTGCATGGAAATTGTAGTTTTCATGCCCTCAATTTTAGTCGGCCTTTTCGAAAAATCATCGCGTTTTTTGTATCTTATTTCTAATTGCCAAGCTCTCCGTTGACGGTCTAGCTATTACAATTAAAATTAAATTTCTTTTGATGCACATAAGTTAAAAAGAAAAATTGAACTTCTTTTTCCCGGAATTCCCAAATTTCAGAAATGAGAAAATAAAACGTATCAGGACCCGAGAATCCTGGGAAATACGAAAATTCCCGATATTCCTGAAAAGAAAATTCCCGGAATGGAAGCTCTACAAGCAACAGATTTGGTATGCAGATTCATTGTCGCTTTCGTTCCTATCTCGAAGGAAGATTACTTTTAATCTACATTAGGAAATACTGAAGAATTCAATTCATCCTGCATCCCGCAAGGAAGCCACCTTGGACCGGAAATATTTCAACTTGATTTCAAAACCTAAGCAAATGCTGTGGTCAGGAATGTGAATGTAGCAGAATTTTTTTACTTTTGCGAAAACCGAATAACTTGCCGTCGAGGAAAGTTGTTGTACTTTGCAATGCTCTTCTTTTATCGTTTAAATCAGAAACTATCCGGGTTCTAATTTTAGCAGGAATTAAAATTGAACTTTTTAATGGTTCGAGGTAGGTTCCTTCAAAAAACGGTTTTATTTATATAACTTTTGTAGTTTTGATTTCACACTATCGTAATCTTTGGATAACTTGAAGATTATGTAGATGTACCACATTATTGTCCATATCGATAGAATTCAACAACTGATATGAGCGTGGTACACTAAGTACCACGGTACCAATTTCTCGTTGGAAAAACTTCTCAGAGAATAATTGGTAAATTACTTGTGAAATTAGAGCTCATACGCCCTCTGTAGCCCTTGGTTGAAGGTAACCATGAATTCTTTCATTTATCGTTTACATGCTCCCAGAAGGTTTTATGTGCGGACTTCAGCCCACGGCACTGTTTAGTTGTCTTTTGATACATTTGGGTAATATGCATGTAATGTTGTCCCAACACGTAACCTCCAATCTTAGAACACCTTTTCAGTGCGGCTTTTTAGTCGCTTTTAATTATGTCAACTCGGCAGTTTTCCAGGTCGGGTACCTAGAATGATGACCGGTTCTTATGGGGATATAGCGATCGATAGCATAGCTCAAATCGTTGGAAAGGATCTGCCACGTTAACACATTCATTGTCGAGAATTTCGCTTCAAGCACAATATGCAGCGAAGGATGGTGCCTATCAATCTTCACCAAGGGGAACGGTGCTGCGGTAATTTTTGGCGCATAGCCAGATTTGCTCCAAAAGTATGACGATTCTGCTGGTTTTGCTCACCACATCATTCGTTTACCACAGAAAATTTTGGGCTAATTTGTGATGCCAGTATGAAAAGATGACAGTTCAGAATCTGCGAGCATAAATCTGGCAGAATCGGTGCACCACAGACAGACATCCAAAATACCTCCCAATCAGTTGCGCTTTTACGCTATGCTGGACAGCAACAAGCACTCCGCCGCCGATAGTCGTGCGAGACTGTTGCGTAACCTTCATCCGAACTTGCTAGCAAATAATTTTCCATTTCTGTGTTCCAACCGCCAACGTTCTGATAATATATTTGATGGTTTGAATGGCGCAGTTCACTGGAAGCAAGAAGCTGATCAGCGCTTGCAATAATAAATGCTGTTGGCATCGATTTGGAAGACACCTCCCCGATCCTGCACTCAGAACCGGGAGTCTTGGTGAACGCTGGATGCAATGGCGTGGGGATCGCGGGCTTCCATGTTAGCTGCAGTGCGTTCCAATATGCGACGAGTCATACCATCATAACACAGAGTGCTAAATCCGTCGCTGTAGAACCGAATGTGCTGGGATGAGACGTGCTTGCCGATGGCACGGAAACGGATCTTCCCAACGGGGAAAACGATCGAAAATGGTGAGTGAGGCTAAGCAATCATGTGAAAAAAATTCCCCCCGGAGGCGAGACTCGAACTCGCAACCTTCGAGACTCCGGCCCAATGCGCTAACCCTTATGCTATCCCTGAATTATTCGTTTAATTCGAACGGGCGGGTTCGCTCCCGTCATACCTCTGTTCACTGGGCAAGGGACCAGAAATCGACAGTCTTCATTAGCTCTGTCACCCTCCGAAGTACGATGGGTAATGAACTAGAAATTAGACATCAGACGATTATAAAAACCCGGGCCTTGGTATCTAGCGGGGAAATTAAATAGATCAAATGTGTTGGGGTGATCAGCTGCCGTTGTGTGTGATTCCTCGCTTCGCAGGCTGGGTACGATCACCGTCGCCAGTGGGATAATCATATGTTCTTTCTGGGATGTCACCATACCCAGGGATGGCATAAGGGTTAGCGCATTGGGCCGGAGTCTCAAAGGTTGCGAGTTCGAGTCTCGTCTCTGGGGGGAATTTTTTCACATGATTGCTTAGTCTCACTCACCATTTCCGATCGTTTTCCCCGTTGGATACCACCAGTTCTAAATAAGGTATTGGCACTTAAGTCAAAAGACAAAAAAAAAATGAATTATTAGGATCTTTCCAGTTCTTCAAGTTGATTGGCGGGCGAAAGAGCAACCGCAGTTATAATCTCATACATGTGGTGACCAATAAACGGAACCTCCATATACTCCAAGTTAGCAGGCGCGAGGAAAATGGCGGGAGCAGAAATATCATACGCCTCCAATACGAATTAATTTTAAACAAAGGCAGCATCTGATACGATGCGAAACTAATTGAAATGAGTTTTAAATTGCTTGAAATTGTTGGTCCAAATCGCTAATAGCAAAGTCTCTTTCACCACATTGGGAACTGTTGAGGATCCCAGAAATTCGAGGAAATGACCAAGTTCCCAAATTAGATTCACACCTGTTTCTCATACATTGCTGACTCGATTCTCACAATCTTTGTCTTAAACGATGGGTATGTTATTCACATTGATTGCTACCGAATTTCATTCGAACGAAGTATTTGTGCCGTGACTTTCCCATACAAAAAAAAGTTACCTTTCTCTTATCGAAGGGTTATGTAATTGCACTGAAAATCGACTTTTTAACAGAAGCCTGTTGAGCCGAAACTCCTACCGTTCTGTAAAATCCCATGATTTCGGAAGAAATCACATGACACGGGAGACACAAGAACAAGACTTATCTCTACGGACGGCTGCTGCACAACTAGGATGAAGATGAACTGTAACAAGCATATTTGACATTCACTGTGCAATGGCAGTGCTGTCAACAGAGCACTATGCCATTAGCAGCATTAGCCAGGGGTAAGAGACTAAGTGATTAAGACTTCACCTCACACGTTTGACGCAATTCGTTGTGTATGTATGTCACCAACAATCGCACATCGGTTACTCGAAGATAACCGAACCGATTTTCTCAAATTTAGTCTCAAATCAAAGTCATAGGTTGCTATTGAATTTATTTCTGATGCGACATCCAGTTCCGGAGCTTCGTTGCAGTCGACTACAGATAATACGAAGACTCCTCCCAGTGGCTGAGATGCGCTAGTATCATCACAGAAAAGTGACTTTTTACAGCCTGTAGGTAGATTTGGAAGATCAGAGGTAAAAATATTGTATAGAATTGGTGCGACGCTTGATCCTTGAGGGACGCCTGCTTTAACGGGTAGCTTATTAGATTTACAATTCTGATAAAAAACCTGGAGGATACGGTTAATAAGATAAATTGGAAAATTGAAATCCCACATTTTGGCAATTAAACCTTTGTGCCAAACACTGTCGAAAGCCTTTTCGATGTCTAGAAGAGCAACTCCAGTGGTATAGCCTTCTGAGATATTTGCCTTTATCATGTTAGTTACTCTCACAAGTTGATTAGTAGTTGAATGTCCAATACGAAATCCAAACTGCTCAGGAAGAAAAATAGAATTCTCATTGATATGTGACATCATTCTAGTTAGGATGATTTTTTCAAATATTTACTAATAGAAGAGAGTAAGCGAATTGGTCGATAGCTAGATGCTTCGGCTGGGTTTTTATCTGGCTTCAAAATAGGAATAATCTTGGCATTTTTCCATCTTTCAGGGAAGTATCTCATGGTGATTTCGGGAAGGTTTTTAAGAATAATGTTGAAAATTCCTTCATAACCTGGAGCTTTCATATTTTTTTTAACTTTTTCATGATGGATTTGATCTCATCATAGTTTGTTTCAACAATATCGTCTAGAGACAATACTTGATTTGAAACGTTTTCATATTTTTGTAAGACTTCGGTTTCAATAGGACTCACAACGTTGAGATTAAAATTATGGACGCTTTCAAACTGCTGAGCAAGTTTTTGAGCTTTTTCTTCGTTTGTAAGAAGTATGTGGTCACCTTCCTTCGAAGCTGGATTTGGTTTCTGAGGTTTCTTAAGAAATTTTCATTTCTTAAGAGTGTGAATCTATGCTTAATTTCTTTTTGTAGATCCTGATAGATACATTTCATAGCAGGATCACGAGAACGTTGATATTGACGTCTTCGAACATTCTTCAAGCGAATCAGAAGTTGAAGATCGTCGTCAATAATAGGAGTATTAAATTTTTTCTGTGTTATTGGTACTGATAAATTTCTAGCATCAACTATAGAATTACTTAAATTTTGTAATGCCGTATCAATGTCAGCTTTATTTTGTAAATCAAGGTCATGATTAAAATTATTCTCAATATAAGTTTTGTACCTTTCCCAATTCGCTTTGTGATAATTGAACACTGAGCTAATGGGATTGGAAACAGCTTCTTGAGAAAGTGAAAAAGTTACTGGAAGATGATCAGAATCAAAGTCAACATGTGTAATCAATTCGCTACAAAGGTGACTTTGATCTGTCAAAACCAAATCAATTGTTGATGGATTTCCTTACAGACGAATAGCACGTAGGACCATTCGGGAACAAAATTGAATAATAACCAGCAGAGCAATCATTAAAAAGTAGTTTGCCGTTGGAATTGCTCTGAACATTATTCCAGGCTCGGTGTTTGGCGTTAAAATCACCGATTATGAAGAATTTCGACCGATTTCTTGTAAGTTTTTGTAAGTCTCCCTTCAAAAAATTAATTTGCTCGCCAGTGCACTGAAAAGGCAAATAGGCTGCGGCAATAAAACTCTCGATCACCTTGGTGTCAATTGCGACTCCTCCGCCGAATCCAACAATTCGATCAAATCGATGAATAACAAAATTAGAGTTCCTTTTCAATTTAATATTTGGTTTTAAATAAGTTTCGGTCACAACGGCTATATGCACATTATTTAAATTAAAATTCGACTTCGCACGTTTTTGATGAACGAGCATTCCATAAATGATTGTTTAAAGTCATTGTTAAACTTTAATTTCATTACAATTTTGTTAGCAAATTCCCACCCCGCTTGAAAAGCTTCAAACATGGAGGTAGAATTTAACATGGCAATCATCATAGGTAACATAGAGTCTTGCAGGTATTTTAATTTTTCTTCCGTTACGCTACCTAGATCCATTGCACTAAAGGAAGCGTTAGGTGCAAACGAATTCGTAGGCATGGTAACGGAAGCCGTTATTTTGGCCTTGTTACCTGCCACTGAAGCATAAGGTGACACACAATTGTAGGATGGTATGATGGAGGTAGAAGAAGTTGTTAATCTATTTTGAATCGGATTTTTCACCGGACAAGTATCTTTCGTGTGCGATTTATCACCACAGATCATACACTTGGAATTCAAATGACAATTTTTTGTGCCGTGCCCAAAGCCTTGGCATCTACGACACTGGGTCAGATTTTGAATTCTGCCCCCATGTCGTCTATAATGTTCCTACTTTACTCGCACGTGGAGCATAAAACGTGCTTTTTCAAATACTTTCAAATTATTAACCTCATTACGGTTAAAATGAATTAAATATAGCTCCTGGATAATTCCAGAGCGTACTGGCGTGTCATCGCCGGTAGCCTTTCTCTTCATAAGAATAACTTGTGAAGGAGAGAAGCCAAGTAAATTTTTCAATTCGTTGCATATTTCATCCAAACTTTGACCTTGAGGTAGCCCTTTCAAGACAGCCTTGAATGGTCTAGCTGTCTTGAAATCATATGAATAAAATTTATATAACTTCTCCGTAAGATACTGGAGTAGTCGTTTGTGGTCAATCAATTTCTCCGCTGTAACTCGACATTCTCCTCTTCGGCCAATCTGAAAAGAGACTTTCACGTCCGGAAGGAACGTCGAAAGCTCAGTTCGAAAGGCTTTGAAGTCGGAGATCATCACTGTTATAGGCGGAGGTGAGTGCGTTTTCTTCTCATTGGCATTATGCACAATGCGAGGAAATTTAGAAATTTCATCAGCTTCACATTCGGATAAAACATCGAATGAGTTGCTGCAGTCAATTGAATTTTCGGATGGAGAAGATACCCTTTTCCGTTTAGCTTTAATTTTTGGCACACGGTCTTTCTGGGAGGAACCAGGCATGTTGGAAGAATTAAATATTTCTTTAGGCTGAATTGTTCTTGAAAAATGTTTTAGTCTTGAAAAAGACTGATTCAGTAGAAAAAGTAGGTAGTCTTGAGAAAGACTAATTGTCGAAAAAATATAGGTAGTCTTGAGAAAGACTGTTGCTGTTGAAAAACTCTAGGTAAACCAGGAGCTATCAAGATTTGTGACCGGTTCGAACGAAGGTTCAAGCCGGTGTGATCGGCCTTTTTTGTTCGTTCCTGTTTACGTACGATTTAAATGTGGTATCGCTTTGGGGTATGGGGATCGGTGCGACACCGATAGCTTGGTGTCGATTGAATGCATACGTCACGGCTTGATGCTAGCAGAAAGGGAGAAGAATGATCGCATGGTCGTTCTAGGCGAGAATTTTTTGCCGGCGTCGGCGGCAAAAATGATGATGAGTTATGTTGTACCATAGACCATGCGGTAGACTTGGGTGCAACGACCAACTCCTACTTAGCAGAAGGCAAAGGATTCTTCACATTTTCCTTTCGATCATGTCCATATGAGCCTGCCTAGTCCTAGTTTTCCGTTCTAAATTTATAACTGATTCGCTCTAGAATACCTATCCGTCTTTCAATTTCATTGCTTTCGTTTCTCTTAGTCTAAAATTTGCCGAAGATAACCAACAAAATCGATAGAGTTTTTTTTGGTTTGTCCACTATAAACTTTATGACAATGTAAACATGATATTTTGTACACCCCCGATTTGCTCAGTGTTTCTCTCGGATCCTTTGTGGATCCTAGTATTGATTTTAATTAGTAGTTTTGACTAGTGAAAACTAGGTCTTTTTTAATTTTGTTCCCGCATTTTTGTTGCAATCTAAAGCTATCCTTTTTGAATTTTTAAATTAATGTTGTGAGATTTTGCTTATTAAGCATTCTAGATTTTCTATTAACTATTGATTGCATGGTTTGCTACCATGTAATGAAAAGCGGCCATTTTATGCTGATAACAATGGTTTAAAGTATTTGGTATAATTCTTTCGGTATCTGTAGGTTTCCTATATATTTCGAAAGTCAAGGACCCTCCCTCTCTTTTCACAAGCAAATCCAAGAAGGGCAATTTGTTATCTTTCTCTTCTGCATGTGTAAAATTGATATTTTTATGGATATTGTTAATGGTTTTCAACCTCCGGGAATATTTTTTTTCGTTTGATAATACAGAAGATATCATCAACGTACCGCCACCAGCGTTTTGGTAACTCGCCTTTCTCTTTCAAACATTTTTCTTGGTTTGACATAAATAGTTCACAAAGAAAGGGAGAGAGGGGGTGTTCACTGTTTCACTAACTTATTAGATTTAAGGGATGGTTTGTGCGAGTAAAGAAATTCAAGCGTTTATTTAAACTAACTTCCAAAACCACACATTTTTCTTCTTCAATTTCCCGTCACTCACACATTCACAGCACCGAGGGGTGTTCGAATGTACATTAGCCTTTGCGATCATACTCCCCCCGTTGATACCCCTGGATCAACAGATGGCAGAAGGCATATCTTTGTTGTAGCTCTTTTATATTCTCCGTTTGGTGTTTTTACTGTTACAACTCTTACTATACCTTCCTCTCCTGGATGAATGGCGGTAATGCGTCCTAGACGCCACTGATGGGGTGGTGAATTATCGTCCTTTAGCACCACGAGCGCTCCTACTGGCACCTGGGTGGTTCCGGTGTGCCACTTCGGGCGAGATTGCAAATGATGCAGGTACTCTGTTGACCAGCGTTTCCAAAAATGCTCCCTCATAAGCTGAATATGCTGCCATCGACTCAGCCGTCCAATCTTCTCCTTCTCATATGATGGTTCTGGAATGCTAAGTGCCGATCTGCCTATTAAGAAATGTGATGGGGTCAACACTTCGAGATCATTGGGATCATCTGATATTTGAACTAAAGGCCGACTGTTCAAAATAGCCTCAGTTTGTGCTAGAAAAGTTGTCATTTCTTCGTAGGTCAGCTTAGTTTCCCCTACAACGCGCTTCAGATGATATTTAACCGACTTCACGCCAGCCTCCCAGATGCCACCAAAATGAGGACTACGCGGAGGGATGAAATGCCATTGTATTCCCTTGCTGATACAGAAATCATTCAGTTTGGTTTGATGAGCCTGTTCCTCGAATAGTTGCCGTAGTGCAGCCAATTCATGATTCGCCCCTATGAACGTTGTACCGTTATCAGAATGCAAGTTATTCACCATACTACGTCGACTAATAAAACGTTGCAATGCAGCTATGAAATGTGCTGTAGTTAAATTTGATACCAATTCAATATGAATGGCCTTGGTTGCTAAACAGATGAATATTGCGAGATAACCTTTATAAGTTACTGTCTTTCTGCCAGTCTCTCTTTGTAAAAATGGTCCAGCATAATCGACTCTAGTGTTAGAAAAAACTGGCGACGGTGTAATACGATAATCAGGCAAGTTTCCCATAAATTGATTAACTGGTTTAGGGTTGTACCGGTAGCAAACATAGCAGGAACCGCAAATCTTTTTAATAAGCTGCTTTACCTTTACAGGCCAAAATCGCTCACGTATGATTGATAGCAGTCCGCGTTGTCCGACATGGAAATTGTCGTTGTGTAATTGCCGGACAAGGATATGAGTTACATGATGCTTTTCGGGCAACAGCAACTGATGTTTTCCTTCGTACGGGATTAATGAGTTTTTCAGCCATCCCCCAACTCTGATCAAACCTTCCGGATCTAGAAATGGAGCCAAACCACTGTAATCATGCTGCCTATTTGAACCTCCAGCTAACGTTTTAATGAGGTCACCGAAATATGCTCTTTGAACATTCTTCACGATCGCAGCAAGAGCTTCGTTCATTTCTTGTGCGCTTATAGGAGTTGTGTTACTGGTTTTTGTTTTAAGATTCTTGATGAATCTTAGTACGTATGCCCATGCTCGCTGAAGGCGTCGAAAGTTGCTAACCCTAGTGAAGTTTATTTGCAGTGGCATGCGTTGAACTGAAGCACACACAGTTGTTGATTTCAGCTCAGGGAGTTCTAGTTCATTGCTATAATTATTATCTTCTTTAGGATCGAAATCCCTTTCGCCTAGGGTTGGACATCCTTTCCACCACAAATCCTGTCGAATCAGTTCTTCGGGCATGGCACCACGTGATATTACATCAGCAGGGTTTTGTTCTGATGGTACATAAAGCCATTGGTATTCAGGCACGAGTTCAATGATAGCTGCCACGCGATTAGCAACAAACTGATTCAAAGCAAGCGGTGATTTTTTCAGCCAACCCAGCACCACTTGTGAATCGGTCCAAAGTGTCACACTTTGAAAAGAAATTTGCATTGCAGCTACGGTTTTTTTCACCAGCTGGGCTAGAAGTAATGCTCCACATAGTTCGAGCCGAGGAATTGTGGTCGGTTTCAAAGGCGCCACGCGCGATTTACTGCAAACTAGATGAACTTTTACCCGTCCATTGGAAGATACGCATCTCGTATACAACACTGCGCCATACGCCTTCTTGGAAGCGACCGAGTATCCGTGAAGCTCAATTACATCAGCGTGATTTGATGTTATACACCTGCCTTTCTTCAGTTGATTGACCAACGGAAGCTGTTGTCGAAATGCAGTCCAAGTTTCTAGTTGTTCTGGAGGTAAAGCGTCATCCCATGCGACTCCAAGCCGCCATAGATCTTGCATTATTAATTTTGCTGTAGTAATAGCTGGCCCCAGAAATCCCAATGGATCGAAAAGAGTTCCAATGTCGGAAAGCACACTTCGCTTCGTAGGATGTACATTATTTTTCGATTCCAACGGACTCACGTGAAATTCGAAATAATCTTCTTCCGGATTCCAGATAAGTCCAAGTGTTTTAATGGTGTTATTTATGTCAGCATCTTCAAAATTCATTTGCGTTTCTTGCAGCTCCGCTGGAATAGATTTACGAACACTTTCGCTGTTCGAGCAGAATTTATGCATACCAAAGCCGCCTCGCTTCAACATCTCGGAGAGCTGCAGATAAATCTCGATCACCTCGGCGACTGTTTTCCCTCCAGTGAGGAAATCGTCGATGTAACTGTCTTCCTTCACTATTCGCGATGCATGTGGAAATTCATCTGCTTCGTCATTTGCCAACTGTATAAGCACTCGTGTAGCCAAGTATGGTGCGCTAGAACAACCATACCGTTACGGTTGTTAGCTCAAACGTTCCTGTTTTATTTTCCGAATCTAACCATAAGATGCGTTGATACTTTCGGTCCTCCGGGTGAATTTGCACCTGCCGGTACATCTTCGGAATGTCTGCTCTCAATACTACTTGATGGCTACAGAATCGTATGATAATCGATATCAAGTCACTCTGAACAGTTGGACCCGTCTCTAAGGCATCATTCAACGAAAAACCAGACGTGGTCCTCGCTGAAGCATCAAAAACTACTCGTAACTTAGTAGTGCTGCTTGTCTCTTTGTAGATGGCGTGATGAGGTAGAAAGAAACAATTTTCGGGGTGGTCAAAGACTTCAACCATATGACCAAGAGATAAATATTCTTCCATGAATTCCGTGTAACGGATCCTTTTTTTTATCGTCGACAAATGTTCGTAGTAAGTTGTCAAACCGACGTTGTGCTGTTGCTCGAGAATCGCCCAGTTGATTTTTTATATCGTTGAAAGGAAGTCTGACGGAGTAGCGACCGTCGTCGTTGCGGGTAAACGTACGTAAAAAGTGTGCGTCAACAGCTTGTTCAGCTACTGTCAACAATGACGCTTCGCGGCATGCATCAAGCTCCCAAAATTTCGTCAAAGTGTGGTTCAATTCATTGTTACTTACATTCAACTGACATATGCCTTGCGACTTCTTTAGTCTTTGATTCCTAACGTTGACTGGTCCGCTGACAATCCATCCAAACTGTGTATCGATTAATATTGGTTTGGTGTTGCCGAGTCGCATTCTGCCTTCCTTGAGCAGATCGAAAAACAACTCTGCGCCAAGAATTATCTGAATTTCGTCGGGTTTGTTGAAGGATGGGTCCGCCAGTACTGTACCAGTGGGGATGGGCCAAGCATGGGTATCCAGTTCAATGATCGGCAGTTTGGTTATTTTGGGTACAACCAGGAATTCTAGTGTAGCGTCGAAAGCGTTGACGCGCGATTTTATCTCTGTACTAAGTCTATATTTCACGTAAGTTTCAGTATTATTTAATCCGCTAATGGGAATATTGATGCTTTCCATTCGAATATTTATTTTTCTCGCAAATTCTTCCGTCATCAAATTCGAATCGGAGCCCGAATTCAGCAGTGCTTTACAGGACCACGTTGTATTCCCTGATCCACATACTAAAACTTCAGCTGTTGACAAGAGTACTTGTTTTGTCACGTTATATGAGTGAGCACAGTTCACAGATTTTGTTTGTTCAACAGTTTCGCGGATGTCGCTAGAACACGAATGTCGATGATGTTGGTTCCTCATTCTCAAGCTTCTTCGGGGCTTCTGGTTTCCCGTCGTGAAGTAGACTGTGGTGCTTTCGACCGCACGTCTTGCAAGATTGCTCCGAGTTGCAGTCAACAGTGCGATGACCCCGGCGTAAACAGTTAAAGCAGAGACCAGATTGCTTCACTTTGCTATAACGTTCAGACACTGAAAGCTTTTTGAACTCATCACATTTATAAATTGTATGGTCTCCATTGCAGCCATAACAGGATTCCTTGCTTGTCTGAACAAAGTTCTTTGCAGGCATTGTTTTCTGCTCCATTTTACCACGTTGCTTCCACACACCGGTGATTGGTCGCAGCTCTGAATAACCTTCCATCTTTTGGAGGATACGGCATCGTTCTCTTAAAAATTCCATCATTTCAATAAAAGTTGGCAATTCTTCTTTGGGTAGCTGAGATTCCCATAGCTTTCGAGTGTCCTTATCTAAGCGCTTGGCGATGACATTAACAACGATCATTTCTGCCAGTCCTTCAACTGGTAACTGACGGTTTATAAGTGCATCAACGTGTTTCGTACAAACATCGAGCAACTTTCGTAGTTCATCACCAGACCTCCTTGGTATATTCAATAGGGCTTCGATGTGTGTGTCTATTATTAAGCGTTCATCCTCATCTTCCAACATTTTCCATGCAGCGTCATAGTTATTGTTGTTAATAACATCCTGATCAATTTTTCCTGTAGCGTTTCCAATAAGCGAATTTTTCAAATGATAAAGTTTGATAGCCGGTGACTCGTTTGGGTCTATTCATGATTGTCTGGAACAACCACTTAAAGGAGTACCAGTTTTCAAGATTCCCGTCAAATGTTGGCAACGGTACTTGCAAGTGAGGTGCTGACGAGCTTACTACAATTGGTCGCTGTGGGTCGGGTGAAACTGCATTTGCATCAAGTTTTACTTGGTTGTCTGCGTCCTTCAATCTGGATATTGCCGTTTGAATAGTGATGTACAGAGAATTATACATTTCCTCACAGCGGAAATACTCTTCCGTGTGCGCGGCTCGTTGCGCTCGAGATATAAGTTCGCATATTTCATTATAGATTATCTCAGACTGCTCATTGCACTTACGAATCGTTTCAAGTTGCAGATTCAACCAATGAATGCTTACATTTTCGCTTAATCCTTGCCGAATCCTCAGATATTTTTGAGTGATCATATCGCGGCGATCGAGAACTCTTTCTAGCTGCTGGGCCATTTTGCGTTCTTGTTGTTGCTTTTCTTGTGCTACTTTCTGAAGCGCAACTGTACCTAGAGGTGAACAATTCGACGCGCCAGTCAATGCATCGAGCAAATTTTTCGGGGTTATGTTTCTAGAAACTTTCGGAGTTTCTTCTCTTTCACACATGGAAGCGTGTGGTTTTTCCAAATCACTTTTATAATTGCATTCAGCACATAATTATTATTCACTGCATTCGAATAACGTTCTAGAATGTTTTTCATCGAATATCGTGCTCCGGACACGACTCAACAGGTTCACTTGCACGCCGCGGCGTTACGTGTCAAAACCAATATGGCGTTTTTTGCAGTTGATGCAAAATCTATTAGATTCTAATTATCCATTGCGATTCTTCAAACCATCACAAAAAACTATCGCGGCAGGTTTATCCGGTTCGATTAGGACCAAAAAATGTTCACTGTTTCACTAACTTATTAGATTTAAGGGATGGTTTGTGCGAGTAAAGAAATGCGTGCATTCTATTCAAGCGTTTATTTAAACTAACTTCCAAAACCACACATTTTTCTTCTTCAATTTCCGGTCACTCACACATTCACAGCACCGAGGGGTGTTCGAATGTACATTAGCCTTTGCGATCAGGGGGTTACCCATCAGAGCACCCTTGGTTTGTTTGTACAAGACATCTCGGAATGTGAAATAATTTTCTTCCATGCAAAGACGATTAAGTTCGATAAAAGATCTTACTTTGCATTTCCATAGACTGTTGCTATTTTGTTGTAGTAACCGATCCTCTAAGAGGTTAATTGAATCTTTTACAGGAACACTTGGGAATAGCGCGGTTACGTCAAAGGAGACCATAATTTCATCGTCTTTGATTTCACCTGACTTCTCAAGATTGAGAGTGAATTCTTGTGTATTGGTGACAAATCGACTGGAAAACTTTTTTGGCATATTTTGAAATTCTTGTTCTAGCCATTTTGCATTTTTTTGGGTTGGGGCACCTATTGATGAAATAATTTCCATGATTTCATTTCCTGGTTTGTGAATTTTCGGCAGTCTCTTTATTCGGGATAAGATGGGGTTGACTTTATGACTAGTTGGGGTCAATTTAATTTTTTTTACATTTTCTAAGAAAAGAAATGTCTGTATGCAATCCCGCGATGTTTTTCCTGAGGCTAATAATTTTGTTATACTCACTTGGTTTGGTTGCCATTTTCACAATCTATTCGTGAACGGAGGTCATAACGGAATGAACGCACTTTACATATGTTTTTCTACTACTTAGTTGTGTTTCTGTCCGCACAAGCGATTTCGAGATATCCTTGCATTACCCTTACTGAACTGAGACTCATTTTATTCGAGCTCATTTCCATCACGCTATTGATCAATGAACATCGAATAGTTTTGGCTAGTCTACGCTAAGAGAGATCAGTTATCCAGCGCAACTTTGCCATTTCGTTGTAGGTTGGGTGTTGTTCAGATTGTGTGGCATTCCAAAAATCATTCCCTTTGATTAGTTTCGGCTGGAACTCTTTCTATAACCACTACTGTTCGGCGACTCGATATACTTCAAACTCCGAACATTAGTGGTTATAGGAATGAGTCCCAACCGGAAAAAATCGAAAATCATGACTCTAAAAAATAATACTGATTCATCCCCAAGTACTCCACTAGTACCAATCTAGTTTTTTACATTTTCTATGTAATCAGTACATATAATAGAGGGTTCATATTTATGCGATTGAAACTAATCGACTCAATCAATCATCGTATCGCTGTTGCCCAGCTTGAAAAACTTGGCTTCCGCAGTCTTCTCTTCTTGTTTACCTGGGCGGAAAATAGACGTCTAAAGTGGAGACGCTGTTGTCCAGTGTTTCACAGGGTGGCAGACAGAGGCCTATCATTTATATATTATATATGAATGGCTCATCTATCCCTGAACTATATTAAGTTTCATATATTGACGACTTGATCTTTTCCATAATCAAAGTCGGAAGAATCCGGTCTGTCAAGTTGAAATAAGCTAGAATAAGACCATTTCGATGGTTACGACTTTTACGTAACAATAGAGTGAAAGTTTTTCTCTTGTCTGATTTACTGCAAATCTGCCAGTGGACATCCAGCAATTTAGATTAGCAATATTGTTTGGTTCCATAACGTAATCCCAACATCTTCGTTTGTCATTAGTTCTAAGAATTCCCGGTACCAAGAGTCCCCACCAAAACACAATCAAAAAGTTAAAACACTTACCTAAATCAGGCATCGAACTGGAAGGCTCCTCGTGACCACTTTTCATCATTTTAGGCATCATCGCGCTTCCCCCACTTCCGGCGCCACTACCAACACTACCCACCAAACCAGTTGGGGGTGGTGGAGGCGGTGGCTGCATTGAGGTCACGTGGTGATGCTGTTGTTGTTGTTGTTGTTGATGATGTTGCTGCTGTTGCCTTTGCTGAATAACCATCAGTGTGGCCTGAGACGGTGGGGGTAGATGCTGTTTACTGCTTGAGGACACCACCGAATGGTGAGGTCCATCGATTATGATAGTACTGGAAGATGCCCCAGCCGGATGATGTGGGTGGAGTGAATGGCGATTCGAGCTACTGTCACCAATAGCAGCAGAAACGATTTGGTTGCTTGGATTAGGAGAACCGGACTGTAGCGGACGATGGGACGTCTCCTGCTGCTGGTGCTGATGTATGTGGGATGGAGACGCATGGTTATGATGAAGGTCATAGAAGCGTCCATCCCGAATAACGTGAACTTCCTGTGCCTGAATAGGGGCTACATTTTCACACGGTTTGTTCGAAGGTTTGGCAATGATTTGAATCCGTGCCCGATCCTGCGGCTGATGGTGACCGGTCACCGGTGCGGAACTGGATGTCGCAGACACCGACTGCGGCACGGTGATGGCAAGTTTGACAGTTTTCTTCGTATCCGCACTACGTGGTGAATACATAATACGCTGGTTGTCACCAATCACAAAAGTCCGTATTTCCAGCGAATCCTTCTCTTCCTTAATAAGTTTGTTCAAGCACTGCATTTTTTCTGGATTATTTCCCCGACTATTACAACACCGACACTGGCTCTGACCGAGCGACACACTATTCTACATTTTCCTTTTCTCCTCTCACTTCCACACGAAGCCGAAAGAATATTATTATTGATAAACTAGAGCCATTCGGTGAAAAGGAGCTGAACTTGGCCTCCGTTTCGGTTCGGCGAATATAATTCAACATTCAAACACACTCTCGCCGCAGTATTGCGAGTTTTTCTTCGCCCGTTTCACCATCACACATCTCAGCAGGCACGGATAAATCGAATATTTTCACCACACAGCTTTGTGTGCCGCGCTCTTGTTTTTTCTTCCTACCGTGAGCTCCCCTTCCCCAGCTCGTCGCTTGCTGCGATGTGCGAACCGAGCGCGCGAGTTCAAGGTCAATATTTTCGGAAACTCAAAATAAGATCTGCCGTCGCTTCATATGTATTACCGACACATACACACCGATGGCTGAGTGCTGTTGACTTGTAAATCACACGCATTTAAACACCAAAATAAAACTAGCACATAAACACAGTCGTCAGCCACCTATCCTACTGAGTTGGACTTGGTCGAGAGGGAGCGCTTACATACAGAACGAAACCCACTGCGTGAGTATATATGTCACTGACACTAGGGGACAGTGAGAGAGAGAGTCACTCACAAAATGAAATCAACTCATCGGATGTCGTTGGTGTGTGAAAACGACTAACACTCACCGATACCAGTTCAGCTCCAATGACCGCATATAGAAGCACCAGAGCTATAAACTGAGGCATCAGGACTTGTCCAACATTTGGCTCTATTATGGCACAGGACGAGCTTACACAGTTCACTGTAGGTTACTGGCACATGTAGCATGCCATGAGCGCCTTAAGAGAAACACACAGAGAGAGAGGGTTCTCACATTAAGCTCGCACGTTGCTATGACGTTAGTCCTTGGACTTGTATCCTTTATGCGAGACCCTGATTCAAGGCCTACCTGCATACCTATGTGCACTCATTTCAAACACCGCTTCCATTGGCTCCCCTATTGCTTGCGCTTTTCTCTCACGTATGACTGCTGTCCTTGGGGCCTTCGTTTCACGTTCAATGTCAGTTTAATTTTTCCCCCTTTTTTCCAATTTTAATCTGTTTCTTCTTTCGTGTTCCCGATGACGAACCGTGCTACAGATATTTTCAGGATCACAACCACACCGCTATTACGTCGTACTCTTCAATTTTGCTTCCTTCATCATATCGCGATTTATTATTATTCCTGAAACAGGCCGGAAAAAAATCACCACCGACACTGACCAGTCAGCCGTTCTTGTTCGCGAAAATATCACCGCATACAGAAAACGATTACTTCGTGTAGTCAGTCAGTCAGTCAGTCAGCCGTCTGAATACATGTGTGTGTTGTTATTATTTGTTGTTGGAATCGCGATTTATTCTGTTTGTAGTGTTCCGAGGTCGAGCCAAAAAATCGCGATTCGGGTTTCCAACTGATGGTGTGTTAAGCTATTGCTACACCACTGCCACTCTACACTCTCCTGCTGATGCTCTCTCTCTCTCTCCTATGGATGTTTGGCGCTGCTGTATGGCACAAAATTCTAAAATAAGACACGGGAAATAATTTTCATGGTCAGGCATTTCACCTTGAATAAGTTTATTACTTTTATGATTCGCGAGTGCGAGAGAAGACGGGACTGGTGGTGAATTGGATCACATGCACACCACTAACTCGACGATACCCAGTCGTGTTGAGGTGGGAGCGGCTATCCGCCAAAGCCTACTATTGCTACCAACAACAGCAACAACGTTGATGCTGATGATAGTGTTGCTTTTGCAGGCCCACCCTATGAGTGTTCAGTGCCGGGCCAGGGTTGTAACCGAATCAGCTGGGTGGAGGTGTCTGTGTGTGTGGTGGCGGGTATTCTATATTGACAGGTTTCTTCTTATGATAATTGAATACCAATGGATATCTGTTATTTTTGGTGGAATTTTTAGTGATTATTCATAAATAAGACGCAAAAACAGCCCAAAATTAACTATTCCCTTCGTCCGTGTTACAAATTGTATAACAAATTTGTTAGCACATTCCCTCCTTCCTCATTATACGTGAAGAATAATTTAAACAGTGTATTCAGATGAATTTAAGTGTTTCCAAAATCCCGTTTTTAAGGCGGAAAAATATATTTTCAAATTCCGCCGATTCTTGGGCATCAATGATATTGTATGAACAAGAAGGTGTAGAATGATGTTTTCCCTAAAGGAACACATTTCATATAATTTTAGGAATAGAGATCAAAACCATGCTTCATAATCCCGTTTACGAAGTAATTTCGGAGTTGTTCACCACAGTAAACAAACAAGAAAACATCGTGCTGAACCATACATGCAGTAAATACTTAAAGTAATTTAGTGTGTCTATTGAAGGTTTCTCGTATAAAATACACGGAAAAAAATTGTTCCCGAAATCGTGAATAAAGTGCCATGAATTCTGGAACAATCACGTTTTTACGTTTCGAAAACTGGACCATGAACAAAAGTCATGTGTTTCGTAATGATGTACAATTTCCCTTCAGCAACGCCAGCATAACGCTTTTATTAGTGGGAAAATTAGTTTTTGTTTTGTGAACTTTAGTCACGATTACATTCATTACGTTATTCATATATTTAGGAACATTAGCTCATGAAATCAAAACATTCTGGATATTTTCTCATGAACTATTTCACGAAGCTCATAATTTTATTCATGAATCCGTTCACTTCTCGTGAACTAATTTATGATTCCCAATACATTAGTCACGATCCGATATCCGTGCCTGTGAAATAGTTCACAAAATCATGAAATATTATTCATGAACTCATGAACTGGTTCATAAATCCTTATATGTTATTCACGATATGAAATATTTTTCATGAATTCTTGAACTGGTTCATGATTCTTAGTGCTATAGTCACGACCATGCTTGCCCGTGAAATAAATACAATACAGTAATGACCCGTTTTTATCAACCAACCGGAAAATTTTGGTTTATAAAACAGGGAAGTTGATAAAATCGGGAAAAATTTCTTATGGCATTTCTCATTTATAATGGTTTAAAACAACCGAGAAACAATATCCAGCTGACTGGTTATTGAAATGCGAATCCGGATCACCTGTCAGTGCGAACAGGCGTTTGCTTCCTAGTCGACCATAATTGGTTGTTGATGAAAAGGGTACGTCAGACTTGATTATATGTCCAGATTTTCTAGATAAACTCGTTCTCGATAACAAAGTATTCCATAAACAAGACTTGATGATTAATGCCCTCAAAACTAACAAGCGAATTTTATTTAATTCGACGTAAAAAGGAGGCGCTTTCAATAAAGTTACCGTCTTTTTTCACTACAAATTGTGTTAAATACTAAAGTTTCTCTGTTTTATTTCAGTTCGTAAATTAAAGTACACCAATTCATTTGTACATGTCAACATAGTAGATACATAAAAATAAAAATTAATTGCAATCAACTTTACAGTGAAACTGGATTCTTACTGACAATCTCCATAAGAGCTCTTTCTCTGAGACGACGCAGAAACAAAATATCACCTATGGGTTGAGAACCCTCTTCGGCCCATTGGATCACTTAATCGAAATGTTCTATTACCGTAAAGCTGCCAGGATTTTTGACTAGTATATCTGCTCGTTCAGATTCAATAGATTTTTGTTCTTCAGCAGATTCGTCAGGTTCCATGTCGTCACTAACTGTTGCTTCTGTGACAAGCTTCGAAATATCTTCTTCTGTCAAAACCTTTCAACTATAACGCTCTTCTTCTATGTTATGCGGTATAATGGGTTCATTCGGTACTGCGTTCAGCAGTTTTGCCACTGGTAAGTCATCGATATCAATTAGCTTGTTTTCATTGATATATCCAATGTTTCTCCATGACTGACGTATGACCTTTGGTTCGACATTTTGCCAAGCTTCATGAATCCAAAAGCATATATCTTTCATGTAAATTTTTGAGAGTCGTTCTTGTATTTTCGTATCGTCGTCATTAGCCATTAGCTCAAGCAGTCATTTTTGTTGATACTTCAACTTAATATTTTGAATAACGTTCTGGTCCATTGGTTGTATAGCGGCTGTAACATTCGGCGGAAGAAAGAAGACTTGTATTTGCCCATTTTCACTGGATAATTCGTCGTTAGTTTGATGTGCCGAACAGTTATCTAGCAGTGTTTGGTGCGATGTTATTTTGCGATGAAAACTCTCGAATTTCTGGTACAAAGTTTTCAAAAAACCAATTTCGAAACAATTCTCTGGTCATCCAAGCATTTTTGGATGACATGTAGATAACTGGTATATTAACGTTTGTGAGGGCACGTGTATTTTTAGATTTTCCTATAACAACCAACACATTGCAACATGGCATAAACGTCACGCGATCTTTGGACACCTTACGTCCTGCTGCACTTCGCTCGCTAGGACCTACCAATGTATGACTTGGTGTTATTTTATAAAACAATCCGGACTCATCAGCGTTGTAAATCATGTCAATTGTTAATTCCCTCACTGCAATTTCTTCGAGGAATTTTTCGCGAAATTCACCAATACAGTTCATTGGACAAGATAAAATTTCCCCACATTGTTTTAGCCGCCTGATGCCATAGCACACTTTAAAATTGTGTGCCTTTTGAAGTGAGAAAGCGAATGTGCCAGGAACAGAGCATTTTGGAGCGAGTTTTTTGGCTTCTTCGATCAAAAAAGATGTTGATACAGCGTGATTCAGTCGTCTTTGATTCAAAAACCAAAGAAATAAAGCGTCCTTCAACATCCGGTACTTCCCAGAAGAAGCGTACTTAAACTTTTTACCAGGCTTACTCGTAACGGCAGATAAGATCGACGCAGCATTCTTTTCGATAGCACGAATAGTTGACTTATTGACGCCGTACTGTGTAGCTAAATCAATTTTTCTTACCTCTGGATTCTTCAGGGAGTTCAGGATGTTTACCTTGTCGTGCAATGTCAGCGATTTACGCTGTCTCTTCTCAATACTCCTACTTGGCATACTCTAGAATGCAAGTTAATTATTAACTTCTTTAACACACAACACTTCAGTTACCGATAATGAATGTGTCAACAAATTTAGAACAAATATTTTTAAGACACGAGTAGTTTATATCACGGATCGTCACAAAAAAACAAGAGCAACTGTCATTCTGTGTGCAGCTTTAATTTACTCTGAAACTCAAGCAAAACAAAGGAATACACAACACACATACATAGGCCATCTGGTGACTAGCACATAAAAATGAAAAAAAATCTCCACTTACTGGGCATCAAATAAAAAACTCTTAAAAAAACAATTTTGGATAAGTCTAACAGTTTATGTACTCATTCACTCAACACTCTACTATTACAAGATTATACATCTTAAGTGAGAGCAAAAACCTTTAATTTTATGAGGTTCATAAAATCGGGTACGAAAAGTTTATAAAATCGGGGGTGCATAAAACCGGGAGTTTATAAAAACGGGTCGAAACTGCAGTCACGTCTGACCATTCGTGCTCGTGAAATAATTCATAAAATCATGAACTATTCATGGATTCGTGAACTGGTTCATGATTCCTACCACATGATTTACGATCTATTTTATGTGCTTGTAATATTTAGAATATATTTCTAATTATATTAATGTAAAATGGTAATGAAATTTTCACGTGAACTAATTCTAAAATTATTATTGATTTTCATGAAATGGCCAGCTGCTAGTGGCCAGTAACAGGTACGAAAGATCACTATAACGTGCACGGAAATTACGAAAATAGTGACTAAATTCTTAAATTTGTGAACTTGAATCGCACATTTCGACAAAAATCGTGACTATAATCCTAAAATCATGAGCATGAAGCACTCTACTCTTGACTAAAATATGACGATAACGTGAATAGAAATTACGCAGTTCGTAATTGATTGGTGTACGAAAATACGTAAGTCATCGCATCGAATTCAAAATTAAATGTTAAATAATTAAAGTTTCTGTATTTCTACGAAACTTTCATTATTTTTTAGAAAATAGTTATTCTTTCAGAAACTGTAGTTAGTAGCAAATAAAAAATTATAAATGTGTAATGTAGCTTGAGAAAAAATAATGTGCCGATAATCGAAACAATTTCTTCGGATTGTCGTACTACGGATAATCGAATCATTTTCTACGGATAATCGAATATGGCCTGTACTTGTGGAATTTTTAGTGACTATTGTTAAATAAGACGACGCAAAAACTGCCCAAATTTAACTACAGTAGGATTCCGTTTTTGGCAACAATATTTTTGTTTCATTTGCCAAAACTTGAACCGTGCCGAAAAGGAACCTTCCTTTTTTAAATATTTAGTTTCAACTTGTGACTTCAAAAATGTCAGAAGGATTTGTAAATACATAAAAAATATATGAATGAAATGATTGAAAAAATCCCAGAAACTTCAACTTTAATCAAGTTTTTATCAAATTCAGTCATATTTGAGTAGAATTCTCACTTCTTTGCACATTTCTCAAGTGCAATGCTTCTAATTTTACGGAGTTGTAAAATATCATCCAGTTCGAATCCGTTTTCTTCGCCCACAGGATAGCTAAACTCAAACAATTTACTGCATGGTCGGATTGAATTCGCTTATCGGGTTCTATATGAAAAGTTAAGAACAATTTTTGGTTAATAAAACATAACTCCTTTAAAAAATAATTAAATTCATGATTTCTCAAGAAAGCTAATAGAACAACGATCTTTCAAACGGAATTTAAAATCGAATAGTAATCCATAAATATATGTAGGTTTTGTTGTGATAATCACTTACTGTCCAGATAGAAGCTTCATTGTCGGGAGTGGACATAGCCTTGTTGGTTAATCGATTGCCTTGTACGCAGCTGATCTGGGATCAATTCCCAAACCCGTACATAGTTAGATTTTTTTCTAAAGAGCTTTTACTAACCCGAAAAAGAGGCGAATGACCTTAACGTTAAAGCCCCCTAAAATCGAAATAAAAGAAAACTGCATTGGTTTGGTAAAAATGTGTGCCAATGAAAGTTGTAAAATTTTCTAGAACTAAACTTTTGCGAGAAATTAACACATGAAAAGATAATATAATATTTTTCAAGAGCTACCTTACTTTTTTTTTGAATCAAATGAAGCATTAGAAATGGCCTTGTTTATGCAACAAAGTTGCTTCAATTTGAATGTTTCACAATATTGCAACGGCAACGACCCTAACTGCATCATTTGGAAAAAAAAATGCCCACAAAATACTAACAAAATTTTCCAAAGACATCATAAGGCTAATGCAAACTACTTGGGCGCTAGCAGTTTTGTTTTCCTGAATACGTGTTGTAGATCAAAGTTCGTCGGTTTTAGATATGTTCTGGAAAATGAGTGCAAATCAAAGTGCCAAATGACGTCGTAATAATTGAAAGAGCAATATTACTAAGGTCTTATTGATAATTTTCTCCAAACTGGATCATTTTATGCAGAGTTACGCATTCTTTTGTACAAAACTTAAAGTATACAGACTCTGGATCTAGGTTTATTTATATTATACTTACATTATACATTTATATAATTATTGTGAACAATAAGTATAGCGTAATATACAATAAGTATGACTGAAGTTTGAACATAGAGTCAAATGTGGTACAGTCTAGACCCGATTTTATCAGCACCCGATTTTATCTACCCCCGATTTTATCATCTTCATATGAAAATTGATAGTTGGTAGATTGATGGGCAGCCGAACCAAGTTGAATTCGTGTGAATCCTTTCTTGAGCATATTTTTATTATTTTAGAGATCCGAAATATGCAAAAAAAATATTTGTTTTTTAAATTTTGCACTGACAGACCCCCTTAAGGGAAGTTTCAGCTAAATAATCAGGAAAGGTTATGAGGCTATATCTAGGGACCAAAGAAGAATATTTTAAGAGCTTCGGTTTCTTAAAAAGTAAGAAAAATATATGTCCCGATTTTATCAATGTCCCCGTTTTATCAGCCTAAAATTCACCAAGGGGCTGATAACAACGGGTCTTCACTGTATCAATTATTACAACAAAATATGCTTAGCACATTTCTAAACGGCATGCTACGTACTGCAACCATGTTGCCAAAATCGGAACCCATTTGAGGTTGGATAAACGCAATGCTTAGTAACCGCATACTTTGCTCGTCACTGCGACAGGCTGAGATACGGAAGTTGAGTATTTGCGGTTGTCCTCAGGGCGGCGTTCTGTCACCTTTGTTATGGAACTTAGTAGCTGACGGCTTGTTGAAGAAACTCAATGAGCTTGGATTTCCAACCTACGGGTTTGCTGACGATTACCAAATACTAATTACTGGATTTTGCATCGGGACAATCTTTGACTTAATGCAACAGGCATTAAGAGCCGTCGAACAGTGGTGTCGACAAGTTAAACTATCAGTTAACCCAAGCAAAACTTCAATGGTTCTTTTCACGAAGAAGCGAATAACAACCGGAGTTCGTCCCTTGCAGTTCTTTGATTCTGAGCTACTCTGTGCAGATCAAGTCAAATACGTTGGAGTCATATTGGATTCCAAACTGAATTGGTCTGCTCACATTGAGTTCAGAGTCAAGAAAGCGTGCATGGCTTTCGGGCAGTGCAGACGAACTTTTGGAAAGACCTGGGGTCTCAAACCTAAATACATCTATTGGATTTACACGACAATTGTACGTCCAATACTGTCATACGGATGCCTTGTATGGTGGCAGAGGGGAGAGGTGGTGACAGTCCAGTCAAAGCTAAACCATCTGCAAAGAATGGCGCTCATGGCGTTGACTGGTGCTTTCACCACGACTCCCACTGCTGCTCTTGAGGCACTTTTAAATATCAAACCATTACACATACACTTAAAACAAGAAGCACTATCATGTGCATACAGACTGCAGGTTACTGGGCTTTGGAACAGTAATCATGTTGATCTTGCTACCAGTCATACACGATTGTGGTCCCAAATGGTTACATGGGGTGAAGATATTCTTGCTCCCAGCGATATTACACTCACTTGTAGTTTTCCTTACAGGACATTCCATGTGAAGATTCCCTCTCGAGAGGAGTGGTTGTCTGGCTTTATGGAAAGACAACAACAAACGTAAGTGGTCTGTTACACTGACGGTTCTCTGATGGAGGGACGTGCTGGTGTCTACTGTCGTGAAATGAGATTGGAACAATCTCACTCACTAGGTAGATACTGTACTGTATTCCAAGCAGAAATCTTTGCGATTATGTGCGGGGTACAATCGGCCCTTCAACTGAGTTTGTCCGGCAGAGTTATAAACTTCTGCTCCGATAGTCAGGCTGCAATCAAGGCCCTTAGCTCAGACAAATCCCGGTCCAAGCTAGTGATCACGTGCCGAACCCAAATCGAAGAACTAAGCATTGTCAACACTATCTACCTTGTCTGGGTGCCCGGACATTGCGGTATTACTGGAAATGAATGGGCTGACGAATTGGCCAGGGCAGGTTCAGCGATTGACTTCGTTGGTCCTGAGCCCGCGCTGCCAATTTCGACAAGTTGGATACGGGAAAAAATACGGTCCTGGGCTTCGTCCGAGCACCGCAATTATTGGAGAAATCTACAAACGTATCGCCAAACAAAGGCGTTTCTAGAACAACCATGCCCAGTGGTTTCGAAAAATCTCTTACATTTTTCGAAGCTCCACTGCGGCATGCTGACCAGGGCTTTAACCGGCCACTGCAAACTCAATTATCACATGGCAACTATTCAGCGCGCTGAGTCTTTTTCATGTGATCTTTGTGAATCCGACTACGGAACCTCATATCATCTGATATGCAACTGTCCAGCGGTAGCGCAATTGCGATTTCGAGTCTTCAGCCGTCCTTATATTGACGAAACCAT
The DNA here is from genome assembly GCF_030247195.1 of Topomyia yanbarensis. Lineage (NCBI taxonomy): Eukaryota > Metazoa > Arthropoda > Insecta > Diptera > Culicidae > Topomyia > Topomyia yanbarensis. The sequence goes on from NC_080672.1 coordinate 11,595,480, forward strand.
GTTTGGTCGACTGAAACTCAGAGACATACTAAAGTTTCTTATCCAATGTGGTAAAGAGCTTTAGGCTTATTCGCAGGCAAGTTGAACTACTTGTGAGTTTAACTTACCTGTTGTTTATTTTTGTTTTGTGCTGTTATTTTCCCACCCTTCCAATTCTACTTCCCCACACGTCCTTGTCCTTTCCTTCCGCTCAGGAAATGATGAAAACACACGGCAAGGCACAAATCCCCGACTATGTACGGGGAACGTGCCATTTGCGCCAATATATTCTGATTCCTGATTTATCAGCCTAAAATTCACCAAGGGGCTGATAACAACGGGTCTTCACTGTATCAATTATTACAACAAAATATGCTTAGCACATTTCTAAACGGCATGCTACGTACTGCAACCATGTTGCCAAAATCGGAACCCATTTGAGGCCACAAAACCGGAACATGCCAAAAACGGAATATTACTATATTCCCTTCCAACTGGTCACGAATTGTAAGAAATTCCTTTATCACACCTCCCTCCCTCCCCCTAGAACACAAAGAATTATTTGTTTAATATTTTCGGCCATCAGTAATAGCATGTAACGGTATGCTCTAGCTAACTCGCCCTTCCTTATACAGTGTCATACAAAACTCTACCTATACCACCTTATACAAAATGCAAAATCAGTCATTTTCTATTTCTTTCGCTAAATATCGAGTTATTTAAGCAAAATCAGATATTTATGTCTTTTTGTTAAGGGGTTACATGCCTTTTGTGAGAAAAATGTCAAGAAAGTTTAAGTTTACGTCAAGGCACAAAGAAATTATTTTATTACATCAAACTTATAGTATTTTATAGTATTATAGTATTTTGGTAGTTCCGGAGTTACAGGGTAGTTAGTAAGGTCACATTGGAATTTCCCATATAAACCGTTACAATCGTAATACCTCATAGGCTAAAAACCTGTTGAAACGGCCATCAAATTACCTCAATTCAATCACTGATTGCCAATCAAACATTCTTTTAATATATATTGTCCACTATCGACAAATCCGGAAGTTCCGGATACCGGGCATATTCCACAAATAAAATCACATCGGTTGTTCGGTGATGACTGAACCGATTTTCTCAAATCAAGTCTCAAATGGAAGACATAATATGCAGTTGAGTGTTACATCGCCCCTCCCCATTACCCTTACACCGCCATCCTTCATCACCTAGCCCCTTCCACTTGGACCACCCTCACATCCGCATTCCCTTTATCCACCACGCATACCGAAATAAGATAAACGGTTTCTAACGCATCCTCCACTCTCACTCTGCAAATCCCCCCCCCCTCTTCTTCCCAACCCACTCACTCAGCATTTCTAAATATTATCACATGAAGATAACATTGAACTCATGCTGATTAAGCTTATACGTTTTTGTTTAAAGCAATGATAAGTGTAATAAGAATATAATAGACATTTACACAATTATATGGAACATAACTAGCTAATGAGTCATAGTTTTGATAAATGAGAAACACACAATAGCACAATTCGTTTTAGTTCGTCGAGATCGGAAAATGTCGGTATGTATGTATGTGTGTATGTATTTGTGCAACTCAATTTTCTCAGAGATACCGGAAACCGATTTGCACAAACTTAGTTTCAAATGAATGATATATTGCTCCCATAAGACGCTGTTGAATTTTTAGTTGGTCGGTTCCGGAGTTACAGGTTGAAGAGTGTGTCCACACACCAAATTCTCATATAAACTGGTAACCCTATAATGTCTGAATGATGTAATACACATTCAAATGGGTTCAACATTACTTGTATATTCGGGTCTAAGTCACTAATGACCAATCCCATGATGGTCCTTGATACCCCTGGAGAACTCACCAAGTTCCTGAGCTAATGTCACACCTATTTCCCAGCGATCTCATAACCGATTTTTACAAAACCTGATTTCAAATTAAAGATTCCCCCATTGACTGCTATTGAATTTCATTCAGTTCTGACCTTTGGTTCCGGAGTTACAGGTTGGTTATTGCGATCACGTAGGAATTTCTTATATAAACCGGTACATTCGTAACTCCTCATTGTTTAAAAATATATTGAAATGAACATCAAATTACTTGATTTGCAGGTTTAGATCAATGATAGTGAATCAAAAATTCTTGGAATGTATTGTGCACTATCGACAATTCCGGAAGTTCTGGGTTCCGGGCATATTCCAGAACCAAAGCCACTTTGGTGATCACTGAATCAATTTTCACTAACCTAGTCTCAATTGGAAGGTATAATATGAAATTGGCTGTTGCAGCCCACATCCACCTCTCACCCTCTTTCTCCTCATCCCCCTCCCCTCCCACTCTCTCAAAAACAATTTTATATTGAACGTAACCAGCTATTAAATTTAAATCGTAGTTTGGAAAAAAAGAAAGGCACAATAGGTGGATTAAAACAGGTAGTTCAATTTAATATTACTGTGGCTGGGCGGAATTTTTTTTTTAAATTTAATATTACCGTGGCAGTTTCGGAAAGTTTTCGAAAGCCTGTAATTTGATGCGCCGAAGCTAGACAGACTGGACACCTAAATTGACTTTGGCATGACGGCGCAGCTGTTGTGCGACCACCTCAAAGCAGCGAACAAACTTGACACACTTGTCAAATCCAACGCTATAAGAGGAGACAAATTCGACACTATTAAAGAAGAAAACAGCTTTTATTCGTTCGTTCGCAACAAATTAGAGCTGTAGTAAAGGGTTTTGGGAATTATGTGCGATCTTACTACGGATTCCAGCATACCATAAACTATGGAACCACGCTTCTTTGTTGAGAGAAGGCCGACCAATCGGATAGCTATGCACTGTCTTTCCGATCCGTTTGGACTCTTGGCCCCTACCTAATCCATGGTCGTATGCTAAACTTGGATACATAACGCGCTTTTCTTTGGATTCACAGAACTGCAAATTCCTCGGTACTATTTCTTCCTCGTGTGGGATCCCCCACGGATGAAAACGAAATGGGTTACGAATGCGCAGCGTATTTTCGAGCTGTTAACAATCGTTCTGCAAACCATTCCCTGACACCTTGAGCGATAGCTACACACCGAACGTCATAGATTTCTGTGAACAGACTCGACAACCGTTTTGTCATGGGTCTGGATCTTAGACGATGTAAGCAGTGCGTATCCCTTAACACCAGCGAGATATTTTCTAACACCAATTCACCGGACTGGAGGGTACCGACCAAAGAAAATGTGGCTAACGCGTTGATAAAGTGCAGAAAGGAAGCGATTCCTAATTTCAATGTAAGATAAGGACTGGCTGAAGCGGAACTGGATTCCAGCCGGTACCGTTAAGGAGATGCAATAAAATCAATAGAATCTCTTAGTTCACTCTATGCCCAGCCAACATTTTGATTCACTTTAATAAGTTGCAATTTGATTAACTGTACTCTTCAACGATATGAATTGATTGTATAAAATGCACAGATCTCTTCTATGTGAACAAAAGTGGAGGCCATATACGTACAACAAATCGGTATTGTAGAACTATGTGATTTACGACGAATTTTGATCTCATCAGAAGCATTATACAATTATCTAGCTTATCATTGTGAGTTTATATGTGATCAACTTTACAATCACACATGAAGATTTATGCAGCTTAAGGTCCCCAATGTGGTAACAAGAAGTATTTTTTTAAAAATATTATGAAAATAAAAAATCAGGATGAAATTTCCATAATTCTGTTATAAGACACAGTTACGCCCACACTGGTAGATATGTTTTTCATGGGTGAGGTTGGAGTTACTGGAATATCAATTATTAAAATTACCTGCTACGATTTACTTCCAGTTTCGAACCTGAGATCTTCGTATTCCCAGCATAGCCGCTATGTACTCATCTATTTATACACTGTCACGCAACGATTATATTTAATCATTTTTATCGCTTTGTGATTACGATCTAAGAATACCTTAATCCAACTTAAATATGGCACTCCAATGATACCTTCTATACCTGTCAAATCACCACCTACATTCTGTACTCAATCCATTTTTTATTGCTCAAATATTGAACTAGTCTGGCAGAGAATTTGCGAAGTGCTATAAGGAGGTAACTATTTTTTTGAACGATTTTGCAGTTTAATCTAATTGTAAATTAATTTCTATACAATGTTTCAAAATTGTCTTTATTATTCCGCATATACAATTTTGTTTCAAGTTGTAGTGGACTAATAAATAACTTCAAGTCAACATTGTATTTCGATCACAGATTTGCGTTTTATGTGAACTTTTTACAACAAAACATAATTTTTGCTTCCACTATTTGTAATTTTGATTTAGTCTGTCATTATTTGTAATTTATTGTAAACTTTTATATACGATTGCTGGTTTGCTGGGTGGTTTCATTTCTAACTACCGGAGACAAATGAAGGACTTACAAGCGGAAACAGTAACCCCAACATCATATCCGGTACAACTTATAATGCATTCCATGACGGGATGAAAACCTACAGGACAATCAAAACCGACCAGTCGTTATGCAGAAGATGATCGAAAAATCCAGCGAAGTTTAAATCAACGGATTACATTGACTGAAGATTGTAACACCAATCTTGTATCAAATTTCGAACTGTGTATGGCTTGAACTAACCCTACGCTACCCAAATTTATCTTTTGAAGTTCGAGATCAACCGTCATCGGGTAGAGTCAATTAAATGATTAACTCCAAGCGATACTGTTGATTATTCAAAAGCACATCAATGCCCTGTTGGTCTCTGTAAATGTTTTAAAGCAGCGAAACTTATTGAAAAACTGAATTCCAATAGAATACCCTTGTAACAATTGAGGTTTTATGGTAGTTTTATAACCACTGATAAAACTTAGATTGCACTTGTAGCGTGCTATAAAACTTCAATTGTTACTTGGGTACAGACTACTGGTCGACGAGGCTGACAATGATTTGGAGAACGTTTCGTCCCATGAATATGGCATGTTTACCAGGATGAAATCTACATTACCGGTGTTTACTAAAAACCATGTTAAACCGTTTTCCTAAAAATATATTGCATACTTAAAGTTAACTACAAAGATAACATGTTGCCCTCATTGCTAGAAATTGTTGATATTTTAATTCATGTTCGCTTGTACTCTACCAAACGAGTAACGGGAATAACTGCGCTACCGTCTCGTGGAGTGTCGCTTTGTTTTGCGTCTCTATCATTGAATTATTTTTTAAACTGTGATTCTAGATCCTGCTGAGAGCGATCATGTTCTGATTACAGTCAATCGGAATGGTAGAATTTTCGTTTGCTTTATGCATAAATATAGAGCGAGTCGCATATAATGGGAAGATGAAAGAGGATACCTGGCGCTAAACGAAGACTTTTCTGCATCAGAGTGCTTCCTAACGCGATTAGCCACTATTATCTGCTAGGAAAGTTGTAACGTTTTCCCTCAAAAAAAATATTTTTTTTTTGCGGAGGGATCTTAGAATAATAGTCAGGTATGTTTTGAAACGTTTAGTTTCCGCGATGCATTTAAAAGCAATTTGGTCTTTTTATGCATCAGAGCTAACATTGTGTGGCGCACACATGCGTTGAAAGCATTCTAAATTACCCTCCTTGGCTATTTTGTATTTGGTCTGGAGGTCAACTCTCTCAAATAGCAGAGTATCTAGTAAAAGAAGACATAAGGCGCTTAAAGTTTGAGAATCAATTTTTAATCTTAGGCATAAGGGATATTCGGGCAGATTTTCATATTTTCCAGAGAACTTAGTAAAGCAAGTGACTCGTCATAGTGTAATAGTTGAGGATCTAGTAGAATTCGACGGTTTTCCTCCTACCCTAGAAGCTAGAATAATGCAAGATTGTCAGCTCGTAGTTTGGGAAGACACCACCATCCATGACTCCGCAAGTGAATACTGACCACGGATCCTACCAACTATTTTAACAAGTCAAGCTAGACGAAGAGGTATTTTAAGACTGCCGAAACAGAGGAAACAGTCAACAGAGCAATTTGACTAAAGTAAGCAAACTAATCCAAAAAATAGCCAAATATAAAGCGATAACTGTGGCAGTGGGTACTGCGAAGACACCGTGAATGCCGTAGTATAATCCGTATCGTGCCTGAGTGTTACAAACGTACATCAGGTTACAAAACTGTCGAGTACTTCCTAGAATATACATCTATATAATTAATTGCTTACTATAAAGGCAACTGTGGGCTTTTGAAATGAAAACATAAATAAGTAGGTATCGGGATTTCGGGTTACAATAAATTGACGCCAAATTTAGCACAGTTGTTTTGAACCCCAAAAAGGAAAGCAAAGCCTTGTCACTACAATTCGTAGCGAAACTTGACGTTTCGAGTGACTTCGCAACCAATTCTTGGTGTACAGTTGCCATTAAGAATCCTGTCTGTCTGTGGCTCAAACATACGATGAGTGGCTTCTGATACTAGAGTGGGGATCCCAAATGGAACCAAAAAGAGTTTGTTCTTTATTCCAACTCCTTTGCTAGAGATAAACAGATGTAATTCTTCTTTCTTAGTGAACTTTTCAATTAAATGTATTTTTGGAGCTAACAATAATGGCAGCAATTTGAATTGCGAGCAATATTGAAGTTAGATGTTTCTGAATCGATTGATGCATCCACTACAGTGGAGACCCTCATTTTATCTACCCCCGATTTTATCAGCTTTATGTGAAAATTGATAGTTGGTAGTTTGATGGGCTCTGGCAGACGAACCAAGTTGAGTTCGAGTAAATCCTTTCTTGGACATATATTTTATATCTTAGAAATCCGAAAAATGCAAAAATAAAAATATCATTTTTTTAAATTTCGCGCTGTCAGACCCCCTTAAGGGAACTTAAAACAAATACTTAGAAAGGATTGTGAGGCTATATCTAAGGACCAAAGAAGAACATTGTAAGAGCTTGGTTTTGTTAAAAAGACAGAAAAATATATGTCCCGATTTTATCAATGTCCCTGTTTTATCAAACCAAAATTTGCCAAGGGGCTGATAAAAACGGGTCTTCACTGTAATTGCATAACTTTAAAAGTGCAAACCTTAATTTCGTTATATAAGAAATGTTAGAATTATGAATATGACATATTTAATGTCAAAACAGTAATTGTTTTAAGTTGATTTTTCGCTTCAGTGGAAGTTTTAGATTCATCTATGATTTTTCAATTTATTTTCAAAGAACCGGAATAATTCTAGAAATGGAAATATTGACTTCGAAAGTGTTCTGTGTTCAATACAAAATGTTGATTTAACATCTAGCTGAAATTTGATGTCACATGATTTGAAACTTAATATTTCATCAATAGCCACCGAAATCTTACATAGCCTTTTGTGTTTGTTCCTTATTCCGTTTTCGAAGATATGCAAGATTCGATGCACCTATACTTCAAATAAAATAATAGCCACAGATCTCCACCACACACAAGATAAATATTATCGTAAAAATAAACAACGATTTTTTCCGCATCGAAAAAAACTAACCGCCAACCACCCAGCTGTACACCCCTGGCGACGAGTTCTTGCACTATCGAGCAAAACAATTTTGGCTTTTGACTTTATCACACATCGCGTTCCATTCCTGCCCCGTCCACAACTCGCACCGCGCTCACACTAGTGTAGGTACTGCGAAAAAAAAACACATCACCTTTCTACTCTGGGCGCTTCATATGTTCGCGCAAACTGGCAAACGATCAAAGTAGGCACTTCCCGAACCCATCCACGCTCCGTTCCTCAGAACACTTTATCCATAGGCGCTGTGTTTACACTAATTGACGTCGGCATACGCGCGGATTAGTGTATAAGTATAGTAGTCGCACTTGTCTCATTAGCATATCTGACCAGTCGATTTTTTTTTTCAATATTCCTCCACTACACTGTCCAGATCGACTGCTGAGTTCCTGTGTGGGGTGGATGGATTCCAATCCTCCAACGTACAGTTCATAAAAGTCCAAGGACACACACTTTCTGCACGGAACACAAGCGGACAACCTTGCCGAATATCCAGGAAATCGTTGCACACCACAAAGAGGAAACAAAGTAGTCCTTTGCTGGTAACGATGATCACCGTGTATCCTAGCAATTCTGCGTTTACGCACTACACACTAAACGGTCGCAAACCAAACAACGCACGCCGGCCAAGGATTCAGCTTTTTTTTGAGAGGATTTCACAAAAAGGGCTAACCGCAATCGACAGGACTAACCAAAGTACCGACCAATTCACCCAAAAGATTTCCCTTTACTGTCGCTTTCATTGAGAATGAATAGGTGATGTACCACCACACAGTCTGACCGACCTAACAAACATTCCGGACCCGGTACTTTGCGGAGACGACGACGACGACGACGGCAAAACAACATGTACACCGGAACGGAGAGAACTCAGTCGGCATTCTCTTGGTTCAATTTCTCTCTCTTCATTTCTCTCAATCGTTCTCAGACGGGTGCAATACATAAGAACGATTCCCATCGGGTGCTGCTGCTGAGTGGTATGAAGCCCCACTACGGCGAAGGGGGGTTTTCGAGAGCACACTAACATCCATCCCGATCCAACCAGCTAGTATTACCACTTAACCGCCGATTGGGTGGCCGGGAAAGTGGCATGGGACTCACCGTCCCGGGAGTCGTTCCACATCACGAGCGGGGAGCGTAGTGAAGTGAAATTTACTTTTCTTTCGCCGGGAAAGCGAAAGGGAACAAAATTGTAATTTTTCTCGTTGTTTTGATATTGCATCACATCGAGCAGGACGGTAATGCGCTGCGCATTCGCCGCCTACGCTTGCTATGTATGCTGTACTGACCTATAGTGAATGGTAGCGGCGGCGGCGACGCTTGCTTGGTTTGTAGGTATATCGATTTAGAGGGCCCGCCACCGTGTTAGTTGGCGCTGCTTAGGTAACTCGCGCATTGTCTCACAACACAAGACGGAAGTTGTTTACAAACATTCGGCTGATTAAATTGTGTTCACATTTAAGCCGGTCCGGTTCGTTCGTTCTAGCCCCTCACCGACCGACGCCTGTCTAGGTGGGTGTGAATTGCGCAGTATTTTCGGAGCGACTCGGGTTACTTATGGGTGTTGAATTAACATAAACCAATGCTTCGGGTTCGGTTAGGCAAATTGCGCTTTCAAGGTCAATCGGTTAGACGGATTAATGTCCGTTCTGTTTGCTGGTGAGAATCGAGAGCAAAGTTCAATTAGTTTGAATGTCCTTTCAAATGATTTGTAGGTAAATATGACATCAGATACTGGATGGTATTACGAGTCAAGCTAGAAGAATTAATTTCCGGGTATCAGTTCAATTAAAAATGGCAGTATCTCAGAATACATGATATCCGATGCCTTATTCTTGTCCACAACAATATTTCTTGAGCGTTTTTTCAAAACGTCATAGCTGCAATGAGTTACTCTCTGTTTATACTTTCTCTTTCGATTTTTACGGCGTCACTATAACACTTTTCACTTATTTTACAGTACAGATCGAATGACGGTGGTTTTAACTAGCATATTATGCAAAGAGCTGAGGGATAAATGTTAAAGTGACCAAATTATTAACAGAAGAGAAAGTAAACAAAGAGAGTAACTCATTGCAGATATGACGTTTTGAAAAAACGCTCAAGATTTGTCCAATCTATAATTCAATCAAATTCCAAAAGATCGCATGAAAATTACTATGAACATGTCGAAATTGACATATCAGGCTCAGGGCCAACGAAATCAATCTCTACGCCTACTCTGATCAATTCGTCAACCCATACATTTTCAGTAACATTTGTGTATTTGGGTTTAAGACCCCAAGGTTTTCCAAAAGTTCTTCTGCACTGTACGAAGGCTTTATTTTTATTCAGTCTATTTATTTGATACGGCACTGTACGTTAGACTGAAGGTGCCAATTTTTGCACTTTAGATTTTTAACTCATTCAAACTGGAGGGTTAGAACTTGAAAATAATATTATATTACATGAAAGCTACATTTAAAGACTATGGCCCAATTGTTAGACTATCCTAAAACAAGGAATACAGTTCAATATACATGGGATCGATTGAATTTTCTAAAATTTAAAATTGGTTTCTTTCCGTTGTTTGTTAGGTAAGACATTTACAAAAGGGGCGTGTTTCCAACACCGGAGAAAATAGCAGTATTAGGGACACTTAAGAGAGGACTGCCAATGCAATGATGACAGAGAAAAGAAGAACATCAAGCTTGCAGGTTTATAGCAAACGGAACACAACTACATTAATGACAGCCTTGAACTGCGAAGACATCAGGCACTGGATCGTTGTATGGTCCGTCCGGAAAGTCCGCCCGGATGAAGACGATCATGTAGTAGCGCTCTGGGTGGGTTTTTAGAAAAGAGCCGAAGAGGGGAGATACGACTTGTCATTACATCGCGAACCGGGATGTTAGGTGATCTTCGTCGGACCCGAAGAGAATCCAACCACAATATTTAACCCACGTCCAGACAACATGCTCGATGTTGTGATAAATATCAGCACAAGCGCCTAGGTCGCTATCCGCATGTTCAATACGATGAAGATCTGCATATAACGTGTAGTAATTTTACATGATTCGGGGGATAAAACGCAGCAAATATCGGTACACACCCATCTCTTGGAATCAAGGCTTCGTCGATACCTTAGGGATAAAAGAATGTAGCCATCGAGTAAGTTTTCCATTGCTGCACGTGGTTTAGCGCCCTCTGACGAGAAATACTGATCCGTGAAGCAAATTGATGCATCACCTTATAATGCATCCACCTAGCCAAGGAGTTGGCCTTATCATTGCCCGAGAGGGCGTTACGAGAAGAAAGCCAAACTAAGATAATCTGATTTGTTCCGATGAAGTTCATAAGGACTCCCATATTTTTCCCAGAATACATATATTTGATTCCTCCCAGCTAGTAGAACTTGTTCACCTTGTTATTCAATATCTGTGATCAAAGTAGCTTAAACAGATCCGATAGCTTTTTATCTGTCCCGAAAGGTGGTTCCGTGATCGGGGAACATTTCCAATGGGTTTCTGCGACGACCAGCAAACTGGTGAAGCGGTAGCAGACTCACCAACTCGAGATGTATTGATCTCCTGACCAAACATACGAAGCAATCTATTTCTTTCTTATAGACATTTCGTTGAACAATAATCACCATAACTTCTGCGCATAGTAACGGCCCCTGATACCAGTTCTACGTTCAGTCTTGTGAATAAAACGGACGCAAAAATACGCTGAATCTTCAGGAATCAGAATATATTGGCTTAAATGGCACGTTCCCTGTATGTAGTCGGGGATTTGTGCAACTATTTTTGAATCGAAGCAAAACATAAACTTCGCGGTTTGTAACTCTAGGGTTTCGCACACTTTTTCCATAAGTTCGATTATCAGCTACGCAGCACATAATTGAAGTCTCGGAATCGACTTCGCAGCAGGCTTTGCGTCCGTTCTGACATCCCGCTGCGCTTGCTTTGTGGAATCGATCACGACTTACCACAAACCAGTCCAATGTTTGCTGTATCATCATTGTGAACGTTCCTCATATTTATATCTAAACCAACATGTCAAAACGTCCTAACTGCAAATGAGAACCTCTCGTTGTTTATTTTAACCTCTGATCATAACTTGGACGCACAAAGAGCTAGAGAAACTACTAGGAAACTTATCAATACTAACCTTCATCGAATCAATCCAGCGTGCTGCTTCATCAAAGGAGATAGAGCGTTCCACTGCCAAATAGATTATTGTTAAAACCTCTAAAAAAATAGATTATTAAAATGTGTGACAGCGTCACTAGGAGGCGAGACTAAAACCATGAGAACTACTAAAGGCTGTCCTCCAGGTGATGTACTGTCACCCTTTCTGTGGTCTCTAGTAGTAGATGGTTGTTCGACAAAGACACCGTGGAACAGCAGATTGGTTGATTTGCATTCAACAAGTAAAATAAAACTACGTCAACGTACATCGCAACCGTCCAGGTTCCACTAGCGATTTTCAAAATTTGATTGATCAAAATTCGAGAGACGGTAGAAACCTGGGACACACCGCTGGCATGCACGCAGTAATATAAAATTGATCCAATAACCCTTAGCGCCTGGGAATATTATGCGTCAACATCGAACAATGTTGGATACGATGCGCGTGTCAAGTTTGTGTATCAGCAGCATTCTACACATGGTTTCATTAGAAATACAATACCGATCTCAAGCAGCCCCGGGTAAGACGACCGGATCGAATACCTTCGCCAAAAAGATTCAGTCCCAGAACTCGTGATCTGGACACTGGTTTTCTCGGGTTTTGAATGGCGATCACTCCAGTCTTGACGGACAACGTTACTCTCAAGGAACGTGTTGACAGATTTTTCAAGAAATTGAATTCGTTCAACCCCGGAGCATTATTGTTGCATGGCAAAAAAGCAAGTGAAAATTCCACAATCGAAAACGGTGATTCGTTCTCGGTACCGTGAGAGGACGCGGAGCGGTTCCTTGTCCTTATTTAGCAATTGAAATATTCTACGCTTTTTTTTGGTTTTGTTCCGATTGCCCATACGTTAGATAGTGCTCCAAAGAGTGCTCTTCAATGTTACTCTCGTTAACTCGTCGAAGAACCGGCGCCAGTAACTACGATTCTTGACTCTTGTCGAACTCTTCATTTTGCGTTTCTTACGTCGCAGTCTCGGAAGTCCATATACGCGTATACCTCAGATCAATCTATCTCCCAGCACGGATTGGGAGAACGTCTTTGGGCGTTCGTGGCGGGTACTCGTTTCGTCTAAGTATGAATCACGTTATCGATAATCACGTCAGACAAAGAATTGTACTCTTCCTCCGGAGGAAGTACCTGTGTTGAGTCGATAGTTTCGGTTATAGTGGTAGCATAACTATCCCAATCGATGTTTCTTGTGAGGTCATACCAAGCATTGATTGGTGTCGGCGGTTTTCAGCCATTATCGATTTTAAATACGATCGGCATATGGTCGCTACCGTTGGGATCAGGGATTACGTTCCACTTGTAAAAAAAATGTTCAAAATTGTCATATTAAAGATTGTGTAGTAAGCTTGATCGGTTATCATCATAAAAACTACCCTGATGGAATGGAAGTCTCCTAAGAATAGCCTCGATGCAGTGAGTAGTTCGCTATCGGTGGCCAAATGAGTCTCTAGGGGTAACATAGGTGGAAGTAAGACCCAGATCTTTGCCTTTGATCCTATCTTGGCAAGCGACAACTTCAATGCCTTGTGTTGAGGCGAGGTTAATTCAAGAGAAGTCCTAGTACTTTTGATCTCTAAAAGTACTCTTCTATAAAGGTCTTCTCGATCTAAGTGAATACACTAAGGTTTTTTTTCACACAGTTTTTTTTACACGGCTTTTTTTACACGGTTTTCGCAATTAACACGGTTTTTCGCAAAAATATTCTTTTAAAGGCAAAAGACTTAGACGATTTTTGATCAAGTTTTTTTGCACGGATTTTGCAATTAACACGGTTATTCGCAGTCCTATTGAAGGCAAATGACTTAGACGATTTTTAATCAAGTTTTTTTGAGCGGATTTTGCTTTTATTCAAAGACTAAAGATTTTTGAAAAAGTGGAAAAGGGTTCCTTCTAGCACGTCAACAATTTGGTTGCTTTTGGAACAGTATTAACGAGTAGACGCCGTGTCTGAAAACCAAGATGGCGACTTCCGGTTCAATGAAATTCTCTAAAACCCCATCAACATGGATGTTTTTGGAACGGGATTGATGAGTGGACGTCAGATATCGATGTTTAAGGCCATTTTGAAAACCAAGATGGCGACTTCCGGTTCAAAGAATTTCTCTAAACCCCATCAACATGGGATGAGTGGACGACTGATTCATTTGATTCATTTGATTCATTTGATTCCTTTGATTCATTTGATTCATTTCATGATAATTTATTTTATTCAATTTGTTAGTTTGAGTCAATTTAATTTATTCTATTAGTTTTATAACTATTTTTAAATATTGCCTAATTTTCCATTTAATGAGCTAATCTAATTTGATTTATGTATTTTATTAATTTTATTTATATTAATCTTTCTATTCATTTTATGAAATTGAAAGCCGTTTTTTCGTTTTTCGCTCCTTTTTTTATTTTGTTCGTTTTATTGATTTTTGATAGTTTATTCAGTTTATTCGAGGTTTTATTCGTGCAGACATGAAACTGTTGTGTGCCTACTTCGCGTAAATTCTGCAAACTAATAAATGCTCCAACAGTGTTATGTGTAAGAAATGTCTCATCTCACTGCTAGGTGGATTAAGTTGGTTTTTCTTTTCTAAGCGCTGTTGGAACGGTTCCAGTGGTGGTGGTTTTCGTAATAACTTTCACCATTATCAAATATTTGTTACGTTTTGCTTGAATTTCTTTAGTGTTTATGCATTAAAGTAAGATTTCAGTCATAATTTAGACCCAAGAATTTGACTTGATCAGACCGGGCTAAATCCAATCCATTAGAATTGATAAAATGATTATTATTTGGTTTAAGAAACAATGGTTTATGGGCCAGACATCGCTCTAATCCCATTTCGAAAATTCTCATAGATTTTTTTTAATTATTATCCACAAAATCGGAAATCGTTATCTTTGGTTTCAAAATGCCATCTGACTTCGATCTCTGGTATCTACGTGCCAATCCCGTTCCGAAAACACTAATATTGACTGAATTATTGAGAATTCCGCTGAACCTGAAGTCGCCAACTTGATTTTCAAAAGGAATCTCCAAGACCAGTCGTTATCCCTCAATCTGTAAATTTCTAAGTTTTTTTACTTTCAAAAGAATATAGATTGTTCCGCCAAAACCGTGTTTATTGCGCATTTTGTAGTTGCATTACCACTGTTTTTTTTACACGGAGTTCGCAAGTATCGCGGTGATTTGCACTTTTTATACGGTATGTATCACCCATGTAAAAAAAACCTAGTGTATATGTATTTTTGGTAAGTTGAAATCTTGGATCTTAAAATGGCTTCAGATGTAGACATCTGGAAACTGCTTAGTCATCCGGTTCCAAAACATTCCATATTGTCTGAGCTATATAAAATTTTCCTAAGCCGGAAGTAGTCATCATGTATTACAAAATATCTTCGGGCATTGATCTCTATTATACACTCATCAAGCCCGTTCCGACAATACCCATATTGATTGGGTTTTAGAGAATTTCACTTAACCGAAAGGTGCCATCTTAGTTTTCAAAATGATGTCAGGCATCGAGATTTGGCGTCTAGGCCTTTAATCCTGTTCTGACAACACCCACACTGATAGAATACATTCGTAAATCGCTTATAATTAGTTTCGTACAGAAAATTTTCGTGAAATATACGAATTTTTCGTGCATATAATGAATCGTTCGTAATTCTATTGAAACACTTTTATTTTTTATTACGAGTTTTTCGTGAAAAGCACGAAACGACTTTCGTTGGCTTATTACGAAACAGCTTCGTTCGGCAAACGAATTGTTCGCTGTTATATACGAATATCTTTATTATATTTACGAGCGCCATTCGTCAAACCGGGAACGTCGAAAGAGCTTCAATAAAGTTAGAATATGGAGTCATTGTTGCTATACGTCAGATAATTGTCGATCATCTTGACGGTCTCGGTCTGACTATTTAGTAGCCGTATCCGTGTCCGCCGGTTTCAGGAAAATTTTCTGAACCTCTTCCGCTTCCTGTTGATCCAGAATCCGGAGCAGTACGGATTCAGTTGAGCCCTCGCGAACTGCTCCTAGTTTAATATGAATAAGTTTGAGTTTTTCTCTACAGGAACAATGTCAAAATATTATGCTATTAAATACGAAAAATTCTCTTAGATAAACGAAATGAATTCGTGCGACCAACGAGATTTTTCGTAATATACACAAACGTTTATTAAAATAAACAAAACATTTTGTTTCATTCACGAAAAATAATGTCGATTTCAACGACGACATTCGTGCAATGTACACTAAATAAGTAAAATTTACGAAAACTTTCGTTCATCAAGCGGCCATTTCTTCATACCACAATGAAATCGATTTTGACAGATCTGTTTCCTTAATTAAAAAAATCGGTGTTGTCAAACATCGATCCTAAAAGATCGAATGCGACCAACGAAATCGTTTGTAATATACATAAACGTTTATTAAAATAAACGAAACATTCGTTGCATTCACGAAAAATAATGTCTAAACTAAATAAGTAAAATTTACGAAAACTTTCGTTCATCCAGCGGCAATTTCTTCGTACCACAATAAAATCGATTTGGCCACATCGATCTTTTTTAATTTAAAAAAAAATCGATGTTGTCAAACATCGATCCCCAAAGATCGACTGAAAACAAGAGGCTAATAAATATGCAAACTTTTCTAAGATAAACGAAATGAATTCGTGCGACCAACGAAATCGTTCGCAATATACACAAACGTTTGATAAAATAAGCAAAACCTTTCGTTTCATTCACGAAAAATAATATCTTTATCAACGATAACATTCGTGCAGTGTACATTAAATGTGTAAAATTTACGAAAGCTTTCGTTCAGCAAGCGGCTACTCTTGTGCATGAAATGAACGAAACCTGCTATTTACAATGCACGAAAATACTTCGTTGCAGAAAACGACGAATGAATTCGTGCATTGCACAATCAATTTCATTATATTTACGAATTTATATTATCAGTACATATCCTTGAAGTGCCGACTTCAATCTTCAAGATTCGTCTACATTGTTCAAAAATCTTCTAAGTTTTTTGTACATATTTAAAAAGACTTATAATGAATGCAGAAACCGTGGTATGTAATTGCGAAGTCCGTGCAAACAAAATTCAAAAATCGTTCAAAGTCTTTTGCATTCAATGTAACGCAGTACTTTTTTACACGGTTTTTGCAATTAACGCGTTTTTTTGCACGGATTCCGGAATTACCGCGGTTTTTTTACACGGTTTTCGGAATTAACACGGTTTTTTTTACACGGATTCCGCAATTAACGCGGTTTTTCACACGGTTTTTTTTACACGGCACGTATCCCCCGTGTAAAAAAAACCTTAGTGTACAAGTGAATGAATTTAAAATCGTGAAAGTAGAGGTCTGTTTCTGATATGAGTCATATTTCGCATAATTCAAATGCGTCACATTTCGAATTATTTATTACAAGTTTAAAATAAGCAATTTTTGGGCTGATAATTCTACAATTGCACAATTTAACGTATTGCTTGATGAATTAGCCATTGAAAGATAGCATCGCTGCGAGAAGGAGTCATTTAGTAGTCAACTGCTTCGAAAATGTTCTCACTATAGAGTGAGAAAAGTTATCAAAAGATATGTAAGGGATCAGAAATGTTCAAAAATGTAAATACCAAGTTTACGACGTCATGATCAGAGAATATCTTCAATCCAGCACTCCAGGCTGAATTTCTGGTTGAATTGTTGAGATATTTGGGGTTTTTCGTGTTCCTGGAAGCGCTGAGAACTAAATATTTGCTTTATCTCAAATTTTAAAGACCAGGAGCTATTTGATTCGACAGTGCTTCTTTGATCTGTTATATTTAGTGATCTTTCACCTATTGGTCTTTACAGGGAATCTAAAGTGAGGACATATTTTTTCTCTTCCTATAGATGCTAGGCAGAGTAAACGATGTCACCTCATGGCGATCGTGAGAGCCTCACTCTTCCTGACCCTGTTTCGAGAGAGCATAAGAGTTTGTAATGGTGGGTGGCGTACCTCTCCTTAGCATTTCTGTGTAAGAGTGTTTAGAGCATCTCTTAACAGAATGATGAACGATTTTATGCATAAATAAACATGATCTCATTTGGTAGAAATAGGCAAAAGGACATTCAAGTAGATTTTTCTGCAAATTACGAACGGATGTGTGTCGATTTATGCTATACACATAACGTGCGCAATCGTTGAGAGCGACCTCCAGCTTAGACAGCATTGTTACGCTCATGTTAATATGAAGTACATCTCCGAAAATAAAATGCGGTAGAACAAGGGTTTTGAAGATATTTAATTTGATGTGTTCGGGAAGACCAAAAGTTGTTAATCTTAGAGTACGCAGACAAGCATATACCTTTCCACACTGTACCGCAATAGTTTTATCCCACCCAAGATTCATCTGAAAAAAAAAGAGTCCAAGGTTGCTAGCATGATCAGAGACCTCGATGCGACTTTGCTCGATAACGATTTCAGGTAGTGATGAAGTGTCTCGACGATCTGCTAAATAGTTTTAGTCTTCGAAATGTAGAGGTGAAATGAAAAACCTGTTTTAATCCACCTAGAGGTGCAATTGTGCCTTTCTCATTTCTCCAAACTATGATTTAATAGCTGGTTCGTACAATATAACATTATGGAAATGTCTTTCATTCTTATTACACTTGGTAAGTATATATAAGAGCACCTTTTTGCATTCATCGCGGTATCGGTTTGAATCGGAGTTTTCTATGTGATCGCACTCCACAACCCGTAACTCCGGAGCCGGAAGTCGGATGAAGATGGAATTTAATATCAGTTTCCGGGGACGCAACACTTTTCATTTGAGACTAAGTTGATCTAGCCATTTTCGAGAAACCAATATAACCGTTATTCTGAATTTGGATGCTTCCGGATCCGTCGATGGTGGCCAGTGTGGCCAAAGAGACTTTGAATGACTGTTGGTGACCTAGATCTACAAATTCAACAGTTGTGTTTACATTTTGGAAAAAAATCACCTTTTTACATTCATCGCAGAATTCGTTAGAATCGGGATTTGCTGCGTGATCGTACGTATCACCGTGTAATTCAGGAACCAGAACTCGGATCCACACATTCAA